>NW_022436952.1:22534904-22714203 GCF_009761245.1 Sapajus apella | reverse complement strand
TCACTTGAATCGAGAAGCAGAGGTTGCAGTGAGCCAAGATTATGCCACACTGCACTCCAGCCTGGCGACAGAGCAAGACTTCATCTCCAAAAAAAATAAAAACAAAAACAAAACTGAGATACAAACACACACATTAGCCTAGGCCTACGTGGGATCATTAATATCATTGTCTTCCACCTTCATGTCTTGTCCCACTAGAAGGTTTACAATGTCAGTAGGCAATAGGAATTTTTCAGTGCCATTGTAATCTTATGGGACCAACATTGTACATGTGGTCCATTGTTCACTGAAACATTGTTATGTGGTGCATGACTATATATAAATATATATATAATGTATATACATATTTTATATAATATATACATATATTTCAGTTACTGCTGCTAATGTTTGTTAATGGCTTGCTTTTATATATATATATTTTTTATTGCGCTTTACGTCCTGGGGTACAGGTGCAAAACATGCATGATTGTTGCATACGTACATACATGGCAATGTGGTTTGCTGCCTCCATCCCCCTGTCACCTATATCTGGTATTTCTCCCCATGTGATCCCTCCCCAACCTCTCTACCCCCCGCTGTCCCTCCCCTGTTCCCCAACAACAGACCCCAATGTGTGATGCTCCCCTCCCTGTGTCCATGTGTTCTCATTGTTCAACACCTACCTATGAATGAGAGCATGTGGTGTTTGATTTTCTGTTCTTGTGTCAGTTTGCTGAGAATGATGGTTTGCAGGTTCATCTATGTCCCTACAAAGGACACGAGCTCATTGTTTTTTGTGGCTGCATAGTATTCCATGGTGTATATGTGCCTCATTTTCCTTGTCCAGTCTATCATCGATGGGTTTTTGGGTTGGTTCCAGGTCTTTGCTATTGTAAACAGTGCTGCAGTGAACATACGTGTGGATATGTCTTTATAATAGAATGATTTATAATCCTTTGGACAACAGTTTATAATCCATTGGACAATCCAGTAATGGGATTGCTGGGTCAAATGGAATTTTTATTTCTAGGTCCTTGAAGAATCACCACACTGTCTTCCACTAATTTACACTCCCACCAACAGTGTAAAAGTGTTCCTATTCCTTCCCATCCTCTGCAGCATCTGTTGTCTCCAGATTTTTTAATGATCACCATTCTAACTGGCATGAGATGGTATCTCAGTGTGGTTTTGATCTGCATTTCTCTAATGACCAGAGATGATGAGCATTTTATCATGTGTTTGTTGGCCTCATATATGTTTTCTTTTGAAAAGTGTCTGTTCATGGGTTTTGTTTTTTTTTTTTTTGAGACAGTCTCACTCTGTCGCCCAGGCTGGAGTACAGTGGCGCCATCTCAGCTCACTGAAACCTCTGCCTCCTAGGTTCAAGCGATTTTCCTGCCTCAGCCTCCTGAGTAGCTGGGATTACAGGTGCATGCCACCATGCCCAGCTAATTTTTGTATTTTTAGTAAAGAAGGATTTTCACCACGTTGGTCAGGCTGATCTCGAACTCCTGACCTTGTGATCCACCCACCTTGGCCTCCCAACAAGCTGGGATTACAGGTGTCAGCCACTGCATTCAGCCCAATGGCTTCCTTTTATAAATCCCACAGGAAATGGTTACCAAAGCATTTCAGTGGACCTAGACATTAGTTATTCACTCGCTAAGCCTCAGCTAGTAAGACTGACTATGATTGGTCATCATATTTAAAAGTACAAGATACTTTTTTTCACAGTTTAACACTGTTTTGCTTTTTGCTTTTCTGTTTTTACTAGAAAGTATTGGAAAATGCAAATCGGCAAACACTTACTGACTCTGGATCTTAGTTAGAAGAATCCTCTTATTCCTCAACAACTACTTCTTAACTGAGGAACTGGAGCCTTGGATGGCAAAGGGACAGGTCTAGCCTGAGCAAAATGCCCTGGTTTCCCAGAGGGATCTGGCAGTGACCTAGCGCAAATGTCCTTTCTCTTGTGACAGCCTCTCACAGACTCCATTGAGCCTTTCTCTAGTCTGATACGGCGCTTTATTCAGACCTCTTTCTGGTGTTGATTGTGTGGCGGGGAAGTTAAGTTAGGGTTTTTGTTTTTTGTATTTTTTTTTTTTGCAGTAAATAATACCCTGTTATATGCAGTGATAACATTTTAAAAATTAAGTTTATAAGTATATAGAGTTAAAAAGTAAATGTCCTCCTTTCCCTCTCTCCCCTTCGTCCCACTCAGCAGTTTGGAGCATGGCCTTCCGGATCAATTTCTATGCAGTTTTAATATGCACATATAGAAAAATTTAACAGGCCAGACCCAGTGGCTCACACCTGTAATCCCAGCACTTTGGGAGGCCAAGGCAGCGGATCACCTGAGGTCAGGAGTTTGAGACCGGCCTGGCTAACATGGTGAAACCCCGTATCTACTAAAAATACAAAAAATTAACTGGGCATGGTGGCATGCGCCTGTAATCCCAGCTACTCGGGAGGCTGAAGCAGGAGAATCGCTTGAACTCGGTAGGTGGAGGTTGCAATGAGCCAAGATCACACCATTGCACTCCAGCCTGGCGGACAAGAATGAGACTTTGTCTCAAAAAGAAATTTTTTAAATAAAGAGACTGTTCTGTTTTGTTCTACATTTCAAAAATCTTTTCATGTCAGAACGTATATTGATATATCTATTTCATAATATACAGGTATGTTATTTAACTTCCGATGAACATTCCTTTCTTTCTCTTTCTTCTTTCTCTCTTTTTGCTATTACAAACAGCGCTCCAACAAACACGCTGTTCTACATTCATGCACACAAACGTATGCTCATATACACTCATACACATATATCTGAAGGGCACTTTCATAATCTTGTTTTATACAATTAGCTCTTTAACGCAGGTAACATTTATTTATATTCGTAATGTGACTTAAAAATTTAACTTTACTTTAAAAAACGGATATCTAAGCCAGGCAAGGTGGCTCATGCCTGGAATCCCAACACTTTGAGAGGCCGAGGTGGGCAGGTCACTTGAGGTCAGGAGTTCAAGACCAGCCTGGCCAACATGGTGAAATCCCATCTCTACCAAAAATACAAAAATTATCCGGGCGTGGTGGTGGGCACCTGTAATCCCAACTACTTGGGAGGCTGAGGCAGGAAAATCGTCGGAACCTGAGAGGCAGTTGCGGTGAGCCAAGATTGTGCCACTGCATGCCAGCCTGGGCAACAGAGCAAGACTCCATCTCAAAACAAACAAACAAAAAAATGGATGTCCATTAGTTTCAACCACTTGTTGAATATTTCTTATTTTTCCTATGGGTCTAAAATGTTAACTTTGTCATGAACTATATTTGCATGTATTTCTGCAAATTTATTTGATTCTTGCATTGACTTGCATTTGTCTGTCTGTAGATGTATTTGTCTGTATCGATGTCATACTTTCCAGTTATAATGATCTTAAAATCTGGTAGGACAGACCTTCAAACACCGTTCTTTTTCAAAATGCCTTCATTGTTGCTGTACATCTTCTCTTCTGGCTGAACTTTAGTATTAGCTTATCAGGTTCCATTTAAAAATTATATTTGTTTTAAATAGAAGGAAGATATTGAACATTCTTATCACAAAGAAATGTTTGAGAGAGTGAACATGTTGATTATACTGATCTGATCACTATACATTATATGTATAGAAACACCATGTACCCCATAAATATGTGCAATTATTATATGTCAATTAAAAATAAAATCAAAAAAAATTTAGGTTATATTGAGAACTTTAAAAAGTAACATTTAGTGAAATTGGCTTTTGGGGAGATATATAATTCTGTGAGTTTTAGCACATGTATAGATATGTTTATTATTATTTTGAGACGGAGTCTCACTCTGTCACCCAGGCTGGAGTGCAGTGGTACGATCTCTGCTAACTGCAACCTCTGCCTCCCAGGTTCAAGTGATTCTCCTGCCTCAGCCTCCCAAGTAGCTGGGACTGCAGACACGAGCCACCACACCTGCCTAATGTTTGTATTTTTATTAGAGACGGGCTTTCACCATGTTGGTCGGGCTGGTCTCAAAGTCCTGACCTCAGGTGATCTGCCTGCCTCAGCCTCCCAAAGTGCTGGGATCACAGATGTGAGCCACTGCACTCGGCCAGCACGTGTATAGATTTTGTATAAGCACCACCACAGTCAGGATACAGAAGCATTTTAGTCACCCCAAAAAATTTCCTTGTGCCATCATACCTTTGCTGTCACACCTTTCTCCCATCCTAATGCCTGGCAGTCACTGTCTGTCAGCTGTCACTTTAGTTTTGTCTTCTAGAGAATGTTATGTAACTGATATCATACATTAGGTAAGCTTTTGAGGCTGTTCTTTCACTCAGCAAAATACCCTGAGATTCATTCAAGCTTTTGACTGTATCAGTAGTTTGTTCTGTCTTTTTGGTGAGTAGTATTCCACTGTATGGAGATCCCACAGTTTATCCAATCTCTCCTGCTGAAGGACAATTAGTTTTTTGCAGCTTTGGGTCATTATGAATAGATAATTGTCTTAAACATTCATGTATAGGTTTTTGTATGAACACAAGTTCATTTTTCTTGAGTAAATTCTAAGGAGTAGGATTGCTGGGTTATATGGTAAGCATAGGTATAACTTTGTAAGAAACTGCAAAACGTTTTTTGAGTAGCTGTACCATTTTGCATCCCCCCAGCGGTGTATCCTTGACAGTACTCAATATGGTCAGCATATTTTTATTTTAATCATTCTGAGCAATGTATAGTGGTATCTCACTTGCGTTTTAACATGCATTTCTCTAATGGCTAATGATTTTGAACATGTTTTCATCTGGTACAGTGTCTGTTCAAATCCTTTGCCCATTATTAAAGGGGTTATTTGTCTTTTTACTTTTGAATTTTATGTCCTTTATATATTCTAGATACTTCCTTTGTTAGCAGGGCATCTTCAGGGAAGTGTGACCTGTGCAGCCAGACAGGGCTCCACCCTCAAAGGGATCCAGTGCTTTGTTCAGTGTTCTATGGTTGCAGTCTTGAAATCCAGCCGATTATCACAAAGTTAACATCACCAGTGCTAAGTCCTTCTGATATCAGGACCCCTGGCAATGAGTAGGGCACTCCACCCCAGTGGTATTCCCTGCCAACCCACAACCACAGTCTAATTATGAGAAATCACCAAACAAGATCAAACTGAGGGACATTTTACAAAATACCTGGGCAGTAGTCCTCAAAACTGTCAAGATCATGAAAAACAAGTGAAGACTAAGAAACTGTCACAGCCAAGAGATGCGTATGGAGACATGAGAACGAATGGTACCCTGGATTAGATTCTGGAACAGGACAAGGATAAGAGAGGAAAAACAGATGAAATCCCAATAAAGTCTATAGTTTAGTTAGTAGAAATGCACCAATATTAATTTCTACTTTTGACACATGTACCAAAGTTATACAAGATGTTAACATGACAGAAAACTGGGTGAAGGGTATGGGAGAGGTCTGTACTGTCTTTTTAACTTTCCTATGGATCTAAAATTATTCCAAAATAAAAAGTTTGCTTGGAAAAAAAGTCTGAAAGAAAAGAAGAATTTGGGTTCCCAGTGGCATTACTGAATCACTGAGCTGACATTGGCAGTGGTCTCAAGATTTCTTGAGATTTCTTTTATGTGAGAAAAATAAAACACATCTTTAAAAGCAATGTCACTAAACTAGTCTGATACTTGCAGCTGAATGAATATCGTCTGATAAAATGTGTTTATCTTTTTTTTTCTGATGCAATTAGCTCTTAAAACCCACAGCTGAGTACAACGGCACCAAGTACCTAGCAGCAAATGGTGCCAGTTTCCCACCCTCAGGCTGTCCCCACCTCCCTTCCCAGCCTGTTGTAATTCAGCATAATGTTTTTGAGATGTATCCATGTTGTGGCATATATCCGTACTCTGATCTTTTTAAAAATCATTGAGTAGCATTCTATTGTAAAAATAGAACACAGGTTGTTTATTCATTCTCCTATTGTCAGACATTTGTGTTGTTTCTAGTTTGTTACTGTTATAGAAAGGGTCTATGAACATACATGTAAGAGTCTTTACATGGACTTAGATTTTTCTTTCTTTTGGATAAATATCAAGAGTGGAATTTCTGGGTCATAGGGTATGTGTCTGTTTACCTTTATAATAAATTGTCAAACACATTTTCAAACTGGTTTTATCATTTTACAGTTGCACCTCCAAGGTATGAGAGCTACGGTTTCTCCACATCCTCTCCAACACAAGGAACTGTTAGGCTTATTAATTTTAGCTTTAGCTTTATCTGCTAGGCTTAACGAAGTATCTCATTGTGGTTTTAATTTGTGTTTCCCTAGAACCACATTATGTTGAGTATCTTTTATTGCATTCTCAGCCATTTGTTTATCTTCTCTTAGGAAGTTCTCATTCAAAATCTTTGTCTATTTTATTAAGTGGCATATATATATATATATATATATTCATTCTGGATACTGAGTTCCTTGTCAGATACGTGTTTTGCAAGGAGCAATCACTTAAATGAAGGAAAGCCAATAATAAGGTTGAAGCAAACCATGAGACTGAAGTCAAACTGACATTTCCTGAATAACTACCAGATACTGGGTCCTTCATACAGAGGATTTCCCCTGATTTTCCCTGGCAGAGGAAATTCTCTGCTGGGCATCATTTTCTTGATTTTTTTCACTATGCTACCAAAGCCTAGAGAGGTTCGATAACTTGTTCAGTGATGCCCAGTTTGAAGGGGCAGAGCTAGGATTCAAAGAGGTCTGTGTGAGTCCTTCCCTTTGAAAGAAGCACGCTTATAATGGGTGGCCTCCATTTCCCCTTTTATTGAAATTATATAGAAGGGACATTTTTTTTTCAATGCTTATCCTCTAGAATGTTAATCTGTCCTGGGATTCGGGCTAGCTGCTTAGTCCTGATTAATTTCTAATGAGGAAATAACTAGTCCCTTAATACGCCCCTGAATCAGATTATAGGCAACTGTGGTGTGGGAGATTAAAATCTGACACCCCAAAGTATGCTTCTTTTGGCATATTTCAAGATGGCACTTCAGAGAGGCTGCAGACACAGGAATAGCTCTGAAAAGCTATCCTTCTGTGGGGGAGCTTTGCATCTGTAGAGGAAATGTACATTAGTGAAGTAAACAACAGATGCAGGGGTTTTCTCTGAGTTGTCCTTATCCGGATCTAGGAAGGATTAACTCAGAGGAAAAGGAGACTGAACTCTGACAATTTAAAGGTCTGACAGAGAAATTTCTACACAGCCTACCATCTATTCTTTCTGGGGGCTGTCAGCTGAGTGACTTCATCTACATAAGACAACAACCTTTGTTTACAGAGTATTTCCTCCCTCCCATCCCCTGAACTATTGTCACCTTCTTATGGGAGCCCCCGAGCCCTGAGTCCCTGTCCCTTTCTGTACAGTATAAAACCTTCAGTCATCTGGCCTTCCCTTGAGTTTCATATTTTACATGGCTTCTGTGTACATGTGCTTATAATTTGTGTGCCTTTTCTCCCATTTGTCTATTGTAAGTTTGTTTTAGAGATTTAAATTATCAGACCTTCAAGGTCGGGGGGGGGCAGAGGAGGAAAATTCCCTTCACCCCTACAGTGGATTCATGAACATGGTAATAATCCAGGATAAGGAGAACCAAAAATAAATATTTTTTTAAAAAAAAGATAGGAAGGGGATTCCAAAGCAAGCTGAGAAAAGAGTTTGTGTACAGCCAGGATGAAAATTGGAAGGCAGTGAATCCCCAAAAGCTGAAGGTCAAGAGAGATCAGAGCTATAAAATCAGGAAGGAGAAACACGCGCTCAGAGGCGAAAAGACCAGGAATGAGTTTTAAAGTCTTTCCTAGCCTTGGCTGCTTACCCTATAGCTAGTTAGGACATTTTGGTTGTGATGGAAACCCAAATCAATGTAATGCAAACAAACAAAATGTATTCTGGCTTCAATCTTGGGATTCAAGTGACACCTCCAGGAACTGCTCTTTTTCTCCATTTCTTGACTGTGCTTTTCTCTGTATTGGCTTCAAACCTGCAAGAGGCTACCTCTCTGTGGTCAGAAATCTAGTCCATGGTGGGAAATCTAGTCCGTGGCAACTTGAGGTTTTCATTGTCCTAATAGAGAGTTAAGGAAAAGGGAAAGCCTTTCCCAGGAGTTCCAATACCAGTTCTGGAAGGGTTCTGATTGGTCTGGCTAATGTCACATTTCATCACTAAGTAAGGTTCCCAGATAAAATACAGAACTCCCAGTTACATGTGAATTTCAGAAAAACAAAATTTTCATACTCTGTACTATAAGTATGCCTTATGAAATATTTGAGACAGGCTTATACTAAAAAAAAAAAAAAGGTATTTGTCTGAAATTAAAATGTAACGGAACATCCTGTATTTTTATTTACTGAATTTGGCAACCTAATTCCTATGCCAATCACTTGTGGCCAAAAGGATGATGGACTTCTGAATCCTGGAGACTGAGTCAGTCTCAGAATTATGGGGAGTGGGAATGGGGAAAGGGTAGTTGCCTAAAGAAAATCTGAGCAGCAGGCCAGGTGCTTCTGTAATCCCAGCAATCTGGGGGGCTGAGGCAGGTGAATCATGAGATCAGAAGTTTGAGGCCAGCCTGGCCAGTATGGTGAAACCCCATCTCTACTAAAAATACAAAAAAATTTGGCTGGGCATGGTGGTGTGCCTGTTGTCCCAGCTGCTCCAGAGGCCGAGGCAGGAGAATTGCTTGAACTTGGGAGGCAGAGGTTGCAGTGAGCCAAGATCGCGCCACTGCACTCCAGCCCCATCTCAAAAAAAAAAAAAAGGAAGGAAAGAGGAGGAAGGAGGGAGGGAGGGGAGGAAGGAAGGAAGGAAGGAAGGAAGGAAGGAAGGAAGGAAGGAAGGAAGGAGGAAGGAAGGAGAGAAATGGCTCTTGTTCCTACTATACTTTCTGTTTCTGCCTATATTCCCAGGAAGGGAGGGAGGAAGGAAGGAAGGAAGGAAAGAAAGGGAGGGAGGTAGGGAAGGAGGAAAGAAAGGAAGGAAGCTGGTTCTTGAGAGGGAGGGAGGGAGAGAGGAAGGAAAGAAGGAAGGAAGGAAGGAAAGAAGGAAGGAAGGAAGGAAAGAAGGAAGGAAGGAAGGCTCTTGTCCCTACTATACTTCCTGTTTCTGCCTATACTCCCAATTTTGACTTTTCCAGGACATCTGGCAAAGTTTGGACCTCAGCTGGAGGAGAAGGGGATGAATTCAAGAAATTTTCCTATTTGTAAGCACTACTATTTGTCTGTATTTGTCTGTTCTATATCACATTGCTATGTTCTCATTTGTATGCCTCAACCATAAGTATGCATATCTGCTTTATTAGTCAGGATTCTCCAAGGAGTCAAAAGCATGCACACGTGTACACACACACACACACACACACACACACACACACACACACCCCGACCTAGAAAGTGAGAGATTTATTTGAAGGAATTGGCTCACACCGTTGTGAGGCTGGTAAGTTGGAAATCAGCAGAGTAGGGTTAGCAGCTGAAGAGCCAGGGAAAGATTGTTGCATCTTAAGTCCTTTGGTGACTTCAGTCTTTTAAGATCTTCAACTGATTGGATGAGGCCCTCCCACATTATTGATAGTAATCTGCTTTGCTTAAAGTCTGTTGATTTAAATGTTAATCATATCTTTAAAAATCTCTTTGGCCAGACATGGTGGTTGTTGCCTATAATTCCAGCACTTTGGGGGGCCACGGTGGAAGGATAGCTTAAGCCAAGGAGTTAGGGACTGGCTTGGGCAACAGAGTGAGACCCTGTTTCTACAAAATGAAAAATTTTAGCTGGGCATGGTGCACATGCCTGTGGTTCTAGTTACTTGGGAGGCTGAGCCAGGAGTATCACTGGAGCCTAAGAAGCTGAGGCTGCAGTGAGCTATGATCACACCAGTGTACTCCAGCCTGGGTGACAGAGCAACACCCTGTCTCAAAAAATAAAAATAAAAATCCCTTCGCAGCAATGTCTAGACTTCCTTCCCCAAACTGGGTACTGTGGCCTGGCCAAGTTGACCCATAAAATTAACCATCCTGGCCTGCCTGGCACAGTGGCTCACACCTGTAATCCCAGCACTTTGGGAGGCCAAGGTGGGTAGATCACGAGTTCAGGAGATTGAGACCATCCTGGCTAACACAGTGAAACCTCATCTTTTCTAAATGAGAAAAATTTAGCTGGGTGTGGTGGCACATGCCTGTAGTCCCGGCTACTTGGGAGGCTGGGGCAGGAGAATTGCTTGAATCCAGGAAGCAGAGGCTGCAGTGAGCCAAGATTGCACCACTGCACTCCAGCCTGGGTGACAGAACAAGACTCTGTTTCAAAAAATAAATAAATAAATAAATAAAAAATAACCATCCCATCTAGGAAGTCATTACTTTATATCTATTTATGTCAATTTATATCATTGGCAGATCTTCCTTTAATATTGTCAAAATTCTTATTGGTTTTATTTGCTTGGAAAAGTTTGGGTGATAATTGCTGAAGAACAGGATATTTCATAGAAAAGTTCTTTTTCTCTTGAGGCTACTGGATGTGAACAATCCTCAAGTCTTCTTCTATAGCAAGTCACTCAAGAAATTGGTTGACCTTTAAAAGAAATTTCACAGTAATTGTCCTCTGGCTTATTTTTGGTAGTCAAATAAAATCAAAGACTGGGGACTGCACGTGGTGACTCACACCTGTTATGTTACCTCTCTGGCAAGCCAAAGCCAGAGGATCACTGAAGGCCAGGAGTTTCAGACCAACCTGAGCAATAAAGCAAGATCCTATTTCTACCAAAAAAAAAAAAAAAAAGAAGAAGAAGAAAGAAAAGAAAAGAAAGAAAGAAAGAAGTTGAACATGGTGGCTCATGCCTATAGTCCTAGCTACTCAGGAGGCTGAGACAGGAGTATCACTTGAGCCTAGCAGTTCAAGGCTGCAGTGGCCATGATTGCACCACTGCACTCCAGACTGGTTGATAAAGCAAAACCCTGTCTCAAACAAACGAGCAAACAAAACTAGACTAGAGGAACATTGATTCACTCTTTGAAATCTTAGGTGTATATTTAGACGAGACACTGCAGAAGCTTGAAGCTTCATGTTAGTTTGCTGGCATGTGCTTTGACAAAAAGCAAACAAATAAAACCTGTAGGTGACAAAGATGAAAGATAAAATAGACCTACATGGAGAAAAATGGCATTCTGAGTTTTGATCTCAGGGGAAAAGTCCCTTCTCTAGGTTCCAGGAATGAAAGAAAATGACATATTTCAAATACAAGTTAATTATTTTCTTTTAGCCAAATTGTTTGTGATTGAATGGTGCTTTTATATGTCAAGAAAATGACCTCCTTTCTCCCTGATCTTCTATTAAAAACAGTGGGACAATTAATTTTTCCTACTGATGAATCTGATAATATGCCCTGTTAAGTGTGTGGAACGCAAATTTAGAGCTACTTATACAGATCAGATATTCCGAGGGAGTATAATTCATTAAGGATTCTCCTTTGGAAAATGATGTTTAAAAGCTCAGAGAGCACTAATTAGGTAAGTACAATGATCATGAGAGAAATGTTAGATTAGAACCAAAAAGTTTTTGAAAGGGTAGAGCAATTCAGAGGAGCTAAGAGAAGATGAATGCATAAGAATTGAGTGACTGCGTTAATGACAAAAAGAACCTAAAAGGACGCTTTTCAAATCAGCTAATGGTAAATGGTGGAGAGGTGTGAGAGGAAAAGGGGTCAGGGCTCCTTTGACAAATACTCACTTAGGTGTTTTCTTTTAATAGAGGACTCTTGTGGAAAAAGAGTGATCTAAACGTTTGCATGGGTAAAGGAATACCTGTTGAATTCAGTGAGACCTTAAGTGCCCAGGGGAACCCGCTGGCCTTGGCTCGGTAAGGAATAGAAGTCCCTGAAGGTCTTGAGGAAAAAGGAGGGAGAAGAATGCAGTAGGTTGGAGAAGCAAATCTGGAAGTATAGTGTAGACTGTGGTAGAAGAGTTCAAGTTGGAGAGCAGAGGCGTCTGTGATTTCTGATTGAATGTGTGGGCAGGGCTTACAGATACAGGATGACTCTGAGACAGTCTAAAAGAGTGGGGGGCTTACAGAGAGGAATCGCAGACAGGCTAGATAGTATCCTTGAAGTTATCCGATCCAATCTACTACCCAGTACAATATGTCTACATTTAACAAGCACATTTTGAAATACTTCCTTGTACAGCTATATCCAGATGTCCGCTGGCTTCTCTAGGTACTCTTTTAGGAGAATGCATTCTCTAAACTATATGATTTATTTTATTGCTTCTCTTTACAGATGTCCACCTAAAATTGGAGCTATAAACCTCTTAGAAGGCCAGTTACCCCTCCTGGGTGGAGCCCTGGAAGAGATGAGGTGGAAACAGCTCCTCCTGTACTCAACTCTTTGCCACTCTGTTCCCCGAGTCTCCTCAAAATTAACCCACTGACCATGATCCGTGAACATTTCTTTACTGAAGAGTTAGAAAAGAGAATCATCATGTTAGCAGGTAAAAAGCCACTAATAGGTAGCCTTCACTGAGTACTTACTATATGTCAGAGTACTGACAGCTTTCTGTGCATGATTTTGTTTAATCTTTACAACAACCCTGTGGAGTAGTTGTTATTATAATGTTAATTTTACAAACGAGGAAACCAAGACCCAGAGAGACTTAGTAATGTCCCCAAGTCACCCACTGACAACGTGGTGGTGCTGAAATTTAGTCTAGTGAGTGTGGCTTCAGAACCAGCATCCCCTATCACTGTGCTGTCTGTGGACTCTCAAGACAGCACCTAAGGCTCAGACCTTCCTAAGGAGGCCTTGCATTTCCCCCCAGTCCTAAGCTTTCATGTGCTAAAGTTTGGGCCTCTTTTTCCCAAGCTCCTTCACTTTCAGCTCTCTCCATGTAAAACTTCCACTTTTCTTTCCATGGGAAACTCTACCCTGTCTCGCCAGAAGAGTCCCACTGTACGTATCTTTGTTCCCAATACACTGTCCCAAGTGTAAGTCCCATGAGCTTGAATAATATTTGGAGCTCCAGGCAAATAAGAAATGATGCTCATCAATACTCAGGCTTGGGGAGGAGGACACCAGCTTCAAGGTTAGACGTGGACACAGATCTCTACCCCTCCACAAAAAGTTCTCATTCACTGTGGGCCTGCTAGTGTCTTTAATAAATGATTTATTAAAAGTAGATGCATATCTCAAAAATACACATTAATTTTTTAATTAAAGAGATATATAAGTAGACTTTTTTTTTTTTTTTTTTTGAGACGGAGTCTCACTGTGTTGCCCAGGCTGGAGCACAGTGGCATGATCTCGGCCCACTGCAACCTCTGCCTCCCAGATTCAAGTGATTCTTCTGCCTCAGCCTCCCAAGAGGCTGGGACTACAGATGTGCGCCACCACGCCCAGCTAATTTTTGTATTTTTAATAGAGATGGAATTTCACCATGTTGGCCAGGATGGTCTCGATCTCTTGACCTCGTGATCCACCCACCTCGGCCTCCCAAAGTTCTGGGATTACAGGTGTGAGCCACCAGACCCAGGAAGGCAGTTTTATGTTTACAGAAAAATTGAGCAGAAAATTTTAAATCTTGTTATTCCCTGTTCCTTTCCCATCCCAGTTTTGCTGACTATTAACATCTTCCATCAGTGTGGTACATTCATTACAATTGATGAACCAATATTGATACATTATTACCAACATCAGTCCATAGTTTACGTTAGAGCTCTTTCTGTGTTGTACATTCTATGGGTTTTGACAATGTCATACATCGACCATTACAGTATCACATAGATACCCATTTCTTCTTCAGAGACAGTGTAGACTAATGCTGAATGAATGAAGGAATTTTCTTTGACTACCAAGAATGACTACCAGGCATCTGTCCCTGTAATGAAATCAGTGGATTCCCACTGTTCTTCCAGAAGCTTTGAATGTTCTTCCTGCTTTGCAGGCAGTTTCTCCCTGAAGAACTACTGAATATTATGTCATACTCCCAGAAGGGTAATATGTGTTATGTGCACTGTAAAACTTTCCAAAAGTTATTAAAATACTGAGTTCCAAATGCACCTAGCCCCAAAGGTTGCGGATTTGGAGTTGTGGCTCTATATTCCCTAACATCCTCAGCAGAATCTAGGAGACGACCTCAGAATCAAACAACTTAATATTTCTGCAGTGAAATAATCTCTGCACATAAATATTCACACTAAATGGGTTAAAGAGAGAGAAGTATCTCTACACCACTTTCAGTCAAGTTTTGTTGGGAAAGTGCAAACTTATTTTTTTAAAAAACTTTTGTGGCCAGGTACAGTGGCTCACACCAGCACTTTGGGAGGCCAAGGCAGGCAGATGGTAAAACCCCATCTCTACTAAAAATAAAAATTAAAATTAAAAACAAAAACAAAAACAACTTTTGTCTTTTCAAAGCATTTTGGATTTCAGAATTGTAGATAAGGGGTGGTGGACCTAGATGACACATGACAAAGTGGAATAAATGCTGTTGTAAAAAAGACTGTGACACTTCAGCCTGGGCAATAGAGTGGGACCCTGTCTCAAAGATAAAATAAAAATAAAAGGCTATGGATCCAGAGAGAGGCAATTGGTTTGTATCTCTACCCCTTAGCTAAGCTGATTTTAGGTAGGTCAAGGGGAAGTGATAAGGGAATGGAGCCATTGGGTATGCATTATTTGTGTAAGAAATTTATTAAAGTGTATCCATTGCTGTGTTTTTGTTAAAAGCACCCGGAATTCCAACTCAAAGAAGCTGAAACAGCAAATGTGTCAGCTAATATATCTGGAAGGATCAGAGAGAGGACTAGCATAAGGCAAGGCTCGATCTGGAAGCTCAGTGATACTATCAAAAACTCAGATCCTTTTGGCCTCTCAGCTCTGCCCTGTAACTTACACTTTTAGGTGCACACGAGCAGGAAAAACAAAATTGAAGACTGTGGCTTAGGCCATATGCCCCATCCATCCCTGGAGCTAACAAAAGAAAAGTCACCTTCCTTGGAACTGTATAGATGCCCAGCAAAAATCTGAGGGTGTTGGGAAGGGGGAAGAGCGATTGCTGGTGCAGAGGCAAGCATTTGACAAAGACAAGGGGAAAGCCATTGAAAGGAGGTAAGCTTTGAATGTTTGTTTTGGATCGAGAGTGTACGTGCGTGTTTGAGGGCAGAAAAGAGGGGATGGAGTGAACTGGAGTCTAGAACTCATTTGAGATGTCCTGGGGGTGGAGGGGGAGAGAAAGGATTTAGACAGAGAGAGACAGTGTGTATGTGGCCTTGTAACTAGACTGTGGCAACTGGCTCTGATATCCTGAACTTGAACTGCCTGGTAGATGGACAGGCACAGCTGGTTACTCAGGGCAGAGTCTCTTGGGGATTGCTGTGGTTACAGAGCAGTTTTTTCTGTGAGGTCAAGTCACAGCTATAGCTTCAAGCTACTTGAGAGCTAAACCTATCTGTTTAATTATTACTAAATGGATTTTATTGTTGGCTATGCCTAGACATATAAAAATGCACATCAAGGTTATAAGATTGGGTCCCTGAACTTACCCTTTCTTGGTTTCAAGCAGCAACTATTGCAGAAGTTTAACCAGATAGACTATTAGTAAAACATATCCATAGAGATTTCCACTTCTCCTGTAGCTTAAGATAGCATTTTAAAAAACCTCTTTATTGAGTATGATATAAAATGCAAACAAGTAAACATATTTGTTGAATTTTCAACAGATGACAATTCGATGAATTTTCACCAGCTGAATACAACCAGCTAATGAGCATCTAGGTTGAAAACCAGCTATTTAAATAGCATTTCAGGGAGAAGTTTGTACCCACAGTAAAGGTGGGTACCTCGCCGGCACTCCAGTAGCTTTCTTTGCGTGTTTTTCTGATCATGTTTACATTTAATCCAGTTCAGGGATAAGGCTACCAAAAACATGTAGTCTGCCTTTGAAACAATGTGATGTAATTTTAGAGTCCACTGTTAACTTGGTTATGCCAGTATTTCACTGCTGGAAGACTGATTTCAGAAATGCTTTGCTTCCAAAAAACACATCTTTAAGCAAAAATCTGAATTGCCCATAGCAATAATTTTCTTCCTTTGGTACATCAGCAGAATCTGTCAAATGAAAGGCTACATTGATGAGATATAAAGGATATGGCTCTTTATTGCAGCAATGAGTGAACAAAGAAGCAAAATATTAGATAGCAAAAAAAAAAAAAGTGGAGACTGTACCTTAGTATTTGATTCAGGATACTAAATATATACTTTGCAAGTGATGATTATCTGTTAATAGCTTTTTAAGGTGTTGTACCTTGTAAAGATTATTATAGAAGAAACCATTCTTTTTACTTCATTTAATACAAATAATAATGTCAGCAGTATTTAGTCAGTGGCCCTGTATTTTTATAGAACATTTATATGTTTGTTTTATTATTTTAATTTATTTCTGTTTTATTAGTATATCAATGCAGATCTGGAACCTATCAATCTACATATATATATACATATATATAATTCGATCCAATGAACAAACATATACATATTTATGTAAATGGATTTTGAGATGGGAGTAGGACATCTGAATTTGGAAATAGTAAGTGGGCAGTAAGTACTATAGCTACATAAATATAAATACATAAGTAGTAAGTACTATAGCTACATCAGTGGGTAGCTATTAGTTTTGCAGTTACTTGTGTTTCTGGGGTAGGATAGAAGAAGCGGTTGAGAATTGGAATGGGAAGGAAAAGGCTGGGGAAAGGATGTTGTAGAAAAAACATAGGAAGCTGAAAGGTCATGGGAGTTGCTTTTGCTGAAGTTGTTTATCAAACCAGGGGACCAGATGGCCAGGCTGAGGTGGAGGGGACTCTCCTCCAATTTCCCTGACTCCCTGGCCTGTTTGGCCTCTGCTGAAACTGAGCACCGGGAGAGTAGTGCCATTGGCTTGCCTGATCCTAGGCGATTCAACACTTCCCTGGTCCCTTTTCTCCAACCATACATTGGCTCCTAGGACCAGGCCAGGTGTTTCCCTGTGTGTGCATTCAGTCATAACTGCACACCGTCAATTCAGCCCACACATATTTATCAGAAGTACAGCTGACTTTGACGTTTGTTTGGCTAAATATTGCCAATAGCCAAAAAAGTCTGGTGAATGTGAACTTAAAAACAAACAAACAAACAAACAAACAAAAAAAAAACTTTGGTAAGAGCATTTAACACAAAGTCTGCCCTCTTAATTTTTTTTTCTTTTTTTTTAGACAGAGTCTCACTCTGTTACCCAGGCTGGAGTGCAGTGGCATGATCTCAGCTCAGCACAACCTCCACCTCCCAGGTAAATCAATTCTCATTTCTCAGCCTCCTAAGTAGCTAGGATTACAGGTGCACACCACCACACCCAGCTAATTTTTTATTTTGTATTTTTAGCAGAGACAGGGTTTCACCATATTGGTCAGGCTGGTTTGGAACTCCCGACCTCAAATGATCTGCCCACCTCGGCCTCCCAAAGTGCTGGGATTACAGATGTGAGCCACGGTGCTCGGCCTACCCTCTTAAATTTTTAAGTGTAAAATACAGTATTGTTAACTATAGGCATGCTGTGGTACAGCAGCTCTCTAGAACTTACTCATTGTGCATAACTAAATCTTTATACCCATTGAACAGCAGCTCCCCATTTCCCCTTCCCTTTAGCCCCTGGCAGCCACTGTTCTACTCCCTGCCTCTATGTGCTTGTCTAATTTAGATCCTAAGTATAAGTGAGGTCATGTTGTATTTGTCCCTCTGTGACTGGCTTATGTCACTTAGCATAATGTCCTCCAGGTTCATCCATGTTGTTACCTATGACTGGATTTTCTTCTTTAAGGCTGAGTAATGTTCCATTTTATGTATTTACCACATTTTTCTTTGTCCATTCACTTGCCAATGGACATTTAGGTTGTTTCCATCTCTGTTATTTTGAATAAAGCTGTGGTGAACTCTGGAGTAAAATCTCTTTGAGATCTTGATTTCAGTTATTTTGGGTAAATACCCAGAAGTGGGATTGCTAGATCATTTAATCGTTCTCTTTTTAATTTTTTGAGAAACCTTCATACTGTTTTTCATAGTGGCTACCCATTTGTGAATGTCAACTTTTAAGTAACTCTCTGATTGCACTGTGATTATTGCAGGTACAATTTAGACTTCCCAAGAAATACTTATACCGGTAGGAATACCTGTGCCAACCTAAGCTTTTAACTTTTGATAAGAAAGAACTTGAATAGTATATAATAGAGAAACTTGAATATTGAGAGGATCTTGCTCTTTGGTTTTCAAAACTTATGTTTTTCTATCAAAGATGGTTTAAATATAGCATTTTTCCCCTTTCAAATGTGGCTTATTTTCAACACTTTAGATTTATTACCTTTTGTCTTCATTTAAATGTCCATTCGGGGTAATTGAAATGTAACAGATGGTCCTTGACACTTTCACACTGTCAAAAAGCACTAGTGGAAATCTAGCATTTCAAGGAGAAGTTTGTACCCACAGTAAAGGTGGGATTGTATCTATAGTCTGTGAAATAGACAGTCATTTGAGGGTTCAGAATGGTAAGATATCTGCCATGTCCAAGACAAGAGAAGTTATATAAATGTGCTTCTGTTCGTGGAAAACCATGAGAGTGAATGGTGATTGGAGGCCAAGTAAATTATAGAGGGAGGAGTTAAGGCTGCAGGCCGGAGAAGCTAGAGGAGGCCAGTGGCAAGAGAGGACCAGTGCAGATTTCAGACGTGAGGACACTGGTGATGGCCTGGAAGCCTTGGAGAGTGAAACGTGAAGGAAGAGCAGGCAGGCAGGAGGAAATTCCAGTGAAATAAGATGAGAAGTGGCTCTTGCAATGAGAGAGGACCTTATGATACTGTCGTATCCAGGGATGGAAGGAAAGTAACGCCAAGAGCAGTAGGGTAGATAGAAAAGGGAGAAAAGAACAGTGAAGTTAGTTTCCTGTAAACCCACCAGTGTCCTCCCTGTCTGTAGAGTATTGGCCATCAAATAGCTCACTTGGAGAGCTGGCATCTCCCGAAAGGTAATTGGATACAGAGCATCATCTGTCAGTTTACTGAAAGAGCTTGGTTTCCTGACTTGTGAATAAACATTTACTCTCCTAAGAAAAATTAAGGAATTCTGTCTCATCCACTTAAGTCTAAGTCAGAGAACTGAAGGGATGGTCCTGCATCAAACCAGAGTGAGTCCATTTGTTTGATCAGCTTAAAGGAATATTTTCATTTGTCAAGTGTTCCAGTAGTACCTAAGATATTGATATTGTGTATTTTGCTGTCAACTGGTAATAATTATATACATGCCTTGTGAAGATTTATTCTTTATCAATTCATCCAGAGATAAGGGTCTTGGGCAAAGATTGTAAATATCCCAGGTGAAATGGCCCCAATGTTATCTTCCTGAAAGAATGAAGTAGGTTTGGATGGAGAAGAAATACCTCAGTTTAAGAAATGAAAAGTATCTGCTAACAATGAAAGAAAATATTATGTATTCTTCTGGGACTTTACAGTGTTCCTTCTCCTACCGAGGCACGTCCTGAGCACAGAGTGCTAAGTAGAATATTGCCCTCGGGAGGCTAACGATCAGCCTGGTGAAAGATGGCTTGTGTTGAAAGACAAGCCACCTTCATCTGAAACTTGTAAATTTGAGCTGGGGACACATTTGTCACATAGCAACCATGAAGTAAACAGGGTGATTGCTCCCCCAGAAATAGGATTTTCATTTGCTGAGGGGGTTGGATTAGATTATCTTCCTGCCTTGGTACAGCTCTAGTCCTCTGTGGCCCATTCCTCACCTCTTAAAAATGCCAGTGGCAAGGGGTTCTCTAATCATTTTGGTGGAGGTATAGACTGAGGCAACATCTTTAAGAAGACAACTTGGAAATATCTATGAAGACTCAAAATGCACAAACCATTTGGGCACGAGTTCTACTTCTAGAAGTTTAGCTTGTAAATTTAGTTGCATAGGTGCGATATATAAACACAAGATTTATTGCAGTGATGTTTATTATAAGATAAAAAAGTGAAAAACTCTTGTATACCCATCAATGGGAGACTGAAAACTTACATATACCCATGCAATGAACTAATATTCAATATTTAAAAGTTTAAAATAGAGCTATATATGTTCATCTATATGCGTTCTTATCCCCATGAAGGCCTATATTTTTATCTTTTTTTCCCCTCTTGCATTTAAAATAGTACCTAGCACAGGTAGGTGCCAATAACCCAAGTAAAGAAAGGAATAATGAATGAGTTTTTTAAATGAGTTTAAAGCTGCCTAATATAAGTGCCCAAAAGGCACTGTGTATCTCCCAAGGCATTTCATAAGTGGATCCGTGGTCTTTCCTAGTTGTGACAGTAGTGGGTATGAATATTTTATACCATCCTGCCTTTGAGGAGTAGATGATTTTGGATAGTAGTGAGAAGGCTTAATCCAAAATCTTGATAACATTCTCTAGGGCTGTACAGGTGGAGATGCAGATAGACACTAAATAGCCATCTGCAAACACCAGCCATTGTTCAGAGCATTTCACAAATGATAGTCATGGATGCAGGATGCTTTGACTGTGCTTGAAAAGTGATTATGAGAGAAATTGCCAGCTGTCCCATTTGGAAACATTTTAGTTGATTTCTTGTTCGTTTTAACACAAACTCTTTAGCTCAGCAAAGTGCACTCCTTAAATTAGATGAAATATTTCCAAAGAACATAGATTTGCAGTGAACATGATGGATTTATACTTCTTCATGTCAGAGAGTGACAAGATATAAACTTAGTGAAAAGAGGGTAATGCTTAAAATGTCCTTTTCCTGAATTAATAATGTAAGAGATTTAAAAATCCTAGAATTACCTTGATTGTTACCTGTGTTTTCATAAACTGGAAAGCCCAATTGCATTCCCCTTCTCCATTTTATTTCTTTGCTCTCATGCTTATTTTTATTTTTCATTCTGTACATTTAAATAAAGCACCCCATGGGGGATATACTCTTACAAGATTTTGAAATTTTATAGCCTCACACTTCCAAGTCCTTTGCAGAATAAATTATAAGGCCTAATAAATATAACTACACCTGTTGGTTAAAGATACACATTACAGAAAATAAAACTGCTGCTCATTTTCCTGGGCATGTTTGTGAAAGCACTTAAGGATTTGTTTCAAAAGAACTGCTGAAAATATGGAAACTTGACATCGTCATGAAACTTGCTGAGATGCTGGGTGCTGATTTATAATAACACACCCTCAGCACCCTCGTTGCGGTAGATAAGCCAACTCTTGGCAGACTGTTGTAGCCACAGAAACTCGACTGACTCTAATACAGTCTGGCTTAGAAACTTAGAAGAATATGTAGCTGCTGATTGACAGCTATAGGGCTATAGGGTCCATGGTCTTGGAACTCTCCAGCCTTCTTATTGTGGGGAACAGCACTGGAGGAGACTACCCACATCACTGGTAACTATTAGAACCTGCTTCCATCTCGATGCCCTCATAATAGACTAAAGGAAGAATATGAAGAAATGTTTTAGAAATTTGAACTTCTTTATATAAATGGAGCCAAACCCTTGTCAGTTAGTTTATTCAATGAAAACAATTCTTTTTTCTGACCCCCGACCCCAACCCCGACTTTTTAATACTTTTTTTTTTGAGATGGAGTCACTCTGTTTCCCAGGCTGGAGAACAATGGCATGATCTCAGCTCACTGCAACCTCTGCCTTCCGGTTCAAGTGATTCTCTTGCCTCAGCCTCCTGAGTAGCTGGATTACAGGCATCCGCCACGATGCCCGACTAATTTTTATATTTTTTAGTAGAGATGGTGTTTCACCATGTTGGCCAGGCTGGTCTCAAACTCCTCACCTCAAGTGATCTGCCTGCCTCAGCCTCCCAAAGTGCTGGGATTACAGGCGTTGAGTGTCCGGCTCAAGACTTTAAAATCTAACACATTTTATTTTTTAATAGAATGTATTCTTTAAAAGTTTTAGATTGTAAGAAAAACAAAATACTACAGAAAGTTCCCATACACCCTGCATCTAGCTACCCTGCTACTTTTTTTTTTTTTTCTTTTGAGACAGGGTCTCTCTGTCACCCAGGCTGGGGTTTAGTGGCACAGTCACAGCTCACTATAGCCTCAACTCCTGGGCTCTGGCCAGGCATGGTGGCTCACACCTGTAATCCCAGCACTTTGGGAGGCCAAGGTGGGCAGATCACGAGGTCAAGAGATTGATACCGTCCTGGCCAACATGATGAAACCTCGTCTCTACTAAAAATAAAAACAAAATCTTTAGCTGGGCGTGGTGGCACGCACCTATAGTCCCAGCTACTCAGGAGGTTGAGGCAGGAAAATCACTTGAACCCAGGAGGCAGAGGTTGCAGTGAGCTGAGATAGTGCCACTGCACTCCAGGCTGGGAACAGAGCCAGTTTAAAAAAAAAAAAAAACTTCTAGGCTCAAGTGATTCTCCCGCCTCAGCATGCCAAGGACCACATGTGCACACCACTACATCTTGATATTGTTTGTAGAAACGGGGTTTTCCCATGTTGTACGGGCTGGTCTCGACCTCCTGAGCTCAAGGGGTCTGCCCATCTTGGCCTCCCAAAGTGCTGGGATTACAGGCATGAGCCCAGAAAAGGTTATGTTCTGACTTCTTGAAAAGTTTAACAATTTGGCAGTAAAATATTAGAGCTAGGAAAAAAGAAAAAAAACTGGTTAGTCTCCCTTATTATTAACGTCTTATATGAGAATCATTCATTTGTTACGATTTTTAAACCAATATTGATACATTATTATTAAATAAAGTTCCTGGTTTATTCTAGTTTTTACCTGATACTCACATCCTCTCCTAGGACCTCATCAGATGCTACATTACACTTAGTTGTCGTCTCTCCTTAGATTCCTCCTGACCTTGGCAGTTTCTCAGACTTTCTTTGCTTTTGACAACCTTAACAGTTTTGAGGAGTACCGTGATGGTATTTGACAGGATGCTCCTCTATTCTCTGATGTTTTTCTCATGTCCCATGTTATGGGGCTTGGGAACAAAGATCACAGAGGTAAAGTGCCATTTTCATCCTACCATCAACATGAGCTATGACTGTTAATGTTACCTTTGATCACCTGGCTGAGGTAGGTGCAGAGTTTTCCACTCTAAAGTCGCTTCTTTTCCACCTTTTCCACACTGTACTCTTTAGAAGGAAGTCACTATGGGCAGCCCACACTCCTTTAGGGCAGAATACCTACATATATTCTTGGCCATTCTCTTGCATGGGGAATTGCCTCTTCTCCACCATTCATTAATTTATTCAGTCTTGTATTTATATCAGTACAGATTCATGGATATTTATTTTATACTTTCAGTTATGATCCAGTATTCCTTTTTTTTTTTTTTCTCAAATTGTTGCATATTTAGCCACTGGACGTTCTTGTTATTTTTTATTTTTTATTCGAGATGGAGTCTGGCTCTGTCAACCAGACTGGAGTGCAGTGGCATGATCTCGGCTCACTGCAACCTCTGTCTCCCAGGTTCAAGAGACTCTCCAGCCTTGCTTCCCGAGTAGCTGGGATTATAGGCATGTGCCACCATGCCCAGCTAATTTTTGTATTTTTAGTAGAGACAGAGTTTCGCCATGTTGGTCAGGCTGGTCTGGAAGGCCTGACCTCAGATGATCCACCCGCCTCGGTCTCCCAAAATGCTGGGATTACAGGCGTAAGCCATTGCGCCCGGCCTAGAGGCTCTTTCATTTAGCTCCTATGCTCCTTTGACATATCCCCATTTCTGTATGTGTAGGTTCTTTGTTTATTCATTTGTTTGGGTACTTTTTTTCTGGTACTATAAGATGTTCCAAGCTCATCTTGTATATTTCCCTTCCCAGTATTTAATTCAGCTATTTCTCCAAGGAACCGTGATTCACTTTATTGGATAATCACTTTAGAAAGCAATACCTAGGCTCTACATATATTCATTGCTACTGGGGTGTCATTTCTTTTAGGACTTTTCAGCTGACAGAACAAAGAAATAAATGTGTGCATACTAACCTGTGTATATACACGTGTCTATATGTAACAATCTGTATGTTAAGCTCAACATGAGTTCATAGTGATGAACTTTATAATCCATTACCACATGGACCATTCTAGCTCCCTCCTCTTGCTTATCTGTCAACTTCCACTTCAAGGGTGAGAAACCTGGCTCCAGAGTTGGCCTTCTACTTACTTAGCTGTTCAACTCCCAATATACATGCATAGCAGTATCAGAATTACTACCCTGGATCTCCCTGGGAAACAACTTGATCAAGTAGAGTACAGTGCTTATATGCAGTTCCTTTTGCTTTTAGGTTTACAGATGCCACTTATCTCCAAAACTACTTAGGTCAGCATTTTTTCTCCCCATCTCCTTCAGTGAAGTTGTTTAGTAAATTTATCATACAGTTAGATTCTCTTGTCATAGTCGGTGTTCCTTACTGGGATCCCCTGACCTCCTAAATGATTCTTAAAGTCTGCATATATTAAGGTTCATTCTTTGTGCTGTAAGTTCTATGGGTTGTGACAAATACATAATGTCATTTATTTACCATTACAGTATCGGACAGTTTCACTGGTCTAAAAATCCCTTGTTCATTCTACCCCTTCTTTCTGAGCCCCTGGCAGCCACCGGTTTCTTTAACTCTTTCTATAGTTTTGCCTCTTACAGAACGTCACATAATTCAAATCATAGTAGGTACCCTTTTCAGGTTGGTTTCTTTCACTTACAATACGCATTTAATGTTTCTCCATGTCTTTTCCATGACTCCGTACCTCATTTATTTTTTTTCTCACTCAGTAATGCTTCATTGTATGCATGTACCACAGTTTGTGTATCCATTAATTACTGAAAGATGTCTTGACCGCTTTCAGTTTTTAGTGATTTCATAAAGTTGTTATCAACACTCACATGCAGGTTTTTGTGTGGCTGTTAAGCTTTCAAATCAGTTGAATTAGTCAATTCTTTTATGACATGAAATTCAAAGAGAATTGTGAATATTTTTAATCTAATGGTAGTAGAGGAGAATAAATCACTTTCCAGTTATTTATGATTCCTTTATAATTATGTAAAAGTATTTCTTTTCATTTCTTTCCAACTTTTTTAAATTGTCATGTTATCAACATTTATCTTACTCTTCTGCCACTGCCACCCCTAGTTTTAACTATAAGCAGCTATACCAAGACATTCAGCATCTATTTAGACCTAAGCCGTTTTCAGTAATATCTATTAGAGCATGAGTGTCTTGAGCATGACTGACATAATGGTGTGCAAAGTGGGCCTTTTCTAGCTACTCACTGAGCAAAATCTGCCATTGCAAGAAGCTTGATTCTCCAGTGGAAATGCAATGAACTATTCTGGGTTCCCAGTTTAAGGGGTGGACGTCAGAGTTCTGCTAACATTTCAAGCTCGACTTTGTCAGTTTTCTCTCTAGTTCCCTTCCCATTAGTCCCTTAGGGCTTTCATCATGCCAAGACTCGAGGCTCTCTCTGACAGTTGACTCCCATTGTCACTGGGGAGAGAGAGTTGAAATTCTTATTATTAGTTCAGTTACGGTGTTTGCTTAATGCTGCGTACTAGAGAAGTGAAATTGAGGGCCATCAGGTTCATCCGGGGAATTTTTATTTGCCCAAAGGCAGGAGCCAAATGTAACAAGATGCTAAGAATTCAAGAAGAGAAAATCATATAGGATGAGGGGCTGTGAGCAGTGGCTCATGCCTGTAATCATAGCACTTTGGGAGGCTGAGGCAAGTGGATTGCTTGAACCCAGAAGTTTGAGATCAGCCTGAGCAACATGGTGAAACCCTGTCTCTATGAAAAATACAAAAAAAAAAAAAAATAGCCAGGTGTGGTGGCACACACCTGTGATACCAGCTACTTGGGAGGCTGAGGCGAGAGGATCGCTGGAGCCCAGGAGGTTGAGGCTGCAGTGAGCTGTGGTTGCGCCACTGCACTCCAGCCTGGGCGACAGAGTGAGACCCTGTCTCAAACAAAAACAACCAAAGAATCCAAGGACAAGCACTTCCAAACCAGGGACTGTAGGTTGTTTTACAAACTCACTGCCGTTTTTTTTTTTTTTTTTTTTTTTTTTTTTTTTTTTCTAATATCGCTACTATTTGTTTTGCTGGTTGTTATGGTGATGGAAAGGGATGTAATTGAGAATGGAATATGAAGTAAGAATGGGGTCATAACCTATATAAGCCTGTGTCAAAGTTTACTCCTTAAATGTGCATTTGAAACATCCATTTCCTGTTTCCACGATGTCAACAGATGTCATATTGTAAGAAAATCTCCCCCAGATTCTGTGCATCAGACTCATTTATGCCATCTCTGCCTACGTCGGGACCCCACTGAAGCCACAACCACTAAGGCAGGGCTGGAGTGCCTTGCGGGTCTATGAAGTCCTTCATTCCAAATCTCTATCAATTATGATTTGCATTCTACATTTATAGGCAGATAATTAGCTACACTGCAATAGCTTTCACATATATAAAGAGATAGGCCGGGCGCGGTGGCTCAAGCCTGTAATCCCAGCACTTTGGGAGGCCGAGGTGGGTGGATCACGAGGTCAAAAGATCGAGACCATCCTGGTCAACACGGTGAAACCCCGTCTCTACTAAAAATACAAAAAATTAGCTGGGCATGGTGGCGTGTGCCTGTAATCCCAGCTACTCAGGAGGCTGAGGCAGGAGAATTGCCTGAACCCAGGAGGCGGAGGTTGTGGTGAGCCGAGATCGCACCATTGCACTCCAGCCTGGGTAACGAGCGAAACTCTGTCCCAAAAAAAAAAAAAAAAAGAGAGAGATTTAAGTGCCCCTTCAGAGGCTTATGCCCTGAGGTACATGTTTGGCAAATATCAGCATTCTATAGGAAATTTCAGCTGGACCTATTTACAGCTTAAATAAGACATTAACCTAAAAACAGAATAACAGTCTCTAATTGCTGGCCATGTAACCAATTGACTTTTTTTTTTCTTTTTTTTTTTTTGAGACAGAATTTTGCTCTTGTTGCCCAAGCTGGAGTACAATGGCATGATCTTGGCCCACTGCAACATCAGCCTCCTGAGTTCAAGCAATTCTACTGTCTCAGCCTCTCGCGTAGCTGGGATTACAGGCGCCCGCCAATATGCCTGGCTAATTTATGTACTTTAGTACAGATGGGGTTTCACCATGTTGTC
Source organism: Sapajus apella (assembly GCF_009761245.1). Classification (NCBI taxonomy): domain Eukaryota; kingdom Metazoa; phylum Chordata; class Mammalia; order Primates; family Cebidae; genus Sapajus; species Sapajus apella. Next base: position 22,686,974 of record NW_022436952.1, on the reverse strand, counting down.
TAGGCTGGTCTCGAACTCCTGACTTCAGGTGACCCACCTACCTTGGCCTCCCAAAGTGCTGGGATTACAGGTGTGAGCCACCACTCCGAGCCCACCAATTGACTTTGTAAATAATTGTTGATATTATGAACTATTCATACATACTGAAGAACATATATAGAATATTTTGTGTGGTTTAAATCATAATAACATAAACACGTGGTACCCTCCAGCCAGTTTAAGAAACACCCAGCAAAGGTATTTGCCCTTAAAGATTCCTGTGTGCCTCTTCCTGCTGTCCCTTCCAAGTTTGTCTCCCCTTAGAGCTGAGGTCTTTCAGAATGTAGAGGGACCTCATACACTTCACACTGGGACCTACAGAGGCTGCCTGACTCTCCAAGGTGACCCAGAGACATGGAATGGTACCTGGTTCTATTAATTCCTGCTCCAGTGAGTTTTTCATTACATCAAATTGTTGACATTTATTTTGAACAAGGAACATCTTTCAAGTCAAAATATGCACCGAATGGTCTAGGTGCGGTGGCTCACGACTGTAATCCTGCACTTTGTGAGGCTGAGGCGGGTGGATCACCTGAGGTTAGTAGTTTGAGACCAGCCTGGCCAACATGGTGAAACATTGTCTCTACTTAAAATACAAAAATTAGCCGGGAGTGGTGGTGGGCAACTGTAATCCCAGCTACTCAGGAGGCTGAGGCAGGAGAATTGCTTGAACCTGGGAGGCGGAGGTTACAGTGAGCCAACATCACGCCACTGCACTCCTGGCAACAGAGTAAGACTCCGTCTCAAAAAAAAGTACCTAATGATTATTATCTATAAACATCCTCTATTCCTCTTCAGCTCATATAAATATTTCTTTTTTCTAGACCCTCAAAGGAGCAAAGACTCAAGATTTCTGTCTCATTGCATAATGAAGAAAGCGAGAGAATGGAAGTGATTTATAAATACTAGATACTATGACCCTGTGGCTATAAAATAGTGACACATTCTGACAAAGTGCTACTTAGAATCCTCTACAATCTGGTGGTACTCGGAGGTCCGTGGGCCAGCAGCATCAGCACTAGCTGGGAGCTTATTAAAAATGCAGAATTTTTGGCAATGCCGCAGGCTGCTGAATCAGAATCTGCACTTAACAAGATCCCCAGGTGATTCATATCACGATATAGCATCCTTCCTAGTCGATGTCCAAGATACATAGTTAGATGTTTGCTTAAATTCACATTTAAGGCAGAGAAAGTCATTTTCAAAACCCTAGGAATTTCTCGTAAGAAAATAAGAATAGTGTTTCCTAGAACGGTTTTGATCTCCTAACATATTATTTCTTATATACACACTATTAATGCAACCCTTTGAGTTGTCAGTCATGGTATCTTTAACACTTAGACATTTGATGCTGTTCTAAGGTAAATACCTATGTGAAAAATAACGACGACAGTCTTCTCTCTTACCTCTACTGGTCTGGCGGTGGGATCAGTAGCATGTGAAGTCTCAGATTGCATTAAATGAGCTCATATCAACTTCATGTCAACTTCATTCAGTATCATTGTTGGTGACAGTTTTGAGTACATAGTGATAAAAGAAGGAAATCTGTTGAGTCAGCAGTGCAAGCCTGAAAAGGGAAATGCAGAAAGTGTAACAGAAAGCATGAATCCCTAAAGTTAATTCCTATGTATGTGTTTTTGGATTGCCATTCATATGTCAAACCCTGAACTATAAATTGTGAGTTACATGGATAATGACCTGTCAGCAGATTGACTAGAAGTAACAATCGAAATATATTTAAATATATTTTAAATACATTTTGAACAAGATGCTGTAGCAGAGTAAACAAAGTAACTTTGATCTTCCTCTTCAGGGCTTCTCAACCTTGGTACTGTTGACAAGTTGTTGTAGGGGGCAGATCTGTGAATTGTAGGATGTTGGTAGCATCTCTGCCCTTTCCTCTCAGAGGCACCTCCCTGCCCTGAGATGTGACAATCAAAAATATCTCCAGACATTGCAAAATGTCTCCAAAGGGGCGGGGGTGATGGTGGAATTGCCCCCAGGTTGAGAATTTTTGCCCTATGCATTGCCTATCGTGGCCCCTGCCTCCCATGCTGGCAGTACAGCCACTCTTCCTGGTGACCCAATGGCATTGGCCTCTTTTCCAGAGCTCTGTGCTTCGAGGGTGGGGTGTGCTCTACCCATGTCCCTTCACCCTCATCGTGCGTATCATCTACCTTTCTTAATCGTAGCCTTCATCATTTATGTGAAAGTGGGGACAAATGCTATCTTTCAAATGACTGGCATATAGTCTGAAGATTTCATATTTGTGAATTCATCTAGTTGTCAGAATTTATTCATAATCTCCAAATCAATACTCATAAACTTCTGTGATCATCTGAGGCCATGTGCAAGATGGAGAAAAAACTGAGTGAACAAACCTGCATGTTCTCAGCTTAGGTCAAGCAAGGTGGCATTTGGCCTTCTTGTTTTGGCTCTCATGGTATAAACAAGTGTCTTTTTGTGGTCTATTTAGTACTACCTTTTTTTTTTCTGCAGTTTTGTGCATTTTGTTGGTGACTTACAAATGGCTCCCAAGTGCAGTGCTGAAGCTCTGCCCAGTGTCCCTAAGTGCAAGAAGGCTGTGATGTGTCTTGTGGAGAAAATACATATGTTAGGCAAGCTTTGTTCAGGCATGTGTTACAGTGCTGTTGGTCACGAGTTCAGTGTTAATAAATAAACAATATATAACTGTCTTTAAATAGAAACACACATGAGACAAAGTTATGTATTGGTCAGGTGATGAAAATGTGACCAGAGTCTCACAGGAACCGAACCCCGTATTTCCCCTAGGAACAATGGTTCTGTGTTCACTAATTCAGCATCCACGGTAACCTTATAGAACTACTACAAACAGTGAGAATTGACTGTATTGATGTGGAAAGCCCACTTGAAAGATGTATAAAAAGCTGGTAACACCAGTGACTCCAAAGAACAGAATTAGGTGGCTGAGGGACGGGGTGGGAAGGCACTCTTTACTATAATTCCTTTTTTGTGTCGGGCTACACAGTTGTACTCATCAAAAAATTAAACTTAAAAAAATGCAAATAATAAAATGAAAGCAATTTAATCATGTTTATCCTCAATCTCAGGAAAACAAAGTAACTCCTATCAAAAATCCAGTGTATCAAATAACACCGAAATGCCCTCCCTGGTCTTCAAGGCCTCCTCAAGCTGTTCTCATGCTCTGTTTTCTCAGGTGTGCTTTTCACCATCCCTTCCATCAATGTATCTGGTTATCCCTCTGGATTACCCCTCGCCCTGCAAAATACTCAGTACTTCAGTTACTTTGCTGTTGATTACGCCACAATTTCTCAACAGAAAGTTTGCTTCTATCTACTTAGCAACATTCTGCTTTTTCTTCAAAGTCTTTAAATATTTTCCTGACCATCCCACTCTAAGGGACCTTTCTCTTTCGCTTGCTGGAACTCATGTGAGTTTGTTATAACTTACCATTGTAGTTACCTGATTTTTTTCTGTTGTCTTTATGTTTCAAGTCTACCTAAATTCATTACAATTTATTGAGGATGGGATTGGTATCTTTCTTGGAACTCCTTCAGAGCCATGCATGTAATAGAAACTTAATAATGTTGATTAATTATCCTTTATCATTCTATAACAAAAATATTTTTATTACAGCCTGTTTTTTTTTTTTTTGAGCTGGAGTCTCACTCTGTCACCCAGGCTGGAGTGCAATGGCACAATCTCAGTTCACTGCAACCTCCACCTCCCAGGTTCAAGCAATTCTCCTGCCTCAGCCTCCTGAGCAGCTGGGACTACGGGCGCACACCACCACGCCCAGCTAGTATTTTACATTTTTAATAGAGATGGGGTTTCACCATATTGGCCAGGCTGGTCTCGAACGCCTAACCTCGTGATCCACCCGCCTCAGTCTGCCAAAGTGGTGGGATTACAGGCATGAGCCACCACACCCAGCCTACAGCCTGTCTTTCTAAGTGTATTTCTCTCAAGTTAGGTAAAAGTGAAGCTGCCTAGGTAATTAAATTTTAAGAGTAGTATGAAGATTTTGGTTGGAGACCTGAAAAAGACTTGCAGTTGCTCTTCAAAATGGGCAAAAGTAGAGTTGTGCCATTTGTGAGGAGGCCATTCAGAAGCCAGATTTTTATCTCAAATGAGTCACAAAGTGGGAAGGGATCCAAGTGTGGATTTGTTGGATTCCTGCTGGGCTACACACTGTCTGTCTGTCTGTCTGTGGCACCTAATACATCTCCTTTTATTTACATGAGCCTATCAGGTAGCTTTAATGAATTCCATTTTGTAGATGAACAAATGAAAGCTTAATCGCTAGCATACGTGGTATGCAGCTGGTAATTGCAGAATTGAAATAAGAGGCAGGGTCTAAAGGCCTACCATATTGGGTTGTCCCTAAACAGAATACACAATAAACATTTTGAACAAATATAAGGTTTTTTGCTGTAAATTCACAGGACTGTGCCTCTGTGTAAAACACAGGGCAAGATTGTTTTGAGATGGCCCCCACCAAGCATTGTACAACTATGATATGCAGCGAGGGAGGAGGAAATAGAACGAAGGACTTTGCCCTCCTTTAAGGCAACTAGTATCGGCTGGCGATGGTTCTCAGCCCTGACTGAACATCGGTTCCACCTGGGAGCTTAAAAAACTATGGACGGGAGGGGCATTGGGCATAATTTGTTTTGGGTGGGACTCAGGCACCTGTACCATTATAAAGCTTTCCAGGTGGTTCTACTGTGCAACCAGGGTTGAGAACCACTAAGCTAAAACCATGGAGAGGTATGTGCATGAGGTGGTTTCTCTAGTTCAGTGGGTTTCAAGTCCAGTTCTTGGACCACCAGCATTAGTATCACTTGGGAACATAATAGAAATGAAAAATCGTGGACCTCACCCAAAACTCACTGAATCAGAAACCCAGAAGGTGGGGCCCAGAAACTGTGTCTTAAACTCTCTGGATGATTTTGATGTATGGTGAGGTGTGAGAGCTGTTCTCAGAACAGGCAATTCACTGAAAAGGAAATACAAATAGCCAGTAAACATATGCAAAGATGTTCAACCACTTTTAGGAAAATACAATGGAAAGTAACAATGAGGGCCAGGACAGCGGCTCACACCTGTAATCCCAGCATTTTGGGAGGCTGAGGCAGGCGGATCACCTGAGGTGAGGAGTTCGAGACCAGCCTGGCCAAGATGGCGAAGTCCCGGCTCTACTAAAAATGCAAAAATTAGCCAGGCATGGTGGCACATGCCTGTAATGCCTGTAATCCCAACTACTTGGGAGGTGAGGCAGGAGAATCGCTTAAACCCGGGAGGCGGAGGTTGCAGTGAGCTGAGATCATGCCACTGAACTCCAGCCTGGGTGACAGAGTGAGACTCAGTCTCAAAAAAAAAAAAAAAAAAAAAATAGTAACAATGAGATATACTTTTTAATCTTTCAGATTGGCAAAAATTAAAATGATCAATAATATCCATTGTGACAGTAGGAGACAGGAAAATATTTTATATACAACTAGTGGAGGGGTAAACCACCTTATAGAGAGGTTGTCAGTTGAATTACAGATTATAAATGTGCACAACCCAGGACCAAGCAATTCCGCGTCTTGGCCTCTCTGCTGAAGAAGCACTTGTACCGCCCGTAATCCCAAGACTTTGGGAGTCCAAGGCAGGCAGATCACTTGAGGTCGGGAGTTCCAGACCAGCCTGTCCAACATGGTAAAACCCCCACTCTCCCAAAAAAATACAAAAATTAGCCAGGTTTGGCTGTGCACACCTGTAGTTCCAGCTACTTGGGAGGCTGAGGTGGGAGAATTGCCTGAACCTGGCAGGCAGGTTGCAGTGAGCCGAGACTGTGCCACTGCACTCCAACCTAGGTCATAGAGTGAGACACTATCTCAAAAAAAAAACCCAACAAACATACATACATACACTTGTACTAGTGCATAAAATGACGAATGGAAGATACTCATATGCGTCATGCTCATTGTGCTGTTGTTTGTAATGGGAGGAAACTGGAAACAGCCTAAGTGTCATCAGTAGAGGAATGCCTGCGTACCCTGAGCCCAGCTTTACTATGGAGTACTAGGCAGCAAGGGACAAGGATGAGGTGGCTCTCCATGTGCGCGTGTGGAACTGCTCCCTGACATTGTAAAATGCAAAGGCAAGTTGCACACACACGGATCAAACACGGTATGTGGTCTATGTAAAACGTGCTGGGGAAGACAGATCTGGAAAGGAGGTGTGGACAAAGAGACTTCTTCAGCCTTATCTATACTTTTAAATTGCTGCTAAGATTCAGTATCCAAGTATTTTTTGAGCAATAAAAAATAATTTTGGGAAGTGAAAAAAAATCTCCGGAAATAACATACTAGATTGATTGTATGTTATGATACACTTAATCATTTTTGGTCATGAACCTCTGAGAAGCTGACAAAAGTTTCCCGTCCCCCACAAAGGAATGAACATTTTTGTTCAATTTGAGGAAATTTCTGGATATCCTGAATCCCACTCATAGACCCCTTAGGGCTTCCTGACCCCAGGTTGGAAACTTCTGGGCTGCCCAGTCTTTAAGGGTTCTAAGTAGTTTTGCTCTCCTGCCCTGGGGTCCATGACCCCTTCTTCGTTGTACATGTCTCAGAGGAGTCATAATGTCTGACAGCTATTTTTATGAGCACCAGCAGCTCTTCTGCAGATTAAATTTCACCGGAAGGTAGATTTTCGCTGACATCTTAATACTTGGAAAGGAGCAGATGATCCTTGAGGAGTGAGTGAATGTAGCATATGGTTTGCTGAGCTGCAAACAGAAGCTGATCTGTCAAGGAAGCTTCAGGCGTTACACATGTGCTCCTAGGCATCATCAGGTGCTTTTTTTAAGTTCTGCAGTGTCATTCTCTCTTCACATGCACACAGACCCTTTTCAGTGTTTTCCACCTGGCTGTAAAGACAGATATATAGATATAGATATTAAAAGAAGGAGAAAATGGCAAGAAAAGAGTATCTTTCCACTGCTAGATTTTTAATCGATATTCTGTTCTTCCAAAGTGGTTGCAGCATGAAGGTTTTTATTTGCCTTATTTAGGTCTACTTTAAATTGTCTTAAATGGCAAAGCCAGTTCTCATAAAAGGGAAGCTCCTTGGTAACCTACTTTTTATTAAGTCCCAGAGCTGCCAGTAGATTTATGGTTCTTGGGTAGTAAGTCTGATTAAATGTGATGTATCTGCCTTTTCCATTGACGCCTTGCACACAGGCCTCCCAGGGAAACACTGTCAACCTTTTCTCTCTGGGTCCACCCAGGTGCTCACTGATGCTCACCCTGTAGCAGGTTTGAGAGAGCTCTGGACAAGTTGATGACAGGTGGATTTATTTCTCCTTTCTCTAGCCTCCCATGGATGTACTTCATTCCAAGTAGGAAAAGAAGGTCTACGTATTATATGGTGTTATCTAAGAAATTTGGATGGATATTCCTTTAAAAAAAAAACTATGGATTTTATTCAGTAGGGATGCAATTGGATATTCTTTAGTCCTTTCCCATCTGGAATAACAATTTCTGCCACTGGCACTGAAGCCTGCCCCTTCATGGGCTGGTCCAACCTCTTTTTGGAGGTTCATCTCTCACTGCTTTCTCCTGTGAACTCTTGCCCCCAGCCACATTGGTGTGCTTTTCCTTATTAAAATCCCTTTCTTCTTCTGAGTCTTTACTCATGCTCTGCTAACGTGCCCTCATGTGGTGCCTGCCACATTCATTTACTTTCTTTGTCATCACCCAGATCCAAATCTAGATTTTTCAGAAATTTAGGTTTTCCTTTGCCAGTCAACCCCATCAACAGTGCTGAGTCTCCTTTGCACACCTGCAAAAACTTGTCCCTTCTGTTCATAAGATTCTTCTCTATGAAAGGCGGTATTGTACCTGCCCTCAGTAGATGTATGTTGAGCACTTACTATATTCCAGGCACTCTTCAGGCTCGGGGGATATAAACAAGTTTTGTTCTCATGGAGCTTATCTTCAAACGTGTGAGGCAGGATAAATAAATACTATACACAAATAAGTTTAATGATTCCAAAGAGTGAAGAAAATGAAGCAAAATGATGAGATAAAGTGACTAAGGAGGAGAGAAGCCTGTTCTGTGAAGATCTTTTGAGGAGAACACATTCGACTTGAAATCTGTATGACAGAAGGCGCCAGTCATGCAAAAATGAGGGGTAAGAGCATTCTAGGCAGAGGGAAGAGCAAGTGCAAAGGCCCTGGGGCAGGAAGGAGCTTGGATTGCGTGTGATCATAGGTTTCCTAGAAGGCAAAAGATTTGTTTAAAGATGTCTGTATTTCTCCTACATCATCTTTCACATACTAAAACAATCAGCTGCAAGACTCTTAGCTCCAGAAGGGTAGATTTCATGCCTATTTTCCTTCCATGACCAGCACAGTAATTGGCACATACAGGCACTCAAATTGATGAATGCGTGGATGGATTTTCATTGAGTAACTGAATGCCTTATCTCTGATCTGACAGCCATTTTGCAGCAGAACCAGAATGGACAAGATAACCCCATCATCTCCTAGATGTTAGTCTGTGCTGAGCCCGCTTCTCTCAAATCTCTGTCTGCATGGTTTAGTGTCACCATTCATTGAATGAAGTAAGAACAGGGCACTTCCTTTCTGGAGGAACGTTGTACAGTTAAGTGCAATCGCATATAGGAAATGTCTGGAACTTTTGGAAGCAGCTCAGTAAATTCAGATAATTCCTACAGCATGGCTCAGCAGGCAGGAAGCCAGAAGTCATTGTATATTACACTTTACCCATGCAACAGTGGGAATGCAGTGTGACCAGTCCCTGCCCTCACCACTGTGGTTTTTCCAAAGCCAGCACCTCTTCTAAGCTTTTGGAATGTAGATAAAGCATTCCATCATGTTAGCGAGGCACTCTTTTACCTCCCCTGCTGCTGGGTTTATTGTTGTACTAATTCCAGGGCTCCCATCTGGCTCTTCTCTTGCATTCTCTCATGGAGAAGCCCGTGTTACACTCATTCAGAGTAATCCCTACTGGCACGGTGTTTTTAGCGTATGGAAGAGACAGTCCATTCATAGAAGCAATAATGTGGTAAGATCACTTTTCAAGAGCATCAGGTTTAATAAAGAATAGAATCAAAAGATTTCTTAAAGTCATGAACCTCCACAAAACCTCCCCACCCGCTCAAAACAACAACCATGATAGTTGAAACTGCAGGCCTACTTTGTTTTTCAGTGGCAATGAAAGAAGCTTAAAACTACCGGAGGCCAAGCGTAGTGTCTCACACCTGTAGTCCCAGCACTTTGGGAGGCCAAGGTGGGGGATGGATCACCTGAGGTCAGGAGTTCGAGACCAGCCTGGTCAACATGGTGAAACCCTCTCTGTACTAAAAATACAAAAATTAGCTGGGTGTGGTGGCAGGAGCCTGTAATCCTAGCTACTTGAGAGGCTGAGGCAGGAGAATCACTTCAACCAAAGAGGCAGAGGTTGCAGTGAGCCGAGATCATGCCATTGCACTCCAGCCTGGGCGACAGCAAAACTCCATCTTAAAAAAAAAAACACTAAACTACTGTATACATTTTTGAAATGTTTAATTTCTTCTTTCAGTGTTATGGCCATGGATTAGAATATGGAATTATAAAATAGTAAAGACAGGGACCACTTTGTTCTAATAGAGAATCTGAGGCCCATGTGGATAAAACACTATGATGCTCTCCTTCCAACGAAACCAAGACAAACCAGTTCACCCTATGAAGAGGTCAAATTTTTCCTAAACAGCAAAAAGTAGATGCTTTACAAGTGATATTTCCTAAAAAGGATCCCCATTGTCAGCACTCTGCTACTGTTAGCACTGCTGATGGCAGTCAGGGCTAAAACCATGTGCAGAGAACTTCCCTTTGTGAACAGCCAGTCGTGGAACCCAAGAGCCACCCTAAGTTCAGAGCTAAGCTTTATTTTTGCCCAACAGCATTAATTAACACAACCTTGTTGTTTTTACCAATCGACTTTAAGTGTTGGGTCCATCCATGACCTGGCAGGGGCCAGAGTTTCATATTGTGTGTACAATAAGCTATAACTGATGAAAGTGGGAAGAAGAGTTTGGATGAAATGGTAGGGTCCACACCTTCTGGCTTATCCCCTTTTACCACCTCACAATTACTGTCTTAGCAGGCAATGCTTGAGATAGAGTTTGAGATTAGAGAGATACATGTTAGTGATGGACCTAATCCTTTGACACGTTTGCCAATTGAGTTGGAGTCCAGTTTGGTGACTAAATTCCCCAAATATTTCCTGCTTCACAAGTCACACCCCCAAAGCACTGGCCAGTTGATAACTTCAGAGGGCCTCTTACATCCCAGGACCCATGGTCCGGATGCCTTCTATGCCAGGCGACCAATGGACCATCCTGCACACAGTCTGTGGTTTCTCTGGCTGGTGTAGAACCCAGTCTGGAATGCACTGGAAAGTCTCGCATAGCCACATGGGGGCACATTAGGAAGGAATATTATTTGCCAAGCAGTTAAAATATAATGCTTTGCCATTTGGTTTCTACTAATTTCCAGAATAAGCAATATCCTGTCTTTTGCACGTGGTCCCAAAAAGAAATATTTGACTATTGGAAGTCAATAGATGGGGAAATTGTCTCCTTAAATCCTTCTAAATAAAAATCTTCCTCTTGAACCCTACATGTCATCATAGCCAGTTTTCAGGACAAACCTTCCATCTTGGACCATGTAAAAATTCACAGTCAGGAGGTTCCAATCTAAGGCTAAAGGTTTACTCAACGGACTGACACTGGTTTTAATTTAGCTTTCCCCCTTAATTCTTTCATGCTTTGGGCAGTGTGACTCTGAGCCAATTACTGTGAGCCGTAGAGTCTGCAAATGCAAACTAAATCCTATGCTAGCCTTCATCTCCAATGTCCTCATTATATTTCCTAATTAAAGCTCATTTTATGTATTCGTTTGTACAATAGATAGGACAATAGATATTTTGAGCCTCCAAGATGCATTTAGTATGATAAGACTAGTATCTTACTATAAAAGTAAGTAAGATAAGGCAGGAGGCAGACAACTGTTGCCTCCACAGAGTCTAGTGGGAAGGACTCATTAATTAAAAAAAAAAAACAGCAAACAGCAATATGGTAGGAGCTAGATTTGAGAGTCTCTCACAGTGTGTCAGGAACAGAGTGGGGAGAGGAAAAGTAATTCTTACAAGGGTAGAAAAGGCTTCCCTGAAGAGGAGACAACATTGCAATTTACTCTGAAAGAGGGGTTTGTGGGCCAGGCACAGTGGATCACGCCTGTAATCCCAGCACTTTGGGAGGCCGAGACAGGTGGATCATGAAGTCAAGAGATTGAGACCATCCTGGCCAATGTGGTGAAACCCCGTCTCCACTAAAAATACAAAAATTAGCCAGGCATTTTTGTATTTTTATAGTGGCAGGTGCCTGTAATCCCAGCTGCTAGAGGGAGGCAGAGGCAGGAGAATCATATGAACCGGGAGGTGGAGGTTACAATGAGCCAAGATCGTGCTACTGCACATTCCACTGCACTCCAGCCTGTTGACAGAGTAAGACTACGTGAAAGAAAGAAAAGAAAGAAAGAGAAAAAGAGAAAGCAAACGAAAGAAAGAGAAAGAAAGAAAGAAAGAAAGAAAGAAAGAAAGAAAGAAAGAAAGAAAGAAAGAAAGAAAGAAAGAAAGAAAAGAAAGAGAAAGAAAGAAAAAGAAAAAGAGAAAGAAAGAAAAGAAAGAAAGGGAAGGAAGAGAGAGAAAAAGAAGGAACAAAAGAGGAAGGAAGAAAGAAAGAGAGAGGGCTTTGTGGACAGAGAATGGAGAAACAGCATTCCCAGAAGGCGGAACCATGCGAGCACCAAATACCACATGGAGTGGTGGGAAAGCTTGATAAGTCTGGAGAAAAGTCAGTGGTCCAGGGTGGCTGCTGTATAGGGAATGGCAGGGAGAGTGCGCCTAGAAGAATCTGGAGAGATAGGTAGAGGTGGGGGTCAAAGGGTCTTCAGTTAATCCAGCTCTGGACACTAAGAAACAGATGGAACTGACTAGTAAAACCCAAAGGGCTCTCTCTCCCACTCATTGTTATGACTCTAATACCACTGAAAGCCCAAAAGTGGGATGTAGGAAGGAAGAGTGTGGACCTTGGTGCATGGAAGACTTGGGTGGCTTTCTGAGCTCCAAACTTTAATATTCGTGGTTTTAGCAAATTACTTACTCTCTCCAAACCCTCAGTCCTCAAGCTCATTATTAAATAGGGACAAATATGGTACCTATTTCTTAAGTAGGAACAAAAGGAGCAAGTAAAAGAGTGCATGTGAAGGACTCAGTGTTGTGACTGGCACACAGTAAGTAATCAACAGGCGCTGAGTTTGTAATAATACATGATTGATAATATCTGATGAATAACATATGATGGATAATAATGTTACCTTGGTCAGGGTCAGTGGAGAAACCCAGAGTGTCAGGTAAATCAGCTGAGGTCAAGTTTCCCCATCACTTGGTTTCTGAGAATAGCCCCGGAGGGATTTGCAAGTTCAGCCCCATCTCTTGGCCAGATTTGCAATGTCAGGAGGACATGGCTGGCAGGCTCATTCTGTCCTCAGATTTCTTACCCCCTGGGGATCAAGGAGGGGAGGCCCAAGCCTTGGATTATAAAGACATTCTTGCATCTCCCTGTGTAAAATGATAATGCCAAAGGATCCTGGCACCAGGCAAGGGCATGCGGCCCCCAGCCAAGGCTCCTTGTCCCCACATCGATTACTAGGTGCCTACTGATATTAGACCCTGGGGACTGTCTTGAAAGTCCTTGCTTCTTTCCCCTTCATGTCTTTGTGTATTTAATAGCTGTATTGTGCAAGTGGGTATGGTGTGTATTTCTGTCTCCTGGCAGTGGTTGTTCACCGTATTTATTTTTATTTATTTTTTTTTGAGACAGTTTCACTCTCGTTGCCTAGGTTGGAGCGCAATGGTGTGATCTCAACTTACCACAACCTCCGCCTCCCAGGTTCAAGCGATTCTCCCGCTTCAGTCTTCTGAGTAGCTGGCATTACAGCCACCATGCCCGGCTAATTTTTTTGTATTTTGTATTTTTAGTAAAGATTGTGTTTCTCCACATTGGTCAGGCTAGCCTCAAACTCCCAACCTCAGGTGGTCCCAAAGCGTTGGTATTACAGGCATGAGCCACCGCACCCAACTGGTTGTTGACTTTTAAAAAATGTTTTAATCCCAGCACTTTGGGAGGCCAAGGTGGGAGGATCGCTTGAGGCTAGGAGTCTGAGAGCAACCAAGGCAACACAGCGAGATTCTATCTCTACAGAAAAGTTTTTTGAAATTTAAAAATATTTTAATGCACTATATTTTTAGAGAAATTTTAAGATTTATAGCAAAATTTAGTGGAAAGTACAGAGATTTCCCATATACTCCCTGCCTTCATACACAGGATAGCCTCCCCGGCTATAAACATACCACACCACGTGGTACAGTGGTTGTAGTCCACTGACACATCATCATCGCCCTTCGTCCACTGTGTACACCAGCGTTCGCTCTTGGTGATGCACTTTTTATGGGAGTTGTTGGCTTTTTACACCAGTAGTTGTCCTGGGGGAACCTATTCTAATAGCTTGGGGCAAGGCTGGTGATGTTAATTTATTTCGAAATAATTTGTTTTGGAGAAGGGGTTTAAGATTGAGTGGAAGTGCAAAAGAAGGAAATAAAGGCATGGAGGAAAGAAGGAAAGAGAGAAAAGAGAAAAAACCGTCCACTCACCTAGGCCAGTCCCCCCCGCCCCGACCGCCCCTCATCTCTGAAGCTCTTGGCAGGTGGAGGCTAGCTCAGTTCTCGCCTAAGATGTTCACACTCTTCTCCTGATCCCTAGATCTGCCTTACCACCCTCTTTCTGGAGCAATATTGCTGCCTTTTCATCTTTTCCTTATAGCTTTTTCCCTGCACACCCTCCAGGGCTGCAGGGTGAGTGCCCACCTCCACCGCCAAACTTTGAGGTGGAAGTCTCTGGAAAAAACTGAGGCTCCTCTGGAGAGACCTTTTTCATCACCTAAGATAACTTATTTTAATTGCTCTTGCAGTGTTCTTGTAAGGAATTCTAAGCCAGCTCCTGTTCTGATAGATGAAGCCTTCTGGGAGGTTGGCTGTCCCAGGAGCCCCAGGTGATGCTGAGATGTTCTTCTAAACAGGGACCCAAACAGCTGAAGAGCTCCAGTTACCCTAGAGGGGAGTGGCACGGACATTTCCTTTGCCAGTTGGAGAAAGAGAAGGAGGAGGAGGAGGGGGATGGTGAAGAACAGTGACAGGAGGGTGGGGAGCAAGGAAAACTGAAGGAGGACTTGAAGAGCCACAGCTGTCCCGCGGCTTGGCGGAAGGGAGTGGGACATCCTGTCTCTGCCTGCACCCTCTGCTGTACCCTAGGGGACAAGGGGGCCACCCTAGTTTAAACCTCAGGGTATGATTAGTGATTTACCAATGAAAATTATACCCTGCCTAAAGTGTTGCCATTCTGCCTGACTCCCCTGGGGGATCATTAAGTGACTGCTGTAAATGAAGCTAGCCACCTGCGGGCTAGCAAGTGGCATTTGTCCTAAGTCTTTGATTCAGGATTGAAATATGTATTTTACCCAAGCCATCAATTAAAATCATGCCCATTTACATACTTTTATTTTACCTTGGTTTTACTTACTTAAATTTTCTGGATTTTTTTTTTTTTTTTTTTTTTTGAGATGGAGTTTCGCTCTTGTTGCCCAGGCTGGAGTGCAATGACGCGATCTCGGCTCACTGCAACTTCCACCTCCTGGGTTCAATCAATTCTCCTGCCTCAGCCTCCTGAGAAGCTGAGATTACAGGTGCCTGCCACCACACCCAGTTAATATTTTGTATTTTTAATGGAGATGGGGTTTCACTATGTTGGCCAGGCTGGTCTCAAACTCCTGACCTCAGGTGATCACCCAGCTCTGCCTCCCAAAGTGCTGGGATTACAAGTGTGAACCACCGTGGCTGGCCATTTTCTGTATATTTCTAAAACAACTATGGATTGCTTTGGTCATGAAAAGAATAATGATTTTTAATTATAAAAATTGAATTGGCCAGGTGCAATGGCTCACACCTGTAATCCCAGCTTGGGAGGCCAAGATGGGAAGACAGCTTGAGGTAGAGGCCAGCCTGGGCAACATAGCAAGAATCCATCTCTAAAAAATACAGAAAAAGATTAGCTAGGCATGGTGCCTCGTGTCTTTAGTCCCAACTACTCAGAAGGCCAAAAGAGGCAGGAAGATCACTCGAGCCCAGGAGATCGAGTCTGCAGTGAACCATGGTTATATCATTGTACTCCAGCCTGGGTGGGACAGCAAGACTCTGTCTCAAAAAATAAATAAATAAATAACATAAAATAAAAAATTGAATTGGTTTGAAAAATTTCTCAAAACTATTTAAAAATTTTTTGTAGAGAAAGGGATGAAAGGATACATGTCAAATTGCTAACCTAGGTTGACTTGTGGGTGGGGAAATTGAAATTAGAGACGAGCTACAGTCTTCTTTAACTGTCCCTGTATTGCCTGACTTGTTAAATGAATACCTATTACTTTTCTAACTTTTTAAGCAAATTCAAGAAAAGAAGAAAGTTTAAAAGAATTATTTTGCTATGTGTTTTTAAAAAGCAAGGCTGATTAAGTGAAATATTTTTATCTCACTATGTTTTAAGTGATATAAAATTTTTAATTTAACTTAAAAAAAAAAAAAAGAAAGAAAGAAAGAAAGACAAGGTCTCACTCTGCCACCCAGGCTGGAGTACAGTGGTAGAATCATAGCTCACTGCAGCCTCGAGCTCCTGGGCTCAAGCCATCCTCCCAGCTTGGATCCCAAAGTGCTGGGATTACAGGCGTGAGCCACCGTGCTTGGCCCTTGGACTTTATTTTATTAAACCCTTAGCAGATTGCTTCTGCCACTTTTCTGTGTGTCAGCATACCTGAGAGAAATTAAATTTTGCATTTATCTCTCAATAGGACAATACAGGCTTTCTGTCATCATCAGATATTTCTATCCAAGGAATTCATGTATATATTTTTGATTCAGAGGCTTCAATGGCTGGCCGGTGTGGTGGCTCACGTCTGTAATCCCAGCACTTTGGGAGGCCAAGGCAGGCAGATCACGAGGTCAGGAGTTCAAGACCATCCTGACTAACATGGTGAAACCCCATCTCTACTAAAAATACAAAAATTAGCCAGGTGTGGTGGCACACGCCTGTAATCCCAGCTACTCAGGAGGCTGAGGCAGGAGAATTGCTTGAAACCGAGAGGCAGAGGTTACAGTGAGCCAAGATCGCGCCACTGAACTCCAGCCCGGGTGACAGAGTGAGACTCCATACAACAACAACAACAAAAAAAACCCAGAGGCTTCAATGGCTTAAACAGCTTTATTTTTCAACTATGAAGTTTCAGACAGACAGAAACATCTGAAAAAACTAATTTAGCAAGTCTCCATGACCCACCATCTAGATTTAACAAACATAATTTTTCATGTTTGCTTCAGATCTTTAAAATAATTGCAATAATAAACTACTGGAGCTATCTCCTGCCTACATCCCAGAGGCAACTGTGTCCTTAAAGTTGGTGTGTATCTTCCTGCCCAATGTTTACACTTTTATTATATGTATTTATATCCATAAGCACTATGCACAATTGTTTTATATTTTAAAACTATACCAAAATAGTATGCCACTATATGTGTGTGTATCGGTTTTTAGCTTTATTCACACATATATATATATATAAATTTTTTGCTGTTTTTCATTAATTTTTTTGAGACATATGTAACTCTTGTTCATTCATTTTCTTTTTCTTTTTCTTTTTTTTTGAGACAGAGTCTCACTCTGTTGGCCAGGCTGGAATGCTGTGGCATGGTCTCGGATCACTGCAACCTCTGCCTCCCAGGTTCAAGCAATTCTCCTGCTTCAGTCTCCCGAGCAGCTGGGATTACAGGTGCCTGCCACCATGCCCAGCTAATTTTTTTTTATTATTAGTGGAGACAGGGTTTCACCACATTGGCCAGGCTGGTCTGAAACTCCTGACCTCGTGATTCACCCACCTCAGCCTCCCAACGTGCTGGGATTACAGGCATGAGCCACTGCACCCAGCTGTTCATTCATTTTCGTGGCTGTATAGCATTTCATATCTGACTCTACCACAATTTATCTATTCTGTTTATCCAGTTGATGGACATTGAGATACTTCTAATTTTTCTCTATTATAAAAAATTCAGGAGGGTTTCACCATGTTGGTCAGGTGGGTCTCGAACTCCTGACCTCCGGTGATCCACAAAAAAAAGAAAAAAAAAATTAGCATTGAACATCTTTGTTCATGTCTTCTTGTGCAGTTGAATCAGAATCCATCCAAGGGACTTTCCTAGAAGTGGAATTGCTAGGTTAGTTGAAAAGTCTTTTTAACTATAAAAGTGAGAGAGAAAAAGAGAAATGAACAAAGTCTTAGGTTTTCTTTACATTGGATAACGATTTAGATAAGGATTCCAGGTCATCTCATTGTACCTGAGTATGAATTCTCCAATTCCTTTCATTGCTGTTCCCCTCAATGTAAAAACTGGGAAACCTCTTCATTAAAGCCATGATCATGGAGAATTTGTTCAAACTCAGAGAACTAACTTATCTTGAAGCTGAACCGAGAGGGAGACTTGTGACTATGTTGTTTTTTCTCTCCTTTCTCTCAGAATATTTCATATTGCTTTATAATATATTAAACAACATATCAAGATTAATGAGCTTATTCAAAAAAGAAAATAAGTCCTGGTAAGTAGAATGATAAATTTGAAATTCTGAATCTTTAAACCCGGGCTGAAGGATGGCCTCTGGTGTAGGCTGCAGCCCTGCGCTGTGACTTTATGAGCCTTCTGTAATGGTGTTTTTCCCCTCCTGCTAGTTCAATTTCAGCGTGTTTGTATCAGCAGATTCCAGGTGATGGATAGGCAGCTTCATTTTAATAGTCTGTTGGTACAGGGTGACCTGTAGCCTTTCCAGGAGAGGTAAAATAAATCCTCCAGTTGTCACCCCCTCCTTCCTCGCCCCAATCCCATCATTAACCTTCAGGTTTTAGGATTTGAGTGTTGCCGAGGACTGACAGACTCCATGAGGACCAGCTGCTACCTGGTCCTGTGGTCACCTGCAGTTTCTTCAGCCCCACATGTGAGTGACTCAGGGCAAATATCTGCAACACCTGCCCTAGACCTTCCCAAATCTTCCCAGCACTCCCAGTACCTCGGCCTTCTGTGTTTCAAAGTGTGATACACGCACAAGACGTGATGTGCAGCAGGAGCTAAGGTGATCGACTGCTAAGACCGTCACATTTTAATTGTCTTTAATTTTTGAGGTGTATTTTACAGATTTTATTGCCAAGGACAAGGCTAAACAGCATTACGTTTTTAAAATCTTTTTTTTTTTTTCTTTAAAAAGAGTACATAGAGGCCAAGCATGGTGACTCGCACTTGCAATCCCAGCACTTTGGGAGGCTGAGACGGGTAGATCACTTGAGGTCCAGAGTTCAAGACCAGCCTGGCCAACATGGTGAAATCCCATCTCTACTAAAAATACAACAATTAGCCCGGTGTGGTGCAGCTGAGGCAGGAGAATCACTTGAACCCCAGAGGCAGAGGTTACAGTGAGCCGAGATCACACCACTGCACCCTAGAGTAGGTGACAGAGTAAGATTCTGTCTCAAACAAATATATTAATAAATTTAGAAGGACATAGAGATGCATGTGGCTGTGACAGTATTGTGAAGACTGTATTCAAATGACTAGATCTAGGCGACATTGACTGACACAAAGCATAATCTGACTTAGGGTCTTTGATAAGTCCTGAATTTATGTGAATGAATGTTGCTTGGGCACATTCTTTCAGTTACTTGGGACTCAGTTTAGCCCCTAGAAAATACAGGCATTGGACCAGATCAGGGATTCTCAGTCCTGCCTTCACCTTTGAATCACATGGACAAATATGGAAAATACTGGCATTTGGGGTCCTCTCCAAATCAATTTCATTAACAATTTGGGGTGGGGATAGGGTTAGACCAGGTATCAGTAATTTTTATTTTATTTTTTGAGATGGAGTCTCACTCTGTCACCCAGGCTGGAGTGCAGTGGCACAATCTCGGCTCACTGCAACCTCTGTCTCCCAGGTTCAAGTGATTCTACTGCCTCAGCCTCCCGGGTAGCTGGGACTACAGGCATGTGCCACCATACCCAGCTAATTTTTGTATTTTTAGTAGAGACAGGTTCACCATGTTAGCCAGGATGGTCTCAATCTCCTGACCTTGTGATCCACTTGCCTCGGCCTCCCAAAGTGTTGGGATTACAGGCATGAGCCACTGCTCCCAGCCAAAACAGTATTTTTTAAAAGCTCTTCCAGTGATTGAGTGATTGTCATATGTAGGTAGCATTGAAGAGTCACTAAATAAGGTGATGTCTGAGGTTCCTTTCAGATCTAAGGTTGACTGATTTTCTGGTCCCATGGATAGACTGTAAATACAAAAGAAGTTCTGAATCAGTAACAGTGGAGAAGGCTCATTGTCTCTTTCAGGCTCAGACGTAACAAGTGTTATGTTTACTCACACTCCAGGATTGGGTCAACACTGGTGTGGAAGCTCCCTGAGGGCAGAGTCTGTGTCCTTTATCTGGGTTTTACCAATTCCTACCATAGTGCTTGGTAGAGAGTAGGTGCTCAATAAATGTTAGATGAAAGAATGATAGACCGAAGTTCAGGAATGTGATTTATTAGGGCATCTGGAATTAATCAAGTGATCAGAAATTGGTCCATACTACTTAAACTCACAAGACACTGATTTTTCTACCAGAATTCCTGTTCATTATTAGCTTATAAAGGGAACTCTTCTGGATCTAGGAAGTGAAATCAAACTCTGTTCCAGAACAGTCTCTTTGTGGTAAACAATATCAGAAGGTCACTTGGTGGGCACAGAACAAAAGTTGGATGATGATAATGATGATGATTATTTTGAAACATAGTCTCTGTCTGTCACCCAGGCTGGAGTGAAGTGGCGAGATCTCGGCTCACTGCAACCTCCACCTCCCGGGTTCATGCAATTCTCCCACCTCAGCCTCCCCAGTAGCTGGGATTACAGGTACCCGCCATCATACCCAGCTAATGTTTGTACTTTTGTAGAGATTTCACCATTTTGGCGAGGCTGGTCCCAAACTCCTGACCTCAGGTGATCCTCCCACCTCAGCCTCCCAAAGTGCTGGGATTACAGGCATGAGCCACTACGCCCAGCCAAAAGTTCGAGCTTCTTATGTGCAATTTCCGTCAAGCTCTGAAGGTCTGATGGCCAGGCCTCTTTCTCTGTAAGCCTGTGTTTATGTAAAGGGTCAGGATCAGTCATTGAGCATTGGAGTTTGTTTTGGACCTCCTGGTGACATACTGATAGATTTTCATTTTCCAACTTCCGCTTTGCAAATGCTCATACGACCACCACCTTGCCGTTCACACTCTTGTTGCCACAACACACCGTTTCCTAAGTGTTGGATTGTTTTGCTGCTTGCTAATAACATACTCGAGAAACACTTTAATCTCCTCTGCAAGGTCACTCCAAATCACTCTGAAAGACGGGTTACTTCTGGAAAGCTGCCCTGTAGACAGCTAATCCCGTCCTTCTTGCAGGCTTGACTTACGGAGATGGCATTTGCTGACCTCAGATTTTTCAGAGCCATCTTATTTTGAGGTCTGTAGTACTTTGCCCATCATCTACAATTACCATGACTAAAAATACTTTGGAGGGTGAAGAATCTTCAAGGGGACTTTGCAAGCTGGACTGTCTTCCTTCTATTCTGGTACCATATTTCAAGGCAATAGCCTTGTTCTTGTGTTGGGCTGCGCGTTACCTGCCAGAGGAATGTTTCACTTTCTAGTTGATTGGAAGCCAATCTTGACGTGAAACCTTGTGATTAGCCTTGCCCCTTGAATGTACCCAACAGTGATTTTCCTGACAGCACCTTTACTGCTTAGCCACCGTACGCAGATTCAGCCACCTTCCCCGCGTACCATGCCTGGGCTGTGATTTCCCCCATGGAAATGGAAGCTTCCATCCATGCATGTCAGCCACAGTCCTCCACATATCACCTCTGTGTTCCACCCCCAGTAGTATAACTTGAGGGCTTCCACGTAAGCCTAGGATCAGAGAAACAGAGATGTGTCGTGTTGCCTAGGAGCTGGTGTTTGTCTGGAGAAGAGTGTGGAAGGTGTGGCTGCAGGTCCAATCGGAGCTGTGCACATGGCACATCTTTTCATGCCGTTGACTCCAGCAGTGGTGTGTCACTCAGAGCCACTCATGTGTGACTAGGTTGCCAAGCTCTGATTGCAGGCAGAAACTTGTGGTGCTCCGCCACCCACTGCCCGTTTCTGAGTGTATTTAAATAAAAGGAAGGACTTCTACCATGTAAAAATGTTAGATTAACTCTGAGGACTTGCTCATACATTCAGCAAGCTCTTCCTTGAAATTAATTTATATATTTTTCTCCTATACCTTCAGTCTGACTGGACTGTAGGGTGTGTGTGTGTGTGTGTGTGTGTGTGTGTGTGTGGGTGTGTGTGTGCGTGTGTGTATGTAGGTACATGCACGTGAACAGAACATTCGTGGGAGGACATACGAGAAACTGCAAACAGTACTTTAAGGAGGGGCATGGATGAACTGGGATACAAAAGAGACTATTTTTATTTTCAGATCTTTTGCGCCATTTTAGACTATTCTTTCTTCCATTAAATAAGAGATTAGAGGCCAGGCGTGGTGAGTCACGCCTGTAATCCCAACACTTTAGGAGGCCAAGGTGGGAGGATCACGCGGTCAAGAGATCAAGATGATCCTGGCCAACATGGTGAAACCTGTCTCTACTAAAAGACAAAAAAATTAGCCAGGCTTGCCCTTGGTGGCACTCACCTGTAATCCCAGCTACTTGGGAGGTGGAGGCAGGAGAATACCTTGAATCCGGGAGGCAATAAATAAATAAATAAAATAAGAAATTAGATCTGCATGACCATATGATCTGAGTTCCATCTATAAGAATCTGCATTGCCACTAAATTGGAGCTATGTTCTATATTTTCTTTCTCTAATCCTTTTGCTTTACTGAATTCAACTCTGACGATTATATAGAAACAATTCATTTTTCTATCATTACCTGAGAATGAAATTTCCCACACTGAATTCTCCAGGTAAATGAATCGAATCCCTTTATGTTGTTGAGGTTTGAAGTAATTTCTAATGGAATATTTAAAAGCTGTATTACATACCCCTCCCTCCTCTTTGTTTTACAGCTTGAGGAGACACATTTCACATGCCTTAACACTCACCTATTAAAAGTTCAGTGGTTTTTAGCACAGAATATTCACTGACATGTGCACCCATCACCACGAACTAATTTTAGGACATTTCAACACCCCCAGTACCCCCAAAAGAAACTCTGTACTCGGCCGGGCACAGTGGCTCATGCCTGTAATCCCATCACTCTGGGAGGCTGAGGCGGGCAGATCATGAGATCAAGAGATCGAGACCATCCTGGCCAACATGGTGAAATCCCGCCTCTACTAAAAATACAAAAATTAGCTGGGTGTGGTGGCATATACCTGTAGTCCCAGCTACTTGGGAGGCTGAGGCAGGATACTTGCTAGAACCCAGGATGTGGAGATTGCAGTGAGCCGAGATCACGCTATGGCACTCCAGCCTGGTGATAGAGCAAGACTCCATCTAAAAAAGAAAAGAAAAGAAACTCCGTACTCATTAAACACTCAGTCCCATTCTCCCCTTCTCTCACCTTCTGGAAACCACTCATCTGTTTCTTTCTCTGTGGATCTGCCTATTCTGGACATTTCACATTAGACTCATACAATGTGTGGTCTTTTGTTTTCCTATCCCCTTAAACAGAATGCAGTTAATAACATGTTGCTTTTCCTTTATGATTTAGGCTTATTATGACTGACATGGTGCCAAGCTCATGGCGACCTGAAGAAATACTTAGATGGGGGCCCCTGTTTGCCTTCTGGAGATTCCATGGCCCATTCATGTGCACGTGACTCGCTCTGGGCTCTGTGGCTGGGCCACCAGGTGACGGCTGAACACTTTGTCTTATGATCCTGGGCCGTCATTTTAACCATCATTTCCTTTCTGGTTCCCCCTATTTCTGCAAAGTTGTCTCATAGGTACAGAAATGAGATCAGGCCTCAGCTCTTACGCCTTCTCTTGACCCAGCCTCATAAGGTAACTCCCCGGGGAACCTCTCTGGGGTGCTTCTGTCTTGCTCCTGGAGTGATTAAACAGGCTGAAATCATTTCTTCTTGTACTACTATCTTCAGCATCTTGTATCATTCAGTCAGCTAAATTCCATCTTAGTGATAAATCCCCCACAAATATTTTGTGATCTCTCTGATCTAAGCAGTGTTAAACCCTTTGATTCCTTGTGTCCTTCCTCTCCCCTTTCTTAAAATAGTCTGCAGCACTCATGTCAAGGACCTTATCAGCTTCCCTTTCTCTAAATTGCGTAATCCTAAAAGAACATTTTCCTTTGTTTTCCTTGAGGAGCAGACCTTCTCAAAACATTCTTAAATCCAAACCTGCAGGCAGCCTTTAAGCCTGCACAGCATGTATCTGCCAACTCCAAGAGCATTTGAATGTTTGAAGGGAGAGTATGTTTGACATCTAACTCGTCATGGGAAGTAGAGTCTCTGTATTTCTTTACTTCTTGGTAGGAATATAGTGAAGGAAGAAGAGTCTGATTTAGGGCATTGTCACAGCTCTGGGTCAGACTCTTATGGGTTGGATGTCAGCTTGGCAGGGAGGGAGTAGTTACTCTTCTGATTTTGGCTAAGGGAGCATGGCAGCGTCAAACTAGAAGTATAGTATGGGAATTTCAGGTTTAGGGGGTTCTCATCTTGTGCCTGTTGTCAGGGTAAGCCTGTAAGTGTGAGGACACCCTTGCAGAGAGTAGCCCAGCTTCATTCTGAATTTGGAGAAACCAAGAAATTTCAGTCTGTGTCAGAGAAACCAACCGTTGCTTGGGTCTGACTGGGACTAGGGAAGGGATGTCAAGTAGGTCAGTGCTTGGCACGTAGAGGTACCAGAAATATCTGCTGAGTGATGGTGCCGCCAATGTCGCTGAGCAGTCGGTAGCCACCGTCTGGCATGAGATGCTGAGAAAGATTCTCAGACCAGGCTTGGCGGGAAATGATGTAATTGACGATTGGTCTGCCACGGGTGCAGGTGAGTGAGGGGAAGGGGCGCGACGCAGGTGCAGGACCCGTTGTGTGTGTCAGAACCGGGGTCTGAAGATACTGAAGTGGCCTTCAATTGCAGATGGGAACCAGAGAAGAGTCTGGGCACATCCACTTTTGGATAACCTGACACTAAAGGACTCTACTGAGCTCAGACCTGGGCAGATTAGCAGACAGGACACCCCCAGGCTCAACTCAAGACGGTTAGAATTGAGTCAGTCTCCCCCAAAGCTACCTACCCTGGTGGACCTGCATTAAAGTAATTCCAGCACTTTGGACCTGACCGTGAAGTAATTCAAGTAATTCCCCTCAAAAGTGACCCGGCCCTGCCCTCTGGTGGTCATCTCCATCAACTGCACCTCGGTTTAAAAGGATTGGTTTGGGAGCTCCTTTTCCTTAGCACTTAGTGGATGTCCTCAGCACCAGGGCTTTGAACCCAGTTCTGCTGTGATGTGAGTGTAATAAGCAGGAAACGTCAATGTACTTCAAGCCTCCACAATTGTCGGAGACAATTCAGTTATAACGTGACGGGCATCGTGCTTGGCCTTTTATTTGCTTCATAGCAGAAAGCCTTGAGGGCAGGTACTATAATTATTCACATGTTACAGAGGAGGAAACTGAGGCTCAGAGAGGCACTCTCACTCTTGCTGCAAGAACATGACATCCACCTGGGTGTGATGGCTCACACTTGTAATTCCAGCACTTTGGGAAGTTGATGGGGGAGGATTTCTTGAATCCAGGAGTTTAAGATCAGCCTGGGCAACACAGTGAGACCCTATCTATATAAAAAAAAAAAAAATTTTTTTTTAATTAGCCAGACCTAGTGGAGTGTGCCTGTGGTCCCAGCTACTGGGGAGGCTGAAGCAGGAGGAATGCTTCAGCCAGGGAGGTTCAGGCTGCAGTGAACCAAAATGGCACCACTGCACTCCAGTCTGGGGGAGAGAGTGAGACCCTGTTGCATATAAACAGATTGATTGATTGATTGATTGATTGATAGACAATGTGACGTTCAGTTCTGGGTTCCACCAATCTCTTTTTTTTTTTTTTTTTTTGAGGTGGAGTCCCACTCTGTCACCAGGCTGGAGTGCAGTGGCGCCATCTCAGCTCACTGCAACCTCCACCTCCCCAATTCAAGCAATTTTCCTGCCTTAGCCCCCCAAGTGGCTGGGACTACAGGCTCATACCACCACACCCACCTAATTTTTGTATTTGTAGTAGAGACGGGGTGTCACCAAGTTGGCTTAGATGGTCTCAATCTCTTGACCTTGTGATCCACCCGCCTCAGCCTTCCAAAGTGTTGGGATTACAGGCGTGAGCCACTGCACCTGGCCCTGGTGCCACCAATCTCTTAATGAGGGTACATCCCCACCTTACCCCACCCTGTCCCTCAGACAGTGGGATTGAGGAAAATGGACAGGGAGGACCACTTTCTACTTTATGTTTTTTACAAATATATTTTTTATGATGAGCATATTTCATCTCTATAATCCTTTTTAAAATTTTTGACTAAATTCTGGGTGTCATCCCTGATGAAGGGATCTTGCCAATCTAGGAAGGACGGGGCCGATTATAGAAACTGGGGCTCCTTCGCCTTGAGAGAACAGGTGTTCGTAGGAATATGGCAGCTTCCTAATGACCGTGGAAGATTGAAGAAAGCAGGTTTATTTCACGTGTGTCCCCAGCGCCCAGATCCAGGGCCAAGAGGTGGAGTTCTCAAAAAGGGAGTTCAGCTGTGTGTCTTGCTGCAGGAGGGGCTGCCCTCTGGTGGAAAAGTGGGCTTGTGGCGTTGGGATAACTTTGAAAGAGCTTGGGCTGAAAGTTACTGGGGAGTTTATACAGGAGAGTCAGTGATAGGGAGAAGACTGGGTTTTAAAGTCTTAAAGCTATGGCAGGGTGCCATGGCTTACGCCTGTAATCCCGGCACTTTAGAAGACTTGAGACTGGAGGATTGTTTGGGCCCAGGAGTTCAAGACCAGCCTGGGCAACATAGTGAGGCTCTGTCTTTACAAAAAAATTGTAGAAAGCATGGTGGCGTGCACCTGTAGTCCCAGAGGCTGAGGCTGGAGGATTGCTTGAGCCTGGGAGGTTGAGGCTGCTTTGGCCATGATTGCGCCCTACACTACAGCAAAGCCTTTGATGGTCTGCTCTCCCAATCTGTGATCCTACCAGTGGGCTGCAGCACCCAGTCCTGCCTGTAGAGGGCACCCTTGGCTCTGTAAGACCTGGGTCTGTTTTTGGTGCCCTGGTTCCCACCCTTGGCTGCATATTGTTTTCATCTGGAGGTTCAGGGTATTGCAATTTACTGATGCTTAGGGCTGCACCTCATTCTGATTTAATTGGTTGTGGGTGGGACTGGGGCATTGGGATTTTTGAAAGCTCCTCAGGTGGCTCTAAGCCAAGGTTCAGAGTGACTGAATGCTTAGACCCTGCCATTTCTGTGGGTTCAGTGGGCAGATTGTTTCACTTGATCTTCTTTCGCTGCAGAAGAAAGGACCCACGCAGGTGGAGACTGGACCCACGGAGAGAAAGTAGGAGCATTAAAAGAGATGTCACCAGAAGCCACAAAACATGCCAACTCATTAAGACAGAGATAATAAAATAGGTCCCTCTAAAAACAAGAAAGAAACAGGAGCTTAAGCAGTGCCCATGAAGGAGTTACAGGCTTTTAACTCCCCCAGGAAGTGAACTTACTCCAGCCAGGCAGAGGGCAGGGGAATACTTCAGAAGGCAGGGTCATACGCCGGCTGGGGGCCAGAGACCTCTTTCAATGGCAGCGGCTTCAACATGCGGCCAGGCGGTGGCAGTTCTGGAACTCAGGACTCTCTGGGGACTTGGGGGTATGGGATAGCAGGAGGGGAGCCACAGGGAGAATAAGGGGCCTCGGGAGGCAGGACCCACCCTGCGGGGAATTGGCTCCAGCCAGTGACAGTGAACTGACCCAGCCCAACACCTCCGTCCCGAGGCGTGTGGCTGCCCTCACATCTGCCCCAGCTCAGCGCTGGGATCTCACAGAGAGAAGGGCCTTTTGTAAGGGCAGAAAATAGCTATTGCCATAACTCAAGATGCTGGGGCACAAACCACATTGCCTCGGCCTGAGCCAGGACTAGAGGGAGAAAGTAAGCCACCACCCTCTTCAGGCACAAAATCTAAGGGGACTGCAAAAAACTTCCAATAATCAAGGCTGGGTGCGGTGGCTCACGCCTGTAATACCAGCACTTTGGGAGGCCAAGGCCTTGATCACCTGAGGTCAGGAGTTCAAGACTAGCCTGGCCAACATGATGAAACCTGTTCTCTACTAAAAATAGAAAAATTAGCTAGTTAGCCAACTATGGTGGCGGGCGCCTGTAATTCTAGCTGGGAAGCTGAGGCAGGAGAATTGCTTGAACCCAGGAGGTGGAGGTTGCAGTGAGCCAAGATTGGGCCACTGCACTCTAGTCTGGGTGACAGAGTGAGACTCCACATCAAAAAAAACAAAAACAAAAACAAAAAAAACCTCAGTAATCAAAATTAATTATATTGTATTGCAATTTAAAAAAAAATCAAGGTTAATGCAAAAAGCACCCATGATGAACAAAATTTTAAATTAAGACAGGATAAGTGTTACTGGCTTCTCTTGCCTTTACCCCTCTGTGGCACAGCAGGGCTCTGGACTTCTCTAAGGGAGTCTTCTACTTTTCACCCACACCTTGCCAGAGCCACCAGTCAGCTTTGGCTCCTGAAGAACTTTCCCACTCAGTGTGAAGCCAGGCTGGGGACCCAGATCCCTAGCAGAGCAGCAGTGCCACCTAGTGGCAGGCTCTGGTGCCAAGGCATGGAGGGTGATGCCAGACTGAGCAACAGAGAGGGCCAGGAGCGGTCCAGGAGAGTGGATTTGTCGTGAGCAAGAGAAAAAGAAAACAGAATGGAGATGTGGGGTGGGGAACCCCGCAAATGCTGAGGCAAGGGTCTGAAGCCTCAGCCTTTTCCCATATGAGTATTGAATTAGAAAAGAGTTAGAACTATAAGCACGTAGTTATTGTTATATGTAATCATATATAATCAGTTAGTTATTCCCATGTAATCATAAAGATATATATATATATATACTCAATATAACCTTTTATTTTTACTAATGATTATTGGATAATAAAGCATGGAACTGAGGTGACATTGTGAACAAAGTGATCCTAAGGCAAGATGCTCTAAGTCCTCTGTCACACCCACATAAGGGCTGCTGGAGGGTGCCTCGGCTGTGTGGCAGCGCCAGCACTGGGAAAACGCCTGCTGTTTAGTCAGCTAGGGAAAGAGATGTCCAAAATGGCCGAGATGTCTCCTTCCTTGGGGAGTGAGGAGAAAACTCCGCTCCCCCAAGCTCTTGTGGTTGGCCTGATGGCTGTCAGGGAGGCCCGCAGACATCCGGGGCTTAACTGTCTCTATGTGATGCTGTGCTTCAGCGGCCACGTTCCATGTCTACTTTCATGTTCTGCTTCTGCACCTGGTTCCTCTTTTTTTTAGGAGATAAGAATTAGTAATAGTAACATAAATCTTAGTGACCTTGTTATTTCTTGACAAGTATGAAAAAAGTGTTGACGCCTTAGGCTTTCTTCTCCCCTCGGCTGCTTGAAAGTCCTGGGCCCCTATATTCAAGACATGTGATTTACTCGACCCTATCACTGACCACCAATGCCTCGCCCTGCCTTCCCTGCCCCCTGCTTTGTACTCAATAAAAGTCAGAACGTCCAGGCACTCGGGGCCACTGCCGGACTCCGCGCTTTGGTTGGCCATGGACTCCGGGCCCAAACTCTGTTTTCTCTTTCTTGGTGTCCTGTATCTTTTATTTCCACAGTTTCTCATCTCCACACCTGAAGAGAGGGCCTCACGGGACCCTGTAGGGCTGGACCCTGCATGGAGAGGATTCACTCTTGGATGTAGAGTTTTGGGAAATCCTCTAGGGCCGGGTTCTCAAAGACTGGTCCCTGGACCAGCAGCATCAGTATCATCAGGGAACTCACTAGAAATGTAAAACCTTGAGCCCCTCTCCAGGCCTGAGAATCAGAACCTGGGAGGTGGGCTCGGGTAAGGTGGGTTTCAGCCAGCAAGCCCTGCAGAGGATTCCGAGGCATGTCCAGGTTTGCCAATCACTGATTCAGAGCCACGCTTCTCAAACCCGCCGTGCCTGCCTGTCACCCAGAGGTCTCGTTAGAATGCAGATTCTGACTCAGTCGCCTAGGGAGGGGTCTGAGACTCTGCAGTTCTGGCAAGCTCCCAGGTGACACAATACTGCTGGCCTTTGTAGGAGATCGGGGTCAGTGTGGTGGGAGAAACTAGGAAAAGGAGCAGGCCTTCTGGAAGGTCAGAAGGCTCTGCAAAGCTTCAGGGGAGAATAGCTGACGGCAGCTGTTCTCTAACCCTGAGGCAGAGGGCAAGGAGCAGGTACAAGGGAGTGTAGGAGAATGTATCTTAAACAGGCTTGTTTACTTATGTTGTCCAGGAACTGACCTTTGAACATATGCTGATGGTCCCTAAAAGGGGAACAATAAATGTTAATTACCCGCAGACTGTGTTTGCTCCATGCTTTCGGCATTGTGCCTGGACTCAATAAAAGTAAGCAGCTCCAGCTTCTCAAGGCTGCTCTTTGGCCACTAGAGCCGAACTGTCCCCTGGCTGCTCTTACACCGCATACCTGCGTCTGAGTACTCATTTCATCCGTAGGTCGGCCGCAGTCTGTGGGACAGACCCAGCAGGTCTTTGGAAAATTTTGTGTAGCAGGGATCTAGGCCTGTGTTTCCCAGGCAAGCTTTATGATGAAAGTCACCTGAGTACTTATGAACTATACAAGTTACCAGGTCTCTCCCCTGGAAATGCCTCTTTTGTGGATCCGGCTTCTGGCCCAGAAATCTGCTTTTTAAAACATCCACTTTAAGAGTTTACCTTTAGGCAGATCATTAGAATCACGGGGGAGCCTTTAAATGCAGATTCCCAGGCTCCAACCCTACCTATTAATCAGAACCTCTGACGGTGCAGCCCTACATTCTGAATTTGTTTTAAAAAGTAAGCCAGGCAGGCCGGGCGCGGTGGCTCAAGCCTGTAATCCCAGCACTTTGGGAGGCCGAGGCGGGTGGATCACAAGGTCAAGAGATCGAGACCATCCTGGTCAACATGGTGAAACCCCCGTCTCTACTAAAAATACAAAAAATTAGCTGGGCATGGTGGCACGTGCCTGTAATCCCAGCGACTCAGGAGGCTGGGGCAGGAGAATTGCCTGAACCCGGGAGGCGGAGGTGGCGGTGAGCCGAGATCGCGCCATTGCACTCCAGCCTGGGTAACAAGAGTGAAACTCCGTCTCAAAAAAAAAAAGAAAAAAAGTAAGCCAGGCAGTGCTGATGCCCAGCTAGGTTTAGTTCAGGCCCCTCCCTTTTCAAGTGAGGAACTGGAAACCTGGAAGGTGAGTTGCCAAAGATTATGAAAGAAGCTGAAAGGAAAGTTAAGACCGGAACCCAGATTTTCTGATGCCTACTTGAGTGTTCTTCCAGTGACTCTGTGTGTGTGTAGCTTTGAAAATACAAAGTATTGGAAATAGAAACTGTCATACAAAGTTACAGTGTAAGTAAGTCATGACTGCTACGCAGGGAGAGTAAAGGGAAGTTTTTTTTTTCTTTTTGAGACAGAGTCTCGCTTTGTTGCCCAGGCTGGAGTGCAATGGCGCAATCTCCGCTCACTGCAACTTCTGCCTCCCGGGTTCAAGTGATTTCCTGTCTCAGCCTCCTGAGTAGCTGGGACCACAGGCGCGCACCACCACACCCAGCTAATTGTTGTATTTTTAGTAGAGATGGGGTTTCACCATGTTGGCCAGGATGGTCTTGAACTCCTGACCTCATGATCCGCCTGCCTCGGCCTTCCAAAGTGCTGGGATTACAGGGGTGAGCTGCCTCCTCCGGCAGAGGGAATTTTTAAAAATGCCCCTAAAAAGGTGCACAAAGGGTAGGGGTGTAACCACTGGTGGGTGAGGAAGACCAAGACAGCCTGAGGTGTGTTAGGATTGCAGGTGGAGGTGGCCAGGTGGGAGTAGCCAAGGGGAGCCGAGTCCGCAGGCACACGGGGAAGGCCAAGTTAAGTATCCGGCTGAAGCAAGTGTAGTGATTGATGGGCTGGGCGGGAGCATCGACGGTGTCTGGGTCAGAGTTGTGTTTCAAACAGGCCTGACTAAGGAAGACTAAGTTTTATTAACTAACTTGAGTGGGCTCAGCTGTGATATTGCTTGTCTTGAACACTACACACTTGGGGCCAAATGGCTGGTGAACCCTGTGTACCTCAGACCACCAGATCTTCATATACCAACCTTTAAGAGCCAAAAAAGTGGTTTCAGCTGAGCCATGACGTGCAGCAAGAGACTGCCAAAATGGTTTCTCCCTTTCTCCGTAACACTCAATATTCAAACTGTCTTTATAACTCAGCAACACGGGATGATTGAAGCTATAGATCTAGTATTAACATTTCCTTACAGAGGTGGCAAGAGCCGCCTAAACAAACACACACAAAAGCCCGCATTCATTTCCACCCCCATATTTCAGACGATGACACAAAGGCAATGGATTTCTCAGGATTGCAAGGCAAGACGGAACTTGAAGAAGGCTGGGAGGAAACTGAGGTTGAATGAATGTTATTTCTGCTCAGCCCTGAGCCCGGAAGCAGTGGAAACGCCCTGAGCCGGGAAGCAATGGAAATGTCCCTGCGCTGTGAGCCAGGAATTCAAATCCCAGCCTGTAGAGCTGTTCTGGGGGTTAGAATTTTGGGGTCCCTTGTTGCTGCACTCATTCCAGGTTTGGGGCTGGCACTGCCCTTCTGACACCTCCGTAAGGTGGGCACAGGAGAAGTAGCAGGGAGAAGAAATAGGGGTCAGAAGACACCCCCTCGAGGACTCCCTCTGCCGGCAGCAGGACCTGATGAGGTTGCAGTGCCGGCTTCCCAGAGAAAATGACCCTCATTCTCAAAGGCTGAGAGTGAGCCCCACGGGGCTGCGTGCCCTTGGCCATGGGAGATCAACTGTGGCCGTATCAGATGTAATCAGTGTGTATTTATGGGTCACTCACTGCATGCAAGACCGGGATACAGCCAGGATTTACTGTGGGGCTGAAAGCAAGTCACTTAAAAAGGTAAATATTCATGTCCTTTTAATCTGCCTTTCAACAGGGAACATCACATCTGAAGGCTCGCGGCCTTTGCCTGCCTTGTGGGACGGTGCTGGAAATTTTCCTCGTGTTTATATCATTCTCTGCGAGTGGCTGCTGTTGTCTTTCTGTTGTCAGCACAGTCAGGTGCTGGGGGTACCAGACCTTGGGGTGGGGTGGCAAGTGAGGGCCAGCTTGTATCCGTGTTGCCTTCTCAGGAGCAGAGTGTGATTGCGAGAATGTGTGCTTCAACCCTCGCCAGTGCAGAGAGGGGCACACAGCCCAAACCTATCCCCTTCCCAGAAACCTGCAAGTTCGCTGAGTGCACCTGTGTGATGAGGCAGGCTCCGATAGCCACCGGCTGGTGGGCCGCTAGGGAAGCAGATAAGAAATTCCAACTGGAGATAATGAATTGAAAAGCTGGCCTTTGTTTCTGGAAATGATGCCCCATTGAGGGAGCCCCTCAAAATAAATGCCCATGTATAATGCCCTGTGCTTCAGGTCTCAACACCTGCTGTCCTTGGGACAGAGACCCCAGGCCCAAAATAGGCACAGCTGCTATGGATGCTCATCTCGCCCTCCTGGAGCCGAGGCTGGGCCATATATGGAAATATGTCTCCCTCCATCCCCTCCTCCCAACCTCATTCAGAGCCTTAGGGCTTTAAGACATGAGCTGTCTCCTCGTTCCCTCTTCCCAATCTTTCTTGGGTATCTCTGTGCCTCCCATCCCCTGGGCGTGTCATAGGCAGTTGGTAAGTGACAGATGAATGAATACATGTATAAGAAAACACAGACCTGAAATTTCTAGCAGGACAGCTTGGAGCAGGAAGCTCTGGCTGGCCTGGGCTTTTTGCTAAGGTGTCCTGGCTTCTCATGGCAGCACCTCTCCCCCAGGGCCTTTTCCAAGACGGTCCTCTCTTTAGGCTTCTGAGCAGTGTGAATTGCAAACAGCCATGCCCACTCCCCAGGCCAAGAAAACCAAGTTCAGGGCCAGGATTGCTCACAAATTTGTAAGGAACTGCTTCTGCCTTTTTATTCTCTCTGTATTTATTTTTATTTTATTTTATTTTTAGTAGAAATGGAGTTTCACCATGTTGGCCAGGCTGGTCTCGAACTCCTGACCTCAGGTGATCTGCCCGCCTCGTCCTCCCAAAGTGCTGGGATTACAGGCGTGAGCCACCGCACCTGGCCTGTTCTCTTTATTACCGAAATACAGAGCCAGAAAGTCAACATAGAAAGAATTTGTTTTCCCCAAGGGCACACAGATTGCCCCAACTCTTTACTTTTCCTGCTAGGAACTCAACCCAAGAGGTGGGCTTTCTTTTGGTCTCCAACTATAAAAGCATGTCACTCTGTCGCTGTCATCCATCACGCAGGACTCTTATGGGTTTGGTTTGGTTCTTTCATCCTTATTGTTCGGGAAGTTGTATTTCCTTTACTGTCCTTGAGTGTGAGGCTCCACCTGTCTTTCCTCCGTATCCGTGAGTCACTGAGGAGTCCTGTGTCAGTGACATCTCTCCATGTGCTTTTCCTAAGCTGCCCCTTCTCTCAGCAAGTCAGGCTTCCCCATGAAGGCGACCTAAGGGTGTCTATCATCCCCCTCCTCAATGTCCCCAGGGCTTTGGAACAAGGGCCATGTCCCATTTAATATAGCACAAAGAAGACTCATCAAAGCCCAGGAGCTGGGAGTTCTTCCTGTTCACTGTCATGGAAAGCTGGAAACGTCTTAGATAAAAATAATCTGGGCCATCCTAGGCCCCTGGCTCCAGATGGCCTACAGTTGGGGCAGGAGCACCTTCACAGTGTCTCGGCATTGCTGAGGGTAACATGATCACTGCTCAGATCCAGCAAGCAGCCTCAGAACCTCCCCGCCGCTGTTGTTTTTAGCACCGGGATTACTGGTAGGGGTGTAAACAGACATCTGTGCTCTGGGTGGCTCGCTCGCCCCACATTCCTAGGCACTCTGATTTTATTAAAGCTCTCAGCTGTCGGGTGACCCAGGCCTGGAGAAATGAAAGACCGCCCTCACCAACTGGTGGCAGGGCTGCAAATGGCAACCAATTTTCCCCCATAAGGACATGTTACTCCTATTAGAAGCCACATCCCTCACATGTCCTTAAGAAGGGGGCCATCTGCCAATCATAAATCAAGATCTCATCTGTTCCAAATAACGAGTCTACCCTCCTCGCTGGCAGGCCTTTTATAGTTGACAGATCTTTTTTTTTAATTTTGTGCGTGGCCATGTATTTCTTATGTAATTAAAAAATTATAAAAGGTAATAAAAAATACAAATCCACTGCTAAGAGATTTAAGACTCAGTAAAAAAAATTCAGAAAGCCAGAGGTTTCTGGATAGTGTGAGGATTTCAGGGAGAAAGGTAATAAATTCCATGCCTCAACACCAGGAAAAAAGAATAAAAGAGAAAAAGCAAGACTATTTATGAAAGGGAAAAGCAGTTATAAATGACCCTCAATGGCCACACGGTGGCTCACGCCTGTAATCCCAGCACTTTGGGAGGCCAAGGCGGGCGGATCATGAGGTCAGGTGTTTGAGACCAGCCTGGCCAACATGGCAAAACCTGTCTCTACTAAAAATACAAAAAATTAGTCAGGCATGGTGGCGAGCGCCTGTAGTCCCAGCTACTCAGGAGGCTGAGGCACGAGAATTGCTTGAACCCGGGCGGCAGAGGTTTCAGTGAGCCGAGATCGTGCCACTGCACTCCAGCCTGGGGAACAGAGCAAGACTCCATCTCAATAAAAATAAAAAAATAAAATAAGAAATGGCCATTAATTTGGAGAAAGTGGGATTCCACCCCAAGAAGTGAGCCTGAAGAGAAGGTGCCTGTCGTTCTTTTGCCGCCCTGTTCTGGAGCCCATGTAGGAAAGAGCCGGTGGATATTGCAAATGAGCTAAAGTCACCCAAGTTCCTACCAAATGGTCGAAGGTCCTGTCTTAAGAGAGGCTCTCTGAGAATGGGGTGGGCTGGGCTGGTGGACAAGAGGTGGGTTATAGGGAAACGCCTGGAAGATGCTAACAGAAACAGTCGTCAAAGAGAAAACAAGAAGTATGCTTTGGGTTCTATCAGCCCAGTGTCAACACACCTTTCCCCGTGCTCCACCTCCTTTAGGGATTTCTCCTATGCAGCCAGCTGCTCTGGTAGAAGGTTAATGCTTTGTAGGGTAAAGGAGTCTTAGGATCTAGAGAGAATCCCAGCTCTGCCATTTCGACTTTGAGAAAATCACTCGGTGTTTCATCTCTTCTTCATCTTTAAAGTGGGGTGATAGGTCCATCTCTTCATCACCAAGTCTGCGTGCTGAGGGCACATGTGTAGAGTTCAGTAAATAGTGGCTGATTTCATCCTCCTCCTCTCCATGGATGGACGAGACCCCCTCCCCTGCTCATATGGCACAGCAGATCCTGATTTGGAATGGAACTTGTGCTTTCATTTTTCTCTTCTTAGTAATGCAGCTTACATTTTCTATAATAGTGGGCATCTGTTGTTTTATGTAATAAATGAACACTAGTGACTTTGGTCATAATATTCACTCCTAGAAAAGATTCCTTTTCATTTATATCCTTCACAAAATCAGAGCCTAATAGAGATAATCATGGGTCACTTCCAGCACCAAACTCCACACCCTCTCCTTTGTGGGAAATGTCACACTTTACCAATAAGTGGACACGGGGGTCCCATGGCCCCAGATGTCTGCAAGCTCAGAGGCATTCCAGTTCTGCATAAAATGCATCAGGGGCCTCTTTTATTAATTCTTTAAATCTTAAATTCTGTAAAAAAAAAAAAAAAAAAGCTAACTTCAAAAATCTCTCACTCTTCCTTTCTGATCTGTACACATTTTGCCATGTGTATTTATTTATTTTTCTTTAAGCCAATTAATTAGAGCTCTTTTTAAAAAATATATTTTCAGTAGTGAAACATTGTGTACACAACACATAAATACATGACATATTAGGCATGCCAATAGAAGTGCAACTTATGGACTCATAAAACCTTCTTCCCCCCATCATCTTAGACTTTCAGATTGCTTTTTTTTTTTTTTTTTTTTGAGATGGGGTTTCACCATGTTGGCCAGGCTGGTCTCAAACTCCTGACCTCAGGTGATCTGCTTGCCTCGGCCTCCCAAAGTGCTGGGATTACAGGTGTGAGCCACCACGCCCGGCCTTACCAGGTTTTTTGTTTTTGAGACAGTCTCACTCTGTCGACAGGCTGGAGTGCAGTGGTGTGATCTCGGCTCACTGCAGCCTCCGCCTCCCGGGTTTAAGTGATTTTTCTGCCACAACCTCCCAAGTAGCTGGGACTACAGGCACACCCCACCACGCCCAGCTAATTTTTGTATTTTTAGTAGAGACAGGGTTTCACTATGTTGGCCAGGATGGTCTCGATCTCTTGACTTCATGATCCGCTGCCTCGGCCTCCCACAGTGCTGGGATTACAGGTGTGAGCCATCGCACCCGGCCTTTATCACGTATTTCTAAAAAATAAGGACTATCTTAGAAAACATAATCACAATATCACATTATACCTTAAAATTAAGAATAATCTCATATCACCATCCATATCCAGTCAATATTCAAATTTACCAATTGGATTGTGTTTGTGTGCGTGTGTGTGTGTGTGTGTGTGTGTGTGTCTACTTTTTAACAGCCTGTTTGTACAAAGCAGTATCCTAACAAGGTCCACACGCTGCAATTGGTGGATAGGTCTACTAAGTCTCTTTTAATCTACAGATACCCCTTCTATTTCTTTTATACTTTTTTCTTTGCAATTAATGTATGGAAAAAGCTAGATAATTTGTTGAGTTTCCCCACATCCTGGATTTTATTGTTTGCATCTTGTGTCTCTGTCCCCCAGATTCCCTATAAATTGGTAGTAGTTACATCTAGAGGCGTGAGCAGACTCCAGGTGGATGGAATTCTTTGTAGGTGATGGTGTGTACTTCCATCGGGGTCACATATGCCTGGTTGTTTATTTTTTTGTGATGCTGGTAGCCACAGTTCACTAAGCGTTCCTAATTCTGGTGATATTCGTTATTCCATTCCTTTCTGACTTCTCATTTGGAATACCTCTGTAATGAGAAATTTCATTTGCTTTCTCTATTGCTGGCTTTCCTTGGAAGGCGTTCTACAGAGTCCTCGTAAATTCCGAGAGGACCTGAGTGACTGTAGTCCTTGTGTCACTGGTTCTGGCCAGGGCATGGGTCAGACTTGTTCTCACTGTGGGGATCTCCTGTCGGTGACAGCCGTCACCAGAAGAACATGCCATTTTTTTAGTCACAGTGTTGCCATCAAGTATTGAAAGCAAGTGATGTGGTCTTTGAGAAAAATGACTTGAAGTTACTGACAGGCCAAATCTGACATGGAAAAGTGACCCCTTTCTATTATAATGGCAAATCCCAGGAAATGCTAAACTTGGTGCTGATGGCTGAAGAGAACACCCCTTGGCCTTTAATTTTCACCTGAATCAAACTGGGTCCCCTAAACTTCTGGAATCAGACAAAGAAGGGAATTTGGCAGCTCCTGCTAATAAATTTAATGGTGGCAATAAACAAAGGGTCCCAGGCTACGAGATGCTCTTTCTATAGAGTAGCATGTCAACCAGATGGTTATTTGATGTCCTGCTTTTTTTTTTTTTTTTTTTTTTTTTTTTTTTTTTTTCCGAGACAGAGTCTCACCCTGTCACCAGACTGGAGTGCAGTGGCATGATCTCAGCTCACTGCAACCTCCGCCTCCCTGGTTCAAGCAATTCTCCTGCCTCAGCCTTCCGAGTGGTTGGGTCTACAGGCCTGCATCATCACACCCAGCTAATTTTTCTATTTTAGTGGAGATGGGGTTTCACCATGTTGACAAGGTTGGTCTTGATTTCTTGACCTCGTGATCTGCCCATCTGGGCCTCCCGAAGTGCTGTGATTACAGGTGTGAGCCACTGCGCCCGACCCCTTCCCTCTTAAGAAAGACAAGAGTACCTTGGGTCAGGGGCGGGATTTTCTGTTGTGCAGCTTTGAAATAGTGCACATTTAGCTAAGATAACAGTCGTGATTTAAACTGAGTGTTTGAAGGGTCAGCCTCTTTTGTATTCATTTGTACATTCCTGATAGCACAGAGATTGCATGAACAGCTGCTCAACAAATACTAGATTCCAGATGTATTTCCCCAGTAGAATGTGAAGAAGGGGAATGTGGGCCTTCGCTTTATAACCCTATTCAACCGAGACAAGCGCTTTTCATGAACCTACCTTTGTGCTTCCTTCATGTCATATTAAGAGATGACTGTTTTGAAAAGCCTCCCTACCACTCCCCACCAAAGGAAAGGTTAACCTAGAAGTGTTTTCCCCCCTTTTGATTTGAGTAAAAAAAGCCATCTCTCTGTCCGCACATACACACACCAATGGAATTTACCGAGCCATCTGCTTACAAAGATTCTACCTCTGAGCACAGAAACCATCAAACTAGGAACCATTTCCACACGGGGAAGAGGAAAACAAATACAGCGAAGCAGCCCCAGATTGAAACAAAGCAAAGTTTATTGCATGTGAAAAAGAGTCACATGGACATTAGGTATCGATGGTCAGGAACCAAGAAAACATACATTTTGCATATCTTCTGTCCTGCTTCAGGAGGGCTGGCTCACTCTTCACTCTCGTGGACCACCATCTGGGAAGAAAGTAGACACCTGGAGTCAAGTCGGGTGGCAGAGATTACCGCCCCGCACTTCTGCCGGCTGGCATCAGGGAGTTGCTTGCCTACTTCAGTGGGACACAGGACATTGGACCTTGGGA
This sequence comes from Sapajus apella, assembly GCF_009761245.1. Classification (NCBI taxonomy): domain Eukaryota; kingdom Metazoa; phylum Chordata; class Mammalia; order Primates; family Cebidae; genus Sapajus; species Sapajus apella. The sequence goes on along the minus strand of NW_022436952.1, from coordinate 22,647,705 downwards.
AAATGCATGACTGTATACATGGAGTCACTCCATAGCCTGAGAAAATGGCCCTCCGAAAGAGCAAGCCCTGAAAGCCGGACAGCTGGGCAGCCCCGAACCTATTGTCCGATGTTGTGAGTTCGGCAGGCTCTGGAGGGAGCTCCTGCAGCAGCCTTCTGGTACCCACAGGGGGCACGTGAACGCACTCAGTGGGACCCGCTCGCTCCTTTTCAGGATAGCAGGATTTTGTTTTTTGTTCTTTTTTTTATTTTTAGTCTGGGATACATGTACGGAATGTGCAGGTTTGTTACATAGGTATGCATGTGCCATGGTGGTTTGCTGCACCCATCAACTCGTCATCTAGGTTTTAAGCCCCGCATGCATTAGGTATTTGTCCTAATGCTCTCCCTCCCCTCTCCCCCACTCCCCAACAGGCCCCAGCGTGTGATGTTCCCCTCCCTTGTCCATGTGTTCTCATTGTTCAACTCTCACTAATAAGTGAGAACATGTGGTGTTTGGTTTTCTGTTCCTGTGCTCGTTTGCTGAGAATGATGGCTTCCAGCTTCATCCATGTCCCTGTAAAAAACATGTCTCATTCCTTTTTATGGCTGCATAGTATTCCATGGTGTGTATGTGCAGGATGGTAGTTTTCACTGTGACTCACAGCCTGGATTCTAGTGAGGGTACAGTCAGCTAAGTGGCTTTAAGCACTTTATCTTCCTGAGCCTCAGATTCCCCAGTTCTAAAGTAAGGGGTTCTCTGAGGTTCCTTCCAGCTCGGAAATTTCTACAGTCCCTGGGGGCTCTGCCAAGTCAGCGCCTCACCCTGCTGGAGGTGAAGTCTCGAGTCTTAGCACGGAGCTTGTTGACTTGAGATTCTGCAATATCCGCACGTTCCTCGGCCTCCTCCAGCTCGTGCTGAGCCTTTCGGAATTTGGTGAGATGAGCATTGGCTTGTTCATCCTAAAACCAAAGAGCCCAGGCAGGTTAGATCAGCACAGAACTCCCTGAGGGAAACAGCCTGGGCTGCGTGCTGCAGTCAGCACCGATCTCACTTACAGCCTCCTCGGCCTGCCTCTTGTAGGACTTGACTTTCACTTGCAATTTATCCACCAGATCCTGCAATCTCAGCACATTCTTCCGGTCCTCTTCACTCTAAATGAGAAAGTGGGGATGTCACGGGAGAGGAGGGGCCAGATTTGCACACGGCGTGCTCCACTTTCTGGACTCACGTGTTTCTTCCCAAGGTTTCGTGGAGAGTCTGGGGTGGCATTTGCACTCCACAGAGGACGTGATCATGGCATTTGCCTTCCGCTTACCTGGTATGTCAGCTCCTTGACCCTCCGCTCATACTTCCTCAGACCCTTAACAGACTCTGTGTTCTTCTTCTGCTCCCCCTCAAGCTCAAACTCCAGCTCTCGGATCTAGGGGAGAGGGTGGGGAAATTATTCTGGGGCTGCAGCATGATCGGGAGGCTGGAAAGGGCAGTACAGGCAGGCTTCCTCCTGCACACACCCTCGTCTCCAGTTTCTGGATCTGCTTCTTCCCCCCCTTCAGCGCCAGCTGCTCCGCCTCGTCTAGACGGTGCTGCAGGTCCTTCACCGTCTGCTCCAGGTTCTTCTTCATCCGCTCCAGGTGGGCACTGGTGTCCTGTTCCTTCTTCAGCTCCTCAGCCATCATGGCAGCCTGAAAAGCACAAGGGACTTGCTAGGATGCTGAGGAAGCTCCAGTGCCTTGGAACTGTCAAAACCCAGGGACCTCAGAGGACCAGAGACCGTGCTAAAGAAAAAGGACAATAGGTGAGCCTGTGACTAAGTACACCCTGCTGCCCTGGAAGAGGGCCAGAGCTACACCCAGTAGATAAAATAACTTAAGCAATGAGACCTTCGGGGACAGGCTGGGAAACAGTTTCTTCCCCTTCTTAAGCTGGCCTCCTTGAAACCCTCCTCTGCCCCAGGGAAATTCTTTTTTTTTATTATCATCAATATATATTTTCAAAGGAGCTTGAGACTTAGAGTAGTCTGACTTGATACCCAGCCTCACAGATCTGGGGATAGTGAGATTAAGGGAGGACCTCTGGAGAATTAAGGCTGTACAGAAACAGCAGTCGTTTTGAGGTAAAGTTCTCCCGCCGGGCAGCAGGTGGCACTATTAGCGCTGTGGGCCACCAGGAGACAGCCTCAGAGACCCAGGAAGGGAGAAAGGTGTGGGATATTGACACCTCCGGGTCTTGTTTTCTTTCTTTTCTTTCCTTTTCTTTTTTTTTTTTTTTTTTTTTTTTGAGACTGAGTTTCGATCTTGTTGCCCAGGATGGAGTGCAATGGTGTGATCTCAGCTCACCTCCACCTCCCGGGTTCAAGTGATTCTCCTGCCTCAGCCTCCCGAGTAGCTGGGATTACAGGCATGTACCACCAAGCCCAGCTAATTTTGTACTTGTAGTAGAGACAGGGTTTCTCCATGTTGGTCAGGCTGGTCTTGAACTCCCAACCTCAGGTGACCCACTTGCCTCAGCCTCCCGGCGTGCTGGGATTACAGGCGTGAGCCACTGCACCCAGCCAGGATCTTGTTTTCATATTTAGAATAAGTCAGATGTTGACGGAAAGATGTGCACACCTCTCCGAGCCAGGCAGAACTACTAGGATATAATCCCTTCCTCTAAAGTGCAGGTGGGACCAGGAGATTTGGCAGAGATGGGAGAGCTTGGGGAGCAGAGTGTGTACCAGGTGTGTCTGGGGGAGACCCCACCTGTCTGTGTGGGAACTTTAATGCAGTGCAATGCTGGCAGCCCGAGGGCAGCGGGAAGGAGACGCCTTACGTCTGTGATGGCCTTCTTGGCCTTCTCCTCAGCATTCCTTGCATCCCTGCTGGCATCTTCCACCTCACTCTGGAGCTGCATGAGATCTGTCTCCAGCTTCTTCTTGGTGTGGATGAGGCTGGTGTTCTAGGGCAAGAGGAGAGCTGTTACCCAGGTGTGTCTGAGGCTGGAACCTTGCCTCTTTTCCTCTCCCTTCCCTCACCTGGGTGTGCAGCAGCTGCACCCTCTCGTTGGAGTCCAGGAGCTCCTGTTCTGCCAGTTTCCGGGCCCTCTCCGTCTGCTCCAGAGTGGCCCGCAGCTCCTCCACCTCGGCCTGCAGCAGGTTGGCTCTGCGCTCCACGATGGCCAGCTGCTCCTTTAGGTCCTCCTGGCCACGGAGGGCATCATCCAGGTGGAGCTGTGTATCCTAGCCAGAGGAAAAAGGAACATTCTATTTGAAGTTGAGGCATTAGGACCATAAGCCTCATCTACACCTCTGAGTTTCTTTTTTTGTTGTTTTTTTTTTTTAGACAGGGTCTTGTTCTGTCACCCAAGCTGGAGTGCAGTGGCATGATCTCAGCTCACTGCAACATCTGCCTCCTGGGCTCAAGCAATCCTCCCATCTCAGCTTCCCAAGTAGCTGAGACTATAGGCTCGTGCCACCATGCCTAGCTGATTTTTAAATTTTTTTGTAGAGATGAGGTTTTGCTGTATTGCCCAGGCTGGTCTTGAACTCCTGGGCTCAAGCAAGCTTTTTGCCTTGGTCTCCCGAAGCGCTGGGACTATAGACATGAACGACTGTGCCCAGCCTGCTTCTCTGAGTGTGTGAGGACGGGAGACTTTTCCCCAAGGAGCTCTCTCAAACCTTCAGCTGTCCCTGGACACTCCGGAGGTGTTTGAGGGTCTCTGCAGCCTGGCGGTTGGCGTGGCTTAGCTGGATCTCGATTTCGTTCAGGTCCCCCTCCATCTTCTTCTTGAGGCGGATGGCTTCATTCCTGCTCCGCACCTCGGCATCCAGGGCACTTTGCATGGTTTCCACCGTTCTCTGGTAGTTCCTTTTCAGCTGCTCGATCTCCTCATCCTTCTCAGCGATCTTTCTATCAATTTCTGATTTCACTTGCGTCAGTTCAAGCTGGATTCGGAGGATCTTGGCTTCCTCATGCTCAAGAGCAGCCTTTAGGAAACAAAACCAAATCGAATAGTGTCCGTGTTGGTACAGAGCCAGCTCCACTACCCTGCAGGGTAACAAAGCTTCAGTGGAATAATCCTAAATCTAACCCTATGATACTCACAACTCACTTTTTAAAAGTCCAAAATCTATCTTCAGTGCAGAAACAAAACTATGTTTCATTGCTTGTTGGTCTTGATTATACCGTCAACCAATAGTAATGCTTAAATCATCATATTTCTTAGGTGCGTAAAGCACTTTCTAGATATTTTTAATTCATCTAAGATTTTGTAAAATCTCATCGCTAAGCCTATTTTAATATGACAGTCTTCTCCAATAAATATAAGATAATTCACAGGTGTTATTCAGCCTCACGGTTTTGCTGAGTGACAGGAAATGAGCAGGCATTAGGACTGTGATTTGACAGAGGCAAAAATGAAGACATATCACAGAGCAGCCTGCCTCACCGGCAGCCACTCACCGCGACTGTGTCTGCGCCCGCCTCCTAGCGCTCACCTCTGCTTCCTCTAGAGCCAGCTGAATATCAGCCTTTTCCAGCTCGATCTGCTTTCTTGACTTCTCCAGTTCATGGATGGTTTTACCATTTTCAGCGATTTGTTCTGTGAGATCTGCTATTTCCTCTGCCAAGAAATAAGTTTCAATTGCATATGAGCGCCTCTGCATGGGTCTCCAGACATGCAAAGGGTTGACGCGGTGCTTTTTACCTAGTTTTTATTATCATCCTAAGGTTTCCTATTTCCTGGGGATAAGGTATCGTATAGAGACAGGCTAAAAAGTAACCCATCAGATGGTGAACACCTTGTGTGTGCATTATTGCACATGTGTGTAGGAATCTGAATGATGAAGCCACACCCATGCCAGCATGCCCTCGGGCAATAAGAGCACTAAAGGAAAAGGTTTCAGACAGTTTCGAATGGCTTACGCTCTAAGTTCTTATTTTCCCGTTTCACAGTTTCAAGCTGATCTAAGGCTTCCTCGTAGGCGTTTTTCAGTTTGAAGAGCTCCGTGCTTAAGGAGCGGGACTCCTTCAGAGATGCCTCCAGCTCTGCCTGGCTCTCCTCACACTTTGTCTTCCATTCGGCCAACACCTGAAACAGCGGGATGGACAGTCTCTCCGTTTCTGAGGTATCCTCTAGGTTTCTAACTAAATTCTAAATAACTAAATTAAATGTAGAGTTAGGGCCACCCTTGGCATCACTTGCCTGGCTCCTTGTTATTGATTATGGGGCTCATCAAGATTTTGTTCCATAGATGTACTCAAGGTAGTGAGTCAGGGACAACTGCCTTCTTGAAAAAGCAAATCGATCTTTCGAGAAGGAATTAGCTGGGTATAATTGCCCTTTTCCTAATAGGAAAATGGCCCCATGCTTCTAAATATTTCATTAAAGCATTGGTTCCAACCAACTTTATCTCCCATCTTGAAAGAAGTGCTTCTAGAAAGCCTCCCAATGGGACCTCAGCTTAGGCAGACCAGCAGTATCGGGAAAGGAAAAATGCTTAGGGCTGCACAACATTGTAGAAATTGGGTTGTTTCCACGGGCAATATTTGAAAGGGACCTCTACCCCCAGCCCATTCCTTCTGTTTTGCAGGTGAGGAAATTACAGTCCAGTGAAGTTCAGGCACTTGTCTGAAGGCCACACTGCTGGTGAGGGCAGTCAGGCCTGGGATGCATTCCCCTCCTTCAACAGCTACTAGAAATCCCCTACATCATGGTGTTTAGCCAGCACAGAGCGGACCCCACACCTTGTCAAAGTTTCTCTGCTTCTTGTCCAGAGCGGCGGCCAGGGAGTTGGCTCTTTCCACATCAACCATCAGATCCTCCACCTCTCCTTGCAGCCTCTGCTTGGTCTTCTCCAGCGACGCACATTTAGCATTCACTGCCTCAACCTGTTCCTCAGAATCTTGAAGGCGCTGAGCAAGTTTTTTCCTTAAAGAATATGAAAGAGAAGCAGCTGTTTATTTAAGTTTCCATCCCCTTGAACATCACTACTCATCAAGCTGGAATCACTCATCTGTGTGAGTCAGACGCCCATGTGTTTTTAAACGCCCAGGAGAATTTCCTGCCTACTCAAAACCCGGGATCAATAACTTGCCTTGTGTCTAACAAAGATCAAAGTTGTTTGTTTTAATAAAACGTGCTAACGCCAGGTCCATCGGATGGTTCAGCACCACATTTAAAGACATATAAGATGGGGAAACATCTAGTAACAAAAACAAATTCATCGAATTCAGTCCCCAGTAGTTCTTCTAAAGCAAACAGAGCTACACACTTGGCCTCCTCCAGCTCCTCGGTGCGCTGGATGGCGTCCGTCTCGTATTTGGTCCTCCACTGGGCAACCTCAGTGTTGGCCTTGGACAGCGCCCTCTGCAGCTCCGCTTTGCCTTCCTGCTCCTCCTCATACTGTTCCCGCAGCAGGTCACAGTCATGGCGAGAGGACTGCAGGGCATGCGCCAGGGCGTTCTTGGCCTGCAGAAGTCAAAATGAGAAGTGCGCCTAATATATCTAGTGCCAAGTGCATGATACAATCCAAGTTTGTTCCTTCTATCACCAGCTACTGAATGAAATTGCCTTTTATTTTTCCTTCCTGCAGGTGATAATTTGAAAATAAGAGCAAAGAAGCCTCCCTTAGAAGATATACCTTGTTCTCTTCCTCCAGCTGCCTCTTGAGCTCTTCTATTTGCTGGGTAAATGCTTGCTTGCTCCTGGAAAGTTGGGATACTATGCTTTCCTTTTCTTCCAGCTGACGACTCAGCTCACCTGTGTCCAGAAGGAAATACTTTGAGTTCATTCATTCACTCATTCACTCACCAAGTTTCTGTTACGTGTAAGGCACTGTGCTAATCTAGGGAGAGAGGAAATGGTAAGATGTGCTTTTTTCTTGAGGGAAAAGGTCTATTGTTCATGAAAAGGAACAATATCAGTTCTGAAAGAAGAACTGATAAGATATTGTTGTAAACTACTGGAAGGTAGGACTGAATTCGGTCAAAAAAAAAAAAATCTGGCTGGGCATCCCAGCACTTTGGGAGGCAGAGGCAGGCAGATCACGAGGTCAGGAGATTGAGACCATCCTGGCCAACATGGTAAAACCTCATCTCTACTAAAATACAAAAAAATTAGCTGGGTGTGGTGGTGCATGCCTGTAGTCCCCGCTACTCAGGAGGCTGAGGCAGGGGAATCGCTTGAACCTGGGCGGTGGAGGATGCTGTGAGCGGAGATCGTGCCACTGCACTACAGCCTGGGTGACACAGCAAGACTCCATCTCAAAAAAAAAAGAATCCATTGAGAAGAACTGTAAGTGTAAACATTACCAGGAGCACCTAATAACTCCTATCAGACTTCCCCAGTGACAGGTGTTTCCAGCTGCTTGTTGATTTGTTAACAAATACTTAGAGAAATACTTAGAGCTTTGTATCTCTAGTTAGACTCTTGGGTGACTAGGGTAAGTTCAAGTTTATACGCTTACATAGAGGTAAGAGAAAAATGTGGAATGGGGCTTTGTGACTCCAGAGGTGAATCCCCCAACATGAGTGCAAAAGTGGCTACCAAATTTCTCTTCACTGCCTTGGCTGTGACTGCCAGCCAAGGATTCATTCACCTGTGAGGATGCACCAGGGCTGGGTGGAGCCACACTTTCTAGGCGGAAGCCCCAAATAACATTCCCTTACTCTTTGGAGTGGGGCAGAGGTGGATGGAGTTTCACTCTTGTTGTCCAGGCTGGAGTGCAATGGCGCAGTCTCGGCTCACTGCAACCCCCGCCTCTTGGGTTCAAGTGATTCTCCTGCCTCTGCCTCCCAAGTAGCTGGGATTGCAGGTGCCCCACCACCATGCCCAGCTAATTTTTGTATTTTTAGTAGAGACAGAGTTTCTCCATGTTGACCAGACTGGTCTCGAACTCCTGACCTAAGGTGATTCACCCGCTTTGGCCTCCCAAAGTGCTGGGATGACAGGCGTGAGCCTCCACACCCGGCCTCCCTTACGTTTTTATTATACACCAAGACCTTTAAACACTGGCCACGTTTCTCTCTTCTCAAAAACTTGGATGCAGACAATGAATATCTGAATTCATGTGCAGAAAGAAGTAGAAGACCATGGCTCTTAGCTTCTAGTCTCCTTTCTGCCCATCAGAGTCTGCTTGATGCAAGTCTATATTAATTTTGAAAGAGTTTGAATGAGATGGTAGTTTGAGCCCCTTCTCATTCTGCTCTACTTCTCTCTCTCTTGTTCTTACTCAACTCTCAATGTTCTCTCCCTTCGGGGTATTTCAAATCGCTCTTTCTTTGAGCTATTTCAATTTCTTGTCTCCTGAAAAGATGCCTCCCTAGAGATTCTCCTCCAAACACACCCTGCCCTTGGTTTCGGCCAGGTGCGCTGCTGGGTGCCAGGAGGTTTTGGCCCTACGGGTTTCCTGCATGTGGCTCACCAGCCTCGGTCAGCAGACGAGACTTCTGTGTGGTCAGCTCGCTCAGGCACCTCTGAATCTCCTCATTCTTGCCCCTGGCCTCACTTAACTGATCCTCCAGGGTTCGGCAGATTTTTTCCAGATTTGCCTGAAGGATTCAGAAGAGGGAACAATGTCAGTCAGCGAAGTCAGGTTTGCTTGACCGTGGAGTCTCTCTGATGGAAGGCCTTGAGCAACCCCACCCCGCCCCACACCCCCAGCACCTTAGATTTCGACACACTCTCCATGCTGCTGGAGAGGTCATCGATCTCCAGCTTGAACTCGCTCTTCTCCTTCTCCAGCTTCTGCTTCACCCGCTGCAGGTTGTCAATCTGCTCCCCGAGCTCGGCCACACTGTCTGCGTGCTTCTTCCTCAGCGTGGCCACCGTGGCTTCGTGCTGCAGGGTGGCCTCCTCCAGGTCCCTGCGCAGCTTCAGGAACTCCGCCTCCCGCTTCTTGTTGAGCTCTATCTGCGTGGAGGTGACGCCTCCCGCCTCCTCCAGCCGCTCGCTCAGCTCCTCCAGCTCCCGGGCGTAATCGCTGCGCTGTTTCTCGGTCTTCGCACGGGTCGCCCTCTCCGCCTCTATCTCCTCTTCCAGCTCCTCAATTCGAGCCTGTGGAGGGCAGCCATTCACCTGGCGGTCAGTCGCTTCCCCATAGGGACTCTGATTGTCAAGAACAGGCTGGCTTCCCTCCCCATTAGGCAAACTGAGTCTTAGACTCCCCCCAGTGAATAGTGCAAGTTTCCTTTCACATGAATTTTGTCTGCCCCAACACAGTAATTACCCCTGCAGTGACCAAACCAGGACATTTTCCACTCAACAAAATGTTGACCTTAAACACTTTAATTATGGATTTTGTCAGATGTTACAGAAAACGGTTCATCACTGTCAGGCCAGCCTAGCAGAAAGGGAACCATGGGGCAGGTGGCCCCACAGTCTTGTCCACTGGCTCTAAATGGCTTACAGCAGACAGCACCCAGCTCACTGTAAGTGACCCCACATGGAAAAGAGAGATGCAAAGGCCTCCGACCTGCAACTCTTTGATTTTCTTCTGAAACTGGAGGCCCAGTGTCTGCTCATCTTCCACTTTGCTTTGAAGCTGACAATATTCAAAATCTTTCCTGTGAAGAGAAATGTAGAATGCATGAAGACAAAATACACAGGAACTCGCAGAATGGAAGCCAGTGGTTGTAGGGCATACTTCTTGAGCCTTTCGTCCAGCTGCTGCTTGTCATTCTCCAGATCTAATATGGACTCTTGGGCAAGCTTCAAGTCTCCTTCCAATTTCCTTTTGTTCCTTTCCAGGTCTACACGGAGCTTCTTTTCTTGTTCGAGGGAGCTTTCCAGCTGAAAAAAAGGCACCATTTCCTTTTGGGAACAAATGCTTTGCAAGAGGACCCGTGAGAGCTCCTCCAACCCTGGAGTTCTGGGACTCCCAATGAGCATTATTTACTTACGTCTTCTACTTGCTGTTCCAGTTTGCTCTTGATTTTGTTCAAAGAATTGACCTTGTCTTCTTCAGCTTGGAGGTCATCCAAGGTCTGCTGGTGGGCCTCTTGGAGGGCCTTCTTCTCCCGGGTTAACTTTGCAATTGTTTCATCTAACCCGGAGAGTTCCTCAGTAAGGTTTTTAACCTAAGAAGAATCCCCAAGCAAGTATAAGCATAAAATTTAGTTTGCAATATATCAACCTAGACGCACCTACAAGGAGAATACCTTGTTCTCTGTGGCATGCTTCTCCTTCTCAACCTTGGCCAGTGTCAGCTCAAGGTCGTCAATGTCTTTCTTGAGCTCTGAACATTCATCCTCCAGTTTCCTCTTCTTGGCTGTCAGCTCAGCATTGATCTCTTCCTCATCCTCAGCTCTCTCAGTCACCTCCTTGATCTTAGCCTCGAGCTGGAATTTGGCTTTGATCAGCTGATCACATCTTTCCTCAGCATCCAACAAATTTTCACTTTCCTTAAAAAAAAAAAGAATAATAATTTCTTTTAATGATATAAGGTTGTGACATTCCAGTGTTTTGTTATATATGAAGTTCTTTATGAAGCATTTCAACTACAAAGCAAAAATCACCATCAAAAACCCAGTTTTTCTAAATAAATAATCAAATCTAGAAGAGTTAAAAAAAAATAATAAGGTTGTTAAACACATACAGCTTGTACTTGGAGCTGGAGGTCATTCTTCTCTTGGACCAGAGTCACCAGTTTTTCCTCTAGCTCTTTCCTTTTTGCCTCCGACTTGGCAAGTTCATCTTTGGTTTTCTGGAATTCTTCCTTCATGGTGGCCATCTCTTTCTCGGTCTCCGCACTCTTGAGGAGGGGCTTGATCTTGAAGAAGAGTTTCATCCAGGGCCAGTGCTTGACGTTCATGAATGAGCGAATGTTGTACTGGATGCAGAAGATGGACTCCCTAAAAACAAGACCTTGCTTATTTCTGAGAGAGAACCCCCCACCTTCCCCAGAGAGGTCAAGTTTGAACAAAGACCCTGCTGGACCTCCTCTGCACCATCTTCTGGAATTCCACACGCATGAGAAACCCTCTGCACAAAGCTTGTGTCCGGGTGATCAGTTTGGCCAGGCGGTCATCCCTCATCTCTTCCAGGGTTCCCAGCAAGCCAGCCTTGAAGAACACCTGATGGGGCAGAAGGGCAACACGAGTCAGTTTCCTGGAGAGGCTGTGTCGAGAGGACGAAAAGGCCAGCATCTGTCAGAACTGACGCATTACCTTGGTGTGTCCAAATTTGTACTGAGTGTGGTCGATGTCGATGGATGCCAGAAGCTTTTCACAAGCTTTCTTGCTGTCAATGAATTGTCCCTCAGGGATCGCACTGGCATTCAGCACTCGGTATCTGCGTTGTAGACACAGAAATCATCACAGACTGTTGGCAAACACACAAACCTTGGAGATCATGCAGTTCAGGCCTCTCTTCCTGTAGGCAGAAGGCCAAGGTCCTGGGAGATGAAGACACCAGCTCAGAGTCACACTGCTAGACAGCAGTCTAGAATCTAGGTCTCTTGACTCTTAGGCTGGAGCTTTTCCTGCCATTTTGTACATCCAATAAATTCCAGAGAAAAACGTGCAAGAAACAAATATGTATACCTCGGCCAAATGACGAGTTGTTCCGTTTACATGGAGGTCTATAACTGTTCTTTTGAAATGGATCTTTTCATACCAATCTTTCTCCCTCTCAAATTCCAGTGTCTGTACATGTCATCACCACGCATAGAGAACATTTTAGTACACACCTTTGTTTAAAATCCCCATAGAGAATCCTGTTTGGGAATCCTTTCCTGCAGATGCGGATACCCTCCAGGACGCCGTTACAGCGCAGCTGGTGCAGGACAAGGCTGTGTTCCATCGCCCCTGGGAACAGAAGCAAGGCATCAGCCTTCCACAGAGTTTCTTAAAAGCCGAGCACCGCCCAGAGCGCCAGCAGGTGTCTCACCTGGAGTTTTGGTTTCATTGGGAATTATACAACGCACAAAGTGAGGGTGAGTAGTTCTTAAGTTTGACATCAGCTTGTTCAGGTTTTCCTAAAAGAAAAAAAAAAGACATTTGCCATTCTACTGGAGGTTTTTATGAAGACAAGAGATCCATTGTAATGAAAATAAGATCTGTGTTTAAAATTTATCGTAAGTTCTAAAGAATAGTGAAATGATTTAGCTCTGTCTTTTAATGGTCCTGTGGCTGGAGGTCTAGGCTAGTAACTGATACAATTGTCTTTTGCCTCCCAGTGAGCCAAAGGCTCGCCAAGTACAAAATGCTGTCTGAAATCAACTTGGTATGGATCCACCGGGGGTGTGAGGTCTATTGCTGGCGTCCTTTAGGTAAATTGGACAGTTTTCCTGGAAACTCATCCCCCAGACCAGCCAACTCAGCTCTCTTTGGTAAAAGATAATAGTGATATTCTCATCCCACATTGGTTAGACCATATTTATTATCTTTTATTACCTGTCACTTCACCTCAGTAAGTGACACTAATCAGATCAAGGCAACACTACTACTCTTGAATAGGCCAAGTTTAGAATCTCAACACTGCTCATTTTGATATGACTTAAACCAATGAAAAGCAAATAAACTTGTATTTTTCTTACCCTGAAAAGGGCAGAGACAGTTTGGAAGGAAGAACCCTTCTTCTTGGCAACTTTCTTCTTCCCACTGTCAGCTGAAAGCAATAAAGGAAGGAACTTGCTATAGGTGAATCTAAAAGGTTTTTTTTGTTACCATGGGACAAATGGAGAGAGATCACATGAACACAAAGCACTCCTGTTACCATCCGCCGTGGCAAACGTGGCATAGAGGTGTGCCAGGAGCCTGTTGGAGGACTTCTGATACAGCCCGACAACAGTCTCGTTCAGAGGGTCCTTGTTCTTCTCCAGCCAGCCTGAGACACTGTAGTCCACGGTGCCTGCATAGTGGATCAGCGAGAAGTGGGCCTCAGCCCTGCCTTTGACCACCTTGGGCTTCTGGAAGTTGTTGGACTTCCCAAGATGCTGGTCATACAGCTTGTTCTTGAAGGAGGTGTCTGTTGCCTTGGGGAACATGCACTCCTCTTCCAGGATGGAGAAGATGCCCATGGGCTGGGTTGAAGGCAAGGCAGAGCGCATAGGGGTAAATATGAGTTACAGTAACAAGCAGAAGAGTCTATGAGAAGAGCTGACTGTGGGGATGGAACAGGTTACCTTCTCGATGAGCTCGATGCAGGCAGCCAGGTCCATCCCGAAGTCAATGAACGTCCACTCGATGCCTTCCTTCTTGTACTCCTCCTGCTCCAGCACGAACATGTGGTGGTTGAAAAACTGTTGCAGTTTCTCGTTGGTGAAGTTGATGCACAGCTGCTCCAGGCTGTTATACTAACAACAAAATATAATGTTTGTGTGAAAAGTTAGACTTCTTTCAAAATCAAAGACCATCAGCGTTCCTCATTGTCCAGGCTCTTGGCAAATGCATTAATACTGTCAGATACAGTCACAGTCTTCAAGGCCTGCCTCAGGTCACACCTCCTCCTTGGAGTCTTCTGTAGACTTCCAATTAGAAGGTGTTCTTCCCTCTCCTGAGTTCTGCGGGCTGGGCATCGCTTGTGTACTTTATTTTGTAGTTGCTCTTCAATGTGCCATACAGACTTCTATTTCTTCTCTACTAGAGACTACTGGACTACAAGCTCGTCTTTTTTTTCATCTGCATGTCTTGTACCTGGGAAACGCTAAATATATCCTTTGATGAGTGGCTATGCATGTCTAACACAGAACCAGTGGAATATTTATAGATAATAGTGTGTGAGTAACTTTTCAAATTCTCTGTCTCTCTTTTTTGGCAGTCCCTAAATTAGTAATTGCATTTAATTCTTTTTTCTTTTATTCATTTGAAAATGTCCTTTAACATTCCACTTGATAGACATCTTCCTCTTTTTAAAAATAATACAAACCCAACAGGGTGCAGTGTCTCATACCCATAATGTCAGCACTTTGGGAGGCTGAGGTGGATGGATCACTTGAGGTCAGGAGTTCGAGACCAGCCTGCCCAACATGAAGAAACTCCATCTCTACTAAAAATACAACAGTTTGTTCGGCATGGTGGCATGCACCTGTAATCCCAGCTACTCAGGATGCTGAGGCAGGAGAATCACTTGAACTCAGGAGGCAGAGGTCGCAGTGAGCCAAGATTGCCCCACTGCACTCCAGCCCTGGTGACAAGGTGAAACTCTGTCTCAAAAAACAAACAAACAAACAAACAAACAGAACTAATACAAACCCTTCCAAAAAGTACTGCTCTTCTATTCCATCCACTCTCCATCTAGTTTCCTATACGAAAAAAGCCACCTTGCGATCTTCCCTTGAGGATCATGAAAACCAGTTTTCCCTCATATGAAGCCATATGAAGATGTGAAGTAACACAAACCTCAAAGATTTCAAAGCCTGCGATGTCCAAAACACCAATGAAGTGCTGTCTTGGCAGCTTCGTGTCCAGTTGCTGGTTGATGCGAGTGACCATCCACAAGAACAACTTTTCATAGACTGATTTTGAAAGAGCGTTCACGGCGTGATGAACCTATCCAGGGAAAGTTCAGCTAATGGGTACGAAGGCAGTGGCCAGCAAGGCCCCGCACCCTTTCCCGGCCTCGAAATAGTTACCTGATCCACAGTTTGACCTTTGGTAACATACTCATTCCCAACTTTCACTCTGGGAAAGCACAAAGCTTTCAGGAGGTCTGAGGAGTTCAGGCCCATCAGATAGGCTGTTTTGTCAGCCACTGGTGAGAAAACAAGGACAGCAATCAGAAACAGGGAAGAGCCGCTTGGAATATCATCCAGACGTTTCAAAGCTTGGCTAAGTTCATCTCCGTATGCTGTGCGTTCCCTGTGGCTGAACCGCATATACATGGCCAAGGGAAGCTAAGTGACTTAGAGAATATGAAGGACTTGATGAAAAGGCAGGGCTGGGCTTCAGAAAGCCCTGGTCATCCCTCACCGCATCTGAAATAAGACCACTTTAGTGATTCAGAAAAAGCAAGTGGTAACAATAGCTGTGGGCCTCTGAGGCCAGAAAGGGTCATTCACTTCTCTGGATGGAAGAAGGATTAATTGCTTTCAATTTCTTTGTTTTGTTTTGTTTTGTTTTTTGTTTTTTTTGGAGACAGTCTCATTGTGTGGCCCAGGCTGGAGTGCAGGGGCGTGATCTCAGCTCACTGCAACCTCCACCTCCTGGGTTCAAGAAGCTCTCATGCCAGCCAGGCGCGATGGCTTCCACCTGTAATCCCAGCACTTTGAGAGCCTGAAGCAGGCGAATCGTTTGAGGTCAGGAGTTTGAGACCAGCCTGGCCAACATGGTAAAACCCTGTCTCTGCTAAAAATACAAAAAAGTTAGCCAGGCATAGTGGTGTGTGTCTGTAATCCCAGCTATTCGGGAGGCTGAGGAGGAGAATCACTTGAACCCGGGCGAAGGAGGTTGCAGTGAGCCCAGATCACGCCACTGCATTCTAGCCTGGGCAACAGAGCAAAATTCTGTCTGACTCTCATGCCTCAGCCTCCTGAGTAGCTGGGATTACAGGCATGCACCACCATGTCCAGCTAATTTTTTTTCTTTAGTAGAAATGGGGTTTCACCATGTTGGCCATGCTGGTCTCGAACTCCTGACCTCAGGTGATCTGGCTCCTTCAGCCTCCCAAAGTGCTGGGATTACAGGTGTGAACCACTGCGCCTGAGTGGATTAACTGCTTTACAAAGCGGCACTGAGTGACCTCAGCGGATCCGCCACCCGCTCTGGCTTGTGGCCTGCCGCACTGATTTTGTACCTTCTGTGCCGTCCGGCTCCGCCTGCTCCTCTCGCTGCTTCTGCTTGAACTTCATGTTCCCATAGTGCATCACGGCTCCTGTCAGCTTGTAGAGCCCAGATTTCTCTTCTGGGGTGAAGCCCAGGATATCAATGGCGCTCTGGCATGGAAAGGGCAGCACATCAGTCAGTTGGCCCTGGTGATGGAGGAGGAACACCCACCCACCCCTTCTGTTGGTTCCACCTACGTCCGTAGCCAGCAGCTCCTCTGAGTCATCTATGCTGGCCACCAGGATCTCCCCCTGGCTGATGAACGGGTAGTCGTAGGGGTTGGTCGTAATAAGCAGCAGCTCTGAAATAACAAGTAGTTCCAGGAGGTCATGCAGATGCAAAGAAAAAAACCCACCCAATGGACCTGAGCTCCTGCACCCTGGGCTGGAACTTTTACCGCTGGAGCCCAAGTTGAACTTAGAATTCAAAAACTTTTAGACAGGCCGGGCGCGGTGGCTCGCTCCTGTAATCCCAGCACTTTGGGAGGCCGAGGCAGGCGGATCACGAGGTCGAGAGATCAAGACCATCCTGGCCAACACGGTGAAACCCCGTCTCTAGTAAAAATACAAAGATTAGCTGGGCATGGTGGTGGGTGACCGTAGTCCCAGATACTTGGGAGGCTGAGGCAGCAGAATCGCTTGCACCCAGGAGGCAGAGGCTGCAGTGAGCTGAGTTCGCACCACTGCACTCTAGCCTGGGCGACAGAGCAAGATTCCATCAAAAAAAAAAAAAGAAAGAAAAATATTTTAGATAGCTCTACAATACTCAGGCTGTCATGGAAAATATAGTCCAGGGAAGACTTTTCAGTTGCCCACACAATGGAGCTGAAGGACCCTGGAGAGAACCTTTAAATTCCCTTTCCTTACATGCTATTGGTGCATTATCAGTGTCAGCTGGGAGAAGTTAATAGGGAAAACTGGCTGAATGTGAGTCAGGACAAGGGCCCACCCAGGTCGTTTGGTATAATCATAGCCTTTTTCTAAAATCTGTTGAAAGGCTGCAGCCTGTTTCCAAGCTGGAGACCAAAAGGCTGAGCAAACACAGCCAAAGAGCAAAGAAAGCAGTGTGCATGGAGACCTCTGTGAGGGGCTGACAAGGGGCAGCGTGTAGTGCGTCCACAGGCTTGGCTGTTTGCTTTGGTATCAAGTTCGGCCATAGGTTGTTTCTGTGCCAGAACAGAAGGGGGCGCCAAAGGACAGTTAGCTGTTCAGTTGCTCAGAAGGATTTTATAAACCAGAGCTTGTTATCCTCCATTTGATCAGGTTTTTCTAATTGGCATGTCACTGCCAAGATAGTCACATCCCATTTCTAAAGTAAACTTCTCCTGGCCAGGTGCAGTGGCTCACGCTGGTAATCCCAGTACTTTGGGAGGCCAAGCCAGGCAAATTGCTTGAGCCCAGGAGTTCAAGACCAGCCTGGGCAACATGGTGAAACCTCATCTCTACAAAAAACACAAAAGGTAGCAGCTGGGTGTGGGGGCATGCGCCTTGTAGTCCCAGCCATTCAGGAGGCTACGGCTGAAGGATTGCTTGAACCTGGCAAGGTCAAAGTTGCAAATGAGCTGTGATTGTGCTGCTGCACTCCAGCCTGGGCAACAGAGTGAAACCCTATCTCAAAGTAAATAATAAAACTTTTTTCTATTGACTGTGGAGTCACCATATGTAGATACAACTCTTCTCGGTCCAGTGACCAGAGTCAAACTGCCTAAAAGGCCATCCCCATTGGTGACTTCCTCACCTATGAGCTCAGGCTTCTTGTTAGAAAGAATCTGGTAGAAGATATGGTAGCTTCTTTCAGCCTTCAGCTGGAAAGTGACTCTTGATTTTTCCAGCAGATCTGGAACACAAACGCAGGACTCTCTTTCAAACTGTTCCCGGTCTCTCTGAGACCCCATCTAATCCCCGTGGATCTACTTACAAGTTTCAATATCTGCAGAGGCCAGCTTCCCCGTGGTTCCAAAGTGGATTCGGATGAACTTGCCCTGTATGGGGCGGATTGAGGAGGAGACCAGGTTCTACCATGGCCCAATAGTTCCCTTTGTCTCCTGGGCAATGTAAACAGGAGCCCATTCCCCCTACAGTTTGAAATTATATATGTCCTCCCTCTTCTCTCTTCTTCTCTTTCCAGTTTAGTTTTTCTTCTTATTTTCTAAAATTGTATTTATTTATTGAGACAGAGTGTTGCTCTGTCACCAGGCTAGAGTGCAGTGGTGTGATTTCAGCTCACTGCAGTCTCCACCTCCGGGGTTCAAGTAATTCTCCTGCCTCAGCCTCCCAAGTAGCTGAGACTACAGGTGCCCACCACCACGCCAACTAATTTTTGTATTTTTAGTAGAGACGGGGTTTCACCACATTGGCCAGGATGGTCTCGATCTGTTGACCTCGTGCTCCGCCCACCTCGGCCTCCCAAAGTGCTGGGATTACAGGCGTGAGCCACCGAGCCCAGCCTATTTCCCTTTATTTATCCCTTTTATTCTATGCTCCTCCTCCTCCACCTCAATGTATCTAGTCAACAAAGCAGTTAGAGTGATTGTTTCAACATGTAAATCGAATCCTATCACCCCCTGGCTTACAGAATCCCTCAGTAGCTTCCTGTTATACTCGGAATAGAATCCAAGCTTCTTCTCATGGCTACAGCTCCCACATGACCAGATCTCTTTCTCTGTCTTCCACCTCATCTCAGGGGACTGGGCCCCCTGCCTTCCTCCCTACAGCCACACGGACCCTCTGTAGGCGCTCTGACTGCACCAGGCCCTTCCCGCATCAGGGAATGAACTTGTTCTTTCTTTATCCCCGCCCCCCCCCCCACCCTGCCCTTGTAGTTTAAAGCCAGGTTCCTTCTCATGCTGCCGTCTCAGCCCCGCAGAGAGACCTTCCCTGCCCACCCTGCCTAAAGTGAGCCTGGCTCCCAGTTCCTCTCTCACACACGCTGTTCAATGAACTTGGCCTGAATTTCTCTTTGTCTGAAATGATCTTGAGTTGTTTCATTTCTCATCACTTGTCACCCCTCGTGACTCTTTGAGGACAGACCTCTTGAGGTACAAAGCAAATCACCTCATAACCAAACCCAGACTCACAAAACGGGAGGAGTTGTCATTCCTCACAGTCTTGGCGTTCCCGAAGGCCTCCAGCAGGGGGTTGGCACTGATGATTTGGTCTTCCAGAGTCCCCTAATGCAAGAAATTGAGTGAGGATGAGGAAACATTTTGTTTGTTTGTTGTTTTTTGAGACAGAGTTTTGCTTTTGTTGCCCAGACTGGAGTGCAATGGTGCAATCTCAGCTCACCGCACCCTCCGCCTCCCGGGTTCAAGTGATTCTCCTGCCTCAGCCTCCCGAGTAGCTGGGATTACAGGCATGCACCACTACGCCCAGCTAATTTTGCATTTTTAGTAGAGATGGGGCATCTCCATGTTGGTCAGGCTGGTCTCAAACTCCCGACCTCAGATGATCCGCCCGCCTCGGCCTCCCAATGTGCTGGGATTACAGGCCTGAGCCACCATGCCCGGCCTGAGGAAATATATTTTTTTTGTAAGCCACAAAATGACAGTAAAAACTGCTCACCCACTCTGACTCTGGCTTGCCCTAATAAAGCCCCACCCTCCTTGACTTTCCAATCTGAGGACCAACCAAATCAGAAGTATGTCTTACTAAAAACACTTTTGCCATTTTGTTATATTTGGCGCTACAGTTGGGGCTCTTGACTGAACATTCCTTTAACGCCTCGATCCCTTGATTCTCTAGTCAGTTGTCCATATTCATTTCATACCGCTATATTTGTTTCCAAAGGCCAGGATATTCTGTGATTCACTCACATTGGTGTATGTGATTCTGCCATAAAAGAACACACTCTCTGCTGGGCATGGTGGCTCATGCCTGTAATCCCAGCACTTTGAGAGTCTGAGGCAGGCAGACCACCTGAGGTCAGGAGTTCGAGACCATCCTGGCCAACATGGGGAAACCCCGTCTCTACTAATAATACAAAAATTAGCCAGGCATGGTGGTGGGCACCTGTAATCCCAGCCACTTGGGAGGCTGAGGGAGGAGAATCACCTGAACCCGGGAGGCAGAGGTTGCAGTGAGCCAAGATCGCGCCATTGTACTCCAGCCTGGGGGACAAGAGTGAGACTCCATCTCAAAAAAAAAAACAACCAAATAAGCTCTCTGAGCTGTCTGCAGATTGACCTTTATTAGTTTAGCCTTAGAGCTTTGTCTTCTAAGAAATCCTGGGATCAAGTCCTACAAGATCAACTCCTCATCTAAGATGACTAGCTGTCCTTCAAGACAGTAAATCCCAGCCCGCTCTCCCTTCCCTGAAAAGGGAGGAATGTGAGGACGTTTGGCTCCCTCATTCAGAGATTAAGACAACAGTTAAAAGTGGAAGCAAAGCAAGCCTTTCTCTCCCATCCGTACCTTCATTTTGGAGTCCTTCTTCTTGGCCAGGTCCCCAGTAGCTGCAATTGTTGCAAAGTACTGGATGACCCGTTTGGTGT
Source organism: Sapajus apella (assembly GCF_009761245.1). Taxonomy (NCBI): domain Eukaryota; kingdom Metazoa; phylum Chordata; class Mammalia; order Primates; family Cebidae; genus Sapajus; species Sapajus apella. Next base: position 22,627,494 of record NW_022436952.1, on the reverse strand, counting down.
TCACAGTCTTTCCTGCCCCGGATTCTCCGCTGTGCAGAGTGATCAAAAGAGAGAGAAAGAAAGAAGTCTGTTAGTATCAGCAGGCTTTCCAGGATGTCATACTGGGGCCTGGGCATGGTCTGAGCCACCTCTGACACACACCTACCAAACTAATGTGACAGACCACTCAAGAAGGCAGAAGCCCAGGGCGCAGATGCCACAGCCACTTGCTCAGTTGACCCAAGGACGGGTCATTCCATTTTTCTGAGGCCTTATGCAGACCTTCCTGCCCATCCCCAAATTGATCTTTTTATTATAGTCTTTGCTCCAAACACTTTCTAATGAACAGAATAGAGCCAGTAGCATATTTGGTCACAGCTATGAAACCACTCTATGCCAGGGATACTTACGTGATCAGAATGGACTGGTTTTCACGATCTGCCAGAGGAAAAGATAAAATAGTTGATGTGCAATATAAAAAGATTGTCGACTAGATCCTGGGATTTCTTAGAAGACAAGGCTCCTGATTCTACTCCACTCTCAAGCAGAGTTAAACTGCACAGTTCTTCTTCCTTTAAATTTTTTATTTAGCTTTAGGTGGGAATCTGAAGAGCCTCCATCTGGTTTATTTTATTTTTTTTATTTTTTTTGAGACAGAGTCTCACTCTGTCACCCAGGCTGGAGTGCAATGGCACAATCTCGACTTACTGCAACCTCCACTTCCCGGGTTCAAGCAATTCTCCTGCCTCAGCCTCCCAAGTAGCTGGGATGACAGGCATGCAGCACCACTCTGGGTTGGTTTTTGTATTTTTAGTAGAGACAGGGTTTCGCCATGTTGGTCAGGCTGGTCTGGAACTCCTGACCTCAGGTGATCTGTCTGCCCTTGGTCTCCCAAAGTGCTGGGGTTACAGGCGTGAGTCACCACGCCTGGCCTTTTTCATTTTACTTTTAGTTGACAAATAATAATTGTATATATTTATGGTACAGTGTGATGATGATGATATATATATATATATATATATATGGCAGAATGATTAAATCAAGTTAAGTAACAAATCTATCACCTCACATACTTTTTTCTTGTGGAGAAAACATTTAAAATATACTACTTTAGCCATTTCAAAATATGCAATGCATTATTACCTAGCAGAGTCCCCCCTTGTGTGGGACAGATCACCAGCACAGATTCCTCCTGTCCAGCCGTATCCTTTGGTCAACATCAAGAGCCTCCTTATCGAGACTGAGACTCAGAGAGGTTAAGTCTCTACTCAGGACCAGCCAGTGGCTTCTCTCCGTATTAGGGTGAACTATATACAATGGTCAGTCTTGGTTCTAACCCATGAAAACATCAGTTTTGCATGTTCTCATTTGCATTAAATCCAAACTCATCACCTTGGCCTGCAGGGCCCTACATGATGCGGCCTCTTTCTGCCTCTTTTGGCTCCTCCCTCCTCCTTTCCCTGTGCTAAACACCAGATGGGGACCAGCCTGGGACCCAGGGCCAGCTGCCCTGCGCCTCTCCACGCAGCCCCTGCCCCAGCACCGCATGCTTCCTCCCGGGAGACTCACCAGTCAGCATGAACTGATAGGCATTGTCAGAGATGGAGAAGATGTGGGGCGGGGCCTCCTGGCGCTTTTTGCCTCGGTAGCCTTCCACCACCTCGGGGTTGTACACCGGCAGCCACTTGTAGGGGTTGACGGTGACACAGAAGAGGCCCGAGTAGGTCTGTGGGAGGAAAAACACATACGTGTGTATGTGCGTGTCTATGGGTATGTGAAACCCCTTGCCTTTATTCTTACCTCATGTTTCATTGGGATAAACTTTTAAAGGGGAGAAGCTACCATTTTTATTTATAATGAGGCGCTGAGACTCAAAAAGGGACGTAACCGACCCTCCCATAGTTGGTAAGTTACAGCGCCCCAAGACCAAGCCTGGCCCCAGGTTCCCCGCTCTCTGGCTCCTGATCCTCCTCCCCACCTTCCTTCCTCCAGCCCCGTCCACCTCTGGCTTTCTTGCCTTCTTTCTCGTCCCTGTTTGTCTTTTGTTCATCAGCCAGGCAAGCACTCATCTTCCAGAATCCCGTGGCCTGCACACATACCTCGGCCTCCCTCCCCCGCCCCCATGTCAAATGCCCTGGGGAAACCACCGGGAAAGCCCTCGCGGACATAGATCATCCAGGATGTGTAGCGGTCCTTGAGGTTGTACAGCACAGCCGGCTCGTTCAGGTGCGTCAGCATGGCCATGTCCTCAATCCTGTCGAACTTGGGGGGGTTCATGGCATACACATCCTCCGGTTTGACCACCAGGGTCTAAAAGGGAAGAGTCACAGTGCTTCATAAGATTCTCTGCACGCCTTGTCTGCTGCCCCCACGAAGAGACCAAGAGACACTCGAGCTCAGAGGGAAGGGCTGAGTGCTAGAGCAAGCCCAGCTCGCAGCGAGAGGAGGAAAGGCTTTGGGGCAGCTTGTGGAGGTGCTGAGGGAATGGGGTTTGTCTCTGTTACGCAGGGCTTTCTTTTTTCCTCTCCAGTGTACCTGAGGTGAGAGACGGATGTCAGAAGTGGGAAAAGAGGATCTCTGTGGGTGGTTGTGGGCGATGGTGCCTGGGACCAGGAGCCACAGGAAAGTTTCAGCTGTCAGTAACACTGCCTAGACCAAAATCCAGCTCCAGCAGCTGGCTCTGTGCTGTCTACTAGAGAAGACAACACGTATGTCCCCTGCAGTCCTGAGGCAGGGACCAAAGAGAATGAGGGGCATCGGATCGCCAGACTGGTGCCCGCAGATTGCCAACGTTCCGAGCTCTCTGAAAGCAGCTGTCTAGTCCCCAGCCCACATCTTCCGCCTTCACCACCCAGCCCAGCATGCTTATGAAAGGGCCCCCCAGCTGCCCCCCTCACCCCTTTCCTGCCCTTTCAGGGGTCAGAGTGTTATAAGCCAGGCAAACGGCACCATGACAGTTCTGAGCAAAGACAGGTGTCTCTCCACTTCTCTCAACAGGAGAAACCCCCACACCCTCGGGCTTCCTGGGGCTAGAGGACCTCAGTCACTGGGGGTGGGGAGCTTGTCTTCCTCTCCACTGCCCTGTCCTCACCTCCTTTTTCTCTGTGACTTCTTCTGAAAGGATCAGTTTCCCTGGTTCTGCCTCTGGGCAGTGTGAACGGGAAACCTGCCTTTTCCCTGCCTTCAAGCAGGAATTCATTCAAACCATCCCCACCAAGGGGCCCTCACTGTCTATGGTGACTTCTTAGGCTCATCTTAGATTATCATTCACTGTGTCTAATTTCCGCCTTCCCTGATGTGTTAGGAGCCCATTCTTAGCGCCTTATCTGAAATACACAGAGAGCCACCTTCTGGGAGAGCCAATGCTTGGTAGCACTGCTGGGCTGTTTTCAATGCCTTTTTCCTTTATGCCCAACCCAGTGATACTATTTACTATCTCTTGCATTTTCTTTTTCCTCTTTTCCCTCCCTCCCTCTCTCCCTCCCTCCCTCCTTCCCTCCCTTCCTCCCTTCCTCCCTTCCTCTCTTCCTTCCTTCCTTCTTGGGACATTTCCAGATTCTCCTGGTCCAGGTTTTAGAAACTAGTGAGGTCCAGAATTTCTCACGGCACCCCCACAATGGCTTGGGCCAGAATGTATTGGGCTGCAGTGCCCATCACCTTCATGATACAAGGAAGCTGCTACTTCATTGAGCTTGTGGTCCCCTAGGATCCCTTACCTGTTTTCCTTACTTCCTTAGTTAGATGGCTATTGCTAGAAGAATTGGGGAGAAATCTAGGCTATCAAAGGAGGGTGTTCTAAAACAGCTCTCATTAGTGTTGAACTCCCACCTCCACACCCTTGGGACGCATGGAGCTGGGCACCTCTGGCCTACAGTGAACATGGACAAAAATACCTGAAAACTAATTGTTTTAATCAGCCACAGCCAGCCTCTATTCCCACCTGCAAACCTGAGGCCGGTATCCACCCTGCTTTCTCTGAAGACACCTGGGAAGCCACAGGCTACGTCGTAGGTGGCATTCCAGTGCTGGAGCCACATCTGGAGGTGGCTGGGGTTGGGCAGATGCATACCCAAGGCAACCACAAGGACCCGGTGGAGGACCAACGGCCTGTGGAGGCTGCAGAGTCTTACCCTGTTGTCCTCAGTTTCCACGGTGACCTTCCCATCCTGAGAACTCTTGATTTTCCCCTTGGCATATTCTTCCTTTGAGTCCACCACAAAGCAGTAAGTCTTGGCATCAAAGGGCTGGTTCTGAGCCTCGATCCTCTCCTTTTCTGACTTTCGGAGGAAAGGAGCGGCGATGCCGAACACTTCCATTTCAGTGTCACTGCTCATGGTGTCAGCTGGAAAGCAAACCCACCCAGTGAGCTCAGCTGCCCCCTTGCTGGGTGCCCGGCAGCTCCAGGCTGTCTCAGCATCTGCTCTGCCCCACTTCAGCCACAGGAGCCTTCAAAATCAGGGTCCCAGGAACAAGGCTGTCCTCATGCCTTGAGGAGCTGCACCCAAAGAGCTTCAGTGCTAGGAAATCACATGGGCACATGTTTATTGAAGGGCTACTCTGTGCGACAGACCTACAGCCTATTTAATCCAAGCTCCTCAAGCATCTGAGGCTTGAATTGGCGAAGGGACCTTGGAAGTGAGCACCCCTCTTGGGACCTCCTTTTCCTCTTCTGTGAAACCCAGATGTTGCTGAGGGAATGTTTAAAAATAAACACCAGGCCAGTTGGGTGGCTTATGCTCATGCCTGTAATCCCAGCACTTTGGGAGACCAAGGTGGGTGGATCACCTGAGGTCACGGGTTCGAGACCAGACTGGCCAACATGGTGGAACCTCGTCTCTACTAAAAATACAAAAAATTAGCTGGGCATGATGGCAAGTGCCTATATTCCCAGCTACTCGGGAGGCTGAGGCAGGAGAATCGTTTACCAGGAAGGTGGGGATTGCAGTAAGTCAAGATTGTACCACTGCACTCCAGCCTGGGCAACAAGAGCAAAACTCCATCTCACAAATAAATAAATAAACAAACAAATAAAGAGAGTGTGCTAATGGCAAATAGAAATTTTTGAACCCTTTCAATCAAGGTGGCTACATCCTCTCACCAGGGAACCTGCTTTTTGCTTCCTTGGGTTGCTAAGAACAAAAGCAAACCATCTAACATCAGCATCAGTTTGACAGTCCCCCAAATGCCACCTCCTCTCCCATCTGAACCTGTCCTTGTCTAAACGTGCTAGTTCCTCTGTCCCTCTGTCTGTCGCTTTATGGTTGGTGGGAGGAGGGAGGAACTGGCAAGTTTTCACCTAGAGACCTCCAACAGCCAATGGACAGGGCTCAGCTTCTCACCTGAGAGTCCCACCTGTAGGATGAGAGCCAAAAGCAGCAGCAGCCAGGAGGTCCCGGACCTGGAATAATAGGCACATACCCAACTCAGCGGCACCTGGGGTGGCTGCTTCCATGTTGAATCGGCTTCTGATGAGTTAACTCAAAAGGATAAAGGACTAATAATTTAAAGTCAGACTGGGGCCAGGCATGGTGACTCATGCCTGTAATCCCAGCACTTTGGGAGGCCGAAGCAGGCAGATCACGAGGTCAGGAGTTTGAGACCAGCCTGGCCAATACAGTGAAACCCCGTCTCTGCTAAAAATATAAAAATTAGCCTGGCATGGTGGCGATCATCTGTAGTCTCAGTCACTAGGGGGTCTGATCCGTCTCTACTAAAGATATAAAAATTAGCCTGGCATGGTGGCGATCACCTGTAGTCTCAGTTACTAGGGAGGCTGAGGCAGAAGACTCGCTTGAACTTGGGAGGCAGAGATTGCAGTGAGCCGAGATCATGCTACTGCATTCCAGCCCGGGCAACAGAGCGAGACTCCATCTCAAAACAACAACAACAAAAACACAGGCTGGAGGAGCAGATGGGACATGACCCACAGGTAGCCATGCAGGGAGCAAAAACCCTCAGCTGTGCAGAATCTGGTTTCTCCCAGCCTGCAATGGCGCCTGCTTCAGTCTTCCTGACTCCTGTTTAGAACTGGACAGCAGAGATGGCATCCCAGCTAAAAGCCTCCAGTTCCAGGGCAGGGGCAGGTCTCCTTGTCTGTGAGCAGGCAGTATCTCTGAGATTAATCTACACACAATGGCCACAGCCAGGGTGGTCTTGAGAGGACAAGACACCTGGCAAATGCACAGCCCAGGTGGAGATGGTGAGGGCAGGGCGAGGCCCCCAGTCCTGTCAACCCTTCCCGGGTCACAGAGACAATGGGAGAACGTCAGCCATGGCAGCTGGGCCCAGGGGCATCCAAAAGGATCCCACCAAAGAGGACACATGGAGAGGAGGACAGGGAGAGTGGGTGGGGAAAGAGAACCTGCAGGGCCCCTGCTTGTGGAAGGTGCTGGAGGCAGGGGGTGCTGGGTGTTTGGGCACAGAGAAACCTTGCTGTCTACACCGAGCTTATCCTAAGAAAACTCAGAGAGGAGGCCGGTCGCGGTGGCTCACGCCTGTAATCCCAGCACTTTGGGAGGCCAAGGTGGGCAGATCACGAGATCAAGAGATCGAGACCATCCTGGCCAACATGGTGAAAACCCGTCGCTACTAAAATTACAAAAATTAGCCAGGCATGGTGGCATGTGCCTGTAGATCCAGCTACTTGGGAGGCTTAGGCAGGAGAATCGCTCAAACCCCGGAGGTGGAGGTTGCAGTGAGCTGAGATCGCGACACTGTACTCCAGCCTAGCGACAGAGTGAGACCCCATCTCAAAAAAAGAAAAGAAAACTCAGAGAGGGATGAGGCACCACCTTACCAAAGCCAGGCAGGGCCAGGGCACCATGCACAGGGTGTGGATGTCCTCACCAAGTGGGTGTGCTCGAAGCAGCTGAGACCGAGAAGAGGAGCCTGTGACTTACCTCCACCCACAAGCGAGCCACAGAGGGCTGGCCTCTCCCCGGGCTTTTATAGGCCGTTGCTAACCCCCGTGGCTCATTCCTTCTCTATATTTGGAAAGAGGATGAGCAGCCCCACAAGCCGAGAACCAGCTTCTTCCACCTGTATTTTGGTCGTTGCCAAGGGAAAGGGGTATAATTAGAAATGAGCAGGATCCATCACCGTTTTCCGACTGCAGGACTTCGGGAGTTTGGGATGCCTTTCTCTGAACTTGGGGCCGGTGCTCCCTCGCCTGATGTGATGGGATGGCCTCACTGTCAGTTGAGGGGGTCGGGCAGCAGCCTGCGTTCTCAGGTGGTCATCACACCCTAAACGCGGTGTAAGCCCCTAGCTCGTGTGGACCGAGGACTGAAGTCAGGCAGCTTGCTTAGAAATCTCATCACATGGAAAAATGAGCAAGACTGAGGATGAAAAGTTGAAATCCTTTTGGAATTTTGAGCAAGATTTTGTCACAACCTTGGGTTGTCATTGCAAAACCTGTGACAGGAATAATGAATAATAATGATTAATAGTAATAATTCCCCTTCCCCCTTCCCCTCTTCTCCCTTCTCCTTCTACTCTCCTCCTTCCTCTTCTCCTATGCAATGTTCTGTCTCAGTATTATTATTAATTTAATTATTTCTTAAGCTCTAACGGGACCAGCGAGTGCATTCGTGACAGGGAGCTATGCCGCCAGCTCCTGTTCCCGGCGACAGCTGCCTGAGGACCCGTGGCTATTAAGATGGATTACCAATTAGGAAAGACCAGCTGCTGGCTGGGATGGGGTAGGGGGGACGGTGGTGGCCTGCAGAGAAAGGGCGGACAAGGGGGGCTGTCTAACAAATGTGGTCATTTCTAAATCAGGAGTGGAAAAATAAAGCCTCAAGAGAAGAGTATGTCAGATGCTTTTGCCCATTCTCCTTCTACTTTTTTTTTTTCTTGACAAATCTTTGGGAGGCTGGCTGCGTGGGCATCCTGTGGCTGTTTATTCTAAATAGAACTGTGTGTCAGTGTTTCCCAACTGGGAATAGAAACCGCACATCCCCAGCCCCGCACACAGCGGTACCAAGCCCAGATGTGGAGGCCACTCCATGAGGTGGGCGTGGGACCGGGGAGGCAGGGCTGTGGTCTGAGGGTGAAGGTACATGTCCGAAACACCCATCGTGCTCTGGCCCCTACACAGAGCACTTCTAGAAGACACAGAGGACACAGCCTTTACCCTTAATGATTTGCATTCTAGATGGTGAGTCCCGTGGACACTACAGACTCGTTTACCAAACTGAGGTGATTTCACATCAAAGTAGCACATTTATGAAGTGCCTGTTCTTTGAATGCCAGGCAAAGCCAGTGGCCACCAAGGGAGTCAGCTGAGCAGCGCTCACTCACCCCTTGCCTGCCCACCAGCCACCGAGAGTTGCCCCCGCCCACTGTCCTTCTTCCTCCAGGTGAGACTGACATGTCCATCCTTGGAGCCCCTTGTCATCCAAGGAGAGGGTAACTGTCACTCCTAAAGTGTCCATCCATGTCCTGAAGGGAGTGGTCTCCTGGGGCTCTGCCCTGTGGGTCCAGTGATGCACTGGCTGAGGCTGCTGTGTGATTGGCAGGCTGTCTACTTGGGAGACCTGGTCAGGACAGCCACGGAGAGGTAAATATCACCGAGGGGAGTAGTGGTGTTAACTAGCTCCGTGGGGTGAGGAGACAGTGCGAGCGGTCCTGGCTACATCTCCAGCAGTGGCATTTGCAAGGCAGGCCATGGGTGGGGCAGGGGGTGGGCTTGGGTCCTTGCAGCTCCTACTTCAAAACCCAGACCTATTGTCAGGAGGAACTGTGTGGAAAGGAAATATGGGGCAGTTTTGCTTTTTCCCTTTTACAGTGACCGATTTACTCATCTATCTATATAACCACATCATTCCCACCTCAGGAGACAGAAAAGAAATATTCCAAGGCTGGGAGCGGGGGCTCACGCCTGTAATCCCAGCACTCTGGGAGACCCAGGTGGGCAGATCACCTGAGGTCGGGAGTTCAAGACCAGCCTGACCAACATGGAGAAACTGTGTCTCTACTAAAAAGTACAAAATTAGCTGACCAGGGTGGCGCATGCCTGTAATCCCAGTTGCTCAGGAGGCTGAGACAGGAGAATGGCTTGAACCCGGGAGGGAGAGGTTGCAGTGAGCCGAGATTGCACCATTGCATTCCATCCTGGGCAACAAGAGCAAGACTCCATCTCAAAAAGAAATACTCCATTCAACATTTCTTCCAGTTCCCTTAAGAGAGCACCCATATCACGTTAGTACCGAACACAAGCTCTAGAATGCTGATGACTTCTTGCCTGGCTTTCCACACTGACCCATGGTTCCTTCCTTCTCTTCATCAGAATTCTTCATCTTCAGTAAATGTAAGTGAATCTAGGAGAAAATGTTGTAGATTCCTGGAGTGTTCAGCTGTGAGGTCTTGGCAGTTTCTTTTACTCTAGGTCATTCCTCCTATCTCATTTTTCAGTAATATAAACAACGTCGGACACTTTTTATGTGTCAGGCACAGAACCCAGCACCCCCAGGGAGATACGCCTGGAGATGGTCTGGTCCCTGCCTTCAGGGAGGTGTTCATCTGTAGGGGTGAGGAGGACGCATTCCCCCAGATGAACTGTGGTACCAGATCAAAGGTGATGAGTGGAACAAAAAGGCACACATGCTGATGGCGTTTGAATGAGGGAGAAACAATGTCCAGCTGAACGATCTCCTTGGCTGAGCTCTCTCCTTTTCAGATGAGGAAATTGAAGGCAGCAGCCACAGGAAGCTTGCTGGAGGCTATGGGAAGAGGGCCTGTGTCCGGGATGGAGGTCAGCTCTTCAGGAGAAATCCAGGGTGGCTGGGAGGGACGGCACTCATCACAGTCTGAGCAGCAGTTGAAAAGCTGGGTATCAGGAATCACAAGGTCTGGCCATTTGGAAATGTCTGTTTAGGAGAGGGAAGAACTGCATGGACCCCTGCAGTGGCAGATCAGTGCAGAGGAGTATGCAGCCTGGGTGTAGACCTCAGCTTGCCCGCTCTCATGCCACGTGACGGCAGGCAGTGTGCTTCTCTGAGTCTTCGTCTTCTCCTCTGTAAAATGGGGGTGACACACCTGCCTCACAGACTCGTTATGTGCATTCAGCGGGATACCTCAACGTTGGGCACACCACGCCTCATACTGTGTTTGGTCCATTGCAGGTGTTTGCCAGGTGTAAGTTTTCTTCTCTACTCAAAGACATTACAGCACAGTGTGACTGGTTTTCTTAACGAGAACCCTGAGTAAATTACACTGACTATATGTCTTATTGAGATGGGGAGGAAGAAAGAGACATATGTAATATTAAAAAAAATTCCATCCAGCTGGGTGTGGTAGCGCACACCTGTAATCTCAGCACTTTGGGAGGCCAAGCCAGGCAGATCATTTCAGGTCAAGAGTTTGAGACCAGCCTAGCTAACATGGTGAAACGCTTTCTCTACTGAAAAAAAAAAAAAAAAAATTAGCTGAGTGTGGTGGTGGGTGCCTGTAATTCCAGCTACTCGGGAGGCTGAGGCAGGAGAATTGCTTGAACCCAGGAGGCAGATGTTGCAGTAAGCCAATATTTTGCCACTGCACTCTAGCCTGGGCAACAGAATGAGACTCCTTTTTTATTTTTTTTATTTTTTGAGACGGAGTTTCATTCTTGTTGTCCAGGCTGGAGTACAATGGCGAGATCTCGGCTTACCGCAACCTCCGCCTCCTGGGTTCAAGCAATTCTGCCTCACCTCCCCAAGTGGGCAAGACTACAGGCATGTACCACTGTGCCTGGCTAATTTTTGTGTTTTTAGTAGAGAAGGGGTTTCACCATGTTAGTCAGGCCGGTCTTGAACTCCCGACCTCAGTTGATCCGTCTGCCTCAGCCTCCCAAAGTGCTGGGATTACAGGTGTGAGCCACTGTGCCCGGCCTGAGACTCCATCTTAAAAAAAATCCACCCAAAGAAAAAAATCTTAACCTCTTGCTGCTTCAAGAGGCAGCTTCAGGAGTGAACTGGATCGTCTCTTGGAATTCCTCCTCTGATGAACAGGGGACAGATGACTTACTGGTGTATTATTAGCTGGCTTTTGGGAACAGAAGGAGCCCTTGCTCTTTCAGCCATCACACAGCCCAGGATAATCCCCACAGCCTAGGCAGAGAGCTGCATTTATCCCTTGATGGGCTGGAAAAGGTATGTATTTTGTCTCAAGAATGCAGGCCGGCTCAGCAGGCAACGAGTCAGGCAGCTGCCCTCTCCTTCCCAACGCCCGGTCACTTCCTGCCCAGCTATTTTCCTCCACCGCCGCTGTTTGATGTTCAGTCCTGAGAATGGACACTTGAGGTTCTGAGCCTCACAGCAGCATACCCAGGACTGCTCTCTGCCAGAGCATGAAGTCAGCCTTAGAGAGCACATGGCTCCTGGATCAAGTGCCTTCTCCATGCCCTGCTCTGATGGGGATTAGGTGTCACTGGAAATGAGGAACTTGGTTATCTTGAGCCAAGACCATTCCCTGGCCCTGAGGTGAAGGGTGGGGGTCCTAAGCCAATGCCCAGAGGCCCAAGAAGAAAGTCAAACAGAGAAAGGCCATAACTCTCTCCTTTTAGTTCAATTCGACTGTATGCACTTTCCCCAACTTTCTTTTTTTGTTTGTTTTGTTTTTGAGACAGGGTCTCGCTCTGTCATTCAGTCTGGAGTGCAGTGGTGCGATCTTGGCTCACTACGACCTCGGCCTCCCAGGTTCAATCAATTCTTGTGCCTCAGCTTTCAAAGTGGCTGGGATTACAAGCAGGCACCACCGTGCCAGGCTAATTTTTGTATTTTTAGTAGAGACAGGGTTTTCCTATGTTGGTCATGCCGGCCTCAAACTCCTGTCCTCAAGGGATCCACCCACCTAGGCCTCCCACAGTGCTGGGGTGACAGGCAAGAGCCATTGTGACTGTCCCTCAACTTTCTATCATGAAAAATGTCAAGCATATAGGTAAGGTCAAAGCATAATAAATGAACATCCATATCTAAATGCGACCACTGTCAACGCTATGCCAATTTGCTTTCTCTCTCTCTCCCTCCTCTTTCTCTGTAGCTAAGTCTTAATTTGCTGTGCCGTTTGAGAATAAGTAGTAGACATTATGCAACTTCACCCTTAAATATTTAGTATGTATCTCCAAAGAAAAAGGACAGTCTCCAAAACGCCATTGTTTTACCAAAAAAAATTAACAATAATTCTATATCATCTCTTATGCAGTCTGCATGTAAATTTGTCCAGTTGTTCCAACAATGGTATAGCTGGGTTCTCCCCACTCCCTAAATAAAGATGGAATCTTGCTGGGCTCAGTGGCTTACGCCTGTAATCCCGACACTTTGGGAGGCCGAGGAGGGCGGATCACCTGAGGTCGGGAGTTCGAGACCAGCCTGACCAACATGGAGAAACCCCACCTCTACTAAAAATACAAAAATTAGCTGGGCGTGGTGGCAGGTGCCTGTAATCCCAGCTACTCAGGAGGCTGAGGCAGGAGAATTGCTTGAACCTGGGAGGCGGAGGTTGCAATGAGCCGAGATCACACCATTGCACTCCAGCCTGGGCAACAAGAGCGAAATTTTGTCTCAAAAAAAAAAAGTTGCAATCTTCTTTAAGGTGTTATACTTGGTGGTTATGACTCTTTCATTTGTTTTAGTCTGGATCATTCCTTCTATGTTATTTATTTATTTTTCAGTAAGATAGATAGACATAATTGGGGTTAGGTGCCGTGGCTTACACCTGTAATCCCAGCACTTTGGGAGGCTGAGGTGGGTGGATCACCTGAGGTTAGGAGTTCAAGACTAGCCTAGATAACATGGTGAAACCTTGTCTCTACTAAAAATACAAAAATTAGCTGGATGTGGTGGTGGGTGCCTGTAATCCCAGCTACTTGGGAGGCTAAGGCAGGATAATCCCTTGAACCTGGGAGGCAGAGGTTGCAGTGAGCCAAGATCACGCCACTGCACGCCAGCCTGGGTGACAGAGTGAGACTCTGCCTCAAAATAAAATAAAATGAACATTATTGCACATAAATTTTATGTGCCAGACACAGAACCCAGCACTTCCAGGGAGATACAGATGGAGACGGCCTGGTCCCTTAGAGAAGGTGTTCGTGTCTAAGGGTGAGAAGAGGAGGACGCATTCCTCCAAATGAACTGTGGTACAAGATCAAAGGTGTTGAGTGGATCAAAAAGGCACACAAGCCGATGGCGTTCAAATGAGGGAGAAATAATGTCTCAAGGGACAAGGTAGCCCCAGGGAAGGAATGCAAGGGCACTCTGTGAAGAGGCGTTCGTGTAGGAAGAGTGTTTGAGAAGTCAAGGCCACAGGAAGGCATCCTCAGCAAGGGGACAGGAGGGATAAAGGCAGAAGTGGGAAAGCTCGCAGAGGACCCAGGAAACAAAGCCTCCTGGAAAGCAGTGATACAGCAAAAGCCAAGTTGACAGACATCAGACATTGACTATTTCTCAGAAGGGTCCTTTCCTTTGGGAGGAGAAATGGGTGACTGAGGGGACACAGGGCAGGAGGGAGACTTTCTTTTGCCTTTTTTTGTTTTGAAATGGAGTCTTGCTCTGTCTCCAGGCTGGAGTGCAGTGGTGCGATCTCAGCTCACTGCAACCTCCACCTCCCAGTTCAAGCGATTCCCCTGCCTCAGCCTCCTGAGTAGCTGGAATTACAGGTGCGTGGCACCAAGCCCGGCTAATTTTTTTTTTGTATTCTAGTAGAGACAGGATTTCACCATGTTGGCCAGGATGATCATGATCTCCTGACCTTGTGATCCACCCACCTCAGCCTCCCAGGGTGCTGGGATTACAGGTCTTTTGGCTTTTTACTATTTACCTTTTTGTAACTTTTGAATTATGTGCTTGGTATATGTGTTACCTATTCCAAAAATTAACACTTTAAAAAAAGGTCTAGTATGAAAATGCTTCTCACCATGCAAATAAAATAAAAATTATTATACCTGCTTTCAAGAAGGTTATGTAGCATCTTATAAGTACTCACTGTCAATGCAGGAGTAGAAATTGCTAGCACGTTTTCATCTCTGCGCTGCTAAAGATATTGTGAGCATGAGTTCATCTAAAGTTCATGTAAACTCTGTGAAGGAGGCACTATGATTAGCAACATATCCCAGAAGAGGAAAGAAAGGCACAAGACAGGTAGAGAAACTTGCTGGGGGTATGTAGCTAGTGAGTGACTGGCCAGGATTATAATGGAGTCCAGTTTGATGTCAGAACCCTGCAGTGAACCACCTCTGTAACTATTAATATATGAGAAGAGATTAGGGGATGGACGGTTCAGGAATTATGACATGAGCTGGAAAGTTTGTAAAGTTAATCAGAGTAAATTTCCTGAAAATGTCAAACCTCAATCTGTAAGTGACAGGGAGAGCTGGTGCTGAAAGGTGAGCAAGTAAGGAGCTGATTCCACAGACGCCACGGGGAAACCTAAGGAGAGGACTCAAGACGAGAGAGCGAGTCAGGTCCAAGACACTTGGCTGGCAAAGAGTAGATGACCTCATATCTATGGTGGGGCAGGTGGCAGCCACCGTCTCAGGCTGCATTGAACTCAGTTGATTGATGGGACCCTTGTGGTAGGGAGCACAGAGCAACATGATTGAAGCAGAAAAGAATGATTTGAGCAGAACAGGTGAAGACAGATTCCAAGGGAAAAAATGGAAGCAGGCATGGCCCAGGACTGTGCCAGGGGACTTGGAGACAGGAATTAAAGGTAATGGATGAACCCGAATGATGCCATAGACAAGGAAGCAGATACATTAGTCTCCCAGCTATATATCAGGCATGGAAGGGAAAGATCAAAGATCACTGTGAGGTTACCAAAGGGATGAAATCAGGAGCAACTGGGACCATGATAATAGAGAATCTGGAAGAAAGGTGGCCAATTTGCAGGGGACGGGTTGATTAAAATGTAAGCCATTTTTTATTGGACATTTTATGTGCCAGACACAGTACCCGGTATTTCCAGGGAGATACAGATGGAGACGGCCTGGTCGTCTCCCTTTAGTTATTTAATTTTAATTGTTTTTATTTTTGAGACAGAGTCTCACTCTGTCTCCCAGGCTAAGGTGCAGTGGCATGATCTCGGCTCACTGGAGCCTCTGCCTCCTGGGTTCAAGTGATTCTCCTGCCTCAGCCTCCTAAGTAGCTGCGATTACAGGCACTCACCACCACGCCCAGGTAGTTTTTGTATTTTCAGTAGAGATAGAGCTTCACCATGTTGGCCAGGCTGGTCTAGAACTCCTGACCTCCAGTGATCCGCCCGCCTCAGCCTCTCAAAGTGCTGGGATGACAGGGGAAAGCCACTGCACTCAGCCCATAACCTTTAAGTTAACACTGAATTTTCATTGAAAGGAGTGATTTCAAACCTGGCTATCCCTTAGAATCACCTGAGGAGCCATTAAAAAGAATAAAGCTTTGTATAAACAACTGGGACATATGACCCCTTCTGGAAGAAAAGACTATAGCAACAGATAGGATAAAATCCTTAAGAATAAACTTAACAAGACATGCAAAACTTTAAACTGCTGAAGGACACAAAAATAGACATTCCTTGCTTTGGATAGGGTGATTCACCATCAGATGTCAACTACCACCAAGCTAATACATAAATTTAATGCAGTCCCAATAAAAGTACCAACACTTTCTTTTTCTGGGGCTAGAACCTTGATTTTAACTTTCGTGAATGTATGGTAAAGAAAACACTGATTAGTATGGATCAATTCAGGTATCTGAAAACATAATGACTGTATTTGATTATCAGTACATTAAGAGAATAACCTGCGCGTCCTAAGGTGAGATGGGGTGGGGGAATGGGAGTAGTGAGGAAGGAAAGTTCTTTTTTTTACAGAAGAATGTGACTAATAAACATAGATTGATAAAATTAGAAAAATTAGTATTTTGTCATCCTCAATATAAAAACCCATCCAGGCAAGGATCAACAGTAGATGCTAAAACCACTGGGTGAAGGGTCTTGGGGAAATGATATTCACCGCCTTAAGCAGGTGATGAAGCAGCACCACTGAGACGAGGACAGCCTGACACCTTAGTAGGATGCAATCTGAGCTGCTCAATCCTTTATGACATTGTTTAGGCTGGGCATGGTGGCTCATGCCTGTAATCCTAGCACTTTGGGAGATTGAGGCGGGTGAATCGCTTGAGTCCAGGATTTCAAGACCAGCCTGGGTAACAGGGTGAGCCACCATCTCTACAAAAAAATGAAAATCAAAGCCGGGTGTGGCAGTGTGCGCTTGTAGTCCCAGCTACTTGGAAGGGTGAGGCAAGAGACTCGCTTGAGTCTGGAGGTGGCGGCGGCGGGGGGGAAGTGGAGAAAGGAGAGAGAGAGAGAGAGAGAGAGGAGAAGAGGAGGAGGAAAGGAAGGAAAGAAAGGGAAGAAAGAAGGAATCGTTTAATCTGAATCTAATTAAGCCTCTAGGCACAACTTCATTTTTCAGGAAATGAAGGAAAGTGAAGAAATCATCAGTCAAATCCAGAACATGGGACATTCTGCAAAATACTTGCCTACATACTTCAAAATGAATCTTCTCTATCTATCTATCTATCTGTCTATCTATCTGTCTGTCTGTCTGTCTATCTCTACCTATCATTCTATTTAAATCTAGAGCCTATTTTAGGTTGAAAGAGAGCAAAGAGATAGAACAAAATGTAATACTACATGAACAAATTTCTTTGCAGTTCTCTTTTTTCTGAGATGGAGTCTCACTCTGTTGCCCAGGCTGGAGCGCAGTGGCATGATCTTGGCTCACTGCAACTCTCGCTTCCTAGGTTCAAGTGACTCTCCTGCCTCAGCCTCCTGAGTAATTACAGGCGTGCACCATCCCGCCCAGCTATTTTTTGTATTTTTAGAAGAGACAGTCCTAGATTGAAAAGAAAGAAGAAACAACGGAAGGGAATAAAGAACAATCTGATGAGGCATTTGGGGGACGAATTGAGGAAATTTGAATATAAACTGGATATTAAATGATGCTCATGCAATTCTTTAATTTTCTTGTGTGTAAATAGCATTACAGTTATGAAGGAAACCGTGCTTACTTATAGGATTTTTCGACAAGTATTTGGAGAAAGATAATATGACACACTTCAAGCAAAAAGAAAATAGATGAGTTTATATCAGTAATTTTCTGATGTGTGAATTTGCTTTTCTTTTATTACAAGTGAGGTTGAACCTCATCGTACACACTTGCTGGTCATTTGTAGTTCTGTGAATAGTCTGCATATCCTTTGCCCTTTTCCTCTTAAGATATTAATGCTTTTCTATTTTGAGAACTTTCACATAGCAAAGACTTTGGTCATCACTCTGTATATTGCGGATATTTTCCCCATTTGTTTCTTATCTCCTCTGAACCTCTCAACAATCCCAGGGGTTAGGCAGAGCAGGTGGAATTATCCCCACTTGATTGATGGGGAAACTATGACTCAGTGGGGAATGTTTGCCCAGGGAAACAGGGCTGTGGGAAGACCTCATGCACAGGATGTCCTACTGCCCCGCAGGGATGGGAGTCCCAACGGCATCATTTAAAATTATGGGACAAAAAATTTTTCCCTATACAAATTAAAATTTCTTACATAGTTGAGCCTCAATATCCTCCCTCTTACCAAAAAAAAAAAAAGAGGAGTTGAACTAAATGACCTCTTAAGTCCTCTTCAGGCTGGGTGCAGTGGCTCACGCCTGTAATCGCAGAACTTTGGGAGGCCGAGATGGGAGGATCACCTGAGCCCAGGAATTTGAGGCCAGCCCTGGCAACATAGCGAGACTTGATCTCTACAAAAAATAAACAACAAAAAAATTAGCTGACTGTGGTCGTGCGTGCCTGTAGTCCCAGCTACTCCGGATGCTGAGGTGCGAGGGTCACTTGAGCCTGGGAATTTGAGGTTGTAGTGAGCCATGATAGCACCACTGCACTCCAGCCTGGGTGACAGAGTGAGACCCTGTCTCAAAAGGAATAAAGAAAATAAAATAAAAAGTCATCTTCAGCTGGGCGCGGTGGCTTATGCCTGTAATCCCAGCATTTTGGGAGGCCAAGGTGGGCGGATCACGAGGTCAGGGGTTCAAGAAGACTAGCCAAGATGTTGAAACCCAGTCTCTACAAAAAATAAAAAATAAAATAAAAGTCATCTTCAGCTCTGCTGTCTTGATTCTGTGATTTAAGGCACAGGAGAAATTTACTTGGATGGAAGCACTGTCTTTATCTCAAAGCGTGTATGTATGTTGAAGGTGGAGTGGGGGAGTTGGCTGGGTTATCAGTCCCATGTATGACATTCTCCAGGGTGAGTGTCTATGACAGCACGTTACCAACAGCACTTCCTTCATAGGCTTGAGTCCTGAAATGCCTCGGCTTCAACCAAAAGCAATCAAGCACACACTGCAACAATAAACTCCAGCGTTTCTGTTTCACGGCTGAAGAGTAGTAAATCAGAGGAGATACTACTTTTTCCCACAACCCCTGCAGGCATCACCAGTGGATCACAGCACACAACATTTGAGCCTGGCCACAGCTTCATAATCCTACTTAGTGCTTTATGGTAGGAAGCAAATGACTCGATTGAAATTGACTCAGGGATAAACTATCTTACTGGCACTAGACTATTTTTCCTAATGATATATTTTTTTTCACTTTCAATTTCTCCAAGTGAAATTTACATTTTGTTTGTTTGTTTGAAATGGGGGTCTCACTGTGTTGCCCACACTTGTTTTGAACTCCTGGGCTCAAGCAGTCCTCCTAGTTCAGCCTCCTGAGTCGCTGGGATTATCAACACATGCCACAGTGCCCAGTTAATAATGACTCTTTCTTACTACAAAGTTAATATATGTTCATTTAGGAAGGTTTGGAAAATAAAAATCATCCAAAAACATACCACATTATTAACTCTGTTAAGATTTGGGTATTTTTTGTGCTTATGCAAAAAATGGGATCAAACTTTTACAGCGTACTTCTTCACTCGAAGTACATATTGGATATCTTTTCAGATCATCAAATATTAATCAACAGCTGATTTTAATGGTCCTATGGCATTCCACTTATGAATGTGCCACTGTTTTATCTGCTGTAGTTTTTTTTGTTTGTATGTTTTATTTGGAGACTGAGTCTCCCTCTGTCACCCAGGCTGGAGTGCAGTGGCACCCTCTCGGCTCACTGCAACCTCCACCTCCCAGGTTGAAGTGATTCTCCTGCCTCAGCTTCCCTAAGTAGCTAGGACTACAGGCACACACCACCACACCCAGCTCATTCTTTCTTTTTTTTTTCGTATTTTTAGTAGAGAGGGGTTTCACCATGTTGGCCAGGTTGGTCTCGAACTCGTGACCTCAGGTGATCCGCCTGCCTCAGCTCCCAAAGTGCTGGGATTACAGCCATGAGCCACTGTACCCGGCCTCTGCTGTAGCTGCATATCTTATGGATGCCCGAGAGTTGGGCATCTAGGTTGCTTTCCATTTACTATTTCCGTGATTATTACAAAAATACTGCAGTGAACAAATTCTTGTGCATATCTCTGCTTCTGTTAATAAATGCATAAAGATGGCATAGCTGGCTTGCTGTATATCAACAAATTCTATCCAGAAAGAATGCCACACTTCACATTCCACTGCTTTCCATGGGAGAGTCCATATCACCACCATCCTCAATGCGTAACATGATTCTTTTAGTGCTTTGTCAAACGGAGACAAAAATTCCACAGTTTGAATTAAATTGTTAACTATTTGTATTCCTCTTTTCTGAAGCTGTTTGTGTCCTTTGCCCTGCTTTTTCTTGGGGTGTTCATCTTTTATTTCCTTATGGATTTATAAACATTGCTTATATATTGGTGGTAGTAGCTCTTATTTTTCATCAAGCCTAGCAATGGCTTACTTTATGCTTTCTGCCTTGGCTGCCATGTTCACAAAAACCATCCCTACTACTTTAGTCTGACTTTCATGGTTACAAGAAACAGGCTCATTCTGAACCTTCAGAGAAAGAAGGGAAGGAGACAGTGGGTATTGTAAAACTCATGTTCATTTTAAGGAAGGACACAGACTAAGAATCTAACTTGTTTCATTTCATTCATTATTGTTACAGTATTTTTAATCATCTTGATCAGTATATTATCTTTGTTACATAGTAAAGTTTTAGTAATATGGATCTATTTCCATTCTTTTATTTCCAACTGGATCTTTCTGTTAAATGCTATGTAAGTACTACACTTTAAAAAAAACATTATGGCCAGGTGTGGTGACTCACACCTGAAATCCCAGCACTTTGGGAGGCCAAGGCTGGTGGATCACCTGAGGTCAGGAGTTGGAGACCAGCCTAGCCAATATGGTGAAACCCCATCTCTACTAAAAATACAAAAATTAGCTGGGCGTGGTGGCGGGCGCCTGTGATCCCAGCTACTCGGGAGGCTGAGGCAGGAGAATCGCTTGAAACCATGAGGCGGAGGTTGCAGTGAGCCAAAATTGCACCATTGCACTCCAGCCTGGCCAACAAGAGAAAGGCTCTGTCTTAAAAAAAAAAAAAAATTATGGCTTAGCAACATTTATTACTATTGATAAGGCAGGTCCTTCCTCCTTGCTCTTAATTTTTCAGATTTTAGAATCTTTTTGTTGAGCTACAAAAAAAAAAAAAAAAAAAAAAAAAAAAAAAAGACTGTAATTTTTAAGTAAAGTTTATTAAGGTATATATATTACAATTCACCCTTTAAAGTGTGCACTTCAGTGAATTTTCACAAATGTATGCAGTTGTGCAGCCACCACTAAGACACAGATCATTTTCACCACTTCCTAAAATTCCCTTGTGCCCCTGGCAACCGTTTGCCACTGCAGTATTATTAAGCCTGCATTGAAAACTTACGTTAGGAGAAAACTGACATATTTACATCGAGTCTTCTCACCAAGGAACAAACTGTCTTCTTCATTAATATCTCAACATTTTCTCCAAAATTTTACAATTTTCTTCCTCTGGATCTGAATCATTATTAAATTTACTCTATTTATTATAGATTCTGTGTGATGATTGTGAATTTTTAAAGTACAGTAGACACTGATTTTTGCATGGTTATAACTACATGCTGACTAGATACATAAAACACTCAAAAGAGAGTAGAAGCTTAGGTATACTACTTGGCATTTTGGTTGGGCGTCATGTCTAAAAGCTGAACTATTCTTTATCTTCTCTGGTTATTTGCATCCCAGAGGCACTCTCCAGGATCTCTTTTTTTTTTTTTTTTTGAGATGGAGTTTTGCTCTTGTTGCCCAGGCTGGAGTGCAATGGCACAATCTCAGCTCACCACAACCTCCACCTCCTGGGTTCAAGTAATTCTTCTGCCTCGGTCTCCCAAGCAGCTGGGATTACGGGCATGCGCCACCAGCCTAATTTTGTATTTTTCATAGAGACAGGGTTTGTCCATGTTGCTCAAGCTGGTCTCGAACTCCTGACCTCAGGTGATCTGCCCGCCTTGGCCTCCCAAGGTACTGGGGTTACAGATGTGAGCCACTGCACCTGGCCCCAGGGCCTAATTTTTTTTTTTTTTTCTTTTTGGAGACAGCGTCTCGCTCTGCCACCAGGCTGGAGTGCAATAGTGTGATCTCGGCTTACTGCCACCTTCACCTCCCGGGTTCAAGCAATTCCCCTGCCTCAGCCCCCCAGCAGCTGGGATTACAGGCGTGTGACACCACGCCCAGCTAATTTTTGTATTTTTAGTAGAGATGGGGTTTCACCATGTTGACCAGGATGGTCTTGATCTCTTGACCTCGTGATCCAGGGCTGTTTTTATATCCCTCGTACTCAGTCTAACATAGATACTCAGCAATGTTGATGTAATTAATGAATCAGTGAATGACTGTCTTGTGCTCTGGTCCCTCATGTTCTCCACCAGGCTTTCTGAATGTATGGGGCTGAGGCTGGTCGAGGGAAAAGTGAGCCATCCAAAGGCCTGCCCTGCTTCGGGCACTAAATACTTGCCTGTCTCCATTAGGAGTGGAATTTAATCCTTGCAGGGCTCTATGACCCCACTTTTTTCCGTAACTAAGAGTCCCTTTGCAGAGCCTGAGCTGACAAGGATATAGGCAGTTAGTCTCTCTCAGTCTATTACACTGGCCGTTCTCAGCAGCCGACTGTAGGGCCAACAGAGATCAAATGATCCTCAATCTGGTTTCAACTATTTGAGAATGCTTACATGGAAAGACTGCATTGAGCCCTGATAAGGCCCCACAGGGTTACCAAGCAGCATCTCTCTGCTTTTTGATCATATTACATCAACTCAATGGAGAAATGTTTGGTATCCTGTGCCGAATAGAAATTCTGACAGGGAGTGACAGTTGTCTTTGATGAAAATTTTTAAAAATGGGGAAATTAAATAATTATCAGAAAATGGACTTTGCTTACCTGAGAGACTCTTCAAATTGTGCTTCATGGGAGCAAAATTAAATAAAGAGCTTCCTGGAAGAGGAAAGATTACCTTATTAACTTCATTATTCTTTGACATTTTCCCCTTCCCTATTGGGTAAAAATTAATAGGCTCTGTGGTACAGGGGGTGGGACGGAACCAATGTGCATAAGACTTACATGGGGATCTTGTTAAAATACAGACTGATTGAGGAGAGCTGGAGTGGAGCCTGAGACGCAGGATTTCTAGTACGTTCCCAGGTGGTGTAACGCTCCCGGACCACAGACTACATCGAGTAGCAAAGCGGCAGAGGGAGTTCTAGTATTAGCTTTGCTACAAGCTTGCAGATAAGAAACCACTTGGGTCCTTCTTCCTCTATACAATGAGGCCATACCGCATGGTGTCCAATATGTCTGACACTGTAATGGCTCACCTCAAGGTCCTCACGAAACCTTGGTGGTCAAGCCTCTGGGTATGACCTCTTGAGACCAGGAGGCACTCACAGGCACCTGCAGAGCTCAGCCTCGGCCCCTTACCTTTGCGTCATCCTTGAATGGAAAAAGGATCATGAGCTGCCAACTGTAGACCCACCCAGGAATACTTCAGATGGCTCAGGCACAGTGGTAATGTCCCTGGCTTACTCCATCAAAATGCAGTGAGCATCATCAGAGCGGTCCAGAGCTTGATTGACAATGACCAGCTGCTGTTCAACACGGCAGACAACGAGGAACGTGCCCACTCGCTCCTTCAGCTTGTTCCTCCCTGTGTGTCAGGGTCCCAGGGCTCTAGAAGCCTCTAAAAGCCTCTGAGTGGCCGGGCGCAGTGACTCATGCCTGTAATCCCAGCACTTTTGGAGGCCAAGGCGGGCAGATCACGAGGTCAAGAGCTTGATACCATCCTGGCCAACGTGGTGAAACCCCGTCTCTACTAAAACTACAAAAATTAGCTGGGCGTGGTGGCATGTGCCCGTGGTCCCAGCTACTCGAGAGGCTGAGGCAGGAGAATCGCTTGAACCCGGGAGGTGGAGGCTGCAGTGAGCCAAGATCATGCCACTGCACTCCAGCCTGGCGACAAAGCTAGACTCGGTCTCAAAAAAAAAAAAAGCCTCTGAGCAAACTTCTTTGCCTCTCAAAGCTGTGGCAGCTTTAGGTCCCAACCTCCAGCTTGGGGGGCACTAGAACTATGATTTCCTGTCCCTTCAAGTGGGGATGAGAAGACACTGTTTCCGGGGCTTAAGGATGGCAACCATGCTTTGTCCATACCACACCCCAGGCCTTCTCTCCTACCATCTGCCCCCACACTGCCTCCATGCCATCTTCCTTCAGGCCTTCTCTCTCCTGGGCAACCTGATGCTGGCATTAGCTTTATATCAATCTGCCCAAGCTATAGCAAGTTGCTGAGAGCTGTCCAATGCATTCTCCACATCACAGACTCGTTTTCTTTCAAGCCTGCCTTTCCCCTCCACTTTTCTTTTGGAGTTATAGGGTGCAAACAGTAAGACATAAATCTTAAGTCCAACATTTAACACATTTTTAAGTAGGTAAGTCATCACCCAGATCAAGCTACAGAACATTTCAATAGCCCTGGAAGCTCTCCTTGCACTCGCTTCTGAATTAGTAATCATCCCAACTCCTGGCAGAGGTAAGCACTATTCTGACTTCTATTACCATGGGCTAGTTTTCCCTGTTCTCATAGCGTCGTACTTCATCCTAACACAATTATTCCTGTTGTACAAATTTAAAGAAAAAAAAAGACCCAACAATGAAGACAAATGGGTTAGTCTTTCTAATCTGGTCCAACCTGAATACCAGCACCCTATGTTTGAGAATGGGAAGAGAGGCTTGGTGGGAAGGGTTGTGTTTCTTCTTTCTTTTCAGACAGAGTCACGCTCTGTTGTCCAGGCTGGAGTGCAGTGGCACGATCTTGGCTCACTGCAACCTCCACCTCACAGGATCAAGTGATTCTCCTGCCTCAACTTCCTGAGTAACTGGGACTACAGGTGTGTGCCACCACGCCTGGCTAATTTTTTTGTATTTTTAGTAGAGACAGGGTTTCACTTTGTTAGCCAGGATGATCTCGATCTCCTGACCTTGTGATCTGCCCACCTTGGCCTCCCAAAGTGCTGGGATTACAGGTGTGAGCCACTGCACCTTGCCAGAGGGGTGTCTTTCCCTAGGGTTGTGTCTTCCTTGAACTGGGTGCAAACAAGGACACAGTCACATATGTGACATGGAGGTAATATACCTCCACAAAGAATTGCATCGTCGCTCCTTGAAATCAAAGGACCAAATTATAAACAAGTTTTCACTGACTAGCTATTTGGTGATATTAAGCAAAAACCAAACAACAACAAATCCAAGAGCAAAAACAAAAACCTTTTTGCTGTGCTGGTGAAACTATGGAGTGCAATGGCGTGATCTCGGCTCACCTCCACCTCCTGGGTTCAAGAGATTCTCCTGCCTCAGCCTCCTGAGTAGCTGGTATTACAGTCATGTGTCACCATGCCTGGCTAATTTTTGTGTTTTTAGTAGAGATAGGGTTTCTCCATGTTGGTCAGGCTGATATCGAACTCCCGACCTCAGGTCATCCACCCACCTAGGCCTCTGAAAGTGCTGGGATTACAGGTGTGAGCCATTGCGCCTGGCTAACTGTGGTTGTTTGTAAAAGACAGACTTGGTCTCTTTCAGACGCACATGCTGGGAATGGGCTGGGGTGGCAGTGGGTGGGGGTGCAGACAAAATTAGATGTTGGTAATTACTGAAGTTTGCTGATGGGTACATGAAGTTAATTAGTTAACTATTACACTTTTTGAATAAGTTTCAAAATATCCACAACAACAAAAAAGAAAACTCAAGTTTTCTTTCAGTTAAATATGCACATAAATATTCTCATGAAATAGTACACAGACTGAGTGACTTTAAAACCCCTTATGAGGGGGGACATTAGCATCTTCATGTTGAAGACTGAAGGGAAATGCCTCCAAGTATTATTTCTTGGTAGCGGAACAACAGTGATTTAAAAATTTCTTCCTTTAACTTTTCTGTATACCAAACTTTCTTTACTGAGAATACAGTATAATTACGGAAGAAGAGCCAACAAACTTTCAAATGTATTGGAAAAGTGAAGAGAAAATAATTACCCCCATAAGTTCTAAAGGTTAGTTATTAAGGAATATGTGGCTAAAGAGGCTATTACTTGTATCTTGTTAATGAATAGAAATAACCATCCATTCCATTACAGAGTAATATAACCCCTAACTGGTAAGCAAAAAGTACAAACTAGGCTGGGCGTGGTGGCTCACGCCTGTAATCCCAGTACTTTGGGAGGCTGAGGCAGGCAGATCACAAGGCCAGGAGATTGAGACCATCCTAGCAAACATGGTGAAACCCTGTCTCTACTAAAAATACAAAAAATTAGCCAGGCGTGGTGGCACGTGCCTGTAGTCCCAGCGACTCAGGAGGCTGAGGCAGGAGAATCGCTTGAACCTGGGAGGAGGAGATTGCAGTGAACCAAGATTGCGCCACTGCACTCCAGCATGGCAAGAGAGCGAGACTCCATCTCAGAAGAAAAAAAACAAAATACAAATGAAATGGGTAAAAAAATGCTTGTATGGTGACTGCTCTTTTAAAGATAGTTCACATACACATATACAGAGATTTAAATTGTGCTAAATATAAAACAAGAAAGGTTTGGAAATATTAATTTCTTTTAAGCATAAATTTAAGAACAATAAAATCTATTTTAAAGAATCTTATACAGATGCGTTTACAACTTAAAATCATTTTACTGGGTACGCATTAGCCTCCCAACTCAGGTTTTACTGGTAGTCAGTAAATCTCACCTCTTATACTTAAGATATCAGCTGCTTCATGAACAGCCAGACGCATTAAGTACATTCACGCCTACTGCATTGATAGGATTCTTTTAATTTTCAAATAAACAAATGGCATTTCTTATAATACTAAGTCTATTAAAGAGTCTAATGAAAACACTCCAACCCACCCAGGTAAAGATTTACAAGACATTTCCATTGAAAGCCTTGCTTTTGATTTTCCAAGATTCACCGTTGAAAAAGTTTGCCCTACTGACATATGGCACCTCCATTATGGTTGGAGTCACATAGTCACCATAAATAAGCGCACTATAGCAGCAAAACAAGTAGGAACCTACCTAGAAATCGGGGCCTGAGTTTTGCACCTTAATTCTCTGAGATTGGCCCCTTGTGCGTAAACAGGGACACTTGGAAGACATCATCTCTAAGGTTCCCTTCCCCACTTCTAACATCCTGACTTCAAGTCTTTAAACTTGACACTAGAATGAAGAATAAATAAAAGGTTTCTCCAAAAGCTGCTGTTCCCTTTTTGGATCATTGCACAAGCCTTAACCTGCAACAGCTGAGAATGAAGACTAAATTTTATCTAAGAGCAAACTTGCTGCAAAGGGATCCACACAAATGTTTTGTGGCTTAAAACAGATAATCTTTTTAAAGATTTGGCCTTTGAGATACTTAATCTCTTGTTAAATGAGAACAGTCTTTTAGTTAGTTCCTCACTTTATTGACCAGATTCCTAGGAAAGTCATTCCAAACCAACTGCTTCTGAGTTGATTTCTATAAACTAAATCTTGCATGTTTATTAAGGAGCAGACTGTTGCACAAGTTTGCTAGGGCTGCCTTATCAGATTTGGTGGCTAAAACAACAGACATTTATTTCCTCACAGTTCTGGAGCTTGGAAGGCAAACCTCATGGTGTCGGCGGGGTTCTTTTTCTCTGGCAACCCCTCTCTCCTTGGCTTGTAGATGGCTGTTTTCTCTCTGGCTTCTCATGGTCATCTCACTGTGTCTGTGTGTCCTAATCTCCTATTGTTTTTTTTTTTTGAGACACAGTCTTGCTCTGTCACCCAGGCTGGAGTGCAACGGTGTGATCTTGGCTCACTGCAACCTCCATCTCTCGGGTTGAAGAGATTCTCTTGCCTCAGCCTCCCGAGTAGCTGGGATTACAGATGCCCGCTCCCATGTCCAGCTAATTTTTGTACTTTTTAGTAAAAACGGGGTTTCTCCATGTTGGTCAGGCTGGTCTTGAACTTCTGACCCCAGGTGATCCACCTGCCTTGGCCTCCCAAAGTGCTGGGATTACAGGAATGAGCCACTGTGCCCAGCCCTTTTTTTTGTTTGTTTGAGACAGAGTCTCACTCGTCCGTCGCTCAGTCTGGAGTGCAATGGTGCAATCTCAGCTCATTGCAACCTCTGCCTCCCACATTCAAGCTATTCTCCGGCCTCAGCCTCCCGAGTAGCTGGGATTGTAGGTGCCCACCACCACACCTGTCTAATTTTTGTATTTTTGGTAGAGACCAGGTTTCCTCATGTTAGCCAAGCTGGTCTCGAGCTCCTGACTGCCCACCTTAGCCTCCCAAAGTGCTGGGATTATGGGCGAGAGCCACCATGCCCAGCTGATCTCCTATTAAGAACACCAGTCATATGGAATTAGGGCCAACCTAGCAGCCTCATTTTAATTTAACTACCTCTTTAAAGACTCTATCTCCAGTTATAGTCACATTCTCAAGTACTGAGATTAGGGCTTCAATGCATAAATTTTGGGGAACATTATTCAACCTATAACTAGCATAGTTTTTTCTTTTTCACATACTTTCACTTTGATATAAATACTTAGGTTTAACATAAGTATTGAGAAGATAATTTAGAAACCAAAAGGCCTATCTCACATGCAGGTAGAAACATGTAAAAAGAATTTGTTGTATAACTAGGCATATTTGTTGCAGCTTAGGATTTACTGAAAAACGTTCAGAGACCTTTGCCCCCAGGCAGCAGCTTCTGGCAGAAAAAGGCCAAACCCTGGCATCCAGGGCAGTTAAATTTAGAAACAAAAGCCAAGATTCTATCACTCAATAATCACTTTCTTCAATGGCTGACACACCAGAAGATGGGTCAAATTTATTTATTTTTAAATTAGTTTTAATTAACTTATGTATCTGTACATAGATATATATAGACAGAGTCTCACTCTGTTGCCCAGGTTGGAATGCAGTGGCGTGATGATAGCCCACTGCAGCCTTGAATTCCTGGGCTCAAGTGATCCTCCATTTCTGTCTCCTGAGTAGCCGGGACTACAGGCATGTGCCACCATGCCTTGCCACTTTAAAAAAATGTTTTGTAGAGATGGGGGTCTCACTGTGTTGCCCAGGTTGGTCTTGAAGGCCTAATCACAAGCAATCCTCTGGCCTTGGCCTCCCAAAGTGTTGGGATAATAGGCATTAAGCCATCATGCCAAACAAGTTATTTCCCCAGAAAACACGTTCTTAGGGCATGGTGCCCGGTCTACCAGCATCCAAGTCACCTGGGATATGTTATGGAAGCAGTTCTCTGCATCACACTGCAGACTCAGTGAATTCAGCTCTGGGTCTGGGAACCTGCAGTTCAGCGAGCATCCCATCCACCTGCCCTCTGGAGCCTGTGGGTCTCTTCCCTGAGACCTGTGTGTGGCCATCTATCCATCCACTCATCACGCATGAGAAAGATCATGCTTGTCTGAAAAGCAAAACTGAATATACGTTTATTTTACACAAAGTACAATCCAGTATATGCAGAAAGGTACTCACCATCACAATCATGATCAATATCCTCCTATTTCCATTTGGTATGTCACTGAAAACCTGGTATATCACTTAGCTCAAAATCACACGAAAGCTCCCCTAGAGAAATCAAACTAATGTTTTTTTCCCCCCAAACAATAAATTTTCTCTTCATTAGTTAAATCTGATAGTGATATTCATTAATAAGGAAAACTCAAGTTTTCAAGTATCAACTCTGAATGGCAAAGACCCGAATCTGACTTAATAGTCACCAAGAACCCAGAAAAACAAAGAACTCAAGAAGAGGGAAGCAAGAGCACTAGGGACATGATCTTCTTTTCCGTGAAATTCAGTCCCACAGCTATTTGAGCAAGGGTCCAAGACAATGGAGAGGCAGCAAAGCTGCTGGGGGGGCTGTTCACAGGCAGAAATGCAATGGCTGTGCCTCTCCCTGCTCCTTCCGCGGGGTCTGTTCCTCACTGGTTGCACTTCAACTTGGTCCTCTGGTCTCACCACAGCTTCCCGGGAGACTTTGGGTTGTCATCTTTACAGTTTCAAGAATCTATTTTGGCTGAACCCAAGGGTAACATCCCCATCCAAAATAGAAATGTTCTCATGGCATGAAAGCCATTCTGTAGACTGCATATACATACGTTTATATTTATAAAGGCTTCTATGTAAGACAAAGCATCCTTCCTCTTTAGCAAGAGAATACTGCATCCAGCAACACTGCTTCAGCTAGCTCTTTTTCATGCGCGTCCTCATGTGTGTCGCAATTGAAGCAGCTATTTCTCTATTCCTCTTGTTCTGGCCAAAATAATCTACAAACTCACCATCTGGTCCAACCAAGTACATTATTATTGTGTGATCCACCTGCAGAGAAAAGGGGGGAGGATGTGACAAAGATTACCAAAGTAAGTTGCTTATTTTACTGAATATATGCTGCAAGGTAAGAGAACTTTACATTAATGTTTAAATAACCTTTGTAGCATCTGTTATTTATGGAACAGGCTTAAGCCTATTATAGCAAATTTCTAACAAGGGATTGTCTAAAATCTTTTGTGTCCTAGACATCTGCACTGTCTATTGCTTGTCACATCAGCTAGAACCTGAAATTCCTTTGGTTTAATCCTTAATGTATTTATCCACACAATCTCTGAGAAAAGAATTCACCTTTTTAGAAATAGCTGCCGCACGCCTTCATAAGGCAGTCAATGTTTGTGGAATAGCAATGCTTGTTGGGAAATACCTTCACCTTTGAGTAAGATATCTCCTCAGACCCTAAACATGTTACAAAAAGACATCGTGTGGAATTAAGTGTTGGTGAAAAACTGCTTTCTTTAGTAAATTCTTGGGTATATTCCCTTATGTTTTAGAAAAAGCTGGTTGTCATTCGTTACTGCCAAAATTCTGCTTACCATAGTTTATGAGAAGAAACCAGAAAAGTAACCACTAGTTTAAATAATCTATATATTTGAAATTATATTTAGTTTTAATATTAGTAATTCAAATAGAAACAGGAAAATAAACATTTTTCTCCCCAAGGATATTTTTTCCTTCTCCACTGAATAATCCTATCTGAAATCAATCAATCACCTGGAAGGCAAATCCTTGGGAGCCATAAATGCTGCCCCCCAACCATAGAGTCATCTTAAACTCAGCATCCACTTTCCCCGCAAAGTCCTAAAATGTTCCCAGCTCTAACTTTAATTTAGATTAGTCATCAGTTTTTTTAGTCAGACACTTCCATAAAATCCAATCTTAAGTGAGATTTGGCACTTAGAATCCTTGGAATTGACTGCAGGTTTGATTGCTATCTCGAGAGACAAAGAAAGACAGGAATGTGACTACAAATACCAAACTGGAGACACCTCCCAAATATACCCCAGCATACATTCTATATCTGTGAGGGTATTATTTTTTCTATACACACATTCATAAGATAGCAAATGGAAAGAGCACTTGCCTACCCACATAAGGAAAGAATGTGCACCAAAAGAGCACCAACAACTGGTGATTCCAAGTGCTGTGGAATAATTCACTATAGGAGCAAGAGAGGGGGGTCTATGTTTCTCCACACATTTGATACAGAAATCAGAATTAAATCTCCAGTTCTCTTACTCTGTAGCTTACATCTGTCTTTCTCACGATTTCTTCCTTTTCTCTATTCTCTGTTAAAAAAACAAATTGCAGTATATGGGGCTTATTTTCTGAGTGTTCTTAATATAAATTACTTTGTAGTACACAACAAAAATATTGTTCCACCTGTATCTGTTGAACTTGTCAGAGGTCACTCCTCAATATTCCTCTGGGTTGTGGCAGAGCAAACTGACATTTATTCTAACATAGAGGTCTTCCAAGTTCTAGTACTTCTTTGTATAGAAAAAGGACACTAGCATTCACTGACAAATTCTTTCATATGTCATCTTAAGCCATGAAACAGGTATTCCCCTCCACAAAAGACATCACACACTGGAAAGAGCAAATTATACAAATGCTAAGTGCCACACCTAACTTTAAAACCTAGGATCTGTACAGTTTCGAAGTCCACAAACTTTTATCACCATGTTGCCTCTAGCTCCAATTCTACTGGAGAGCAAAGACTCAGTTTTTTCGAATGTGCAAGTTATGTTTTACTGTGTTATTTTTTGAAAAGGTAATATATGCACATAGAAAAATATCCAGTAAATTTATACAATGAAAATGTTCCTCCCCCTGTTCACACCCAGAGTGCCTCGGTTCTCAGAGGGAACCAATGCCACCAGTTCCTTCTGTGTTCTTCCAGAGAAATTCTCTGCAGCTACCACATGTATATATCCACTACCACTGATTTTTTTTTGATACACACAAGTAACAATACATTATACAGTACTTGCCTTCTCATTTAACAATATATTGGACATTGTTCTACATTAGTTTATACACAGTACTTAAAAAATGGTTACTGGATTTTCAGTCTTTTCCCTTTACAAACAATGCCATAGGGTATATTTGTAAGATAAAGTCAAAAACTAGAAACTCTGGCCTAAAAAGCATATCACGTTAAATGTGAGAAATACTGTCAAACTGCCCTCTGAAGAGGGTGCTTGGGTTTAATTCCTGTCAACAGGGCATGAGAGTGCCTGTTGTTCCAAATTCACTCCAATGGTGTATTTCCTGCTTTTCCAATTTTGACAATAAATTTTCAAATCTTCTAACCATTGCTGAGCTAATAGATGATAAATGTTACCTCATTATACAATTCACATTTCTTTTATCAGGAAACTGATCATTTAGGTTTGAAAGCCATTTTTTCTTTTTTGAAAAGTATTTTCTAATACCTATGTAAGAATGTAATATTGTTGCATTATATATATATTTATATATATATTATTTTATATATATATATATATATACATATATATATATATATATATATATATATATATATAGTGCAATAATGTACAGATCCACCTTTCTATTGCATCCCAAATGTTTGGTAAACCCAGTTCGATCAGTCTGAAGAGTCCACTCAGAAGCCAGAAGCTTACCTTCTGTTGCTGCTGTTTGAGATTAAGAAAACTTCATTCCACTACATCTCAAGGTTAACCTTGAA
This sequence comes from Sapajus apella, assembly GCF_009761245.1. Classification (NCBI taxonomy): domain Eukaryota; kingdom Metazoa; phylum Chordata; class Mammalia; order Primates; family Cebidae; genus Sapajus; species Sapajus apella. The sequence goes on along the minus strand of NW_022436952.1, from coordinate 22,594,983 downwards.
GGTACCCCCTTACTTCCTGCAGGTCCTTAAATGATAACAGAAGTTTCCCAAACTATTCTATGGATGAAAATCTGTGACCTTAAGGGACAGAAGTCATACTAATGAAAAATCTAAGGAGCTGGAGAGTGTCTCCCCCTATTGGATGGTTTAGCAAATGTACAGCAATGAATTCCTCATTGAATCTCATTAAAAGTCAAATTTTTATGGCAGTAGGCCAGTATTTCTCAAAATGGGACCAAAAATACATTCTACAAGGTCTAAGAAGTGTCCATTAGATTTGTAAGATTAAAAAAATTAATATCCATATTCTGGATTATCTGCCTTGTAAGTATAAATTTCAGTGCCAAAGCCTAGGCTTTGTTTACGATCTCACTGGCACCTAGCTGTCCACTGCTGTTACAGGCAGACATGAACGATACATTCTTGCCAAATCAACACTAACCAGGTAAGGCAGGCTACACAGTTCTTTAACTTCAATTTAAAATACTGTTAAAGTATTTTAAATTGAAAATGCAGAGGGGCAGTTGAGTAGAGCTGGGTATCTGATAGCAGTCTAACCAAAACCCCATTCTTGTGGTGAGCAGCACTTTGGTTTAAGCAAAATCTCGTCACTGTAACTGAATGTCTTAAATTTAAGTTTTACAGGCTGTTTATTTGTACAACTGCTTTCTGACTTACGACTTTCTGACTCTGAGTTATGAGATCTAAGCATAAGACTAAGGAGTGTTACCTAGTTTAGGACTGTATACATTTAAACAATTTAATATAACTCATGTAATGCTGGAAATCAGACTGATGAGGTCGCCTATTCCTGCTATCATCATCAGATAAACTCAAAAACAGTTAATACAACTCTTTATAAAGAAAGAAGTCTGGGAAGTCCTTTTTCTATGGTTTCCTCCCTTGGCCACTGTGGCCCTCTGCTCTTCTCTCATTCTGCTAGAACAGCAAGTGGAAAACAGAGGAGGGTCCCTCTACTTTCCTTACACTTAAGGTTTAATGGAAAATGTTCACTTTTCTCCAAGGAATCCAAGTTTCCCTAATTCTACGAGGCAGCACACCTGGAAGACAAGATTACTGTGTAGGCTTAATTCAGGTAAATGGGCCAGAAGTTTGCTTTGAATTTAGGCTGTAGGCTCCAGGGGCACACGTGTTCCAGGTTCAAAGGTGACAGGGAAACCATAGTGGACTGTAGAGACAAAGCACTGCAGTGAGACAACCCATTCCCTCTGCATCTCACTATTGGGATGGGCCATGGGGAACTGGTGGATCAGCGATTCAGGGTCTTGCCCATCTTTCTTTCTACAAAACCAGATTCACAGCTAGAAAGACCCTTATGATTGCAATGCCCAACCAATATTACAGAAAAAAACAGAGTATGACAACTAAGAAAAAAACTTGAAATAATGCTATAATACAATACTGACTTTTAATCTGAGAGGAGAAAAATGTCTAAATTGAGAGGAAAATTGGTGGATAGTGGTGGTGCTAATGCCCTTTTTTGGTGCTTCACTGTGAAACCACTGATAAGTAATAAAATAACTTGGGCATGACCCTAACTAAGGCTTCTGGACAGTGCTGATGAATATGAAGACAGTTCTTTAATATAAGAGCTACATAAGTACAACAGAATTTCTGTTCCTTATCATTAAAAAGCACGTATTAACACCTAATTGTGCAAGAGATATAGTTGATGGGCAAATAAACCATATAGAAAGTCTATCTTAGGATAATTTATCTTTTGCTTTTCAGAATTCTCATTGAACCTAAAAATGCAGTTCTCCATGGCCTAAAACTAGTTCTCCAAAGGAGCAATTTCTGATACCTCTACACTGGGGACATAGTGAGAACCAATACAATCTCTTTAAAATAAGTGTTGTTGCAAATGATGGCTCCTCTTGATGTCCAACATGGCACCCAAGTACCTGATCTTAAATTGCCCTAAAATCCTATGTGCCACTATAAGAGAAAAACAGGCAATTAAATTATGAGAACAATGAATATAAATCAAACAAGCATCTTTTAAAAAACATGCTTCTGGCCAGGCGCAGTGGCTCATGCCTATAATCCCAGCACTTTGTGGGAGGCCAAGGTGAACAGATCACTAGAGGTCAGGAATTCAAGACCAGCTTGGCCAACAGGGCGAAACCCCATCTCTACTAAAAATACAAAAATTAGCTGGGCATGGGGACGCATTCCTGTAATTCCAGCTGTGTGAGAGGCTGAGGCAAGAGAATCACTTGAACCCAGGAGGCAGCGGTTGACATGAGCAGAGATTATACCACTGCACTCCAGCCTGGGTGACAGAGTGAGACTCTGTCTCAAAGAAATAAAAAATAAAAAATAAATGCTTCTATTATCCTTTCAAATATTCAAAATTCCTAAGGAGGCTGGGTGGAATAGCTCACGTGTATAATTTCAGCACTTTGGGAGGCCAAGACAGGCGGATCACTTGAGGTCAGGAGTTCAAGACCAGTCTGGTCAGCATGGTGAGCCCCTTTTCTACCAAAAACATAAAAAATAAGCGGGGTGTGGTGGTGTGCACCTGTAATCCCAGCACTTGGGAGGCTGAGACAGGAGAATCGCTTCAATCCAGGAGGAGGAGGTTGCAGTGAGCTGAGATTACGCCACTGCACTCCAGCCTGAACAAGAGTGAGACTTCGTCTCAAAAAAATATATATCCTAAGGAATTTGCAATAATCTTAGGTTTTCTTTCTTCTGAGAACCCAGTCAGTCACTTAGAGCTGTATGTATGAGTATTTGGGATCTGGAAGCTGGTGCATGGGTTAAAACCTGGGCATTTATTTACTCACTATGTAGTCTTCATCTTCGTCCTTGGGGCCAGGGCTGTAATACACTCTGTAAGCTCTGGCCACTTTATCGATCTCTTCTTTGGTGCCAGTCAAGCCAACCAGTTTGGGAGAAAATTCTAAATAAAAAATGAGAGAAACAGTGAAAAATGAGAAGCTAGTAAAACCACCATCTCTACTTCAAAAAATGTATCAGTTGTAAAGCAGGTCTACTGCCACCTTCTTCCTGTGAGTCCGCAAACATTTCTTCATGATTCAAAGGAAAAGAGATTCACAAAGAGCAAATGAAAATTCTCCTTTGTAATATGTAAGTCAAATCCTTTTATGACTAACTAGTAAAGATCTGGAGGGAATATTTTCTAATTACTTAAAACACATTTTAAATTGATTTTTAAAAAGTAGTTACATGTAATTGTGAGATATACTGAAGCTTAAAAATATTATCATAAATTAAGTACTATAATTTTTTACGGCATCAAATGAGGGAAAACATCTACTTCACAACTAAGTTCTTATCAGGTCAAAATACCTGTATCTTATTTTCCTGCAGATAATTTCAACACTGGTATCAGGTTCTACTCTTTACTTCTGATAAAGAACTGGTAAATTAATACTAATTGTTCCCAAATCGCAATCATAACAAAGTTCTGAAATAAGGGCAAATCATTCATAGCATGTATCTGCTATTAAGTTTTTGGAATTTATGTAAGTGAACTGGTAAAGGTCACTTAAAACACCTGGCTTCATCAAACTACTGAAATGACAGCCCAACATTTAACAGCAGTTCCTTCTTCTAAAGGTACAGAAGCTAATTTTTCTTCCTTGGATGAACTCATTCTAAATGATAAATTGTTCAGATACTGAAAAGACAGGCTTTTTGTTCCTATTCTGAGTAACTAAGGGGAAACGTGAACGAAGCCTGAGTTAGCTGCACATTCAAACTTCTTTAAAAACTAAATTGCTGAAACTGCATTTTTCTAAATACCAACTCAAAGTTTTAAAAATCTCCCCAAAATGCAACTAGTAATGACTACATCATCAATCACTATGTGCTGATGAAAATTACCATAAAGTTTGGTATTTTGTTTAGGTACAGCAACTCAAATGTCTACTCATTTGGGGATATTATGGTTTGGTTAATATGTGATTTTTGTGATGTAACACGTTTAAATTAAAGACTGTGTATAACTCAATGAGTTCATAAATACCTGGTTTTTACTGCTTTATGAAATGACTATGCTATTGCCCAAATTTCTGACAAACCTGTAAACTGTAGATATAAATTCTGCTTAAGTATATGTAGTAAAAACTCTAAACTTCAAGAAGAAAACATAAACCTTTATAACCCTGGGTTAGGCAAAGATTTCTTACATACCAAACCAAAAGCACTATATTAAAACAACAAACTAGTAAATTTAGACTTCACTAAAATTGAAAACTGCTGTTTGAAAGGCACTGTTAAGAGACTGAAATGATAAGCCACAGACTGGCACAAAATATTTGCAAATCACATATATAACTTGCATCCAGAATATAAATAATACACATATATGCAAAAACAAAGAACTCTATAAAAAGTGGTCAAAAGATATGAACTTCACTAAAAGTAATACAGATGGCAAGTAAGAGCATAAAAAGAAGCTTAACATTAAGTCATTAAGAAAATGTATGCTAAACTCACAACAAGACATCACTAAGCACCTACTAGAGTGGCTAAAGTTAAAAAGACTACCCACACCAAGAGTGGTGAGGCTGTGGAGGAGCTGGAACTCTCACATACTGCTGGCAGAAATGCAGAAATATACCATTTTGGAGAACAGTTTCTCACTGTCTTAGAAAGTTAAAATACACCTACCCAACCATTCCAATCCTAAGTATTTATGAAAAGAAATAAAAGCATGTGTCCACACAAAACCGTGTACATGAATGTTCTTAGCAGCTTTATTTGTAATAGCCAATAAATGCAAAATACTCAAATGTCCATTGGTGGACTATTTATTAGTCAGCAACAAAAAGGAATGAACTATGATACACAGAAAGTGCAGACTAATCTTTAACAGAAAGCAGTTCTGCAGACAGGAGACTGGGGAGGGAAAACAGGAGAGATTAACACAGAGAAAAGAAAACTTTTGAGGGTAACAGGGTATGTTCATTCTCTTGAATGTGGGATGGTTTCATTTACAAAAGGCAACAAATTATATACTTCAAATATCTATACTTTATTGCATGTCAATTATACCTTCATAAATGTGTTAAAAGTAATTATACATACAGCAGATCCTTCATAAAACATATTTTTAAATAACCTCAAAGTTTTAGACGATATGTATTTGAATGTATCATATAATAAACATAAATATAAAACTACTCTTTAATGCTTACAGTTATTAAATCAATGTTACCATAATTAAAATTCAGATTCCTGATTTTTTTCTTCATATATATATTTTTTTATAGAGATGAGGTTTCACCATGTTGGCCAGACTGGTCTTGAACTCCTGACCTCAAGTGATCCACCTGCCTCAGCCTCCCAAAGTGCTGGGATTACAGTCATGAGTCACTGCTCCCAGCCCCGATTCCTGATTTTTAAGCACATATGCTGAAGAAACTTGAGTCTAGAGAAATTAAATTTGCCCACTCTCACAAGCTGAATTAGAATCTAAGCATTCATCCTCAATTCTACTATAATTTATAGTCTTTAAAAGTGCCTAACAGCTTTTAACAAACATACAAAGATGTTTTGATTGAAACTCCTCCATTTAAAGTAAATGCCTTCCTCAGAAGTAGAAAAAAACAGTCCTAAAATTCCTATGAAAGCACCACAGACCCCTAATAAGCAAGGCAATCTTAAACAAAAAGAAGAAAGTGCAGACTAATTGGCAGGATCACACTACCTGCCTTTAAAACATACTACAAAGCCATAGTAATAACTGAAGCAGCAGCTACTGGCATAAAAACAGACATACAGACCAATGGAACAGAATAGAGGACCAAGAAATTAAGCCAAATGATTTCTGACAAAAGCACCAAGAACATACGCAGGGAAAGGACAGTCTCTTCAAGAAATGGTGCTGGGATAACAGGATATCCCTATGTAGTAGAATGAAACTAGATCCTTATTTTTTATCATATACAAAAATCAAATATAAATGTAGTAAAGACAAATGTAAGACCTGAAACTACAAAATTACTAGAAGAAAACATAGGGGAAACACTTCAGGACATTAGTCTGGGAAAAGATTTTATAGATAAGGTTTTGAGAGCACAGACAGCAAAAGCAAAAATAGACAAATGTGATCATATCAAAATAAAAACCTTCTGCACAGCAAAGGAAACAATTATCAGAATGAAGAGACAACCTGAAGAACGGGAGAAAATATGTGCAAACTATTCATCTGAGTAGGAAGTAATAGCCAGAACACACGAGGAACTCAAACGTTTCAACAGCAAAAATACAAATAACATTTTTTAAAAGGGCAAATGATCTAAATAGACATTTCTTAAGGCATACAAATGGCCAAGAAGTATATGAAAAAATGTTCGACATTGCCAATCACCAGGGAAATGCAAATCAAAACCACAATTAGGTATCTCATCCCAATTTGAATATCACCAAAAATACAAAAAAATAACAAATGCTGACAATGATTCAGAGCAAAGATACCTCATATACACTGTTGATGGAAATGTAAATTAGTACAACCATTGTGGATAGCAGTATGGAGGTTCCTCAAAAAACTAAAAACAGAACTGCAATACAATCCAGGAATCTCACTACTGGGTAGATATTAAAAGGAGATGAAATCAGTATATTGAAGAGATGTCTGCATTTCCATGTTTACTGTAGCGCTATTCACAACAGCCAAGACATGAAATCCAACAATAATCAACAGGTGCATGGATAAAGAAAATGTGGTATACATATGTCACAGAATACTATCCAGCCATGCAAAAGAATGAAATCCTGTCATTTGTGGCAATGCAGATGAGCCTGGAGGATACTATTAATATGTTAATGAAAAAAGTCAGGCACAGAAAGATAAATACTGCATGTTCACGTTTATATGTAGAAGCTAAAAAAGTTAGCTCACAGAAGTAGAGAGAAGAACTATGGATATGAGAGGCTGAAAAGGGTAGGGGAGGACAGGGACTCTGTACCCCATAAATATGTACAACTGTTATGCGTCAATTAAACAAGTTATGTGTTTGTCATAGTAAATGTTTTATTTATTTTTAAGATAGAGTCCTTGCTCTGTTACCCAGGCTGGAGTGCAGTGGTGGGATCTCAGCTCTCTGTGACCTCTGTCTTATGGGTTCAAGCAATTGTCCTGACTCAGCCACCTGAGTAGCTGGTATTACAGGCACACAACACCAGGTCCGGCTAATTTTTGTATTTTTAGGAGAGATGGGCTTTCACCACGTTGGGCAGGCTGGTCTCGAACTCCTGACCTCCTGATCCACCCACTTCAGTCTCCCAAAGTGCTGGGATTACAGGCGTGAGCCACGGCACTCAGCCTGTCATAATAAATGTTTTAAATTTTAAAACATGTGCTGAGTTCAAAACATGTTTATATTTAATTATTCATCTTTAATCTCCCAATGAACATACTTCCAGAATATATGTTTGTGCTAATTTTACAAAGGAGAGAGTGAGTCACAGCACTGAATTAGAAGCAATGTGTCCTTACTCTCAATTCAAGGCTCTATTAACTTAGTTGATACATGAAGGCCAAGTTCAAATCTTTTCTCTGGCAAAATAAAAAGAGTACTGTATCAGGAATTGAGAAACCCGTTTCTTATTTATGCATTGACTATCCATAACAACAATTCCTAGCTTCAGCTTTTTATTCACCCATAAAATTGGTGATAATACCATTAGTCCTATTTCACAAGGCACTGTAAGGTTCAAGTGAATTGGTATTTCAAAAACTCAAAGAGCTAAATAAATGTAAAGTATTATTAATAAAACATACCTTTCACATATTTTGCGATGGCTTCTTTTGTGTCCCTCTCTGGGTCAATGCTGATGAAAAGTGGAGTTAGATTTGGCAGAGTTGGAATGTTATCTGAAAGAGAGTTCCAATTAGTCAGTATTCATACCCTAAGGGAAAAGACAAAACCAGCAATAAGAGGAGAGTATTGGACGTGCTAGACAGCTAGGCGTTTTGGAAACAGAGGAACTTTTTTTTTTTTTTTTTAAGAGACGGGATTTCACCATGTTGGCCAGGCTGGTCTCGAACTCCTGACTTCAGAAAATCCACCTGCCTTGCCTCCCAAAGTGCTAAGATTACAGACATGAGCTACCACACCCGGTCTCAGAGGGACATCTTAACATTCAGATGAAGAGGAAGAGGAAGGGGATGGGATGGCCTTTAGGAGGAGCAGACCCATATATGGTAGTATTATCTGTGGTGGATAACAGAAGGATGCACATCCTATCAAATGCCTGCACCAGCGCATAAATGTTCTTACCCTGGATAATATCATGTGGCTGCTTAACTTTTAATCCAATCCAATATCTGTAGATTTTCTCATTTCCACTGTATCTCAAGGGCAAGAAGGTAAACTGTTAATAAGAACTGAATATCCTGAAATAATTCACTTTATGGAGGAGGCACCCTTCCTCCTTGCTAGTACTAGTAAAATGCCACAGACTGCAGACCATTGCAAAGGTTCCTAATCTAATCGTCACAGTCACTGGGGAAGAGGCAATGGCAGTGTCAGTGATGCAAGGCTACGATAAAGGAAGGGACACAAAAGCAGAGGTAAGGGAGACCAGGCTGACATTTTTTTAAGTGAGCTAACATTTAATGTCAAAACAAGCTTCCTTTGGTGGAGAATAAGGTCACAGGATTCAAACTAAAGGAACTTACTGCTTATTAGACTATGAAAATCTTATAAATACCACTAATTATGCCAAACAAGCCAAATGCTGAGATTTTATGTTCTTACAAATCACATTATTGCAAAACCCCACCTAACAATAATACAAGAATGTGAATGAAAAACATAGCAACACTAAGTAAACATATACTTTGTATATACAGTTAGTGATGGCTTTCTTACCTACTTCATCCACTACGTGAATCATCTTTTCTAGTTCCTCTGGACAGATATCAGGGCAATGAGTAAAGCCAAAATAAATCAATATCCACTGTCCCAGGTAGTCCTTGTCAGTTTTAGGCTCCCCAGTATGAGCTGTGAGGGAAAATGGTCCCCCGAGTAAAGGCTTGCCGATGTGTCGGTTCATTTCCTTTTCTACCGCTTAAAGAGACACAAACATACACACCAAAAAAAAAGTCAGTTTAACCAGAGGTACTCAAATACCTGACATATGGCTAGTACTATGCTAGTCACATTGGGGGCATAAAATGTGGAAAAAATAGTTTCAGTTTTCAAGCTAAAAAAATCTTTTCAGAAAAATAAGCACAAAACATTACGATAAAATCAAATGAAATGCTATGGTATGCTGCAAAAAAATTTCTTCTTTTTCAGCAACAGTTGACTCCTAAGCCATTTTAGGCGTCCACGCTGGGGGCAGGGAGGAGCCACAGCGGCCTAGAGCTGAATGTCTGAACCCAAGCAGGGTGCGGTGGGTGGCAGGGCATAGGGAGTCTGGACCTGAGGGTGCTGAGGAGGTCAACTGCATGAGGAGAGGACAGTGGTGATGGGACCTTAGTTACACATAGGAAATTGATGAAATAAATGAATATATTAAAGACAAAAGAGTTACAATAGGCAAGGGAGTCAACTAGTACTGGAAATAAACTGGAGGTGCTAGTGTGAGCTTCTATCTATATAGATATACATATAAAAGATGTACATAAATACATCTTTTTTCTCACCATGTCCACTGAGAGGACACGGAGCAGACATACACCAAGAACCATGAGCCCAGAACCTGAATTCTAAATATCATTCTTCACTAAAAGGAAACAGATATTTGGAGAAATGGCTGACATCAGGGTTGCGGCAAAGAAAGAGTAAAATGAGGCCAGAAGCTCTTGTTGTGGCAGAAGGAAAGCAGAACTCAGAGAACACTGGAAACACAAAGCCTGCATGAGGGGCTCCCACTAGTCAATCTGGGACAACTTGAGCATCAAAATAAAGAGAATATGGATTAAAACTAAACGAATACATAGCAAACAAGTCCAAAGATATAAACAAATGAATACACTGGGAGTCTGAAGGGGAACAGAATATGTAAGTATACGCATATCAATACAAATCACAAAAGACCATTAATTACATGAGTAACTTTTCAGCAGCAAACCTGTTAGACACACATCAGTCAAGTGATCAAACTGAGCATTATCAGTAATGGGACAACTGGTACTATGTGGTATGTGACCAGATGCTAGGGGAATACAGCATCATTTTTGCGATGCTCCTGCCAAAGGTACACAACCTGAATGATCTGAATGAGGAAACATCAGACAAATCCAAACTAAGGTGCATTCTACAAAATAACTCTCCTGTAACTGTCAAAGCTGTCAAGGTCATGGGAGTCAGTTAAAGCCTGGGAAATTGTTAAAGTCTGGGAAGAGACTAAGGAGCTAACAACTAGGTACAAGGTATATTGGTTCTGAAATAGATTCTTTTGCTATGAAAGACATGAAGTAGGAAAACTTGCAAGACTGAACTCTAATCAAAACCTGAAGACTGTCTGAAGACTGAACAGTAGTAAAATATCAGTGTTAATTTTCTGATGTTGATGGTTGTATTGTGGTTATTTTGGAGAAGATCCATGTTTATAGGAAATACACCAAAAAGTATTTGGAGCTGATTGAGGCAACATGTCAGTAAATAAACACTCTTGAATTATTTAGGCAGACTTTAAAGATCATTTCATAATACATTTTTTTCAATAAAACAAATGTTAACATTGCACCTGAAATTCCAAACTAAAGTCAAAAAAAACCTTCTATATTCTAGAATTTTCCCGCCACAAATTTCTTAGCTTTTGTTTCTTTGTGAAACTAAAGGAACTTACTGATAGAGACTCCAAAGAACAGAAAGATTTAAACAATAAAGATTTACCTAAAAACTTCTAAAACAAATCTTAAAAGTCCTAGGATAGTCACTAAAATATAAAGTTCTTATAAACAATTTCTAAATATTTCAAGATGCTAATCCACAGCAGTTCCTGGAATTTCCTGATCAGGCTCTCTTCACCTCCCTTTTATTCACAGGGTGTATGCAGTATCTATGCACACTATGCTCCTTGCCTCATCCCTAGGAAGCCTTCTCAAATCCCAAGGCCGGGGCTTCCTTTTGCTCTCAGAACATGCTAAGCTTCCTTCTGGCCTGGCAGAATTGCGTCTAGTAAAATCCTTTACTTCTTTGTCTGTTTTCCTGCCATGTGTACCTCAAAGACTCGACTGCATCTCAGTCATCTTTGTACCCTCCAGACTTCATCTTGCCCAGTCAAATCTGTCCACTGTATATCTTTTAATATTGTTAGGCAGTGGTATCCTAGCTTGGATCCTGGAACAGATAAAAGACACTGACAGAAAAACAAGTGAAATACAAATAGAATCTGTCATGTAATTAATAGTTGTATGCCATTTTAAATTTCTCAGTTATGAAAAATGTTCCATGGTTATGCAAGGTGTTAGTTAATATTAGGGAAAGCTAGGTGAAAGGTATATGGAATCTATGCTATCTTTGCAATTTTTTGGTAAATCTAAAGTTGTTTCAAAAAAAAGCTTAAAAACAACAAAAAAGGTGGTAGTCCACAGCCGGGAAGAACTTTATTCAGCGCTGACCAGATGATATCTACTTACCCTCTGCCTTTTTTTTCTTGATGTACTTCATTCCAGCCAGTAAAGCTCCTCCAACAGCAAATGTGATTGCTAAAGACTTCCAGGAAACAGGCTACTGGGGCAGGGATTTCAAAAATAAAAATTCTAGTAAGATGCAAACATTTAACCATATAAACTTACAACAGTGGTTTTTAATATACATATACACAGGCCATGATGTTGTTAAATGTGCAAAATGCTTCAGGGATGAGAAAATGCCCAAAGTTTCTGTGGATGCAGTTTCGTCTGAAATCTGAATTACAAAGGCCCTCATCTCCAGAGGAAAGTTCCCTAAGTCAGTTTCTCTTCGAGTAAAAAAACAACCCCCAAAAGCTCAAGTACCATAATTGTGACTATGTGTCACCCTGGCTCCAATAGTGATTTAAAAACAGGACGCGGTAGGTCACGCCTGTAATCCCGGCACTTTGGGATGCCGAAGTGGGTGGATCACCTGAGGTCGGGAATTAAGAGACCAGCCTGCCCAACACGGTGAAACCCCGTCTCTACTAAAAATATAAAAATTAGCCGGGCGTGATAGCGGGCGCCTATAAACCCAGCTACACGGGAGGCTGAGACAGGAGAGTAGCTTGAACCCGGGAGGCGGAGGTTGCAGTGAGTCAAGGTCGCTCCCACTGCACTCCAGCCTGGGCAACAGAGCAAATCTCCATCTCAAAAAAAAAACCTAAACAAAACAAACAAACAAAAAAATAATTATCTGCTTGTGCTGACACTAAGAATACATATAAACCAAACCAAATTTGGGAGGTTAACCTAACTCTGACTTCCAGAAGTAACAAAGCCAAACTATAAGGGGCATGTAAAAGTGGAGCTTCTTGCAAATCACACCCATTAATTCTTTGTACTCTTATTCAAGTCCCCAAATAAGGAAGATGTTGGGGAACTAGGCCTAACTCATTAACTTTCCCGCAGCTCCGAAAACCCACTTCTCTTAACAGAGGATAGTGGCTCTCAAGTTCTTTCTGGGTCAGAACTAGAATTCGAGAGAAAACCCCCCAAAAAAGGCATATCCACACATAACCAAGTTCCACTTTTTTTTCAACTTCAACGTATACACGGAACCTCTGAAGGGGGTTCAGATGACAAATTATAAAAGTGTTCTGACTCCTCAATCACGGTAAACTTCAGGTTCACACCCTTAAGAAAACCCAAAACTTAATTTTTTGGCGGAAAAGCTACCATAAAATCCAAGTCCGGGCACCTAGCCACGTGGAGAGCGTGTAAGTTCTCAAGTTCTCTCTCGAGGACTGGGACTCCCGGCAAAATACGGGAAATGCAGGATGAGATTCCTTGACCCAGGTAAGCCGCCCAAGCTGAGGACAACTTTAGGGGAGGCGGGGTAGTGTCTGAGGTTACGACTAAGTGAGATGTGGCCGCTAAGGCTGGCGACAGCCGCGACAAGCACCGGAAGGGTTACGCACTCACCCCGGGCTTCGAGGGGCGCCAGGGGTCTCTGCGGCCCTTCTGCTCGGGCCCGGACAACCCTGGGGGTGGCGGCGTCGCCGTGCAGAGGGGCCGACTTCCCCGGGAGTAGCCAGGAAGCCCCGAGGCCCGCCACGCCTCCTCTTGCTGCGCGCAGAACTGCCTGAGAAAGACTCTCGCAGTCCCCTCGGCCGGGCCCCAGAGCTTGAAACTGCGAGGCAAGAGGCGCCAAAACTGGCCACCCAGAGGCCACATGACTCGTCCGGGTACTAAGACCTGCATCGCCATGAGTCTCGGACACAGGTCTCCTTTGACCCTCCCCGCGACTTCCGGTAAAGTTCCGTTTCCTCCGGAAGTCGGAAGGAGCCGCTCTGTCCGTCCCGCTCGATGGTGGCGCGGTTGCATAGCTGGTAGTCAAGGGCCTTTCAGCCGTGGGGCCGGCGCACGGTAGGTAGTTCCTTGCGGCTGAAGGCGGGTCCGGCGCGGGCTGGGCGGTGCTATGGAGCCTCAGGACCACGGGACCGCGGAGGCCTGGGAAGGGGGTTGCCTTAGGGGTCCAGGCTGCGCGGCTGGGCCGAGGCCAGGCAGTCCCGAGCGCTGGGGACGCCCCGCCTCGTTCGCGGGCTTAGGTGAGCGCAGCTGGCTTCTCGCCCCGGGGACACCCACAGCTCAGAAGAGAGAAAACACTGCCTAGAGGCCCGCGGGACTGGGCAGCCCCCTTAACCCTACCTTGTCTGGCCAGCTTTTTCAACCTTGTCCTGCCGGCCAAGAAGAAGTGCAAGATTGCTGCCTCCTTCGCATCCTTGTATAGAAACCGACTCATTAGAACTCTCATTTTTAACTTAAAAAAACTGCTAATTAGGATAATTTGAGTAGTTAGGGTGGCCTGGAAGACTTTAAATGCCCAGTACTTCTAGTCATGTAATATCAAAATGTAACCTGATTAATAAAGCATAGCAGTGTATAAAGAAATGTAGACGGCATGATACCCCATCCCTTAACTTAGTCTTCCTGGGACCCAGTGTCTTAAAATACTCTCACGGACTACCTTGCTCCCTTCGAGATTTGAAGTTTGTTAATGGGTTCCTCATCTGGAACTGCTTATGTTACGTGGGTACATCCCCATATTAATGAGACTAAGAGCATTCGTAGGTTTTTGGTTCTTGGTGAAAGTCTAACTTCATTCCGTCTGCCTTTATTTATGTCTCAATATCCGAAATATTAATCACTCCCTCCCCGCCTCTACCTCGGTTTTGCTCTTTTTGCCCAGGCTGGAGTGCAGTGGCGCCATGACGGCTCACTGCAACTTCCGCCTCCAGGATTCAAGAGATTCTCCTGCCTCAGCTTCCCAAGTAGCTGGGATTATAAGGCATTCGTCACTACATCCGGCTAATTTTTTGTGAACTTCCCAGCACCGTAATATGTTTGCTTCATTTTTGTTCCAGACCCTTGCCACTTGTGCCTAACCCCTAACCACAGACATTTCCTGCCCCAACTTTCCTTTTCTCTTTGTATGGTCTCTGTTTATAAAAGGCTTGCTCACCCACCTTCCTGCACCCTTAGGCTAGGAGCCTCTGTTACAAGTTTCTCTCAACAAAGTCTCTCTTTATTAATCTCTGGACTTCCCCTGCTACCCCCTTCACCTTTGACAATAGAGTGAAGGAAACATCCGTATTTCAGGGTGGAACTACCTTCTTTCAAAAGTTCATATTGATGCTTGAAGGCTTTCCACAAGGAACTTCAGCCAGTCTTTATTAGAAAAGTTTTATTACTATGATCTTGTAGCAGCTTTTCAGCAATTAAGCATCCCTGGGTATGGGAGGCCTCAGGCAGATGGATCATTTGAACCCAGGAGCTTGAGACCAGCCTGGGCAACATGGCGAAACCCCATCTCTAAAAACAAACAACAAAAAAGCCAGGTGTGGTGGTACAGGCCTGTAATCCTAGCTGTAGCTATCAGGGAGGCTGAGTTAGGAGGTCACTTGAGCCCAGGAGGTTGAGGCTACAGTGAGCCATGATTGCGCTACTATACTCCAGCCTGGGGAATGGAGCCAGACCCTGTCACAGAAAAAAAAAATATCTTATACCTAAGGTGGCTTTTGCAAAATGCTGGCTGCTTATCCTGTACCATGACTTGATAGGAATTTTGAGAGAAACTCTTATAAAGTTTTCTACATTATTCTCTTCTATTAAAATGTTGCAGTACTTTGTTATCTGAGGCTCATTAGACACAATTTTCAGATATGTAATTTAAAAATTATTTTCTTAACACGCATATAGTACTTTATGGTTTACTGTGATCATAGCTCAGTTGAATCTCACAATAACCTGTTGAGGATTATTTTACTCTAGGAAGCATGAGGACTATAATTAAGTTCTGGGTCTTTAATTTCATAGCTTTTGGCGCTTCATAATACCTCTTTAGAACTTAGATAATGTAGCATATAATAAATGGTGCAGGCAAACTTTGAAAACAAAGTTCACGAAAAACTTGTCGTTCTCCATTCTATTCAAAAGCAAAATGTTTCCTTAGGTCTTCTAATTTCTCCAGATTTGATTTTCTCTAAATTTTTGAATTTTTTTTTTTTTTTTTGAGACAAAGTCTTGCTAGAGTGCAGCAGCACCAGGCAGGAGTACAATGGCACGATCTCAGCTCACTGCAACCTCCATCTCCTGGGTTCAACCAATTCCCCTGCCTCAGCCTTCTGAGTAGCTGGGACTACAGGTGCACGCCACCAGGCCCCTGAATAATTTTTTTTTTTTTTTTTTTTTTGGTTTTTAAGAGATGGGGTTTCACCATGGCCAGGATGGTCTTGATTTCCTGACTCGTGATCCACCCACCTTGGCCTCCCAAAGTGCTGGGATTACAGGCATGAGCCACTGTGCCCAGCCTGAATTTTTTTTTAAAAAAACTTTACATATACATTTTTAAACACACATAAAAGTAGTTAGAGTAAACCTTATCTACCCATTTCTAGCTTCAACAGTTATCCTCTACTCACTGATATTTTTTGTGTCTGTATTTGGTAGAGGGAGGGGGCTATTTTGAAAAAATTTCCTGACATTAGAATGCTTATTAATTCTAAGTTTCCTCGCTGGAGGTGGTTTTGAGTTTTTGATCTCCCTGTTCACCAGGACCAATCTTTCTGAGCTCCCCCAGCATCTCCCTGAACCATGAAAGGAAAGGCTGAACTAGCCAGGAGAGTCAATTCCCTGCCCACCTGGTTCTTTTTTCCCTGGCTTACTCACTTCTGATCCTGACTGTCCCTGAATACGTTTGTGAAAGCTGAAATGCCCCCAAGTCAGAAACTTGAGCACCAATATGAAGCTCAAAGGAAATGCTCAATGGAGCATTTTGGATTTTGGATTTTCAGATCAGGAATATTCAACTGGGCCGGGTGCAGTGGCTCACACCTGTAATCCCAGCGCTCTGGGAGGCTGAGGTGTGTGGATCACCTGAGGTCAGGAGTTCAAGACCAGCCTGACCAACATGGAGAAACATGTCTTTACTAAAAATACAAAATTAGCCGGGTGTGGTGGCGCACCCCTGTAATTCCAGCTACTCGGGGGGCTGAGGCAGGAGAATTGCTTGAACCCAGGAGGCAGAGGTTTTGGTGAGCTGAGACTGCACCATTGCACTCCAGCCTGGGCAACAAGAGTGAATCTCCATCTCAAAAAAAAAAAAAGGAATGCTCAACTATTAAGTATATTCCAAAAAAATCTGAAAAAGTCCGAAATCCAAAACACTTCTGGTCCCAAGCATTTTGGATAAGGGGATACTCAACCTGTCTAAATGGCTACCTCCTTATGCCTAACTTTACTTTTAAAAGCTGTATGTATTCAGCACTTTGGGTCTCTCTTTTTACCCCAGAACACATTGCTATTTTGAAGTGTGTGCCCCTTAGTGCTTCTCTCCACATTGCTTAACTTTCCTTAAAAATTGACAATTCTTAGGATAGCTTTGAGTTTTTCTAAACTGAACTGTGTTCCAGTGGAAGGTGTATTTGAGAGGCTTTTGGTATCAAATGACAGAAAATCAATTTGATTTAGCTTTAAGCTCAGGAGGATTTATTGCCTCCCCCTCATCCATTACTTCAGATATAAACTGTGAGAAACTTATTTTGGGTGACCTACCCACCAAGGAAGAGAAAAGACTCATCCCGACACAAAATAATGCATAATAAGAATCTTTTACAACATACATACAATGAATGAATGTCATATATAGCTTTCCAAAAAAAAAAAATCTTAAAGTTTTGATAGAGTTATTTGGTGTTTGTGGGAGAGGGGTTCTGTGTCTGTCTGTGTGTTTAGAATGAATATGTATTTCTCAAAAATCAGCAATTATTCCAGATTTAAATTTGGCCTTATTAGCATTAGAATTCCTATTTATTGATAGGATATCAATTGTTACTATTCTGAAAGATAGAGACTATCATCTGTTGTACAGAAGAGAAAACAAGCATTTTAGAGGGTTAGTAATTTAGACCGAAGACTGTTGGACTCTAAAGGCCATGTACTTTTTCCTGTATCAAGCTGCCTAATGAATTAACCTTTAAGTTTAATATTCTCTATCATTTTCTTCAGTGAAATTGGGAAATTAAAATGTTTATAATTTAGTTATTATTATTTTTTTACTTTAGTTTATTTAGAAACCTGTTAGGAGGTTATGGATGATAAACCCAATCCTGAAGCCCTAAATGAGAATTCAGAGCATCTTTTCTCCTTTGGAGTTATCGCAGATATTCAATATGCTGACTTGGAAGATGGCTTTAATTTCCAAGGAACCCGGCGGCGATACTATAGACATAGTCTTCTTCACTTACAGGGTGCCATTGAAGACTGGAATAATGAAAGCAGCACCCCCTGTTGTGTCCTTCAGCTTGGAGATATAATTGATGGATATAATGCACAGTATAATGCATCAGAAAAGTCCTTAGAAGTTGTTATGGACACATTCAAGAAGCTTAAAGTTCCAGTTCATCATACATGGGGAAACCATGAATTCTATAACTTCAGGAGAGAGTATTTAACACACTCTAAACTTAACACAAAGTTTCTAGAAGACCAGATTGAACATCATCCCGAGACCATGCCTTCAGAGGATTACTATGCTTATCATTTTGTACCATTCCCTAAATTCCGGTTCATTTTACTTGATGCATATGACTTGAGTGTCTTGGGCATGGATCAGTCTTCTCCAAAATACGAGCAGTGTATGAAGATATTGAAGGAGCACAATCCAAATACGGAACTGAATAGTCCTCAAGGTGAATTATTCCTTTGAGCTGAGAATCTAATAGATTGTCTTTAAATTCTTCAACTACCTTTTATTCAGCAGGAAGATGGACAATTAAGGTAAAAGTATATTGTCACTTGTTCAGGGTCAGGATTTCTCACAAGCCTGCTCTCATATGGATTGGTTACAGTTCATTTAAGATTGAAAATCAAACAGATATTTTAAATGCCTGTTCTAGGCCAGGCACTTTTTCTAGGGCTTGCTATTCAGAGCTGTAAGCAATACTAACAATACCACTTTTTTGATGGATGGAATGGAGGGAACAAACAGTAAATAGGCAAGGCAGATGATAAATGAAACAGAAACAAGATTATTTCTACGGTCATAAGTGCTACCAAGGAAATAGAGTATGATGTTACAGAGTGTTATCGAAAAGGATTAGGCTTACTATTTTAGATTAGGTGATCAGGGAAAGCACTCCAAGGAGAAGGATATTTAAGCCAAGACCTAAATGACAAGGAGGAGTCCTCCTTGGAAAGAATGGGCATAGGGATTTAGCAGACAGAGGGAAAAACATGCAATGGCACTAAATGGACTAAGACTAGAGTGTTGTTGAAGAGTACAGGAAAGGGCCAGTGGGGTACAAGATGATTTTGGAGTGTAAACAGGGCCAGGAATATGTAGTGGCTCAGTGGACTTAATAAGAAATTTGCATTTTTAATATAATGGAAAGCCAGCCAAGTTAGGAGGGACTGTCAAGATTAGGAGTGAGATGCAGTGTGATTCATTTATATATTTTTCTAAATGCTTGTGATTTCTTATTTTAAGTTGATTGTTGCTAATCAAATATTCCTAAAGAAAAACAAGCATCCTT
This sequence comes from Sapajus apella, assembly GCF_009761245.1. NCBI lineage: Eukaryota > Metazoa > Chordata > Mammalia > Primates > Cebidae > Sapajus > Sapajus apella. Next base: position 22,575,816 of record NW_022436952.1, on the reverse strand, counting down.
ACATTAACTAAATTTGAATGTCCAAATGTGGGGGAAAATGGCTTTTGATGGGTCTAAAATTACTGAATTCATTTCAGGACTTTCTGAGCCCCAGTTTGTCCAGTTTAATGGAGGATTCAGCCAAGAACAGCTAAACTGGTTGAATGAAGTGCTTACGTTCTCTGATACAAACCAAGAAAAGGTGGTGATTGTGAGTAAGTATTTAAATTACCTGATTACACTAACATTTTAGAGATTGAGAAAAGTTAGGCATTAAAGCATACTAACAGTATTTGTGTTTCGATATCCTCCTTCTATAAAATGGACACTTTAAAAATTTTTATTTAGAAACCACCTGAATGTAAGATGAACATTTAAGGATGAACCAAGAAAGAAACGTAAATAACAGAAACATCTTGCCATATATGGAGCCTGTGAGTTGGCCCTTTAGGTTCTAAGTTGAATTTCCTCAAATGAGGTCAGTTTATGAAGTAACTTCTTTTTTAAACATTAATATTATTTTTGAAATCATTGTAGATTCACATGCATTTGTAAGAAATAATTCAGAGCAATCACTTAGCTGTTTTGCCCCATTTCCTCCAATGTAAACATTTTGTAAAACTTTAGTATAATATCACAAGCAGAATATTGACATTAATACAAAAATAAAAACTCCAAAAGTTTGGCTTTTTCTAAGTTTTTTTTTTAAAACCTTCTCTCCATAAGAGAAGCAAGAACCAAAAGGTGAAATGACTTCACCGTGATAACTAAGACATAAAAATTGCCAAGAAACTTGACTCAAAATTAAAACATGTTGAATTCAGCCTGGCTAACATGGTGAAACCCCATCTCTACTAAAAACACATGAAAAAATTAGCAGGGCACGCGCCTGTAGTCCCAGCTACTTGGGAGGCTGAGGCAGGAGAATCGTGTGAACTGGGAGGCAGAGGCTGCAGTGAGCCGAGATCATGCCACTGCACTCCAGCCTGGGTGACAAAGCGAGACCCTATCTCAAAAAAATAAAAACAAAAGAAAAACAAGCTGAATTCTAATGTGTGGAACCCAGGCTGCGATCAGCTTAATAAAGGAGATGCCACACTAAATTTATTAGTGGAAGTCAGTACCAGGGCTTGGATCCTTTCCTCAAAGTAGGAAGCCCTGAGTTTCTTAAACTGTAATGAAGTAATTTCTAAGTGAGAAATTCAGTTAGGGCCCATACCAAATCTCAGCCTTAGAGACCTGCCTGTCAGCATAGTGGCCACCGAACAGAGGCCACTACTGCCGAGATGCAGCAAAACTGTTACCACAGGGGATGTGTGATACAGGCTCAGCTGGCAGTGAGCACTTCCCATTCTCTAGCCGTGCCTCCCACATGCTCACAAGGAAGTTAGATTTGTATTATTTTCATTTAGAATTGTTTTTAGTGGATACACTGCCGTCAGAGATTGTAGGAATCTAGGGGTGCTTAAAACACATATGCGCGCATGCATGCGTGAAAACACATACACAGAACTGAACTTGAATTTGCAGCATGGCTGGGAGACTTGGTTTGGAGGTTGAGATTAGAGTCCTTGTTTTAGAATTAGATGGTGTGGGATAATAGTTTAGAAGACTGGACTGAGAGCCAGAAGGACAGGATGCCATTCTGGCTCTTGTTTTTATGAACTGTGTGGTCCTGGGCAAATAGTGAACCTACAAACGGCAGTGTTCTCAATAGTGTATCTAATGAAATTGTGAATATGAAACCCCTTTGAAAATGATAGGGCATTCAGAGAGATGATTAGATAAAACTATATTTCTATCTATAAATGTAGTTTTTCCTTATTAATCTTCCACTGATGTGGTAAAAACATGTAGATGGACCAGAAGTGTTTCTGCTACCATTGGAATACCAAGTGTCATTAAAAGGTTGGAAGAGATGCGCGCCCTCGAGTTGTTGGAATGATGTGACTCCTTTTGGCTCTATAATAAGTCATCTGAGAAACTAGGATACTTCTTGTGTCTGCTTTTAAGTTTTCCACTGCCAGCCTGTACTGGAGCTGAAGGGAACCTAGAGATCATATAGCCAAACTGCTGAATTTTAAAGATAAAGAAATTGAAGCCCAAAGAGATTGAAGCATAGCAAAGTCACGTAGCTACTGACAGCACTGTGATTAGAATCCATGCTTTATGTCTCAGTCCCCTTTCCCATGTGATGCTGGGTTCTTCCCTTTTTTTTATTCATGGCGGTACACCTATCTAATTTAGCATCTCTTAAGTTTCTTCTACTATTTGCTGTAAGCTTAAAAACTGGAAAAGCAAACTTAACAACTGAATAATTTAAGTTTTCTTTCGTAAAGTTTAAAAGTTAAAGTGTAATAGATTTCTTAACTTTCATTGTGGCTACTCGAGGTCATCCTACTTTTTGAATTTTGGCCGTGCATTTGGAAGGACAGAATTGCCATTAGCTGAGAGAGGGGACACTGCAGGATGAGGGGTTTGAATGGAGAGGACAGGGGTTCAGGTTTGGAAATGTAAGTTTCAGATGCTTACTAGACATTGTTGGAGATGCTGAGTGGGTAGTTCAGACATTAGAAGTCTGAAATTCAGAATAGAGATTTAGGCTAGCTATATAAATGTGGAAATTGAAAGAATATATAGATGACATTTAATCACTTAGTAAATCACTAAGAGATCACCAACGCATTAGGTATGAATAGAGAAGTCCAAGGACCAAGCATTCAGGCACTCCTGGTAAGACCTTGGGGAAATGAGAGGAAACCAGCAAAGGAGATTGGAAATTAGTGGCCATTGAAGTTAGGGAAAAACTAGAAAGACACCACTAGGAAAAACAGTGGTGTCTTGAGAGCCAAATTTTTCAGAGAGAAGGGAACAACTAATTGTGTCAAATGCTGCAGGGACTTGATAGATGAATCAGTATGGCTTCCAGATACTCACATGCCTTTGGATGTTTAGCTGTTAGGTGGTAATCAGTGCATGTAAGCACTTTTTAAAAAAAAACTTGTATTACAAACAGGTATTAAGCAGAAATATGTTTAAATTTTAGAATAAAAATGAACAGTAATAGAAAAAAAGTGATTTAATGGGAAGATGCAATGTGAGCTATACTTCAGAGTGAGCACCATGGCCTGATGTATGGTATAAACTCATGGATGTGTTGCCGTTAGAAATTCGAAACTCTGCTTCTGCATACTTCCTGTGGACGCCAGAATAAATCTTCTTTGTTTTAACTCAGTTTTTCATCTGTAAAGTGGGTATGGCTACCTTGATGTAATGGGTGTTTAAAATCCCATAAATCAATTCTGAGACATTGTTTATATAAATGACACATAATCCATGGTCCATCCCTAAACTGTTCATTCATTCATTTATTTTCACATTTTTATTTTTCGAGATGGAATCTCGCTTTGTCACCCAGGCTAGAGTGTGGTGGTGTGATCTTGGCTCACTGCAACCACCCCATCTCAGGTTCAAGCAATTCTTCTGCCTCAGCCTCCTGAGTAACTGGGACTACAGATACCTACCACCACGCCTGGCTGATTTTTGTATTTTTAGTAGAGACAGGGTTTCACCATGTTGTCCAGGCTGGTCCTGAACTCCTGACCTCAGGTGATCCACCTGCCTTGGCCTTCCAAAGTGTTGGGATTACAGACATGAGCCACCGCACCCGGCCTGTTCTTTTATTTTATGTTACATAATGCTGTGTATATAACATTCATTCACATTTAAGGAAATCAGGGGGATTGGATTCCAGCACAACATCTGCCCAATTTCTGGCTGCCTCTGCAGACTGTGCTGCATAGGACACCCTCAGTCTTCCTTGGTGTTTGGGCAACTTGAGATGACATAGGCCTCAGAGGTTCAGGTTTTGCGTCTACAGCAGCTTGTCGCACGTCATGTGAACTGTCTCATCCTTCTTCCATGCTTCAGAGATGTGGCTGTAGGTGGCCTAGTGTTTTCATGGGTGTGAATTCCCTCTGGTCTCAGTTCATTTGCATAATGAGATAGCAATTTTTTTTTCTTTTTCTGAGTGCTAGCTTTTAGCCATTTATTTTTATAGAAGAGAGGTTTCTTAATTGGCTTATAACTCTTCTTTTCTTTAACTAACAGGCCATCTTCCCATTTACCCTGACGCCTCTGACAGTGTGTGTCTGGCCTGGAACTACAGAGATGCCTTGGCAGTCATTTGGTCTCACAAGTGTGTGGTGTGTTTCTTTGCTGGTCACACCCATGATGGTGGCTACTCTGAGGATCCTTTTGGTGTATACCACGTCAACCTAGAAGGAGTTATTGAAACAGCTCCAGACAGCCAAGCTTTTGGCACAGTTCACGTCTATCCTGACAAAATGCTGTTGAAAGGGAGAGGCAGAGTTCCAGACAGAATTATGAATTACAAGAAAGAGGCTGGAAGTGATGGCTCACGCCTGTAATCCTAGCACTTTGGGAGGCCGAGTGGGTGAATCACCTGAGGTCAGGAATTCGAGACCAGCTTGGCCAACATGGTGAAACGCCGTCTCAAAAAGAAAAAAAAAAGAAAGAGCCTTCCATTGTTAGTCTAGTTTATTTTGTTTAGCTTGATAGAAAATGAGCTTTGTGTTTGTCCCCCCAAACAAAAACATAAAAATGCTCAGTCTCATTGTTTAGTATTCAGCTTGCATAACAAAATGTATTCAGAGTTTCAGTGTGTGTTGGTTGATAAAGTATTCAGAAATGTCTTTTTGGATAATGTATCCATTGTAAGTTAGAAACGCAGTAAACTAGGGAGGAGACTGAGCAGGGGTGTATAGTCCTCACGAGGGATTTTATTTGGCCTAACCTGATTTTTTAACTTTTTACAAGGAGAATGTATTCACGTTGATTAACTATGTAACTGCAAGTTCACCACATAAGCTCAGGTACACTTTTTCTGTTCACCCTGCTGTGTAACTGAGCTTTGGAGAATTTTTTCTCAGAACATCTACACTTGCATTTTTATCGGCTTGTATTCCCATTTTGTAAACAAAATTATCAACAGGTATTTCACGGTGAGTGTGTGGCGCTCCATCCCCGTAAGAAGGGCCTTCAGAAAAGTCATGTTGTCCTCTTGTGATTCATAGGACCAAGTGGCAGTGCAGCCGTGTGCCAGCCAGCTTGGTCTCTTTGGGTCACCAGCTAGTGCTGGGTGAAGCTACAGCAGGTAAATGAATTTACACTGACTCCCTTTGTACACTAATGGGAGATGCTTAACACCATTTTCATATATGCTAAGGCTTATGTGCAGAAACACTAGATGGCAAATGGGGTCTACTCAGGTGTGGAGAAAGATTGATGGAGCGCCCAAAACATGATAAGAAATAAGCATGCCAGTTGAATATTATAGGGGTATAAAGGAGTATTAGCTTTCTATGGCTGCTGTTAGAAATCAAACCTTGTGGCTTAAAACAACACATTTGTTCTCTTGCAGTCTGGAGGTCAGAAGTCTGAAATTATTTTTGCTTGGCTGAAACCAAGGTTTCAGCCATGCTCCCTGAGGAGGGTCTAGGAAGAATCCTCTTCCAGCCTCCAGAGCTGTACTTTTGCATTCTGTGGCCCACGGCCCCTTCTTCAGAGCCAGCAGTGTTGTATCTTCAAATCTTTCTTTACTGTTATGTCATATTCTCTGCTGTCCGTAGTCAGATCTGCTTCAGCCTTTGTCTTGCAAGGACACTTGTAGTAACCTTTGGGACCCAACCAGATAATCCAGGTAACCCCCATCTCAGGATGGCTTAATCACATCTGCAGAATTTATTTTGTGATATAAGGTAACATAGGTTCCAGGGATTAGGACGTGGATACAGTTGTTCAGCTGACCACAGAGGTGACTATAATGTACTCCTGCACTCATAGACCTTACTATGAATTAAACAGACATCCATGATTTAAATATGTGAAATTTGTGGTCACACAAAGGACCAAGGGAACATGGAAGATTAATTTCGTTCGAAGGGATTGGGGATGACATGCAAAATGAAGAAAAATGGCTTGAATAAGTGGAGAAGAGTATATCAAGTAGAACAGCAAAAGTGGAGGCATCAAAAAGGTATGCTGAAGTTAGATGTGGCAAGTCATGCTGTGACGATTCACCAAAAAGGTGCCAGGTTGGAGGCAGGGGGATATGGCAAGAAATATGGCAAAAAAGGATAGGCTGGGGCCCTATTACGGAGGGCCTTGAATGATGAACCAAGAGTTAGACTTTAACTTGCCAGATAGTATGGAGCCCTTAGAGCTTTCTGAGCTATGTGAAGTAGAGAACAATGGAAGAAAAATGTGGAAGTGTGAAAGATTTTAGTAATAGAGGCCAGGCGGGTGGCTCATGCCTATAATCCCAGCACTTTGGGAGGCTGAGGTGGACAGATCGCCTGAGCTCAGGTGTTCAAGACCAGCCTGGGCAACATGGCAAAACCCCGTATCCACAAAAAATTTTAAAAAATTAGTGGTGCGCACCTGTAGTCCTAGCTCCTTGGGAGGCTGAGGTAGAAGGATCATCTGAGCCCTGGGAGGTCAAGACTGCAGTGAGCTGTGATCATGCCACTGCACTCCAGCCTGGGTGACCATGAGACTGTCTTTAAAAAAAAAGGGGGGGGGGGGGCTGTAACCCTGTCTTGATCCTTTATTTCAGTATATTACCCAATCCTTGCTCCCCTCTATTTTAATCACCTGCAGCCCTCTGTAATCTTTCTGAACACTTTGTATCTTCAGAGTGCTCTTACATTATCTAGACTGATGCTTACAACTATATAAGTAGATCTGGCATTAATCCTGTTTTATAAAGAAATACCCACCGGGGGTTTATGTATTTGCCCAAATTAAATAGTTACAAAGGTGAGTAGTTAGAACTTGCATTTAAACTTCTATTCTCTGGCTTTTTCCACTACATTATGACACAAGACCCTGCAGAAAGGCTTCCAGAAAACATCAGACTGTTTCTCACTTGTCCCATCCAATCTTATATCAAATAAATTGTATGCAGCCTTAAAAAGTTATTTGGAATTTTAAAAAACTCTATTAGCCCAAATTACCTGAAATAAACTCCTGAAAACTGGCTTGTTCCCCTAATGTTTATAAAAAATTGACTGAAAACACTCATTTTAAAAACGAAATTCTTGAATTTATTTAAATTACTGTCTTGCAATGAGTTGGCCAGGAGGACCGCATTTCCTTGTTAACATATATGTAGACCCATGAGATAAATGGGAAAAGTGTGATTGCAATGGCAATAGCCAATTGAATTCTTCCACCAGCTGGATTCCTATAAAGACACAAAAATTATTATAAATCAAAATCCAATAAAAAGTATGGACTGCTTTGGAAAGAAGTATAAAGACTGACTTGATAAAACACATAGTTATATTTTAGTATGTTCTCATCTCAGTTGTTTTATAGAAATATAACTCATTAATTTGTAGAAATTCTTTATATATATGCTAAATATAAATCCTTGTTTATATGTGTTACAAATACCTTGTCCCAGTTGACATCTTTTGAGGAACAGAAGTCATTGATTAATTTGACAATGGTAAAGTTGATCTTTTCCTAATGATTTTTGAGTTCTATTTAAGAATTTCCCTCACCAAAGTCTTGAAGGTATTTATTCTCTAGTATAAGTTTTATCGTTTTGCTTTTTTATAATCTGTGTGATCCCCTTGGAATTGATTTTTATGCAAGTTGTGAAAGTAGGGGTTCTTTCACTATTTTTCCAAGTGGATATTGAATTTATCTAAGCCTATTTATTGAAAAGACTGCCTTTCGTTGCTACCTTGAAGTACCATCTTTGTCAAGTCAAAACTACATATGTATAGATCTGTTTCTAAATTCTACTCTCTTCTATCATTTTATTTATTCATCCATTTGCCATTATATGGTTAGCCTTCCAATTATTTTGGCTTTCTTCAGTTTCTCCCATAATGTGTTATAGTTTTCTGTGTAGAGATTTTGCATATCTTTGCTAGATTTGTTCCTAGGGAGTTAAGTTTTTGAATGTTTTTATAAATGGTAATTTTTTGTTTTATCACTTGTTACTTGCTGATAGAAATGCAGTTGATTTTTGTATCCTGATCCAGTGACCATACAAAACTCACTTATTCTAGTAATTATTTAGATTCTTTTTTATTTTCTATACATGTCACCCAGAAATAATGAAAATTTTATTTCTTCTTGTCTAATCCTTGGACATTTTATATCTTTTTCTTGCCTTATTTTACTGGTTGGGACAATAGCTAGAATGGCGTTGAATAGAAGTGGCAGTATGGCCAACCTCATCTCATTCCTGATCTCAGAGAAAGTTTTCAGCTGTTTACCATTAAGTCTCAGGGTTTAGTGCAGATATCCTCTATCAGGTTAAATTCCCTTCTGCACTACTTTCTAAGAGTTTTTAACATGAATGGATGTTGAATTTTATGAAATGCTATTTCTGTATGGATCTAGAAGATAATTTCTTCTTTCATTCCATTAATGTGGTGAAAAACATTGGTTGGTTTTTTTAATGTTAAACTAACTTTGCATTCCTAGAATAAACCAGACTTGGTGGTTGGGTTATACATTGCAGGATTTGACTTGCTAATGTGTTGTTTAGGAATTTTCCATCTGTGGTCATGAGTGAGATTGTGTAATTTCTTTGTTTTTTTTTTTTTTGTCATGTTCTTGTCAAGTTTTGATTATCTGTCCTCATAAAATTAGTTGGGAAGTATTTCTTTTTTTCTGTTCTCTGGAAGTATTTATTGAAAGTTGGTATTATTTTTTTCCTTAAATGTTATGTAGACTTCTCCAGCTATAAAATTTAAATTATGAACTCAATTTCTTTAATAGTTATGGGACCATTCTGAGTATTTCTTCTTGTGTAAATGTTGGTAAACTGTATTTTTTCAAGAAATCTGTCTAATTTATATTTCAAATTTATTGGTGTAAAGTTCTTCATAATATCCACTTAAGATTTTTACAATACTTATTAGATACATAGTAGTAGTCTTTTTTATTCCTGACATTTGTTATTTGTACTTCCTTGTGATCTTATTTCCTTTTTGTCTTGTCAGTCCTTATCAATGTCATAAATCATTTCAGATAATCAATATTTGACCTTAATTCTCTATTTTTATGTTGATTTTTTTATTTCACTGATTTCTGTTTTTATGTTTATTTTCTTCTTGTTTCTTTGGGGTTTAACTTGCTGTTCTTTTCCTAATTTCTTGAAATAAAAAATTCCTAACTCCTGGAAGCTTGAAAAAATATACTTAAGGCTATATGTTTCCCTCTAAGCATGATTTTTAGCTGCATCTCACACTTTTTGATATATAATATTCACCTTATTCAGTTCAAAATATTTTCTAATTTCTATTGTGATTTCTTCTTTGACCCAAGTGTTATTTGAAACTATTTCCTAACTTCCAAATATACAGGAATTGCCTAATTATCTTTTTGGTAATGATTTCTAGCTTAATTGCACTGTGGTCAAAGAACATACTCTGCAGGATTTCAGTCCTTTGAAATTCGTTGGCACTTACTTCATGGCCAAATATATACTCATTTTGTAAAATACTCAATGTGCACTTGAAAAGAATGTGTATCTTGCCATTATTGGTTTCTTATTGTGTGATTAAAATCTTTTATATCATTATTTTTATTTTTTGTGTTTGTTTGCTAGTAACTGAGAGGTGTGTTAGTCTCCCAAAATGACTGTGGCTTTTTCCATTTTTCTTCTTAGTTCTGTCAATTTTTGTTGTATCTATTTGGTGGCTGTGTTATTAGGTCCATACAAATGTAGCATTGTTATTATCTTCTTAATGAACTGAATCTTTTGTCATTAAAAAGTGTCTTCTTGGGCCGGGTTTGGTGGCTCAACGCCTGTATTCCCAGCACCTGGGGAGGCTGAGGCAGACAGATCACAAGGTCAAGAGATCGAGACCATCCTGGCCAACATGGTCTCTACAAAAAAACACAAAAATTAGCTGGGTGTGGAGGCACATGCCTGTAGTCCCAGCTACTCAGGAGACCGAGTCAGGAGAATTGCTTGAACCCAGGAGGTGGAGGCTGCAGTGAGCCGAGATTATGCCACTGCACTCCAGCCTGCGGCGAGAGCGAGACTCTGCCTCAAAAAAAAAAAAAAAGGTGTTTTCCTTTGGCATATTAAATCTACTTTCTAATATAAAATTGGACCTGTTCTTCATACCATTACACCAGAGTAAATTCTAAACAGATCAAATATTTAAATGTACAAATGAAACCATACAGGTATTAGATGAAAACTTAGGCAAGTTACTTTACAACCTGAGAGAGAGAAGGTTTTCCTAACTATGACTCCAAATTCAGAAGCAATTAAGGAAAAGAATTGATAAGTACAATTACATAAAATAAAAAGATAAAAAAATAAAAGAACTTTTCATGGCAAAGCCTTTGCCTAAGCAAAGTTAAAGGAAAATAACAAACTGCAAAAAAATCTTTTCAGCTTACATCACAGATGGAGCTTCTAAAAACAGAAAAGACTAACAACCTTAGAGTCAGGTTAAACCTACATTGCTCAGAGGTAGACCAAGATTTTTTATAGAAAAATAAATACAAATGGCTCTTAACCATTTGAAAATGTGCTCACTTTTGCTCTTAATAAGAGAAATGTAAGTTAAAACTACCCCTTTCTCAACTATCTGATGAGTAAAAATTCAAGATTTTGATAATATATTCTGTTGGCAAGGCTATGGGAAAACAGACACTGTTAGCTATGGCTGGTGGGGATGCAAAATGGAGGAGCCATATGGAGGGGAATTTGGGAGTAAATAGAAAGTTTTTTCTGTAAGATGGAGTCTTGCTTTGTTGCCAGGCTGGAGTGCAGTGGCGCGATCTTGGCTCACTGTGACCTCTGCCTCCCAGTTCTAGTGATTCCCCTGCCTAGCCTCCTGAGTAGCAGGGACTACAGGCACACGCCACCACACCCAGCTATATATATATATACATATATATGTATATATTTTTTTGTATTTTAGTAGAGACTGAGTTTCACCATGTTAGCCAGGATGGTCTCAATCTCCTGACCTCGTGATCCACCCGCCTTGGCCTTAACTATCTGATGAGACAGAGTCCTGCTCTGTCTACTATCTACATAGCAGAGGACTGGGTGATTAAACTATGGAGCTATCGGCAGAATAAGAAAAGTTTTTCTATACTATAGAATGATCTCCAGGATATAAGTGGAAAAGCAAGTGGAATACAACTGTGTACAGTACACTGCCAGTTACCTAAGATAAGCAGGAATAGAACTAACTGCACACATTTGCTCCACTGAAAAATCATGGAAGGATAAACTATAAAACTGAAAAAAGTTTCCCCCATAGGGAAAGGGAAGATACAGGGTTGGGGGCTGGAGAAGCTACATTTCTTTTGTGTTTTTTTCTTTCTCTTTCCACCTGGTTTTACTGGATAGATTTCTTTTGATATATCTTATTTTATAGATTTGACTTTCGAGCCATGCAGATATTTTACATAATTATAAAATAATATCAGTATATTTTCAATACAGTTATCCCTAGAAATAAATGAACCTGTGTATTCAATTGGTGGCATTAGCATACAGAACAATTATGCCCAGTAATTTGAGTATACATCCCTTAGTAGGTTATACTCTAATAAACAAAAACAAACAAAAGAACCTGTTTTCATTAGTCATATTATTATTTTGAGATTGCATTTGCATTATAGAATAAATCAAATGGGTGATTATGTTGAGGTCACTGAGACTAGAGATTTTGCCATGTTTTAAAAGGAGATACAGATATAAAATGTCCAATAAGGTTAATGAGAACTGGTGCCTCTGAATTTAAGTAGTTAGTATAAACTCATAAGATACTTTAACTTTAAATGTATACATGTACATATATATGTATCTATGTATACATATACCTTTATGACATATATAAATTCATAAACATTGCAAACACTGCTGATTCCAGGTCTGTGGCATAAAACATGATCCTGGGTATAAAATGACTTTGTGATTTAACATCTTGCATACCAGAAAGCAAGGAAGCTATCAAAGATTTACTAGGGTCATGTCAGAAACAATTCAGGAGCCAACCTGAGTAAGTGCCACTGGCCAAAAATGGGATGGTGTGAGCATCAATAAAGACAGTAACTGTCATGGACTGAAACACATCAAGTATGTTTAAATTGGCCAGATGCAGTGGCTCACACCTGTAATCCCAGCACTTTGGGAGGCTGAGGCAGGCAGATCATGAGGTCAGTAGTTCGAGACCAGCCTGGACAACATGGTGAAACCCCGTCTCTACTAAAAATACAAAAATTAGCTGGGCATGGTGGCGTCCACCTGTAGTCCCAGCTACTCAGGAGGGAGGAGAATTGCTTAAACTTGGGAAGTGGAGGTTGCAGTGATCTGAGATCCTGCCACTACACCACTCCAGCCTGGGTGACAGAGTGAGACTCTGTCTCAAAAAATAAATAAATAAATAAATAAGTATGTTTAAATCCATGACTTTTTAATGGTACTAAACAAAAATAAAGAAACAAGACTCATTGGTCACCGTTGGAGAATGCCCAGGTAAGAAACAATATATTTTAAAAACTGGTAACTAGGCCGGGCGTGGTGGCTCATGTCTGTAATCCTGGCACTTTGGGAGGCCAAGGTGGGTGGATCACCTGAGGTCAGGAGTTCGATAACTGGCTGGACAACATGGTGAAACCGTGTCTCTACTAAAAATACAAAAATTGCCCATAATCCCAGCACTTTGGGAGGCCAAGGTGGGCGGATCACTTGAGGTTAGGAGTTTGAGACCAGCCTGGCCAATATGGTGAAATCCTGTCTCTAGTAAAAGATACAAAAATTACCTGGGTGTGGTGGCCTCCATCTGTAGTCCCAGCTACTCGGGAGGCTGAGGCAGGAGAATTCCTTGAAAGTGGGAGGCAGAGGTTGCAGTGAGCCGAGATCATGCCACTGCACTCCAGCCTGGGTGACAGAGCAAGACTCTGTCTCAAAAAAAAAAAAAAAGAAACACACAAAAATTATCTAGGCATGGTACTGTACACCTGTAGTCTCAGCTACTTGGGAGGCTGAGGCAAGAGAATCGCTTGAACCTGGGAGGCAGAGGTTGCAGTTGCAGTGACCCAAGATCATGCCACTGCACTCCAGCCTGAGCAACAGAGCAAGACTCTGTCTGAAAAAAAGAAAAGGAAAAAAAGGAAACTGGTAACTAAGGGAGAGAATTAACTTCTTTTCCTTTCATTTTCTTCTGATGATCTGTACCTTGGAGTAGCCAACGGATAAATAAGTGGACATTTCTCTTTATAGACGTTTTCCAGCTAATAAACAAGTAGTGATATAACTAGAATATCACAGTTTTGCAAACCAAACTAACTAATGGATTTAGGCAGTACTTATCAAAGACTATTAACATCAAAGATAAGCAGCTGGGTGTTATGTATATTATGATGGGAATATATAGCATCATTACTTAACATGAAGTAATCAATAATAATAATAATAATGCCAGAATCTCATCAAGTCTTTAGATCTAACAACCAAGTTACAGAAAATATAAGGCACGGAAGGACAAACATTTAAAACTCACAATACTGAAGTTATTCCTTCATTTTTTATATGATGATAGAGTAGTTTTTAAGTGCTTATCTTTTAGAGATATATTCTGATATACAAAGGAAACAGTATGATATGTGGGATTTATTTCAAAATAGTTCAGCAAGCCAGGCATAGAGGCTCATGCCTGTAATCCCAGGACTTTGGGAGGCTGAAGTGGGTGGATCACTTGCGGTCAGGAGTTCAAGACCAGCCTGGCCAACATGGTGAAACCCCATCTCTACTAAAAACACAAAAATTAGTCGGGTGTGGTGGCACATGCCTGTAATCGCAGCTACTTGGGAGGCTGAGGCAGGAGAATCACTTGAACCTGGGAAGTGGAGGTTTGCAGTGAGCCGAGATAGCCCCACTGCACTCTAGTCTGGGGAACAGTGAGACTCTGTCTCAAAAAAAAAATAGTTTGCAGTGTGGTGTGGATAAAGTTTAGATCATTGTTGAAGCTGGGTAATGAGTACATCTGATTCACTATATTAATCTCTCTGCTTTTAATATATATTTGAAAATTCAAAATAAAAAGTTTAAATCAAAAAATTAAAAATATTCATAAATTTTTTTTTCCTCCAGTAATTGCCTTAGATTCTACTTTGTTGTTAAAATTGCAATACTGGATTTCATTTGGCTGGTGTTTGTAAATTTTTTTCATCTTTTGACTTTAAATCTTTCTATATCAGTATAGTTAAGGGTTATCTTTTATAAGCAGTGTAAAGTTGGGTTTTAAATCTTTTTATATATTTTGAAAATCTTTGGCACTTAACTGAAATCTTTTTTTTGTTGTTGTTATTGTTTTTTTTTTGGGGGGGGAACGGAGTTTCGCTCTTGTTACCCAGGCTGGAGTGCAATGGCGCGATCTCGGCTCACCGCAACCTCCGCCTCCTGGGTTCAGGCAATTCTCCTGCCTCAGCCTCCTGAGTAGCTGGGATTACAGGCATGCGCTACCATGCCCAGCTAATTTTTTGTATTTTCAGTAGAGACGGGGTTTGACCGTGTTGACCAGGATGGTCTCGATCACTTGACCTCGTGATCCACCCGCCTCGGCCTCCCAAAGTGCTGGGATTACAGGCTTGAGCCACCGCGCCTGGCCCCTTAACTGAAATCTTTACATTTAATGTAATTTCTGATATCTCTAGGTTTAAATCTATATCTTAACACATGTTTACTATTGGTCCTCATTTTTTTCTGTTCCCCCTTCCCCTTTTCCTGCCTTCTGTACTCATTTTAATGCTATTAGTGGTTACTCTAACAATTAAAACATGAATCCTGGACTTACCAAAGTCTAATATAAATGGATACTTTCACCTCTTCTCACACAATTAAAGAACCTTAGAAAACTTAAATTCCATTCACTGTTTTCCAGATTTTATGTCACTGTTGTCATGTATTTTTATCCTAGGTAAGTTTGGTTAACATTCATTGATCTGTACACACACATTTATATTGTCTTTGCTCTTCATTCTTTCCTGAATCTCCATGCTTCCTCCTGAGATCATTTTCCTTCACCCTGAAGAACACACTTTAGGCTGACAACTGCCTATGACTACAGTGGGCCATGTAAAAAACTATGGTTTTCGTGGACAACAGTGACCATGAAACTTTTAAATAAACTATTATTGGCTTCTCTTAAGAAAAGGGAAGATTTCTTTCAAAATAGTATTATTATTTTTTTTGAGACAGAGTCTTGCTCTGTTACCAGGTTGAAGTGCAATGGTGTGATCTCAGCTCACTGCAACCTCTGCCTCCCGTTCAAGCAATTCTCCTGCCTTGGCCTCCTGAGTAGCTGGGACTACAGGCATGTGCCACCATGCCCGACTAATTTTTGTATTTTTAGTAGAAACAGGGTTTCAACATGTTGGCCAGGATGGTGTCAATCTCTTGACCTCGTGATCTGCCTGCCTTGGCCTCCCAAAGTGCTGGGATTACAGGCGTGCATCACCACGCCCGGCCAAAAGATTCCTGTTCTTACTTCTATGGCAGTATGTTCACTTACTACCTGATTTTATCAGCCTTGAAGATGTGATTTTAACTAATGAGTTGAATACTTACTTTGAGGAACTGCAGCACAGGATCATCCACGCTGTAATAATCACCAGACCAGACAGCTCCCTATAAAATGGCATACATTTCAGATTTTGGAAGCGGCTACAAGTGAAATGCATATCATCCCATTGTCTCCATGACCACTTGATAGTGCATTCTGATTGGGTGACTCTCCCCCAAGATCTGTGGCATCTATGGCATAGTTTCAAGTCTGACCATGATTCATAAATTACTTTTTTCCAAATAATTTAAAGCCTTATATGAAAATATATTTCATCTTAAAAGGCAGATATGAGATCCCCGACTATGCCCCAATTTATAAGTGGATCACCCCAAAAGGAATATTTTTAAAAACCACAGATATATCACTTTTTTCAGGTCTCTGGAAAAAACAGTGCAACTAAGAAAATCCCAGATTTGATCAGTCACTGTTTTTACATTTTCAAAGAGGCTTCAGTGTTAGGCAGAATGAGCTCAAAGCAATACATAATCTGTGTACATCCTGCAAGAGATTGGGTCACTTCTTAGGGGAGAGGAATGACTTGTAGTACAAATCAGACTAATAATCTGGGGGTGGGTATATGCTTCTAGATATATGTATTACAAGTACATATCTTTTACAAAGAATAAAAAGCAATCACTTCAGCCATAGTACCCCTAGAAGCCCACCCTGAGTTCACCATAACTCATGGGCTTCATGCTGGAAATGATTCAGACCATCTGGTCTACATTCTCAGCTACAGACCCAACCTATAGATTGGCTCTCCAGTTTTCTAAAGATTGGTGCTTATAGCAAAGAATCACCTTTTCAGTGATGTTTAACTTACAGGTCTATGAGTTTTGTTGTTGGCAGATATCAGTAGGGGTAGAAAAGAAAGGAAAGGACCTGTTCATAAGCCCACGGAGACAAGGGTGGGAGGAAGAAAAGGAAGAGATGATAAAATAGGAGAAAGTGGGCCGGGCAGAGTGGCTCATGCCTGTAATCTCAGCACTTTGGGAGGCCAAGGTGAGTGGATCACAAGGTCAAGAGATCAAGACCATCCTGGCCAACGTGGTAAAACCCTGTCTCTACTAAAAATATAAAAAAAAAAAAAAAAAAAAAAAATTAGGCATGGTGGTGCATGCCTGTAGTCCCAGCTACTCGGAGGCTGAGGCAGGAGAATCACTTGAACCCAAGAGGCGCAGGTTGCAGTGAGCCAAGATCACGCCACTGCACTCCAGCCTATCAACAGTGCGGACTGTTGTTTTGAGACTCTCATCTCAAAAAAAAAAAAAAATGGAGAAAGTGGTCATGACAAGGAGATGATAAAAGATATACCAGGGCACGTCTAACAGGCTGACTTAAAGTACTGACCTCTGAGATGGCTGGTCGTACTTGTAGATAAGATTCTGGCTTAAACCAGAGCTGAATCAGAGACTGACAGGGTCATCACCATATTATACTGGACTGAGTATTACTGTATAATACCCTTGCTAGTGACAAGGGGGCCAAAGTCCAACGGCCTGACGGTAGTATCATATGATATGTCATGACTGCTAGTAGACTTGATAATGAAATCTAATAGACGTGCACAAACAACATACATACAGTGCCTCGGTATTTTTCCATGCCCCGACCTCACATGCCTTATACAGAAGCTTGAATATGTTCCCATGCACACCCAACACCCCTCCACAGGGCAAAAGCCCCTGCTCACCTGCCTTCTTCCTCATGTAAGATGTTCTGTTGTGTATGACGCATGAGGTAGTACGCCAAGCCAACAGCCCACACCGTACAAAAGAACGTGTGTATTGCAGAGATACTTTTCCAAATAGCATTACCTAAAAATAGACATCCTGATGTTGTTAATCATTGAATCACAGCCCACAGAAAAGTGATCTTTTTTTATGTTTTGCCATAGTTGGCTTTCAGAAAGACATTCAGACCTCCTCACCCCCATCGCCCCCTTTTTTTTAGGACAACACAGAAGTCATAGCAGTAATTATAAACTTCAATGGCCACTCTTGTTTGGGTTGCTCAGCAGCTCCCCTTCCTCTGACGATTCCTCTTATTTTCTTTTTTCTTTCTTTCTTTTTTTTTTTTGAGATGGAGTCTTGCTCTTGTTGCCCAGGCTGGAGTGCAATGGCGCGATCTCATTGCAACCTCTGCCTCCCAGGTTCAAGGGATTCTCCTGCCTCAACCTCCCAAGTAGCTGCGATTACAGACATGCCCCACCATGCCTGGCTAATTTTGTATTTTTAGTAGAGACAGGGTTTCACCATGTTGGCCAGGTTGTTCTCAAACTCCCAACCTCAGGTGATCCACCCGTCTCAGCCTCCCAAAGTGCTGGGATTACAAGCATGAGCCACCGCGCCCGGCCCAATTACCCTTATTTTCTTTGGGGATCCACCATGCTAACACTCCCAGTCCACGTTTCCTAGCCAACTGGACTTTGGCTAGGTCAATCAATGCATGTTATCTCCTCAGCCACAGTGATTTGTATCAGCACAAACAGACAACCAATCAAAGCCAGCAACTGCATTTTGAGACTTTGGTAGAGTGAAGAAACACAGGCTATATTCCACGGGGTGTGGTATCGTGAAGATGTGAATGGGGAGGGGCTGCAGGGCCACTGTGTGGAGCCCAAGAGTGAAGTGAGCATGACAGATGGTGGAACTGAGAGGTGGAGAGAAGTGGATGTTCCCAGTCCACCAGCCTGAAGCCAGCACCACTCCTCACCTTTTCAGTCAACTGTACCAACTTTTCTTCTTAGCTCATAGCACATTTGAGTTCTTTTTCTAGTTTGTATCTAAAGGAGCCCTAACTGATCTACCTTAAAGATGTAGATGGAGTTCTAGGAGCCTATACAAGAAACCTAGGCATCTAGGGAACTAGAATTTTCCCCACCACGGTGAGACTCATTAGTCTTTATTCTAAGACCCCTGAGAATATTCGAGCCCCGCTAGGAGAAGCTATTTTAAAGAAAGTGAATAATCTGTCCTGTCATTTCTATAAAACAGAAGATGCTGTTTTACAGCAGATCATTCTGACGTTTTCCTGAAGATGGGTGAGGATGATTAGATTTAGCCCCTCTTATTATGAGAAATGAGAAGAAAGGCCTAGAGCGCTCCGTTTGACTCCTGGGAGTTGGGCAGATAGACCCGCGTTATCATGAGGAAATCCGATTTGCTCCATTTAGAAAGAAAGGCTTATACCTGTGACTTGAGGGTTAAGTCCAACAAGCAGGGTCAGTACTGCAGGTATTATGTACACCACCTGTTAGCAAACAGAGAGAAAATTACATGAGTTAAGATGTATACCCAATACATGAGATGTTCAGAGATATGTAGGAAGTAAAGAAAGATGAGATCAGTGGCTGCTGTTCTCCATGATTTGCTTCTAGGTTTCAATGGTGATGGACAAAGTGGTAGATTCTGCTTTTGTGCCACTTACCATGTCTGCCTGCAATTTTATCTACCTTTCTTCTAGACTGTAGGTTATTCCAGAAGCAGCTCCTCCTCCTCCTCTCCCCCCTCCCCTCTTCCTCCTTCTTTCTTTCTTTCTTCTTTTGAAACAGAGTCTCACACTGTCGCCCAGGCTGGAGTGCAATGGCCTGATCTCGGCTCACTGCAACCTCCGCCTCTTGGATTCAAGTGATTCTCCTGCCTCAGTCTCCTAAGTAGCTGGAATCACAGACAGGCACCACCACGCCTGGTTAATTTTTTTTTTTTTTTTGTATTAGTAGAGATAGGGTTTCAATATGTTGGCCAGGCTGGTTCCGAACTCCTAATCTTGTGATCTACCTGTCTCGGCCTCCCAAAGTGCTGGGATTACAGGTGTGAGCCACTGTGCCCGGCCTTATTCATTTTCAACCTCTAGCACTGAGCACAGAGTTTAGGTCTTACGACACTCTAACATGCTCTGGGTTTCTCTTCATAACAAATAAATCTCCTTTTACTAAAAAAAAAAAGAAAAAAAAAAGACGCTAACTTTCCAGTCTCTCCCAAGCAACTTTCATGCCCAAATATTGGCCTTTCCCCACTTGCATAAAAGAAAATGTTCTTTGAAAAGTAGGGCAGGAGCAGCCAGGATGCTAGACAGCCCTTTCCACTGGGCTTGACCCAGTGGACCATCAATCCCAGTACTGCATCTCTGTGAGACTACAGAAAGTTTTCTAAGAATGCATACGCAATCAGCTGTGCCCAGTAATAAGGTCAGGCTCTTCATTTTGGAAACTGCTGATACATTGTCTGGAAATGAGAAGACTGGTCCTAATGAGGCCCTATTCCTAAGCCTTGCTCATAGCAAGCAGGCTCTAGCCAAACTTAGTATTGTGTGGGCATGTGTTGTTGGCAGGGAGCAAGTAGGGAGGGTGGGTTTATAAGAAGGATGGGGCTTTTGGTGCTTATGTCAGAGACCATTAGCTTATTTGGAAGTTGTCAGAACTGCATATTTAAGTGATCTGATTTTACTACACGCCTATCTTGACCCAGGGGAGAGGAAGTGTTTGGATTACAGACTCTGTCTTCATCTTTCCTATTCCGTCTCTAATGGTTATTGGAATATTGGCCCATATTGACATTTCCATGTCAGGTAATCACTAACAGGTGGACATAAATCACTGAGGATCTTCTTAAAATGTAAATTACAATGCTGGAGGTTGAGGGAGGGGGCACAAGTTTCTGAGTTTCGTTAGCTCTCAGGGGCTGCTGTTACTGTTGACTCAAGGACCACACTTAGAGCATAAGAGGTTAGTTTTCTCCCCGTGAAAAACCACATGGCAGCCAAAGAGAGAGTGTTAAATACACGCATACAAACACACACACAGGCATCATACAATATTTATTTGTGCTGTCTATAAGAAATGCTTCTCAGAAAATAATAATAATAATAATAAAAGAAAAAGCCAGGCATGGTAGTTAATGCCTGTAATCCCAGCACTTTGGGAGGCTAAGACAGGAGGATGGCTTGAGGCCAGAGGTTCAAAACCAGCTTAGGCATCATGACAAAACTCCATCTCTACAAAAAATACAGAAAATTAGCCAGGCATGGTGGTGTGCATGCAAAGTCCCAGTTACTTAGGAGGCTGACGCTGAGCGGGGAGGATCACCTGAGCCTGGGAGGTCAAGGCTGCAGTAAGCTGTGATTGTACCACTGTACTCCAGCCTGGGTGACAGAGTGAGACCCTGTCTCAAGAGAATCTTTTTTTCCATATTATATTGTATTGTATTGTTTTCATATTGTAAACATGAACAAAACAATCCTTTAAATAATAGTTTCCCAAGCAGTTATGACCTGTTAATCCTTTTAATCCTGTTAATGCTTTTGTCTATCTTGAATGAAATTTTAAAAATCTGAGGCCAGAGAGACTGAAAATAATTGTTTCTAATACACAAGTTAAAAAATGTACAGTACAGCCAGTTGTGGTGGCGCATGCCTATAATCCCAGCTACTCGGAAGGCTGAGGTAGGAGAATCACTTGAACCTGGGAAGTGGAGGTTGCGGTGAGCTAAGATCACGCCATTGCACTCCAGCATGGGCAACCAGAGGGAAAGTCCATCTCAAAGAAATAATAATAAAAATTTAAAAACCCATGTACAGTACAAATAATAATGGAATCAGCAGAACCCACTTATAATGGTCTTTTGCATTTTTGTTAGTGGATTAAAAAAAGCTAAGTAGGACAGATGTGGGGGCTCATGCTTCTAATCCCAGCACTTTGGGAGGCCAAGGCAGGCGGATCATGAGGTCAAGAGATTGAGACCATCCTGGCCAACATGGTGAAACATCGTCTCTACTAAAAATACAAAAATTACCTGGGCATGGTGGTGCACACCTGTAATCCCAGCTACTCAGGAGGCTGAGGCTGAAGAATCGCTTAAAAACCCGGGAGGCGGAGGTTGCAGTGAGTAGAGATCTCAACACTGCACTCCAGCCTGGCAACAGAGCAAGATTCTATTTCAAAAACCAAAACAAACAAACAAAAAAAACTAAGTATATCATAGTATTCATTTACGATATTTAGCTTTATTCAACATGTAGTCCTTGAGTACTATGGCAGTCATTCCTAATATCACTTTCCTTGTCCACCTGCCACTAAAAAAGCTGAAAAAGTCAATTTGTTTTCTCAGCTACCTCTGGACTTCTTGAAGGTAGGGGTGGTCCTGCTTCAGCAATGAGATGGGAAGAGAAGTCTTTTTGGGGCAAGGCTGATACTCACAACATTTTACAGTTAACATGCATGGATACAGACCAATCAGAATGGAACCCTAAGAATATGGCATACGGGTATATACAAACTAAATAGCAGCCCTAGCCAAAGGGCTTCTTGGGAACGTTTTCCTCTCTGACAGAAGAGGAGAAAGCACAGGAGGAAAACTTATTTTGTTCCTGCCTTGCTTCATCCTCCTTGGGATGCTCTTTTCTGGGGATGAGATGTTTGGAGCTGCGGCAGCCATTCTGTGAACGTAAGAGGAGATATCACCGAACCATTAAGGATAGCAGAGAAGAAAGGCAGAAAGCTCAGGTTCTTGATGACACTGTTGACTTAAACAGGTACCTCTGGACTGCTTAAATGAGATACTCTGTATTTTAATAAACTGATGCTGGTCAAGTTTCTATTATTTGCTGCCATATGTGTTCTGATACAAATATTCTCCATGAGTACGGTGAAGCAAAGAACACAGAAATGACTCGGGCCAGCCCCCAAGGCCTCATATTTGCTTACTGGTGCATCCATTCATTCTTGCATTCATTCAAGAGTCACTACAGGAAGGATTTCTATAAGGGATCCTCTAATGAGGTTGCTTGAAGACTACCAAGAAGAAGGAAAAATGATTCTTGTCCTTGTGGGAGCCGGCACACACACAGCCAACTTTAATGCAAAGCCCAATGTGTTAGCACAACAGAAAAGGTCCAAAGGAAGAATGGCTGGAGCCTACAGGAGAAAGGTAGAGAGATTTTTTGGTTGAGACAGCATTTGCAATAGCTATTGAAGCTTGGGGAAAGTATGGTATACAGGAATTCCAGGGCAAGGTACAGTAACTGTTAATTGCTGGATTAGGCTTCAGTGACCAAGCCAGGAAGGTGGGTTGGGGCCATTCTGTGGTGAGCCTTGAATCCAAGTTGGAGAGTTTCAACTTAGAGATCTTGGGACATGACAAAAGCATTTGAAGCAGAAAGTGACATACAGGAGATGCTCTAGGAGCAGAAGAGATTAGAAGCAGACAGAAGAGTTAGGAAGCGGTTCTAGGGGTCCAGGTGGGAGGGCTGAACGGTGAATGAGGGAGGATGTGTACGGGGACGTGGGGTCTGTTCTTCCTATTATATCATCTGAGCATGAATGAAAGACAAAATGTGCAGGTACTATATAGGTAAGCAATTAGACCTAGATTGTTTAATTTTTTTTTTTTTTTGAGATGGAATTTCACTCTTGTTGCCCAGGCTGGAGTGAAAGACAAAATGTGCAGGTACTATATAGGTAAACAATTAGACCTAGATTGTTTACCTTTTTTTTTTTTTTTTTTGAGATGGAATTTCACTTTCGTTGCCCAAGATGGAGTGCAATGGCATGATCTGGGCTGACCACAACATCCGCCTCCTGTGTTCAAGTGATTCTCCTGCCTCAGCCTCCCAAATAGCTGGGATTACAGGCATGTGCCATCACGCCTGGCTAATTTTGTATTTTTAGTAGAGGGAGTTTCTCCATGTTGGTCAAGCTGGTCTCGAACTCCCGACCTCAGGTGATCTGCCCGCCTCTGCCTCCCAAAGTGCTGGGATTAAAGGCATGAGGCACCACGCCCAGCCAATTGTTAATTACCTAATTTTTTAGAGATGGGGGTCTCGCTATGTTGCACAGGCTGGCCTGAACTCCTGGGCTCAAGTGATTCTCCTGCCTCAGCCTCCTGAGTAACTGGAACTACAGGCCGTGCATGCTCAGCTCAAATTTATTTTGTTTTTTGAGGGGATCTCCAAGTCATTGGTAAGGAACACAGGAATGTTAACAATGACTGAGATTCTGGACAAGGACGACTCAGAGAATGATTCTGCTGATAACAAAAATGGGTGTGTCGGGAGAAGGAGTAAATTTTGGAGGGAAATATGCTAGGTAGGTCCTTGGGGATATTTGAGGAGCAGGGTGACATAAAGGTGAATATACGCAGCAGGAGTTTTTTGCGAATTCATCATTAAGCTGGATGTCTGAGACTTGTCTGCAGGGAAACAATATTTGGAATTCAAGATAAGGGACAGGGTGCCAGGGCAAAGGCAGTTTGATTTGATTCAGAGGCATAATGATCTGGATAAGAAATATCAGAATGTGGTTTTACTGCACTAAAAACAAAACAAAAAAACTGATTAGAATTTTGTGTTATAATTCCAAATGCCATCATCCTTGTTACTCCTCTGTCAATATTACTCTAAAGCCTAAGAATAGTCTCCTTGGTGATACTATACAGTCTTGTGTATCTATATTGAGAGAAATTGGGCAAAATTCAGATATTTTAGAAGATAAAAGATATTTAGAAGATGTATGGGACAATGTCCCCCTCCTGCAAATGGCTCAAATTGGAGCACTGCTTTTACGAAGACTGTAGGTTTTGCAGGATTTAATATTTCTTTTCTCTCTCTCTCTCTTTTTTTTTTTTTTTTGAGATGGAGTCTCACTTTGTCACCCAGGCTGGAGTGCAGTGGCACAATCTTGGTTCACTGCAACCTCTGCCTCTGGGTTCAAGCAATTCTCCTGCTTCAGCCTCCCGAGTGACTGGGGACTATGGGTTCATGCCACCACGCCTGGCTAATTTTTGTATTTCTTGGTGACGATGGGGTTTTACCATGTTGCCTAGGCTGGTCTAGAACTCCTGACCTCAAGTGATCCGCCTGCCCTGGCTTCCCAGTGTGCTGAGATTACAGGCGCTAGCCACCTTGCCCAACCAGGAGTTAATACTTTCTATAAATATAAGTAACTGAATTAGCAGAACCACAGAACTTAAGCCTGCTATTTCCTGGTCAAAGGTTTGCATTGAGTTTCTGGCTAGAAACTAAGAAACGGTTCAACTGGTCGTGAGAAGCCTACTCTAGGTCCTAAAGAAAGTGTCCTCAGTTGAGCCATCTACCCAAAGGGATTACTGCAGAAAGACCTGTTTCCAGAAAATTCGAAATTGACACACACATGACATTAGAACGCTGATCCTGCCTACTGATATTTTAGGAAAAAGAGTTTACCAAGGGTTTGATTTTTAAGTTTCTAAGAAAATTACGCAGGCAGCAGAAGTAAAGACATAAAACCCTGTATTTTGTGCCATTCCCCAATTCTTCCAAATGGAGGAAAGCCTGGAAGAGGCTCATACTCACCACCCACAGCTCTGCATCTGGGTCATTTACCTGGAACGCCAGAACACCAAGGTGTTAGCAGACATCCTCTTGTCCTGTTCCATTCCTTTTAAATTCATTTGTTAAGTACTTTTAAAAAAAATTAATTTGTTAAGTGCCAGACACTGCAATAGGAACCGCGGATACAAAATCTGAACAGGACATAGTCCAGTAGATGAGGATGGGTGAAGGGGTTTCTTTCTGGCTGACACAACGGATGTTTTTAATAGGCAGCCTCATGTTTTTGAAAAGCCTTCACAGGAGCTCTGGAGAGGGCTCTTCAAACCCAGAATGGGTATTTTAAGGGCCCTCCACCCCCACCCCCACCAGTCTCAAAAAATGAGGGAAATTATTATGAAGAGGGTCCCCAAGCCGACTTGAAGGGCTAACGATGCTGTAAAGGGTTTTGTCCTGCTTTGTCTCCTAGGCCCTGAGATGTGTTCTGTGCCTCCTCAGGCTGGTCATTAAGGCAGGTGTCAGGGCCGCTTCCCAGGTGTGAGGTCCCCTGGGAACTTCCACTCACTGAACTAGCCCTTTCCAGGGTATGAGCTCGGGAGGGGCCTGCCAGGCCAGATCCCGGGGTGTGACTCGTTTCCATGAACACACCGCGTTTCTTAGACGGTGAAGAGGCTGGGGGTTCCCCAAGCAGAAACCCAAGTCCCGTCCTCCCCATAAACAGCGCCCCTGCGACTCTGCCGGCTCGCCGGTCTACACCGCCCGCCAGGCCAGGGGTGGAGCTGGGAGCCCAGCGGGGCCTCCTCCCACCGCGGCCTCCTGACCTGCACGAAGGCCGCCAGCGCGAAGAAGGCGGCCATCAGCCCGTTGCAGGCCCGCCACAGGGCCGGCGCCATGGCTCGGGGAGCGCGGGGCCGAAGGGCGAGTCCTGCCTCGTCCGGGCCGGCCCCGTCCTTCCGCGGAGGGACCGAGACCCCGCCCCGGCCTCGGCCCCCAGGGGGCGCTGCAGTGGCCGCGGTCCGCGCCGGGACGGGAGCGAAGGGCGTGGCTGGAGCCAGACTCAGAGTCCCACTCAGCCCGCCCCGAAGGCCGCGAGGGGTGGGCGGCGCCGTCCGCG
Source organism: Sapajus apella (assembly GCF_009761245.1). Taxonomy (NCBI): domain Eukaryota; kingdom Metazoa; phylum Chordata; class Mammalia; order Primates; family Cebidae; genus Sapajus; species Sapajus apella. The sequence continues at coordinate 22,549,773 of NW_022436952.1, read as the reverse complement.
TTTCGCGGATGGGAAAGCGAATCCCACTGGGAGCGCAGGGCCGGGCCGAGGTCTCACAGCTCTCGGCGGAGGAAGGAAGTGGAATTTGAACCCATATAGGTTCAACTCCAAAGCCTGTTTTCACTAAAGCTACCTTCCTCATCTTTAAAAAGGAAAGAAAAAGAAAAGGAAAAAAGGAAGGAAGGAAGGCGGGGGGCGGGGGGGGACAGGGAGATAGGAAGAAAGAAAGAGAGAAAGAGAAAGAAGGAAAGAAAGGCGGATCACCTGAGGTCAGGAGTTCGAGACCAGAGTGGCCAATGTGGTGAAACCCCGTCTCTACTAAAAACACACAAAAAATTAGCCGGGCGTGGTGGCAGGAGCCTGTAATCCCAGCTACTGGGGAGGCTGAGGCAGGAGAATCGCTTGAACCCGGGAGGCGGAAGTTGCAATGAGCCCAGATTGTGCCACTCCACTGCAGCCTGGGCCACAGAGTGAGACTCTGTATCAAAAAAAAAAATAATAATAATAATTGTTTTTAAATAGAGATTGTGTGTGTGTGTGTGTGTGTGTGTGTGTGTGTGTGTGTGTGTGTGTATGTATGTTCTGTTTAGTATTTATGCATTTCCTTACTAGCTCAGGAACTTTCAAATCCCTGTAAGCATTATGGTAATTTCTACCGTGACGACAGTGATATTAACATCTTATACGGCTCACAGCTTTTCCGCAGACAGGCTCATTTATCTTCATGGGCTTTTATTATAAAAGATACTTACATATTGTACATATTTACAATTCTCTCCCACCACCAAAACCAACAAAATTTCCAAAATCGCTCATGAATTTCTTATGAACTGAAGACACTAAAATATTCACTGTTCTCCCTCAGTCTGTTTTCGTCTTTTTCTGTTTTGTGATTCGCCCTTCTGCTTAGTTATTCCCCGGGGCTCATTTACACATCCATAGGCCTCATTCCTGCTGTTCTGAAGAGCCTTTATTGCTTCAAATCAGGAGCTTGTGTGCCTGTCCTCCTTTCCTTTGAGCTAAATCTCCTAAAACTGTCTAGGTTTTTTGTTTTTTTTTTTTTTTTTTTTGTCTCTTTCCCTCCCAGTTTCATTCTTTTCATGAAACACTTATTTCAAGAACGTTGTCTGCTCTGTGCCTGGTGCTGGGACCAGGCGGGGAGCCTGGTGGCTGGCAGGGTGTGGGCATGCGGTGTTTGCAGAGGTGTGACTGGGACAGGGGACCAGCACTGGGTGGAGTTCCACCACTAAATCAGCCCTGGGGTTGGAAACAAGCCAAGACCACCCTCACTGTCCTTTTCCTTATGTTAGGTACAGTGAACTCCAAGTTTCTCTTCAAAGAATCAGTGTGTCAGTGTGCTCAGCTCTCTTATTCTTTAATTCTCCGTTTCAAAGTTTAACTCCCTTGTAGTTTCAGTAAAAGCCTTTTCCACCAGTTCTACTCAGTAGTTCACATCTGTTTCCCCGCCCTCCCCTGCTCTCTCCTGACTCATCTGGGTCACCTGCTCTGGTCACCTGCTTTGATCCCTGGTTACATGCTCTCACCTGCCCGGAACCATCCTTCCCACCAAACTACCCACTCCACCACTCTGACTTGTACCCCTGCTCTCTTTAAAATAGCCAATATGAATTAGACTAGGCTGTGTGGTCTAACCCTAGCCAACAGGGGAATGACACAGCAGTAGGGGTGACCTCCGTCGGGAATAAGTACCCTTTCCCCTCCCTTGCCCAGGTGTGTGCTCACCACTGTTCCATCTGTGAGCCGCACCCTTCTATAGAAGTAAATTGCCTTGCTGAGGAAATTTATATTCCAGGGCTACTTCTTTTGCGGCTCTGAAAATTTTACATGCAACACTTACATAAAAGAAAAAAAGGAAAGCAGGAGTGTTAGGGACTGAATTGCATTCCCCCTACACCCCCAATTCATATGCTGAAGCCCTAACTCCCAGTGCCTCAAAATGGGACTGTATTTGGAGACAGGGACTCGATGGAGATGATTAAGTTAAAATGAGGTGATTAGGGTGGGCCCTAATCCAATATGACTAGTGTTCTGATATGAAGAGGGGACAGTTACAGAGGGAAGACCACATGGACATACAGGGAGAAGACGGCTGTCTGCAAGCCAAGGAGAGAGGCGTCATGAGAAACCAACCCACCGACATCCTGAATTTGGACTTCCAGCCTCCAGAACTGTGAGAAAATAAATTTCTGGGGTTTAAGTCACCTAGTCTGTGGTACTTTGTTGGGGCAGCCCTAGCACATTAATACAGGGAATGATTATAATACCCACAGGAAAAAAATGGCATGGAAGTGCTTTTAAGCTCTTGAATGTCGTACAGCCACCATGAAGTTTTTTTTTTTTTTTTTTTTTTTTTGAGACAGTATCACTCTGTTGCCAGGCTGGAGTGCAGTGGCAAGATCTCAGCTCACTGCAACCTCTGCCTCCCAGGTTCAAGCAATTCTTCTGCCTCAGCCTCCTGAGTAGCTGGGACTACAGGTGCATGCCACCACACCCAGCTAATTTTTGTTTTTTTAGTAGAAACAGGGTTTCACCATATTGGCCAGGATGGTCTCAATCTCTTGACCTCACGATCCACCAGTCTTGGCCTCCCAAAGTGCTGGGATTACAGGCGTGAGCCACTGCGCCCGGCCCAGCCACCGTGAAGCTTTACAGTTTTCACTGCTGTTGTCTGGGACTTTTAAAGTCACCTTAGTGAGCATCTGTTGGTTTCTTCCTTTGCAGGGTTCAGTCCCCTTTCTTCTACGATCCGTGTCTTTAGTTCTGTGGGTTACCACATGCACTGTGGGTGCATGTGGACCATGGGGCTGACCACACTCCCCTCCTTCCGGGAATAGGCAGGTGACTTTGGCCTGCTGGCTGACATATCCCACTCTGCTGACCACTGTGATTGGTTCTAGGATGGGTGTAGGATCCAAATTGGCCAGATTCAATCCTAGGACCTATATGGGACCTAAGGTTGTCAATCAAGGACAACCTCAGTTAAATTGAATTTTGGATCATCAAGGATGTGTTCCAAATATTTGCTAAAGCTGGCAACCCTAGTCAGACTATTACAGAGAAGCTTTCTTTGTGCTGAATGTGTGGAGCTGGTAGAATGTGATTCTGGAGTTGTCAGGAGAAAGCCGTACAGGGAGCAAGGCTTTCCATGGGTAAGTCACTATAGAGGAAGTGGACCTGAGATAAAGGCAGTACTGTACCTGATGGCATTGCTGGAGGCTCTAGATCCAGCCATACCTGAAGCTGGAACAATCTCACAATCAACAAACTCTCTTCTTCACATAAGCCCGTGTGAACTGGTTCTTTGTAATTTGCAGCAAAGAATGATGACTTGTAAATTCACGATTCAATACTTAAGGCAATGTGTGAAATCCTCTCAAACCTCCGGCTGTAGGTTTGTCCAGACTTTGCAGACACATGGAAGAGAAAACTTAGTCCAAAAAGTAATGAGAAATATGTTTAAGTGAATCCAGTATCTCAGACAGCTCTGCTTAAAGAGTAATTTCATCTTCTCTTTTGACAAAAGGCAGTGTTACAATACTGCAGAAAAGATGAGGTTTTCAAGGGAGTAGAGTCTTGTCAAAGCTGGCTTCCCTCTGCAGAAAGGGCAGCACAAAGGACCCTTCATCCTGCTGAGTACTCCCTGGCTGCCTGATCAGTGAAAGCATCATAAAAGCAATTGGAGGAACTGGAGCAAGGCGAGCTGGACTCGCTTCTGTGCTGGATCCCAAGAATGGCTGGACATCTGTCCTCTGAGAACTTGGAAATAGAGGTGCTTGCTTGTTTCCTGTGTGTAGGGTTATTAATTCAATGATAAGGGATGGAGGAGAGACAGGAATCTCATAAAAAGACACAAATGGCCTCCCAGGGTCACAGGATTGAGAGAAAGAGAGAGAAAAAATGAATGCATGAAAGTATGTAAAAGAAGAATGTCAGCAAAGAGGGACTGATGGACTCGGAGACCCAAAGTTACGTCACCTGGAAGGCAAGCGTAGACCAAGTCCATCCTCGCACAGACTGGAGAGGGTGCTTTGCTCCCCCAGGTGTGGACGCTCACATTTTCTTGGTCGGGCCACCCTCTCAGGGGCTGACATGGGTTGAAAATCTCACAAGCTCAACCCTCCCCTTGCTGTGATTCCAGAAGGTCAATTTTAGAGACTTTGGCTTCCTACCTTGGTGGCCTACAGAGTGGGAAATATGTGGCTCTTCAAATATGCACACTGTATTTCAAAGTGTACATCAACAGAATGCTCCTGCCATTCTCTTTTATAGGCTTGTTTTTCTTGTAGCAGTCTCCATTATCTACTCTGGAATGTTGCGGGAGTGGAGACTGGACAAAGTCTGAGACAGTGTCATCACCAGTGAGTGGACCCTGCCTCTGCTGGATGTCTGCAGTGTATATGCTAGTGATGGTCCTCAGGTGACATATTGGGAACAAGGGCTACAAGGATCAGAAACCACTGCCTGGGCCATCTACCTTCCTCTGCCCAGCACACCCGATCAGCAAAGGCCAGGCCATGCTGTCTCCAGGCTCTGCTGATTGTGTGTGATGGAAGTGTTGGAGCAGGAAAGGGCTGGAATAGGACAGTGGAGGAATTCTATTAGAGGAAGTGGGGGTATTCTACCAGGGGCCAGATGCTTCTGCTAAAGTATTTGAAGTCAGAAAAGCACCTTGCCACAGCAAGGATTGATTTGCTTTCACAAAACCTAGCTGGTCTCTAGGAAGGACTCGGGTTTCTACTGTCAGCAAAACATAGCCCATGTTGTGGAAGTCTTAAAGCTTACACATATTGATTGACAATGAAAACCACTTGGCTTGAATAATGTTCCTCAAATATCCCCTTATGCCACTGGAAGGAGAATATGGTTCAATGAACCCCCTGCATGTATTTATATCCACTCTATTCTCTTCATTGGCATGAAACACTCAGTGAGCCATTTATTCTATCTATTCACATCCATTTAGTCAAGACTTCATGGCCAGGCATGGTGGCTCATGCTTGTATTCCCAGCACTTTGGGAGGTCTAGGTGGGCGGATCATGAGGTCAGGAGTTCGAGACCAACCTGTCCAATATGGTGAAACCCTGTTTCTACTAAAAAATACAAAAATTAGCTGGGCATGGTGGTGCCTGCCTGTAGTTCCAGCTACTTGGGAGGCTAAGGCAGGAGAATCACTTGAACCTGGGAGGCAGAGGTTGCAGTGAGCTGAGATCGTGCCATTGCACTCCCGCCTGGGTGACAGAGTGAGACTCTGTCATTAAAAAAAAAAAGAATGACTTGCTATGTGTCAGGCACTATGCTAATAACTGAGGCTGTGACTGCGAACTCAAGAGACATGGTGTTTGCCCTTGTAGAGCTTACAAGCGAAACAACAATTACACGAATAGGCAGGGGTTCCAGCCAGCAATGGTGGTGAGAGCTACGAAGAAGGGAGGGTTGCTATGAGAGGGTGTGAAACCAGGGAATCTGACCTCTTCCCGGGGCTCCAGAAACCTCTTGAGGAGGTGGTTTTCAGGTGTCCCCTGAAAAAGATGAATGGGTGAGGACAGGTGAAGACTTAATGGACTAGTATACTTAAGGCCGAGAGAGAAGTGCTTATGAGAAGACCCCAAATCCTGAAGGTCTTCAGGGCCTGGCAGGGGATGAGAGTACAAGTAGACCGAGATGAGCTGGCATGGTGCAGGGAAAGAGTTTGGTTTTATCCCAAGTATACTGAAGAGCCCCTGGAGCACTGTGCGAGGAGTGCATGATGGGAGGCATGCTTGGCCTGCCCTGTGGAGGAGGATGCACTGGGGAGAGCCCAGAGAAGAAGCAGAGACTGGCCATGAAGTGCATGCAGTAGGCGGGGAGAGAGATGATGCTGGCCAGGGCTCTCCGGGCAGCAGTGGCTGTGGAGGAAAAGAAACATGAATGAGTGATGCTGGGGAGATAAAGTCAATCGGGCCGTATGCAGGGAATAAAAAAATACCTCCACTCCTCATCTGATGACAAAATTAAGTTTTCAAGGCTGGGCATTATGGCTCACACCTGTAATCCCAGTGCTTTGAAAGGCCAAAGTAAGAGGATCACTTGAGCCCAGGAGTTCAAGACCTCCTGGGCAACATAGCAAAACTCCATCTCTACAAAAAAATTTAAAAATTAGTTGGGTGTGGTGGGATGTGTCTGTGGCCCTAGCTGCTTGGGAGGCTGAGGCAGGAGGATTGCTTGAGCCCAGGAGCTCGAGGCTGCAATGAGCTGTGATTTATACCAGTGCATTTCAGCCTGGAGGACAGAGCAAGACCCATTTAAAAAAAAAAATAAAAGAGGATTTTCAAAATCATACATGGCGAATTACACAATAAATAAAAATAATTGATAGAAAGTAACTTAAAAAAACAAGTTTTTGATCCTGCATAGCTGAGGACAGACTGCAGAAGGTAGGTGAGCTCTTCAAGGAAATGGCAAAGCCCTTTCCCATGTTGCCTTTGCTCCGTCCAGAATCCCTGAGTGTCAGCCTTTGCTGGCCACTACCTGACCTCGATTAGAGTAACCTGATCTCCTTAGATGAGACTGTGAATGCTCTTCTCCTTATACTTTTGCTTTTTTTTTCCTTTAATGTTAATTCTTAGTTTTAATCTCACAACGATGTTCTGTGTATATGTATGTGTATTGTTCATACTCCTAGACTGTACCACAAATTGTAGGAGGTAAGGACTGACCTATTAATTTTTCCTTCTCTCCAGTAACACCTGGTATACCTGGATATCAACAATATCCAAGGTGAGTGAGGATACATTGAAACGTTGTAGGAATGTTGCATTTGGTGGTGGGGGATATAATGGGTAACATCCTGAGTTCACTGAGTTAGGCAATATTCTAACCACCTCATATATATTAATTCATCTTGCGCCCACAACGCATCTGTTAGGCAGATAATACTATTACCCCATTTTACAGATAGAGAAACAAGGGCATACCCTAGCTTTTAAGTACTTTGATTAAGAAATAGATGAGTCAGAAATGAGACTTCTTCAAGCTCATGGTGAGGCCCTTTGCAGGTTTACGAAGGCAGTGAGTGAAGTGGGCTCTCTCTCTCTCTCTCATGAGAGTGGAATATTTCACTCAATAGCTTCTCTGTTTCCATGAACTGAAGAGGGTGGAAGGGGCCATCTATAGAACAGGGGCTTGGTTCTCCAAAGGCCGAAGGGGTGATTTTTGAAGATCTCCTTTGATGCCATTTTTCTTAACATCTTAGCTATTTGAAAGACCATTACATCTCCACTCATGCTCTTGACTTTTAGAGCCAATTAGTTGAAGCTGCATTTGACGTAGGAAGAGAAGTTGAGTGACTTTGAAGCCATCTTCTCTCTGATCTTGACTTTCTGATTTAGACCTGGGCTGTTGGAATTGTGTGTGCCCACCAGATGGCGGAACTCTGCTGGGTATGGAGTCGTGCGGGCGTGGAACAAAGGAGGGGAGGAGGGAAGAGTGGACTGTGCCTCCCCTCGGCTCTCCCAGGAAGCCTGTGATGTAGACTTCTTGGTGGGTACGGGGTTGGTATCAGCTTGAGGTGAAGAAGTGCAAACAGAACTTTACACTTGATTTTAGTCAATAGGCAGAGAAGCAATTCAAATAGAACTTTGTACCAGGAAATATTTATGCCCAAACAAGGGTGTTGCAAGAAAAGCGCTAGGCTTTGCTGTGGTGCTGGCAGAGCTTAAAACTGTTTGCCACGCCCGTAGTCCAGGAAATCAGATGTGCTTGAGAGGAGCAATCCCTTCTAACATAGCAGTACTCTAAGAGTATAACAACTATGAATTGCTGAGTATTTACTGTAAGCCCGGCTACTGCCATTTCATCTCCTGACATCTGAAAGCCACCACAATGTCGGCATTTCTCCATCTAAACTCATACTTACCCTCCTATCCCACAAGACCTGAGCCCCTCCGGTTTCTCTCCTCCATGAATGGCACCACCACCTGTTCAAGAGCTGCTTGCATCGGTTGCCTAGGGCTGCCTTAGCAAATGATCACACTTGCCTTATAAAGAAATAAGTGAGTCAGAAATTAGACTTCTTCAAGCTTGCCTTAAAACTAGAGGAATTTATTCTTTCACAGTTCTGGAGGCCAGGCTTCCAAGGTTAAAGTGTCAGCAGGACTGTACTTCCTCTGAGGGCTCTTGGGTAAAGTCCTTTCTTGCTTTGACAGCTTCTGGTGGCTCCTTGTGGCCACATGACTCCAAACTCTTCACATTACTTTTTCTGTGTCTGTCCTTCTGCTCTTTTTTTTTTTTTCTTTTTGAGACGGAGTTTCACTCTTGTTGCCCAGGCTGGAGTGTAATGGCGCGATCTTGGCTCACTGCAACCTCTATCTCCCAAGTTCAAGTGATTCTCCTGCCTCAGCCTCCCGAGTAGCTGGGATTACAGTAGTGCGCCACCACATCCGGCTAAATTGTTTTGTATTTTTAGTAGAGACGGGGTTTCACCATGTTGGCCGGGCTGGTCTCAAACTCCTGACCTTAGGTGATCCGCCCACCTCAGCCTCCCAAAGTGCTGGGATTACAGGTGTGAGCCACCGCGCTCAGCCTTGCTCTTCTTTTATCATCAGATTCAGGCCCACCTGGACAATACAGGATGTCTCATTTTGAGATCCTCGACGTAATATTCACAAAGACCCTTTTTCCAAATAAGGTCCCATTCACAGGTCCCAGGGGGTCCAGGGGTTAGGATGCAGACAGGTCTTTGTGGAGTCACGGTGATCATTGTAGAAACTGCAAATTATTCCTGTCACCTCTTCCTTCCTCCTCTCAGCCCACCACTGATTCTGGTGACTTTTCTGCTCAATAGTCCTCCATCTTTATTGCTGACAGCTGGTCCCCCTCTGAGCGCAGAAACCTCCTAACTGGTTTCCGTACATCCACCCTACTATGGACTGAATTGTGCTCCCTCTGCACCCCCAAGTTCAGATGATGACTATTTAGAGATAGGGCCTTTCAGGAGATAATGAAGGCCAATGAGGCGATAAGGGTGGGGCCCTAATCCCACAGGGCTGGTGTCCTTACAACCTTATAGGACAAGGAAGAGACTCCAGAGCTCGCTCTCTCCTGGCGCACACAGAGGAAAGGCCGTGTGAGGACACAGTGAGGAGAGGCATCTACAAGCCAGGAAGAGAGGCCTCAGCAGACACCAACCCTGATGGAACGTTGATCTTGAACTTACAGCCACCAGAGCTGTGAGGAAATCAATGTTGAAGCATCCTAGTTCATAGTACTTTGGCAGCCTGAGGAGAAGAGTACTCATTCTGTGCTCCCTCCCACCCGGTCTCCACACTGTAGCCAGTGACTGTGAGACACAAATCTCTAACTTCTGCTTAAGAGTCTTCTTCCCTTCTTCCCTCCCTCCTTCCCTTCCTCCTTCCCTCTTTCCCTTCCTTCCTTCTTTTCCTCCCTTCCTCTTTCCCTCCCTCTCTTCCTCCTGTCCTCTCTCCCTCCCTCTCTTACTCCCGTCCTTCCTCTCTCCCTGCCTCTCTTCCTCCCTTCCTTCCTTCTTTCTTCTCTCCCTCCCTTCCTCTCTCCCTCCCTCCTTTCCTCTCTTCCCTCCATCCCTTCCTCCCTTCTTCTCTCCCTCCCTATCTCCCTTCATCTCTCCCTCCCTTCCTCTCTTTCCTCCCTTCCTCTTCTCCCTCTCCTCTCCTTCCTCCCTCCCTCCTTCCCTCCTTCCCTTCCTTCCTTTCTCCCACAAATGGATCCAAGGCACCCATCTAAGCACTAGGGATATAGCAGTGAACAAAACAGATAACTCCCACCTGATGTTCTTGTGTGAATCTTGCAGTCTAGCACCCTGGCTGCCTCTGGCTCTGGGGTTAAAGACCCACATTTGAACCTGGTCTGCAAAGCCCTGCATACTCGGAGCACTGAACAGCCTGAGCAGCCTCCACTGTTTCCAGCTCACCTTCCTTCTCTACCACTTCTCACATGCACACACACGCACGCACACACACCAGGCCCTGTGGCTTACACAGCCTCTTCAGTCCTTCCAAAGGGCGGCACTCCTTCCCTCCAGAGAGCTTTCAGATGCTGCAGTTCCTTCTGTCTGGAAGGGTCACTCTTTGCCTACTTTGTCCTTTTTCTACTCTCAGCCTCCTTAAGTAAGCCTGTCACAGGCTCTTAGCGGCTGTCACATCTCCCTTGCAGCACTGATCACAATGACCATTAAATAATTAATTGTACAACTAGTTGTTTAGTGTCTGTGTAGCCCACAGACGGACAGCCTGATGAGGACAATGTCTCTCTCTGCTTTTGCTTCCTGCTACCTTCCCAGGCTTAGCAGGGTTGATCGCAGTGGGTTCCTATTAACTGTTGTTACAGGAAAGAGCCAAGGAATAAATGAACTATTTAAACCCTAAGAAGCCTCTCCCATCTGTTAGGTATTTTTGTACCCAGTGTATAGATGTAAAAGGAAGGTACAGGTGCAGGGTGCTTAGGTAACTGGCCCAAGGTTACCCTCTTAGTAACAGTAGAGACTGAAGTAGAAGTCCAGAGCTTTCTGGCTGGGCGATGTGGCTCATGCCTGTAATCCCAGCTCTTTGGGAGGCTCAGGCAGGTGAATCACAAGGTCAGGAGTTCAAGACCAGCTTGACCAAGGTGGTAAATCACCATCTCTGCTAAAAATACAAAAATTAGCTGGGTGTGGTGGTACGTGCCTGTAGTCCCAGATACTCAGGAGGCTGAGGCAGGAGAATCGCTTGAACCCGGGAGACAGAGGTTGCAGTGAGCCGAGATCTTGCCACTGCACTCTAGCCTAGTGACAGATTGAGACTCTATCTCAAAAAAAAAAAAAAAAGAAAAGAAAAGAAAGAAAGAAAAGAAAAGAAAAAAGAGAAAAAAGAAATTCAGAGCTTTCTGATTTCAAAGACCAGGCTCTAAAGAAAGTCAGAAGCATCCTAACTAGAAAGTCATTAAAGAATGATTTTATTTTATTAAAATAATTATTGCAATCAACAGGAGAATGGATAAACAAATGTGATATAATTACATAATGGAATACCACTAGCAAAAAAGAGAAACAAACTACTAGTAACATGCTATTGCATCCAAGAATTGCAAAAACATGCCGAACCAAAGAAGCCAGACACAGAACACTATGTGCTGCATGGCTCTATGTGAAATTCCAGAAGAGGCAAAAACCATGGCTGGTGAGAGCCATTAGGTCAGTGGTTCCTCTGGGGTGAGGCAGGAAGTGTCTGGGAAAGAGCATGAGGGAATTTTCTGGGGTGATGATAATGTTCTGTATCTTGTTGGAGCTTTCAGTAATCCATTTGTGTATGTATTTGTCCAAATTCAACATCCATACTCATGAGATGTGTTAATTTCTCTGTTTGCAAAGTTTATCTAAAAAACCAAACAAACCCTTAAACCTATATTGAACTCTAGTAGGTGATAGGCATGCTGAAGTGTTTGGGGGTGAAGTATACTGACATCTGCAGCTTGTTTAGAAAATAAGATGGGGTTGGACACGGTGGCTCATGCCTGTAATCCCAGCACTTTGGGAGGCTGAGGTGGGCAGACCATGAGGTCAGGAGTTCGAGACCAGCCTGGTCAATATGGTGAAACCCCATCTCTACTAAAAGCACAAAATTAGCCGGGTGTGGTGGCGTGTGCCTGTAATCCTAGCAACTCAGGATGCGGAGGTTGTAGTGAGCCAAGATCCTGCCACCGCACTCCAGCCTGGGTGACTCGGTCTCAAAATAAAACAAAACAAAACAAAAAACAAAATAAAAATAAGATGGATGTTGGTGGACAGAGGGAGTAATGGATGGAGAGACTCAGGGTAAAGCAGGGAGAGTAAAATGTTATATGTAAAGTCTAGTGGGGGGGTTTATGGGTGTTCACCGCTCAGAACTTTCCAACTTGGCTGTATGTTTAAAAATTTTCATTATAAAATGTCAAAAAAAGGTCATGACCAGCCTGGCCAACATGGTAAAACCCCGTCTCTACTAAACGTACAAAAATTAGCTGGGCATGGTGGTGGGTGCCTGTAATCTCAGTTACTCGGGAGGCTGAAGCAGGAGAATTGCTTGAACCTGGTGGGGGCGGAGATTGCAGTGAGCCGAGATCAAGCCGCTGCACTCCAGCCTGGGTGAGACAGAGTGAGACTTAGTCTCAAAAAAAAAAAAAAAAAAATGCATTTCAAAGCAGCTGATGTTTATGGTAATCAATCCACAATCCAAAGATGTATGGTAGAAAAAATTATTCAGGTTTTTTTTTTTTTGAGATGGAGTTTCGCTCTTGTTGCCCAGGATGGAGTACAATGGCTCTATCTTGGTTCACCGCAACCTCCACCTCCTGGGTTCAAGCGACTGTCCTGCCTCAGCCTCCTGACTAGCTGGGATTACAGGCATGCACCATCATGCCTGGCTAATTTTGTATTTTTAGTAGAGATGGGGTTTCTCCATGTTGGTCAGGCTGGTCTCGAACTCCTGACCTCAAGTGATCTGCCCACCTCGGCCTCCTATAGTGCTGGGATTACAGGCATGAGCCACCGGGCCCAGCCTATTCACTGTTTTTTTTTTTTTTTTTTTTTTTTATTTTTTTAAAAGGGATGCTCAGCGGGGAGGATGTGTAGGGGCCAGGGAGTGGGGTTGGGAGATGCGTAATTCTTGGAGGATCTGGAAGAAGAGGCAGGTGGTGGGATCCTTTTCAGGATAGAGAGGTTACAGAATATAAGACTGAACCATTGAGGGCAACCTCCTCCTCCCTGAGGCCTCTGGGTGGCAGTTCGCTCTCAAAACTGGCTTAACTTATGATCCAGCATTGTAAGTGCTGTTGCTGACATTCCCGACTTGGTAGTGAAATCAAGCCTGCGCTCTCTGGGGTGGTAGGAGGGGCCTGCCTGGATGGCCAATGTGATGGCGTCAATGGTAGAAGAAAGCTGGAGACATGGGCATCCTAATCTGGTCCCCAGCACTCACTGGTTTTGTGGCCCTGGGTGTGTCACTGAACCTCCCCTGGCCTCAGTTGCCTTATCTGTAAAACGAAGACAATCATATTTAGCTTGCAGGGTTGGTATCAGAATTACAGATGATGGCATTATCAAGGTCAGCTATGTGTTGTCAAATCTGAGGTCAAGCCTCAGTCTCCACTGCTCCCTTCATTGGTGACTTGTGACACAGTTGATCGGGCCCTCCTCCTTGAAACACCTGCTGCTCTCTGCCTAGGACGTTACTCTCTCTTAGGTCTCTCCTAACCTCCCAGGTTACTCTTCCTCAGCCTCCTTTACTGAATCCTTCTCTGGTCAATCCTCTTTGCCCAAATCACAAGATGGGCTAACCCCGGGGCCCAGTCCTCAGCCCTCCTTTGGGCTCTTCTTACACCCAGCCCCAACTCCTATGCAATTTCCATTCAAACAGGTCCAAAGTCAAGTCCTGGACACCCTCCCCACAACCTTTTTTTGTAAGTCTTCTATTTGTAAATGGCACCATCAATTCTCCTGGTTGTTCCAGCCAAAATCTTGGAATCATCTTTGACCTAATTTTTCTCTTCTACGCTTAATTCAACAACAGTCTCATTGCTTCCACTTTGGAAACATATCTGCAACTGCACGACTCCTGTCCACCCTCACGGTTAGCGGCCTGACCCAAACCCTAACTCCTCTCACCTGGACGGTTGCATCTGCTGCCTAACCCATCTCTCAGCTTCCACTCTTGCCTGCCTAAACCTTGTTTTCCTCACAGTAACTAGAATTGTTCTTAACCTATAGATATCATGACTCTGCTTCATCTCAAAGCTCTAGAACAGCTTCAGAATAATATCCATGTCCCCAGGATGTTCCCAGAGCTGGACCCATGCCCTGCTTCTGCTCATTCTGCTCCATCACCGCTCACTTCCCAGCTGCCCCTCCAACAAACCAATGCACTCCCACCCCATGACCTCTCCCTGTGCCATGCCCTCCACTGGATTGCCCTTCCCTTGATATCTAGAAGGCTGAATCTCCCACTGCTCTTAGATTCCTGCTCAAATTGCACCTCATCTTAGAGTCTCTCTCGACTACTCTATCTGAAATCACACCGTATTTCAGTCTCCTCATTCTGCTTTATTTATTTATTTATTTATTTATTTATTTATTTATTTAGCTTTCCTTATTGCTTGGCATGGTGTATTTATTTGCTCATTAAAACAATGATGTGTCTTCCTACATGAACATGAGCCACATGACAAAAGGGACTTCAAATATATTCCTTATCGCTGTATCCCCAACACCTAGGACAGAGCCTGGCGCCAGGTGGCTTGCCAATAAAGATTTGTGGGATGGATGAGTGAGTGAAAAATATGCCTCACTTAGTGCCTAGCCTAGAAAATACACCCACAAAATGATTATTGTAGCACCGTAATGGTCCTTTATGGAGAAAATGGGCAGAATTAGAGGGGAAGGACTTGATTTTGATCTTAAAATTAAAGGTCTTGAATGGAAAAATACGTAATCCTTTGGGCAGTTTCATTATTAGTGTGAGTCAGAGGTTGCTTTTCTGGCCTGGAAGATAGGTTGTTACATGACCCAGAAATTACGGCCCAGAACTATCTTGGCCAATAGTTCTGTTCTCCTGCCTAAATCCCTTCCTCACCTGATTCCAGATTCCTTGTTTCTGCCTAAAGTGCATTGTTTTCTTTTCTTTTCTCCTTTCTTCCTTCCCTTTTTCTTTCTTTCTCTTTCTTTTTTCCTCTCCTTCCCTCCCTCCCTCCTTCTCTCTTTCTTTTTCTTTCCTTCTCTCTCTTTTTTCCTCTCCCTTTCCCTCCCTCCCTCCCTCCCTCCCGTCCTTCCTTCCTCTTTCTTTCTTTCTTTCTTTTCTTTCTTTCTTTCTTTCTTTCTTTCTTTCT
>NW_022436952.1:22398707-22534804 GCF_009761245.1 Sapajus apella | reverse complement strand
TTTTCTTTTCTTTCTTTCTTTCTTTCTTTTCTTTCTTTCTTTCTTTCTTTTCTTTCTTTCTTCTTCTTCTTCTTTTTTTTGGGGGTTGGGGAATCAAGGTCCCACTCTGTCACCCAGGCTTAAGTGCAGTGTTTCTATCAAAACTCACTGCAGCCTTGACCTCCTGGGCTCATGTGATCCTCCTGCCTCAGCCTCTCAGGCAGCTGGGACTATAGGCGCACACCACCATGCCCAGCTAATTTTTAAAATTTTTGTAGAGATGAGGTGTTGCTATGTTGCCCAAGCTGGGACCTGTATGCATTTCTTTGAAATGACCCTAAGCATGAGCATGCCACCACCCGGTGATTCCAGGCTGCAGCTTTCCAGTGGCTGCAAAACCTTGTCTCTTAAAAAAATAAAAAATAAAAAATAAAAGACAGTGCTGTTACACATTTCAACAAAGCCGGTTAAAAGACATTGATCAGAAGTCTGCTGAGCAGGCTTTGAAATTAGTTCTGCTTGGATATTGGACCTTCTTATCTCTGCAGACAAAGATATACAGCCCCGGGTACCACAGGCAGGAAGTGGGCCTTTGATCTCTGTGGGGAGACCTGCTTTATAGCTCTTTAAAAAATTGAATTATGTTCTGCGTAAGTGTATTTTGAGGACGTCATAGTCTATGGAAACAAGTAGGATTCCTTTATCAGAAAGGCGATTGTAGGTTCTACAATCACAGAACAAATATACGGTGACTACTCTGCTGATCATACGGTGACTTTTGGATGAGGTTCAAATACTGGATGGAAAGCAGCAAAATAGAGAGAGGTAGAGATCGATACACACACACAGGCACACACGCACACACGCACACACATACACACGCGCACACATGCACGCACACGCACACGCATGCACACACACACGCATACACACACATGCATACACACATACAGATTGCCGGGAGAGGGGAAGAGAAAAAGGGAGAGAAACAGGAAGGAGGGGAGAGAGAGGGAAACAAGGGGAGGAAAAGGGTGGGAGACAGAGACAAAATAACTCTTCAAATTTGAGAGAGATGGAAAGGGTTCCAGCTGATGATGGCTGCGGGCGTTACTGTATTTCACTCTTGTACCTACTTGGTGAGCTGGGAGCTAGGGGCAGAGTAAGAGTTGCTATTTCCTTCCTTTCATTTTTCTCTTTTTAGCTTCTAGCCTATCTGGGCAAAAAATAACCTGTCACCAGCCTGGCCCAACCAACAAGCAGTACCCTGGGATGGGCAGGGAGAGTTTGGTCCCCCGTGAGTTGTAGGAGGTTACTCTCAAATCTGAGAGGTGACATGGCTTGCCAGGATCCCAGAGCGAGTGGAGTGGGGACCTCCCCTGGAATCCTACTGTTCAGACTCTCAGCTCCCCTGTTTCTGCCCACACATACACAGATTTTCAGACCACGCTTCCTGCGGGGGAGGAGGGAGGCACCGAAGCAGCTGTGACTCTCGGGCCCGTCTTTAATCAGAGCAGCTCTGCTCAGACTTAAAAAAAAAAAATGTTGGCTTGGAGCAGTGGCTCACATCTGCAATCCCAACACTTTGGGAGGCTAAGGCGGGCGGATCATAAGATCAGGAGTTCGAGACCAGCCTGACCAACATGGTGAAACGCCGTCTCAACTAAAAACACAAAAATTAGCCGGGTGTGGTGGCATGTGCCTATAATCCTAGCTACTCAGGAGGCTGAGGCAGGAGATTGCTTGAACCCGGGAGGCGGAGGTTGCAGTGAGCCGAGATCGTGCCACTGCACTCCAGCCTGGGGAATAGACTGGGACTCCATCTCAAAAAAAAAAAGTTAGTTCATGTGTTTTTATTAACGCATACACAATTACTTGTCTTCTGGTTTGTTGAAGCAATCAGTCAGACAACAATTTGCCACAGTAATTTTGGTCTAAGTGGCTGGCCATAAACACTCCAGTACCACATTCATCTGAAGAGCATTCCCAAAGAAGGCAGCTAATTTGGCCATTCTCATCCATTTCATAGTATTTCAGGACAGCCAGTGTACCTTCTTTCTCTCATGCTTATTCTTCTTGGGAGTGGTGTAAGATTTCTTCCTTTTCTTAGCACCACCATGAAGTCTTAATGTAAGATGAAGAGTAGACACTTTTTGAAAATTGTAGTCAGCTGGGCATGGTGGCTGATGCCTGTAATCCCAGCACTTTGGGAGGCCGAGGCGGGGGATTGCTTCAGCTCAGGGATTCAAGACGAGCCTGGGCGACATGGCAAAACCCTGTCTCTACTAAAAATACAAAAATCAGTCAGGCATGGTGGTGGGTGCCTATAGTCCCAGCAATGCGGGAGGCTGAGGTGGGAGGATGGATCACTTGAGCCTAGAAGGCGGAGGTTTCAGTGAGTGAGCCAAGATTGCACCACTGCATTCCAGCCTGGGTGACACAGCAAGACTCTCTCTCTTACTCTCCCCCTCTCTCTCTCTCTCTCTGTCTCTCTCGAAAGTTGTAGTCAAAGTATATCCACCTTCTTCCAGTTGCTTTCCAGCAAAGATCAGCCTTTGTTTATCAAGAGGAATGCCTTTCTTATTCTGGGTCTTGGCCTTAACATTTTCTGTCATATCCAAGAGTTCAACCTTGAGGGTGATGGTCTTCCCCATAAAGTTATATATATATATATGTTTAGAGACAGGGTCTTGCTATGTTGCCCAGGCTGGAGTGCAGTGGCTATTCACAGGTGTGATCCCACTACTGATCAGCACGGGAGTTTTGACCTGCTCCGTTTCCGACCTGGGCCAGTTCACCCCTCCTTAGGCAACCTGGTGGTCCCCTGCTCCCAGGAGGTCACCATATTGATGCCGAACTTAGTGCGAACACCAGATCAGCATAGCGCACTACAGTCCAGAGCTCCTGGGCTCAAGCAATCCTCCCACCTCAATCTCCTGAGTAGCTGGGACTACAGGTACGCTCCACTGCACCCAGATATATATATATATTTTTTTTCAGATGGAGTTTCACTCTTGTTGTCCAGGCTAGAGTGCAATGGCGTGATCTCGCCTCACTGCAACCTCCACCTCCCAGATTTAAGCAATTCTCCTGCCTCAGCATCCCGAGTAGCTGGGATTACAGGCATTTAGCACCACACCCAGCTAATTTTTTGTGTTTTTCATAGAGATGGGATTTCTCCATGTTGCTCAGGCTGGTCTCAAACTCCCAAACTCAGGTGATCCGCCCGCCTTGGCCTCCCAAAGTGCTGGGATTACAGGCAGGAGCCACCGCGCCCAGCCTCATAAAAATTTTTAATTAAAAATCTGTATTTTGGTGGTGGTTCCACTGCAGATGGCAGATTGAAACACCAGAATTTTTTTTCTGCATTAGGGATCTTGTAATAGGTTGACAGAAAAAAGAGGGTTGAAAATACAACAGATGTAGGGTACATTTGAAAGGGTAGTCCACACTGAGAGACTGTAAAACCTAGTAACTAAGAACACAGATTCTAGAACTGAACTCCATGGGCTCAAATCTCAGCTATGCCTCATACGATTTGCATTTCTTTATCTGTAAAATGGATAGATGGAAGCAGTTGTACCTCCTAGGGTTGAGAGTGTTACGTGAGTGGATATGTGTGAAGCACTTAGAAAATGCACTGGGCTGGGCATGGTGGCTCATGCCTGTAATCCCAGCACTTCGGGAGGCTGAGGCGGGTGGATCACCTGAGCTTGGGAGTTCGAGACCAGCCTCACCAACATGTAGAAATCCCGTGTCTACTAAAAATACAAAATTAGCTGGGGGTGGTGGCACATGTCTGTAATCCCAGCTACTCGGGAGACTAAGGCAGGAGAATCACTTGAATCCAGGAGACGGAGGTTGCAGTGAGCCGAGATTTCGCCATTGCACTCCAGCCTGGGCAACAAGAGCGAAACTCCATCTAAAAAAAAAAAAAAAAAAGAGAGAGAGAGAGAAAGAAAATGCACTGAGTAACTGCCTTTGTAACTATTAATTCAGAGATGGGGAACTCAGGTTAGATTAAGCAGCTGTTGCAAACTGCTAATCAAGGGAGAAGTTAACATTTCCTTCAATAACTAGTTCTATCAGTCCAATAACTTTATTCTTTAATATTGATGCTTGGTCAAATTAATGAAGACATTTTATTGGGTTAGCTCCTTTGGTTGGAAGGAAGAAAACATCACTCTGGATAGCTCAAGAAACAAGTTAAATAGGACAGGGGATGTAGTGATCCTTGTAAGCATAACAGTGGGCAAAGAGAGGAGACAAAAATCTCAGAACAGGATAAGAGTGGGTTCTTGAATGCAGGATCCAGTACGGTGTGGCTCCTGGAGGTGGAACAGCCACGTCCCCTTCAGTCTTCAGAAGCAGGAGCTGGTGGCTTCTTGCTGGAACAGTCCATCATCCACTCATTCTCATGTCCCTATTTTGGGACAATGGGTGACCACTTTGTTTTGTTTTTTTTGAGATGGAGTTTTGCTCTTGTTGCCCAGGCTGGAGTGCAATGGCATGATCTCGGCTCACTGCAACTTCCACCTCCCAGATTCAAGCGATTCTCCTACCTCAGCCCCCTGAGTAGCTGGAATTACAGGTGCTTACCATATGCCTGGCTAATTTTTGTATTTTTAGTAGAGATGGGTTTTTGCCATGTTGGCCAGGCTGGTCTCGAACTCCTGACCTCAAGTGATCTGCCCACCTCAGCCTCCCAAAGTGCTGGGATTACAGGTGTGAGCCATCACACCCGGCCCAACCACTTTGTTTTAATTGTTTATGTATTGTCTGCCTTTTCCTATGAGGTGCAGTCTCAGCATGGGCAGCACCCAGCCAGTCTCACTACTGTTTGTGGGCAGAGCACCCAGCACATGGCAGTCACCCCACAAATGCTAGCTGGCTAGATGGCATGTTAGGTAGGACATGGGGAGGCTTCCTCACCACACCCCCCCCAACCCCTGCTTCTTCTCTTCTGTTCCCTTCTGCCCATCTCCTGTCTGTCGCCTCTCTGCCTCTTCTGCCGTATTCCCATACTGCTAGCGTCGTGGTCAGATTCCCAAGAGAGAGAATGCTGCACTGGTCTAGCTTTCTTGCTGCTCTCCTAGATCGCTGATTCATTCTTCCATCCACCTGCCCGTGTGTCCATCCATCTCTCTGTCTTTTGTTGCTAGTGGGTATCTGTTTTCTGTTCCCTTCTCCATTTCCTCCCATGGGCCTTTGGTGGGATTAACCCCACTCCATATCTAGTCATTGCATTGGCCACTGGGATGGCTTCAGAGAAAGTCATGTGCCCCAATTTAGGCTAATGAGAGAACAACTAGTTATTTATTTATGTTTTTTGAGGTGGAGTCTCATTCTGTCACCCAGGTTGGAATGCAATGGCACAATCTAGGCTCACTGCAATCTCCGCCTTTCGGGTTCAAGCTATTCTCCTGCCTCAGTGAGTAGCTAGGATTGCAGGCACGTGCCACCACACACATGGCTAATTTCTTTTTTTGGTATTTATAGTAGAGACAGGAATTTCACCATTTTGGCCAGGCTAGTCTTGAACTCCTGACCTTGTGATCCACCCACCTCGGCCTCCCAAAGTGCTGGGATTACAGGAGTGAGCCACCGCGCCCAGCCTTAAGAGCTTGTTCTTATCTGGACCATGTGGTGTAAGAACAAGATCTTGTCTGCCTGGATGTTCTAGGCCAACCCAAGGAGCCACACAAGATAGGAGGGAGTGAGAGACAGGTAGAGAGAGAAAGGGAGAGGTTGATTAGGTACTGGATGACGTGGTTTGAGTTACTGGATCAAGTCTCATTTGAAGCTAGAACTATTTCTGAACATCCAAGATTTTTTACTTATTACATTCCTTTAGCCAGTTTTAACTGGGTGCTCTAACTGGGTTGCTTGCAACCCAGAAGATCCTACCTGCACACCATCTAGCCAGCTATCATTTGTGGGGTGACTGCCATGTGCTGGGTGGTCTGCCAACAAGCAGTACTAAGCCTGGCTGGGTGCTGCCCACGCTGAAACTGCATCTTATAGGGAAAGGCAGGCGATTACATAAGCAGTTAAAACAAAGTGGTCACCCCATTGTCTCCAAGCAGAGTGGATGGTTGGATTGGCTCCATTTTTAAAAGCCAGTCTTTACATATCTTTATGTGTGCCTTTGCATAGGAAAACGTTAGAGATGTGATCTGCTGGCTTCTTTTACACTTTGCTTTGTTTTTGCAGTGAACCTTAATTACTCTAAAATCAAGAGGGGAAATGCTATTAGAATCAAAATGGTAAGTATGGTAAGCCTTGTGCTGGGATGCTCTTAGGAGCACTTAGCAGGGACTGGCTTTAGGCAGCTGCATAACTCCCGGGAGCAGAAGAGAAGGTTCAGTGATGGTCCCTTATGCATAGAGACCCTTAGCAAGGTCCTGGGGGTATCAGCTGGTCAGAGAAACCAGAGGCAGGAGCAAGGAGTCCCTGGCCCATTCTCCAGACATCTGGGGCGTTGGCTCCCTGATCTGGCCAGGAGCATTTCCCCAGCTCATTCCTCTGTCTTACAGTGGGGAGCTAGTTACTGGAAGGAAGCACAAAGCCCTTTCCTTTCAGGGCTCCAGAAGCTGAACATTAAGAAACCATTGCAAATACAGTAATTGCTCAGAATGAGCATTAATGTCCTATTAAAAAGAGGCTGCTGCTGTGGCTGGAATGTCTAATTCAGCAGCCATTTCCTGAGAACCATGTTAATGTGATTTGAGCTAATTCCCTCCTCGCTGCCGAGGCTCAGTCCAGAAATTTCTGAGGCCTCTGCCCTTCAGTCTTTGCAGAAGCACAAGAATCTCTCACTCCCTTTCCTGGCAGGGTGTTACGGAAGCCCAGGTAGCAAGCAATCATCCCTCAGTCAGAGATTGGCCACTCTGTGTGACATTGGACTAGGTGTTGAGGAGGTGGGGACACTCATTAAATCTCATTCTGTGCCTTT
Source organism: Sapajus apella (assembly GCF_009761245.1). NCBI lineage: Eukaryota > Metazoa > Chordata > Mammalia > Primates > Cebidae > Sapajus > Sapajus apella. The sequence continues at coordinate 22,527,873 of NW_022436952.1, read as the reverse complement.
GAGGCATGTGACGTGTGTCTAAAAAGTCAGGACAACCTTGGCTAAGTAATGAAAGGATTGGACAACATACAAGACAGCACGGACTCTTCATTAGCTCAGTCATTCTTGGTGGTAGGGAGCACACTGGGATAACACAGCTCTGGTCCCGCAGTCACAGGAGCTTACATTCTAATGAGACAGACATTGAAGAAGCAATTGCACAGTGGTTGATTAACCACAAGAGTCATATGCATGATGGATCATACAACATGTCAAGAGAGAATAAAACAAGGAGTGGGGAGGGAACTGACCTAGCCTGGGAGGTCCAAAAAAACCTCCTAGGGAACAGGAGACCCGAGAATGTGCAGGAATGAGCAGAGCACATGGGCAAGGAGGAGTTCTTAACCTCTGCACTTTTTTTTTTGAGATGGAGTCTCGCCCTGTCACCAGGCTGGAGTGCAGTGGCTCGATCTCAGCTCACTGCAACCTCCGTCTCCCAGGTTCAAGTGATTCTCCTGCCTCAGCCTCCTGAGTAGTTGGGACTACAGGCATGCACCACAACACCCAGCTAATTTTTTGTATTTTTTAGTAGAGACAGGGTTTCACCATATTGGCCAGGCTGGTCTCGAACTCTTAACCTTGTGATCTGCCCACCATGGCCTCCCAAAGTTCTGGGATTACAGACGTGAGCCACTGCGCCCAGCCTACCTCCATGCTGTTTGAGGAGTACAGGAGGGTGAACATAGGAAAAGCCAAGGCGGTACCCGGTAAGGCAGCTCTGTCTCTCTCCCTTGCTGCCTGCCGCAGCGTGTCATGGCACCTGGTGCCAGGACCTTGGAATTGGGAGACCTGGGTCCCAGTCCCACCTCTAGCTTTGTGTCCCAAGAGGAGTTACTCACATGTTATTGAGAACATACCATGCACACCTGGGTTTCCACTCCTCAGTGGAAAACACTGGAGATTACTAACTTCCAGTGCTACACGGTGATGTAAATTCTAGGTTCTGAGTCCTGCACAATGAGATGGAACCATCCTGCAAGGGTCGGCCTGTAGGGGGTTGGAGGGAGAGAGAGTGCAGGGGGCCAAGTCAGACTATGGGGTCTGAGGGCTTAAAGCGTGGTCCATCCTGTGGCCAGGAGCGAGTTCTCTTTCTGGGCCCTGCAGCTGCACCGTCCTAAGCTCCGCAACTGGGCTTCTCTCGTCCAGCCCTGACTCCTGGAGCTGAGTTCTAGTCCAGCTCGTACTCCAGTCAGGGAGACTTCTTGAGTTCTTTTCCTGGGAACTTTGTGTTTTAAATCCTTACAACAGCCTATAGTGTGGTCATGATGATCCCCATTTTACAGATGAGGCAACTGAGGCATACAACGCTGAAGGGGCTTGCCGAAGAGCAGGGTTGCAGGTTGGGTTTCCAGAGAAGCTGAACCTGAGACAAAGCTCAGTGTGCAGGACTGCTAGGAAGGGCCGGGAAACGCTGAGCTGCGATGCCGTCTTGACGCGGGTCTCAGTCAATCCTGACCCTCTTGGTCCCCTTATAAATCAGGGACTGAAGGCAGAGAGACTTGAGGGTAAAGGGAAGGGGCAAGCAGAGGATCTGGACAGAACTCCACAACTGGCCTTTATTAGTGAGGTGACTGGTGATGCTGTGAAATGCCTCAGACCCTTCTTCAGGAATGAAGGACTTACTTGCCCAGCTCCTGGGAGTGCTGCCAGAGGTGGCTTTCAGCTGTCAGCCATGGATTGTCTCACCTGAAAAAAATGTCCTGTCCTGGCCAAATGTGGTGGCTCGCGCCTGTAATCCCAGCACTTCGGGAGGCCGAGGCGGGCGGATCACGAGGTCAAAAGATCGAGACCATCCTGGCCAACATGGTAAAACCCTGTCTTTACTAAAAAATACAAAACTTAGCTGGGTATGGTGGCGTGCACCTGTAGCCCTAGCTACTGGGGAGGCTGAGGCAGGAGAATCGCTTTAACCCGGGAGGCAGTGATTGCAGTGAGCTGATATCACGCCACTGCACACCAGCCTGGTGTCAGAGCAAGACTCCATCTCAAAAAAAAAAAAAAAAAAAAAAAAAGGCCTGTCCCAAAGTCATGCCTCTTTCCAGGGGTAGCCTGTGATCAGGGAGTGATCCAAGGCAGGGCATAAAGGCCTGGTTCCCTTTACCCAACTTGAGACAATGCCAAAGGGTCAGCCCAGCTCCAAAACTCCCCTCAGGGTTGACTGAGACCTTCGTCAAGACAGCATCGCAGCTCAGCGTTTCCCGGCCCTTCCTAGCAGTCCGGCACACTGAGCCTTGTCTCACGTTCTGCGTCTCCAGAGACCCAAGCTGCAAGCCTGCTCTTCGGCAAGTCCCTTCAGCATTTTATGCCTCAGTTTACTCATTTGTAAAATGGGGATCATCATGACCACACTTTAGGCTGTAGTAAGGATTTATTAAAAATTCCTAAGGGTGGGATTATTTATAAAGATGTTTGTGTTTCATTCTGTCTTCAGCACTGCAGGTGTTTGAAAGGAATGAGAGGTACTCTCTGTTCTAAATAAGAGCTACTTTATCTCAGGGAATTGCAGCAGATTTTGTACTTCAGGAAGGAAAACAGGTGGTAGCTCAAGTCTGTAACGCTAGCCCTTTGGGAGCGTTGTCTCACGTTCTGCTTATACATATGTTCTATATATACATATATACACACATATGTGTATATACATACATGCATATATAAATGTATATATGTACACACACATATGTATGTATATTTTTGTGAGAGCAATGGCACCATCTTTGCTCACTGCCTCCGCCTCCTGGGCTCAAGCGATTCTTCTGCCTCAGCCTCCCGAGTAGCTGGGACTACAGGTGTGTGCCATGATGCCGCTTAATTTTTGTATTTTTAGTAGAGATGGGGTTTCACCATGTTGGCCAGGCTGGTCTTGAACTCCTGACCTCAAGTGATCCACCCGCCTCGGCCTCCCAAAGTGCTGGAATTACAGGCATGAGCCACTGTGCCTGGCTCAAATTTTTTTTTTTTTTTTTTTAACAAGAAAGAAAACGGATGTTCCAAACACCTTGGAGATGAAGCCCAGCTTTTGTCTGGGATGTAGAAACTCATGGTGGGGAGGGTGATGATAGCTGGGAAAAGTCTCTGCTCCTCTGAGTCTGAGCGATGCTTGGCGGTATTACTTTTTGTTGAGTGGAGGCCCTTCTGCCCTTATTCTCTGTAGCCCTCACCTGAGGGAGGTGTCTAATGGGGCCTGTGGATGTTGAGCAGCAGGGGCACCTACCTCCGTGGCTGAGAATTCATTCACTGAAGGTCCACTTCTGGGCCTGTCTGGAGAATCAGGGCTTGGCAAGGAGGACTGGACTTGTTGACAGATGGTGGGTCCAGTGACAACCATGGTAAGCATTGTGGTCTGAGGAACCCTCACCCCCCATTGCTCTGGCACTATGGAATCTGCCTCCTCCCATGGAAACTTGTATGAACTGTATTAGAAAAAAAGGACCTTTACACATGGCAGAGGTTGAATTTTTCTCATCCTGATTCATAGGATACTGTTCCAGATTCTTGAATTTCTGTGTTCTGTTCTTTTCTTTCTCTCTCCTTCCTTCCTTCCTTCCTTCCCTCCCTCCCTCCCTCCCTCCCTCCCTCCTTCCTTCCTTCCTTCCTTCCTTCTTCCTTCCCTCTTTTTTTTTGACTGACTCTTGCTCTGTTGCCCAGGCTGTAGTACAGTGGCATGATCTCAGCTTACTGCAACCTCCACCTCCCAGACTCAAGCAATTCTCCTGCCTCAGCCTCCTAAGTAGCTAGGATTACAGACATGCACCACCATGCCTGGCTAGTTTTTTTGTAATTTTAGTAGAGCCAGGGGTTCACCATGTTGGCCAGTCTGGTCTCGAACTCCTGACCTCAAGTGATCTGCCTGCCTCAACCTCACAAAGTGCTGGGATTATAGGCATGAGCCACCGCACCCAGATGGATTTCTGTGTTTACTAATAAATTCAAACTCTCTAGTGTGATTCCTAGCACATAGTAGATGCTCAATAAATATTATCTTCTCTTCTGCTCACCAACTTATCCCCATGTCTGTCTGCTGCATATTTACTGTGGTGCTATGTGTGTGCTGCATATATATATATATATATATATATATATATATATATATATATATATAGAGAGAGAGAGAGAGAGAGAGAGAGAGAGACATACACAAAATGGTCCAAAAGATAGGTGCATAGATACAGATACTGCATTTTTATAGGGCACACAGATATCAGTTGCGTGCGTGCATTCATTCACTTACTTAGGTCAGAGTTTCTCAACCTCAGCACTAGAGACATTTTGGGCTGTGTAATTGTTTACTGTGGGTTGCTGTGCTGTTTGTGGTAGGAAGTTTAAGTATCGTTCCTGGTCTCACTCAATGCTGGTAAGATTCTCCAAGTCAGGACAATCAAAAATGTTTCCAGACGTGGCCAATTGTCCCAGTGGAGGAGGGGGAGTCAAAATCAACCCTGGTGGAGAATCAGTGGTTTTAAAAAGGGAGAGGGGGCTGGGCATGGTGGCTCACTTCTGCAATCCTGATACTTTGTGAGGCAGAGGCAAGAGATCACTTGAGGCCAGGAGTTCAAGACCACCAGCCTGCGCAACACAGTGAGACCCCATCTGTACAAAAAATCTAAAAATTAGCTGGGTGCGGTGGCTCATGCCTGTAGTCCCAGCTACTAGGGAGGCTGAGGGGGGAGGACTGCTTGAACCCGGGAGGTTAAGGCTGCAGTGAATCATGATCATCATGCCAGTGCACTGCAGCTTGGGTGACAGAACACGACTCTGTCTCTTAAAAAAAAAATTTAATAAAAAAAAGGGAGCAGAAAAAAACATTTATCCATTTCCTTGGGGATTACACATCAAGGCACAAACACCACTCAACACTTCCCAGCCTCCCTGAGGCTGCAGCCTGGCCATCACTTTCCTCACTAGATGGGACTCAGCACCCACTGCTCTCTCTCACTGGAGGGGAGGGCCTGGCAGCCACTGTTTCTTTCCAGGAGAACCTGGGCATCTAACTCCATCCCGGGCGTAACCTGTATTGGGCACAGGACAAAGCTCTCAGTACAAGGGATGGTCCAGGTGTGGGCTTAACTGATCCCATCACTAATCCCTGCAGGGTCCTCTCAACAGCAGGGAGCAGGCCTGGGCCTCTGACCCCTGGATGGTCCTTCTTTCCTGAATGCTCAGTGAGGTGGTTCCCTAGTAACGGCACAGGCTTCTAGCAGCCCCAGGGCACATGAACCATGGACAAAAGGCTGACTAGACAGAGAGTCTTGCAGTCCTCATTGTGAGCATTGTGTCAGCGTTAACCCTGGGGAGCTCCTGGGTTAACGTGCTGTGCTTTCGACCCTTCTCTCTGGAGGACAGTAACCTGGGCCCTGCCCATCCTACTGGAGCCATTACTCAGAGCTCTGGGCTGCAAAGGCCCAGAGAAAGGACGATGAGGCCTTTCTCATTCATTCATTCATTCACTCACTCTCTCATTCATTCAATTGTTCAACAGGTATACCTTGTGCCTCTATTCTGTCTATTTATTGAGCCACTAATACATGTACATCTCTGGGAATATTAAGTTGGTTGAGACACGGGTTGAATATGCTGTGCAACAGTGGGGAATTTAAAATTCCTTGACCTCTAGTCGTTTTTTGTTTCTTTTGTTTTGTTTTGAGACAGAGTCTCGCTCTATTGCACAGGCTGGAGTGCAATGGTGCCATCATGGTTCACTGCAACCTCTGCCTCCCAGGTTCAAGCAATTCTCCTGCCTCAGCCTCCTGAGTAGCTGGGAATACAGGCACCCGCTATGCCCAGCTAAGTTTTGTATTTTTAGTAGAGATGGGGTTTCACCATGTTGGCCAGGCTGGTCTTGAACTCCTGACCTCAGGTGATCCGCCCACCTTGGCTTCCCAAATTGCTGGGATTACAGGCATGAACCACTGCGCCTGCCTCCAGTAGTTTTTTTTATTGGTTTGGAAGAGCCATCCACTTGCAGGAAAGCTAAGGACTAATATGAATTTTTCATAAAGCAGAAGCACCCGGGAGAAATTACCAGGCGCCTGTGATGGAGGAAGGTGGAGCAAGGGAGGAGCAGCCTTTATTGTGTGCTCATGTGTGGGAGCCCCGTAGCACCCATGCAGCCTGGGAAGAGCTTAACTGGCCCACTCCACAGATGAGGAATGAGGAGCCTGGAGAAGTGAAGAACATGCCCCAATATAATGCCTCTGCTGAAGACAATGAGGGCTTGATGACTCAAGGATTTGACCCCCTTTTCTGTTACAGCCAGCCTGGCTGCCTCCAAACATTCTCCGACTTGCTTCCTAGTTGCTGTCCTCATGTTCCCTCCTCCTCCACTTTTCTAAAAACTACGCTCTTTTAAGAGCCAAGACTGAAGTGAAGGCCATACTGGAACTTGGGGGCTGGCTGGACTACTCGGGCTGCATGATCGGCTCTATCTCTCTAACACCTGCATTCTAAGAACCACATGAAGGACTCGCTGGTTTGCAGCTTAGTGGGGCTGGCTGGGGCCGGGCGAGGGTGTGCAAGTCAGCTTGGATAAGGAAAATAATCCAGGAGGCTTGTGTTTTGGGACGCTGGCTGCTGACTTCTTTTCTTACCCTCTTTGTTCCAGGTAACCGTGCAGATCCTGGCACTTGGGCTGTTTCCAGGAGTGTGTGCTTTTCTCCCGAGGGGCTGGCTAGGAAGGGCTGCCTGGGAGACAGTGGCTGCTCACTCTTTCCATTTTTCTCTCCCATGATCTCAAAGCCACCCATTAAGGGAAGCATCCACTGCTTGGGCAATTTACTTTTGTGCAGAAAGAGAATGACATTTGCACTATTTGCTCTTCTTCTTCTTCCTTTTTTTTTTTTTTTTTTGAGATGGAGCCTTGCTGTGTCATCCATGCTGGAGTGCAGTGGCACGATCTCGGCTCACTTCAAACTCCACCTCCCAGGTTCAAGCAATTCTCCTACCTCAGCCTCCTGAGTAGTTGGGATTACAGGCATGTGCCATCATGCCCGGCTAACTATTTTGTATTTTTAGTAAAGACAGGGTTTCACCATATTGGCCAGGCTGGTCTTGAACTCCTGACCTTGTGATCTGCCTGCCTCAGCCTCCCAAACTGCTGGGATTACAAGCGTGCGCCACCGCGCCTGGCTGCTATTTGCTGTTCTAATGCACTCAGTATGTCCTCCTTTCTGGTTAATTTGGGTCCCAACTAGGGAGTCCTGCACTGACATCATTCAGGCGGCTGGGGGCTCTGGCTGCTGCGTTTCTGGCAGGACAGATCCCCACTCCCTTGGATAACTGCCCAGCCCAGTTATCCATTGAGGGGATGCTTCAAACTGCTAGCAAAGTGTGAGCAGTGGTGAAGCTTGCTTTATTAACCATCGAGCAAATACATTTTAATTAAATTGCAAAGATACACATCTTTGGTTCCCTCTTGAAATCTCACAGAAAGCATGCCAGGGAAGAAAACTGACACAGGGAGAATATTCGAATCAGAAGTATTTCCAGTTTAGGATATCAGCAGGGGCAGGCAGGGGGTTGGGGGAAGAACAGGAGTGGTTATCTTGGAGGCCCCTGTGAAGTCCCTCACAAAGAAAAGACTTATACAAGAGTCCTTACCTCCCAGGGTTATGTCTGTTTGCAACTTGAAATAATTGCCTCAGTTGGTTGATCTTCCTCTGAAGGAGAAATTATAGAACTTGAGATGGGGAAGGGAGGTGTGTTGGAGATATTCTGGCTACTGCGTAACTGGATGGCTATCTGCCTTTCTGCAGACCCCTAAGGTAAAAGCCATGCTCCAAGTCCCCTCCTGACTTCTAGTCACTTCCATGCTGCCAGCAGAGGGCATGGGCTTCTTCCTGAGGAGCCTGAGTCTCAGCTTTGCCAGGTCCTTGCTGTGTGACCTTGGGTAAGTTGCATAACCTCTCTGAGCCTCGGTTTTCTCAGTCATAAAATAGAGACGATAGCCCTACCTTTCAGGATTGTTTTGAGGAGTAAATAAGACTATGTAAAAGGCCTTTCTTCCCCTTTCTCCTCTTCCATCGGGGGCCCTGCTCTTCCTTTCTCAAGCTGTCCTTCCTCTCAGCAGGTTTCTAAGTCTGTGTGCACTCTTGGGGGCTCCTCTACCTCATCTACCCGTACCCTTTGGAACACCTGAGGCTACCCTTGGTTGCATGTTATCTCATGACATTCCCATGTCTTATACTGGAAAGCTGATCGCCTGTACAATCCTCGTCTGAGCAGAGCCAGCCCACAGGAGGCCTCTTGATGCCGGTGAAATCGCTTTGCAAACTACAAAGAGCTTCCAACAGCCCCTTAGCTGTCATCACAGAGGGCGGCATTTGTCATAGCAAAACTGAACCAGCTTCACCCAAAAGTGTGCCCAGGTCCAGCCTGTAGAAAGAGGCATGGGGGAAGGAGTGGATGCAGAGCCCATTTTGTGCCACTTGGGAGAAGAGTCCCAAAAGGCCACTTGCCAGGGAGCCCAGGCCTCTGCAAGCCCATGCCGTTCGCCCTGTGGTTGGATATAAGATCCTCTTGTACCTTTCTGCATCACCTCCCTGCGGTCCAGCACTGGCATGTCACTAAGCCCCGCCCACCCCAGAGCTGGACGGAGGCGCTCAGTTGGGCTTTTCCTGCCTGCCCCGGGATCTTTAAGTCTCACAACTCTGAAATCCCAGTCCCATCACCAGCTTGCTCTGTGACTTTGCAAAAGTCACTGAGTTTCTCTGAGCCTCGATTATTTATTTATTTATTTATGAAATGGGGTGCCTCGAGAGCCAAAGGAAAGAGTGGGTGTGCATTGCTTCCCTTGAATGTCTTTCTCTTCCCTCAGCTACAGCTCAGGTGTGCTCTCCATCCTGGCTGCCCAGAAGAATCACCTGGGGCTTTAAAAACACCTTGCTCTGTCGCTAGGCTGAAGTACAATGGCAAGATCTCTGCTCACTGCAACCTCCACCTCCTAGGTTCAAGAGATTCTCCTGCCTCAGCCTTCGGAGTAGCTGGGATTACAGGGGTGCACCACCACGCCGGGCTAATTTTTTGTATTTTTAGCCTGGGGTACAGAGCAAGACTCTGTCTCAAAACAGACAGACAAACAAAATCTTAACACCGCCCTGTGGTCTGGTTGCCTTTCTGACTCAGCAGATCTTCAGTAAGACGAGGGCATTGGCTGTGTTTTTTAAAGCTCCCCAGGTGATTCATGGGTTGAGTCAGGGCTGAGAACCACTGTGGGCTGCTTGGCCAACGACAGGGCCCCTCTGTCCTGGCTGCTGTCATTCTGTCTGGCTTCACTCCAACTCCTGCCCTGCAGCCCTGACTCTTAGAGGCCGCTGAGCATCTTGCAGTTTCCCAAAGGGATCTCTCTCTCTGCCCCCTCCCTCACTCTCTCTCCTTTTTTCTCCCTCCTTCTTTATCCCTCCCCATTTCTCTCCCTCCCCCTTCTCTCTTTCCCTTCCTATCTCTTTCTTCCACCCTCTTCCTTTCCCTCCCTCTCTCCCTTTCTCTCTCTTCCTCTTTACCCGCTCCCCTCTTCCTCTCTCCATCATCTCCCTCCCCTCCCTCTCTTTCCTTCTCTCCCTCTCTTTTTTCCTTTCTCCCTCCCTCTCCCTTTCTCTTCCTCCCCCTCTCACCCTTCCTCCTCCTCTCTCTCCCTTTCTCTCTTCCTCTCTACCCACTTCTTCTCTCTCCCTTTCTCTGTCCCCCTCCCCCCTCTTTTTCCATTCCCCCCACTCTTTCCCTTTCTCTGTCTCTCTGGTTTCTCTGCCTTTCTATATCACCCTGTTTTTCCCACCCAGACTGCCCTCATCCCCTTGATCTGGCATCTCCTCTAGGCTTAGCTGAGCACTGTCATCCCGGGAGCCTCACCTGGGCCCTTTCCATGCCCCTCCACCCCACCTGCTGCCACCTTGAGTCTTCTCTCTGTGTCTCCCAATTGTCAACGTCTCACTGCCCTGGAAGCCCCTCTCTGGCTCAGAGCCTGGCAAACGGCGAGGGTTCTGAGTCTGCCTGTCCTGCCTTCCTTCCCTCCCTGTCCTTCGGCCCCTCTGGGTCTCTTTCAGCAGCAGTGTTCTCAAGCTTTGGCAAGCATCAGAATCACCTGGAAGGCCTGTCCAAACACACTTTGCTAGGCCCTACCCCCAGGGTTGCCGATTAGGTGCAGGGGATGGGTAGATGATTTGCAAGTCTAACAATTTCCCAGGTGATAATGACCCCGCTTTGAGAGCCACTGGTTTAGAGCTGGGCGTTTCAACCTGGGCGCTGTGGACACGCTGGGCTGGAAAATTCCTCGCTGTGAGCACCGTCCTAGGCACTGTGGGAGGCTGAGCAGCATCCCTGGCCTTGACCCACCAGATGCCAGTAGTAATCCCCCTCCAGATGCGGCAACCAGCAATGTCTCCAAACCTTGACAGATGTCCCCTATGCGGGCAACATCCCCCCACGTTGAGAACTGCTGCTCTAGAACCCTTTCTCCCGGGGTGGAGTGGACTTTGTGGGGACTTGGCAGCGCCAAGTTATAAATGACTGCCCTCAAGGCCGCTCAGGCCAGCCACCTTCTTTTGTAAATAAGGGCTCCCGGAACACACAGCCCCGCCCATCCATTGTCCTCTTTTTTCTGCTGCTTTCTTGCTACAAGGGTGGAACTGAGTAGCTGCGACAGAGGCCATCTGATCTGCAAAGTCTGAGCCATTCACACTATCTGGCCCTTTTCAGAAAAAGTCGGCCGACCGCTTTTCAGACTCTGAAGGGGTCTGGTGAAATGTGATGTGTAGAAGAATCCTGGGCAGGCGCGCCCACCCACTGTCTTCCATCCAAGGGAAGGGTAGTCCTCCAGGCTGAAGTACTGTATCGCCCTGTTCTTCCTACCCAGACTGCCCTCATGCTCCTGAAGGTCTTCTATTCCCAGGAGTTTCCCATGTGTGCCAGGAAGGGGGTTGGGGATGGCACTGGGCCCAGCAGCCTGGGGCCAGGCTGGGATTTTCCAACACTGCCTGGTTCATAGCCATGTGCTCATTTCCCTTTGACCAGACCTGGGTTCTGCTTATCTACAGGATAAACAAGAGCTTTGCACACAGCCCCAAGGAGAAGGAACCAAGGCGGTAGATTCTGAGGCAGAGTGGAAGTGTATGTAGCATTTGGTGTGATGTGTCAAAGGGAAGACTGGGGAAGAGGAACGTTGGGCTGGTTCATTCATTCATTCATTTGACATTTAGGGAGCAGCTGCTGAATCCAAGGTGCCATATAAAGTGCACAGTGAACAAGATACTGTTCTTGTCCTCTTGGATTTTCAGAGTGTGGGGGAAACGAGCAAGGAAGGGATGATTACGCTGGGGAGCACAGGGGTGACACAGAGGAGGCTCTAACCCAGCCCTGCTAGTGCAGTTGGAGAGGGCTTTGAAGACAAGACACTCGATACCTATTTTTGAGCCACGATTCTACTCTGTTCCCCTCCCTTTCATGGGATAGCTTCTAAGCCCCTCAGATTCATTCCTAAGCGCTCCAGCTATGTGTCAGCTCAAATCTGTGCCCTGATTTTCATACCCCCTTGAGCTTAGCCCTCTACCCCCATCAAAGAGGCCTCGGCTGGCCCCTCCTCACCCTGTTTCTCTTGTCCAGAGCACGAGGAATGCATGCCGGGCTGTTCGCAGCCACTGAGCGGTCTGGCAGGGTTGCCCCTTCTGGGACATCGCTCATGCCTGTCTCCTCTGTCTGGTCACTGTCCTCCTCCTGTCTCCCTCCAAATCCAAATCCCACCTTGACTTTTTCACATTCACACAAATGCTCCCTCATCTGCGAAGGGGGATCATAGATCACGATTGACTGCGGGCAGCAGTTGTGCATGTGCGTGGTTTCAGAACCACGCAGTATGCATCTCTGTACGCTTACAGCCAAATTTAGCACCACGGTGCCTCCCTGGAAGTTCGCAGTAAGTATCTTCCAGGTGAGCAAATGAATAAATGGCATCCTAAGGACTTAAGGGAGATGGTAGTGTGGGCTGATTCTAATTCTTTACACCTGTCCAGCATTAAATAGTTGCAGGTCCCTTTGAAACTCGAGCTCATTTAATCACCACCCACACGAACAAGGTCAACAGAGTGGGCGTTGCTTATCAATCCAGGTTTTTCACTAGGCTGGGCGGTAAGGAATGGCTTTCTTTTTTTTGGTGGTAAGAAAATGGCTTTGGTGAAATTAATCAAAAAGGACAGGTATGGGAAGGGCAAAGAGAAGCTCACAGATTTGTGAACTTGACCCACTGAAAGAAATTTATTTTACATTGCAGCTGATTTTACAATACACTTATTTATATCACAGAAATAAAATTTAGAAGAATCAATACTGACCTGAGGCCAAGTGCGTTAGCTCATGCCCGTAATCTAAGCGCTCTGGCAGGCTGAGATGGGAGGATTACTTGAGCCCAGGAGTTCAAGACCAGGCCTGGGCAGTGTGGTAAAACCCCATCTCTGCAAAAAATACAAAAATTACCTGGGTGTGGTGGTGTGTGCCTGTAGTACAGCTACTGGGGAGGCTGAGGTGGGAGGATCGCTTGAGCTCAGGAGGTCAGGGCTGCAGAGAGCCGTGATCATGCCACTGCACAGCCTGGGTGACGGAGTGAGACATCTCAAAATAAACAAAAACTGACCTGAGTTTGAGTTTATATTCTGTATCACTTTTAAAAACTGCTGGCCAAGGACCCAGTACACTGATTTCATGATCCACAGAGGGTCACAATCTGTATGAAAAATATTTGTTTAAAGGATAAAGCCAAACTCCTTTGGAATGGTATTGAAGCCTCCTTGGTAACCTCCTTGGTAATTCCTTATGTACATAAGGAATGTACCCAGCATAGGGTACATAAAGGAATCACGCTGGTGCCTTTGCTCACCCCATTCCATCTGCCTGAATTGTCCACTTCCTCTTTGCTTCTTCTGCCCCCTTTCTTCTTTAAGACTCAGCTTATCTCCTTGGGATAGGTCAGAGCCTTGTCTGCACTCTCAGAGGACCTTGAGTTGGGCATCATCTGTCTCAGAGTCAAGTATATTCCCAGACCCTGCCATAGGCCTACTCAGGTGGGGTGGTGAATCTGGACATCAGCTGAACTAGCCCAGATGATCTTATGCACATGCACATTAACATTGGAGACGTACAGGTCTGGACTGTCAGCTCCTCCATGTTACTACTGGCTCTGTAGTCATCTACCCACATGCTGTTGAAATGGCTCTCCAGCATCTCACCCTGTCCTATTCTTGAGGAATTCCCTGCCAAACCATCTTTTTTAAATTTACTTTTTAAATTTAAAATTATTACTTATTTATATATTTTTTTCTTTTTTCTTTTTCTTTTTTTTTTTTTGAGATGGAGTCTTGCTCTGTCGCCCAGGCTGGAGTGCAATGGCTTGATCTCGGCTCACTGCAACCTCCACCTCCTGGGTTCAAGCGATTCTTCTGCCTCAGCCTCCCAAGTAGCTGGGATTTCAGGCACCCACCACCACGTCTGGCTAGTTTTTGTATTTTTAGTAAAGATGGGATTTTACCATGTTGGCCAGGCTGGTGTCAAACTCCTGACCTCAGATGATTCACCCACCTTGGCCTCCCAAAGCGCTGGGATTATAGGCATGAATCACTGCACCTGGCCTATTTATATTTTTTTTAGAGACAGAGTCTCACTATGTCACCCAGCCTGGAGTGCAGTGGCACCATCATAGCTCACTGCAGCCTTGCACTCCTGAGCCCAAGCGATCCTCCTGCCTCAGCCTCCTGAACAGCCAGGACCACAGGTGTGTGCCACCACATGCATCTAATCCTGCCATAGCATCCTGATGGGAGACAAAACTCATTTCTCCATAAAACCTGAAAAATTCTGCTTGCCCAGTGCCCTGGCACAGGGGACATGGGCACGTGGTCTTGTCTCAGCCAAGCTGTCTCACCAGCCTGAGCCTTTGAATTAGGAGCTGGTGACCCAAAGCAGCAGAGAGGGTGGAGAATGCTTTGGGGGTAGCATCTACAAGGGTCAAGTCCCCAGAAGCCACAGGGGGTGCGGTGAGCTGGGGACGCCAGTGCTCACATGGCGGGGGAGGGTGACTGGTTCTTTGGCATGAGCTTGCCTTAGCCTCCCCATCAGCTGCCCATTCTCAGAATCTGGCTCTCTAGATTCTGTGTCTCTGGTCATTTGGGGACCTACTCGATATCCTTTCTTTTTTGTTGTTTTTATTGTTTGGTTTGTTTTTTTGAGACAGAGTCTTGCTCTGTCGCCAGGCTGGAGTGCAGTGGCGCGATCTTTGCTCACTACAACCTCCGCCTCTTGGGTTCGAAAGATCCTCCTGCCTCAGCCTCCTGAGTAGCTGGAGCTACAGGCACATGACACCATGCCTGGCTAATTTTTTGTATTTGTAGCAGAGTCGGGTTTTCACCATGTTGGCCAGGATGGTCTTGATCTCTTGACCTTGTGATCCGCCCGCCTCAGCCTCCCAAAGTGCTGGGATTACAGGCATGAGCCACCACTCCTGGCCATTCTCCTTAAGTTTACCAGTGTGGACTTTCTTTGACATTTACAAGTATGAAACCCCACAGATGTACCAGCACCTTGCAAATGGTAAATATTTGCTGATACAGTGGATCGATCCATCCAAAGCTCAGTGCTGCCGTTCCAGCTTGCATCTCAATCTCATTTAAGTTCACCCTTGGCCCCACCTCAAGCACCTGGAAACCAACCCTTCACCTTGGCTGCTGGCTTTGTCATTCCAGCCAATGAGGCATAATGGCAGAGTCACAGCTTGTGTGTCTTCTTTAGGGAAACATAGTTAATCCCATCTGTCCTCAGGATGGCTGTGGGTAAGTGTGTGACAGGCAGGCAGCCTTATGGAGGGGGTACAGACCTGCTCCCACTGGAGCAGGGAAAATAGATAAATGCATTTAGGCTTTCAGTATCCCCACGTAAAACTCAGAAAAGCAGCAATTAGAATGTCTGCGGCTTTGGCTGGCAAACTAAGTGCATCCAACTGTGTCCTCTGGAGATTGGGATTCTTGTGGAGAAGACACATTCTCTTCTCACTGATGATCATCTCCCATGTCTAAAGGTCCCCAGCCAACCAGCTGAGATCAGTGAATAAGACTTAGAAGTGCATCAGAAAGAGAAAGCCAACCAGTGCTTGGGACGCCTCTAAGGTCCCTGCACACTCACTGGCTGCCTTGCTGGTTGAGCGCCAGTGAAATGGTAACAGTTGCAGAATAATAACTCCATGTCGGGTCTGGCAGAAAGTGAAAAGCACCCTCAAATGGGGCCTTGTGGAGAGTTTAGTAAAGGAAATTTTTTTTTTTTTTTAATTTTTTGTGATAGAGTCTTGCTGTATTCATCAGGCTGGAGGGCAGGCAGTGGTATGATCTCAGCTCACTGCAACCTCCACTTCCCAGATTCAAGAGATTCTGCCTTGCCTCAGCCTCCTGAATAGCTGGGATTATAGGTGCCTGCCACCATTCCCAGCTAATTTTCATACTTTTAGTAGATACAGAGTTTCTCCATGTTGGCCAGGCTGGTCTTGAACTCCTGACCTCAGGTGATCTGCCTGCCTCCGCCTCCCAAAGGGCTGGGATTACAGGCATGAGCCACCACGCCCAGCCACAGGAACTCTTTACAAAAGTGTGGACAGGATGAAGAGAAGCCAGTTAAGGGTTTTTGAGGAAGCACCGGGGCGGACAATAACCAGGAGCAAATCCCTACCACTCCTAGGCTCCAGGGATCAGGAGATGGAGCTGGAACTGGAATCTGGAGAGGACTGTTGGAGGAGAGGGCTGCCTGCCTGGGGCTATGGCCTTCAGTGGAGAGGTGCACCACTGGGACCAGGCCGGGAGGGAACGGAAAGTAAATACCCTGACGTCTGTCTCCTCCCTCATGCCTTCAGTTTCCTGTCAGTGCTTCTTACTGGTTCCAGCCAGCTGCAAGTCCAAGGGCATGAGCACCACTGATGTGGTGCATAAAGACTAACTTACTGCAGCACAGAGCAGAGAGGAGCAGAGAGTGGGTCAGAAGGGGCAAATAGAGAAAATCCACACAACAGCATAGAGAAGGCTTTCTATGAGCTGTTACAAGCACAGTGTGTATGAAAACTCATGTGATTCTGCTTAGGTACTAGTATTATTTCCATTATTTTATTTTTTTTTTTTGAGACGGAGTCTCACTCTGCTGCCCAGGGTGGTTTGCAGTGGTGCGACCTTGGCTCACTGCAACCTCCACCTCCTGGGTTCAAGCGATTCTCCTGCCTCAACCTCCCAAGTAGTTGGGACTACAGGCACCCACCACCATGCCTGGCTAATTTTTTGTGTGTTTTTAGTAGATGAGATTTCTCCATGTTGGCCAGGCTGGTCTCGAACTCCCAATCTCGTGATCTACCCGCCTTGGCCTCCCAAAGTGCTGGAATTACAGGCCTGAGCTACTGTGCCCGGCCTAGTATTATTCCCATTTTAAGGATTGGGAAAAGTGAGGCACAGAGAGGTAAAATAAGTTACCCAAAGTAAGGGTGAGCGTAGCTGCCATTCAGACCCAGGCAATGTGGATTCAAAGAGTGTTCTTAACCACTATGTTCAACTACCCAATAAGGTAGCCATGAGCTACATACAGCTACTTAAATATATGTTCATTAACATGAAAAACATCAAAAAGTTAATCAAGTTCCGTGAGCTACATTCAAGTGTTCACTGGCTGCATGTGGTTAGTGGCTGCTCTGTGGGATAGCACAGATATAGAACATGTCCACCCTCCTAGAGAGTTCTGTTGGGCAGTTCTGCTCTAGGCCTGAATACCTGACCTGGATCCTTTCAACCCTTGAATTCTGCAAAACGCATCACCCACACTCCCATCAGTAGCTGTGATGTTCCTGGGGTAGACAGGACAGGGGTCACACTGATTTGAAGATTCTTAGAACATTTCATTGACCTCCTGGTGGTTGCCAGATAATGTAGCCTCCTGTAAAACTGGGACTTTTTTTTTTTTTTTTTGACGGTCTTGCTTTGTGATCTAGGCTGCAGTGCAGTGGCGTGATCTCTGCTCACTGCAACCTCTACCTCCCAGGTTCAAGCAATTCTCCTGCTTCAGCCGCCCAAGTAGCTGGGATTACAGGTGCCTGCCATAACACTGGCTTTTTTTTTTTTTTTTTTTTTAAGTAGAGATGGGGTTTTGCCATTTTGGTCAGGCTGGTCTTGAACTCCTGGCCTCAAGTGATCTGTCCGCCTCAGCCTCCCAAAGTGCTGGGATTACAGGTGTGAGCCACCCCGCCCAGCACTGAGGTCGTTTTATATGGCCCATGCCCTTTCTCACATTCTAAAATCCCTTTCCTGTTCTGTCCTTTCCTATCACAATATCAAAGACATCCCATAATAAATAAAAGCATTTATATCAAAGGAGACAGAAAAAGTAACTGGCACATTTGGCAATCTTGTCCCCACCCCATTTTGGAGAGATCTGTCCTCAGGGCTTAGGAGATGACTCTGGCATTTTGTGATGTACAGCACCCTTCCATCAGCTCCCATGAGAAATTCTCTGTTGGGTTTAAGCAATCCCCAAATATATTGACAGGAATATATCATCTCCTACATGTACAGCATTAGTGGACAAGATGAGTGTTGAAGATGACATAAATCCTACCTCTCATGTAGGCTAGAGGTAAGTATAGCTCTGTCTGACTGTGGGGACATAGTGAAAAGGAATGTGGGTCAGTATCAGATGACCTCCCCTGCTGATACAGAGTTGCAGGGTCTGTCTTAGCAATCTATAAAAGCACTTTCTAGGAGAGGAAGCAAAAAGCTATCTACGAACCACCGATAAGTCAACCCCCCAGCAAAAATGAATGGTAGCTTTTATATATACCTTCATCACACACATGATCCGTGTATACCTTTCCACACGTGTGATCATACTGTGTATAAGTCTTGTTCAGTGTTTCTGTGAACATTTTTGCATTTCATTGCAAATAATCATCACAACTAACCTTCACTGTTGCTTTTTTTTTTCTTTTTTCTTTCTTTTTTTTGGAGATGGAGTCTCGCTCTATCACCCAGGCTAGAGTGCAATGGGGCAATCTCGGCTCACTGCAACCTCCGCCTCTTAGGCTCAAGCGATTCTCTTGCCTCAGACTCCTGAGTAGCTGGGACTACAGGTGCGTGCCCCTAAAACAGGCTAATTTTTTTTTTTTTAATTTTTAGTAGAGATAGGGTTTCACCCTGTTAGCCAGGATGGGCTCGCTCTCCTGACCTTGTAATCTGCCTGCCTTGGCCTTCCAAAGTGCTGGGATTATAGGTGTGAGCCACTGTGCCAGGCCACTGTTGCTTTTGATGCGATAAACTCTGTACACTTCACATATTATCTCAATTCTCACAACAGTAAAGATAAGATAGGAACCATTGCTATTCTATTTCACAGAGGGAGACAGTATACTTCTTAGTGTCACAACCAATTTAGTGGCAGAACTAGGATGATAGCCAGATCTGTTTGACTCCAAACTCATGCTCTTCCCATAATTACGTTATTCTATAACAGTGTTTTGCAAGCTCTTTTTAGCTCTGGAATGCATTAAGGGAGCTTTTCCAGAAGCCTAATAGGTGAAATAGACGAAAGTTGAGCCGGATTGGTTGAAATTCGAGTGCAAAGCTGCCAGTCACGTGTGCTTGTCCCCTGCACCCTCCCACCAGACACAACCACCGAAACACCTCAGGGAGCCATGTGGACTCAGAAAAGGCCAGTTTGCAAAACACCATCTACACATCCCTATAACAGACTGCACAGAATTTACCTTTGTGGATGTAACATCATTAATGCACCAGCCAGCCTCCTGCTGTGATAAACAGTCTTGATGATACATTTTGAACACCTTCATGATTTTTTTTCTAGATAAATTTATAGAAATAAAATGTTTTGGTTAAAATATGTGCCCATTTTAACACCAAACTCTTCTTTGCAAAGGTAAAACAGCATAAATTCACACCCGCAGTGCCAGATTCTGCACATTTTCCCAACAATGGGATATTACTATTTAGAAACATTTTTTTCCAATTGCATATGCAGGGAGGTACATTGCAATTGTTTTAATTTGCATTTTTTGGTTACTAAAAAACAAACAAAATGTCTACTTGCTTTTCTTCTTTTACACATAACCAATTCATACTCCTTGCATTTTATTTTTCCCCTGTTAGAGCAGTGGTTTTCATTATCTATTTGTAAAAATTATTTATAATGTAGGGTTATTAATCCTTTATATGCCATTTAGGATGTAGACTGTCAGATATGCATACATGTTATGTGTCATATAGTATATGTCATATTGAATTTTATCTTTTGTTTATGATGTTTTTGCTTTATGGACATCCTAATTTTTAAGTCCATGGGGCCAGATAAACATTCACCTATATCTTTTACTTTTTTGATTATTATTATTTTTTTAAACTTTTTTGATTACTTTCAATTTTTTTAATTTTTTAAATTTAAAAATGAATATATTACAAATAAAGATTGGGGTCTCACATTGTTGCCCTGGCTGATCTCGAGCCCCTGAGGCTCAAACAATCCTCCCGTGTTGGCCTCTCAAAGTGCTGGAATCACAGGTGTGAGCCACCACACCCAACCAGAGCCTTAAATTTTTAAATTCATCTGAAGTTTAATTTGATATGTCATGTAAGGAAGTGAACCAACTTTATTTCATTTTCTGGTCTGATTGCAATGGCTTATACTTACAGCGTTAAAATTTAGCACAGTGGCTCTCACCACCATTGCCCCTCAGGGGATGCTGGGCACTGTGTAGAGACATTTTTGGTTGTCCTAACTAGTATTGAGCAGGGAGGGGTGTGTGTTACTGGCATCCAGTAGCTACAGACCAGGGGTGCC
This sequence comes from Sapajus apella, assembly GCF_009761245.1. Lineage (NCBI taxonomy): Eukaryota > Metazoa > Chordata > Mammalia > Primates > Cebidae > Sapajus > Sapajus apella. The sequence continues at coordinate 22,507,995 of NW_022436952.1, read as the reverse complement.
ACTACATATCCTGTAATGCATAGTCACCCACAACAAAGAATAATCTGCAGTAGAATGTCAGTAGTGCTGAGATCAAGAAAACTTGTGGTAACTGTTAGTGAAATTGGCAAGTCCCTTTTGCTTTTTGTGCTTTCCCGATTGCAAACCAGACCTTCATTTATTAAAGACAGCTTGCCTTAATATGTCAGATCCTCCTGGAAATTTATTGTCTACCACAAACAGAGTGATGCTAACAGTGCTATGAGGAATATGGGCCAATGCTGGATAAGAAATAAAGCAAAGCAATGCAGACAAAAATTACATGTTAATAGTATAGGCTGTTCTTCCTTTCTTAAGGCACATGTGCTCCCTTGACAAAGAGGAATAAAACCTCTTCAGACTACTCTCCTATCGATTCTCCCTGGAACATATGACCACCATCAATTATAGGCAAGAACATGAATACAGGAATCCAAAAGACCTGGGTTCGAATGCCAGCCCCTGCACTAGCTGACTGTAGGTGTGAGGCCCTGGGTAACGTCATTACCTCCCAAGTGTCTCAGCCTGTTCCCGTATAACATTCACTTGCCTTGGACATCATAAAGGGAACATTAGACTTTGTAAGTAAACACCTAGCTCAGTATTTGGAGCATAGTAAATGCTTATCACACATCCCACGGAGTCTCAGACATGAGCAAGTAATGCTGCTGCTGTCTTCCCGCTCAGTTCTGAGAAAGGCGTGAAGTGCAACCTGGATTCTTGTAGATAGTTGCAATGGCAAAACCTCTGGGGGTCCAGAGGCCAAGAGAGCAGTCCAGCAGCAGACACCTGCCCAGGGCTTTGTGTCAACTACTTTTTAAATGTTTACCACATGAGATAAGTAATTTTATCATTTTATAGATGAGAGAGGTGAGGTACACCTATGAGATCAGTAATTTTATCTATGAGATAAAATAGTGGTGCTGTGCCCCACCTCCCTCATCTATAAAATGGGTATAGTAAAATTACTTATCTCATAGATATCTACGAGATAAGTAATTTTACTATACCCATTTTATAGATGAGGGAGGTGGGGTACAGCAGTCATTGCTTGTTCAATGTCACTGAGCTAGTAAATGGCAACGTTTGGATTCTAGAATCCTGCACTTCACCACCTAGTCATGCTGCCTCCCCCATTTCTTGCCCCTGCTTCCCAGCAGCTCAGCTGAAGCCCCCCGCCCCGACCCCAGCCCACTCCCACCTCCAAGTTCATTCCCATCGCCCCTGTCAGTGAGGACACCAAGTCTTGCACTTTGAGCTCAAGGCCTCTGCTGTGGACAGCACTGGGTGGATGCTGGGGAGAAGGGGCTGGGGTTTAATTTGTGGTTTATGCTTAAAGCAGCTGTCGGGTGGGCCACCAGTTGGCAGAAGTAGCTTTCTAATCAAGCACACTTTCAAAGGATCTGACACTTCCTAGTATCTGGGAACTGTCCCCAAGGAGCTCAGATGGCAGCCTGGCTGGCTTCGTGATCTTGGGAAATGTACTTAACCTCTCCATGCCTTAGCTGGCCACTGGGAGGAGATTCAATTACTTGGGAAGGAATGGACCTACACCCTGCAGGGCCTGCCTCTTGATCACCGGCTGGAAAAAGCAGCCACCTAATAAGCAGGAAGGACACCCTGGCCAGGACCTCATTAACCTAATGCTGTTGGTCTCCTCAGCTCCTGTGGGACTACTGCTGAAGGGAAACTTCTGGAGCAGACAGCTCCCTGTCCGGGGATGCTGCCTCTGGGTGAGCTGCTCCTTGGATATGGTGTAAGTGTGGTTATGGCATGGTGGGAATGGAGCAGAAATTTTCAGGACTGAATCTGGACAGGCCAGTGTGACAGTTGTATACCCAGGTGGTGCCACTTTCCCTCTCTGCAGAAGTCCCCCCAATAGCACCATTCTCGATGCCATACCTGACCTCATCAGGGATCCGATGCAAGGATATATCATTATATTATATATATACATGCAGAATATATCATTCCATCCTCACAATAGGCTAAGGACATAGGCTCAGAGTATTCAACTAGCTTTCCCAAAGGCACACAACAGCAGAGTGGGATTTTAACCCAATTTGGGCTATCTCCAAAGCCCACACTTTTGGAATAACTGCAGAGGTATCAGGATGCATCTATTATATGTCAGGGGACTGCTAGAGGCTCAAAGGTCTCCTCTCCATAGGAAAGAAGAGACCCCTTAGTACTGATTGCTTTGGTGGGGCACTGGCACCCTGCAGTTAGAGCCTGTAGGAAGAAATGGAGTATCAGAGTATTGGTCTCTCAGGAACCTGGCTTTTTGGGTGGCTTGAGGCAGTAGCTGCCCCTTCATATGTGCAACCAGGCTCCTGCCAGACAGGTAATAACATCGCCTCCTCCTTGCGGCAGATTATATTTTCCAAAAAGCATCTTCAACAGTACTTCCAGTCCCACCTGTGCTTCTAGAGCCTGGTCAGTCTCTCAGTTTAGAGGTGGAGTCTATTTCCCTTCCCCTTAAGACTGCCTCAGTGGATAGACTACGGCAAGAAAGATATCATGACTTCCAAGACAAACTCTAAAAGGCAACATGGCTTCCACCTGGCTCTTTCTATTCTGAGCCACGCTTACCTTTGAAACACCAGCTGCCATGTTGTAAGGAAGCCCAAGTGACGTGGAGAAGCATCTGTGAGTGTTCTGGCAGGCATACCAGCTTGAATCTCAGCCATCAGCCAGCATCAACCACCAGATGCGTGAGAGAGAGAGCCCTTCAGATGACTTCAGGCCTTAGCCTGCAAGCTGTCCCAACTGATGCTGAGTAAGCACACACAACCTATCCCTGTGGAACCCTGTCCAATCTGTAGATTTCTGAGCAAAATAAATGATATTATTGTTTTAAGCCACTGAGTTTCAGCATGGTTTGTTATTCAGCCATAGTAACTGGTACATCCTGAACTCACTGCTTTCAGGACAGCCCATTATGCTCACACACAGGGCTGCTCACCTACGCTGTGGCTCAGCATAGGCTCTGGGCTCACCTGGTGTAGAGCTAAGGGCTCTGTTAGCTTGAAGGGGTGCCTTTCTGTAAGTGGTCTTGCCAGGGGAGCACCATTTCCTTTTTCCTACAGGGGCATGGTACGGGCTAGCTGCCTCCCTGCTCACAGATGTTAAGTTTCTAGAACACATTTGTTATTCTTGTTTTGTTTTTGTTTTTAGAGCCAGGATCTTGCTTTGTTGCCCAGATTGGAGGGTGGTGGTACCATCATAGACCACTGTAACCTCAAACTCCTGGTGTCAAGTGATCCTCCTGCCCCAGTCTCCTGAGTAGCCAGGACTATAGGGATCTGCCTCCATGCTTGGCTAATTTATTTTTTATTTTTTGTAGAGATGGGGTCTTGCTGTGTTGCCCAGGCTGGTCTTGAACTCCTGGTCTCAGGTGATCCTCCCACCTTGGCCTCTCAAAGTGTTAGGATTATAGGTGTGAGTCACTGCACCCAGCCAGGGTGTTTTTCTTAGTATTGAGTAAAACCTTCACTCTTTAATTTCCTGTCCTAATTCTATTGTCTGGCGTTCATGCAGAATTAATCTAGTTTCTTTTTGGTGTCTTGATGGTCGAAGATGTCACTCATGGACTCCCTGAACTTTCCCCTTGTCTGGCTAAGACCTCGCTCTTCTGGCCTTTCCTCTTAGAAAGAAAGCTTCTCAAGCTCGTCACCATCCTGGCCTTCCTTCCTCCTTCAATACCTTTCTTTCATCTCTGGCAAAGTCTTGCTCCCAAGTGGGCCCTGTCCCTAGATAGAATCTGGCCTGCATTTGAAACCAGTACTCAGCAGGCTCCTCTGTGGTATTTTCCCAGTTGTCTTGACAGGTTAATTTAGCCAGGCATTGGAACAGGAGGGGAACAGTCTCTGCTCCTGGGGCCCGTGGTTGGAGACGCCTTGCTGCCTAAAAGACACAGTCCCACTCCTTGTGCCTGGGAGGCCAGGCCAATCAGTCACCACTGCTGCCCTCAGCCACCTCTGCCCACTGCCCGCCGTCTGAGGGTGCAGAGCTGGGCCTGCATTTTCCCACAAGGCCACAACTCTGCATCAGCAGCAGCAACCATCAGTTCTATCTAGTTTCAAGACAATTTCATCACCACCAATGGAGACTCCACACCCATTAGCAATTACTCCCCATTTCTCCCATCCCCCAATCCCTGCAACCATGAATCCGTGTTCTGTCTCTGTGGATTTGCCTATCCAGTCATTTCACACGCTGTGTGGCCTTTTGTTCACTACGAGGCTTCTATCTACCTCAAGGCATCTGTTTCTTCCTCGGGCCTAGTTAGTCATGCTGGTCCTGGTCAGCGGTTGGTCCCCTCCTCTACCTTCTGGCCAGGGTGACCTTAATAATTGTCACTGGGGGCCCAGTGTTGTGGCTCACACCTATAATCCCAGCACTTTGGGAGGCCAAGGCGGGCGGATCATGAGGTCAGGAGTTCAAGATCAGCCTGAACAACATGGTAAAACCCCATCTCTACCAAAAATACAAAAATTAGCTGCGCGCAGTGGCGCACACCTGTAATCCTAGCTACTCGGGAGGCTGAGGCAGGAGAATCACTTGAACCCAGGAGGCGGAGGTTGCAGTGAGCAGAGATCAGGCCACTGCACTCCAGCCTGGGGAATAGGGTGAGACTCCATCTAAAAAAAAGAATTGTCACTGGATCTGGATGTTGGGGTTCAGCAAACGTGGGTCACTGCCAGGAGAACCAGGACCCCAATCCATCTTTCCATTTTGGATGAGGAAGATGGATGGGGAGGAATTTTTCTCAGCTTAGATTCTTTCTTCAGCCCATGGCCATTAAGAGTTGGGGTATGGGTGAGACCCTTGAAGAGGATGGTATGGGATGAAGCCCTTCCTGGCTTCCTGACTCAACCTCCAGCAGATGGAACCCAACCTTGGGTACTCCAGCTGGGACAGCAGAGACTCCTCAGCCCCTCTACTCCCCACATTCTTCCTTGCTTTCCAACATCCAAGAAGAACTGGTCCATCAGAAAAGAGGTCAGGGACGCGGGGGCCACCTCCACTGCTGGAGGTGGATGGGACCCTCCTGGGCAGTGCTGAGGGCTGTGAGGGAAGGAGATGGCTGGAGCCTGCTCAGGCTTTCTGCAGCCTCTGGGTGAGCAGACAGGACGAAGAGAGAGGGAGAGTGGGAAGCAGGAGAGAAGAGCTGGTACCACTGGCTGTCTCCCCTTTGCCTTCTTCTCAGACATGGACCTCTGCATAGCTTTTTAATCCACGCTTTGTTTTTCTCTCCTCCTCATTTCCCCCTTTGTCTCTGCTTGTCTCCCCCAAGTGGCCCCTGCTCACTCAAAGTAAAAGCCGAAGACTTGCAAAGCTGAAGCAGCGCAACTGATCTGCTATCCCATCTGCCTTCTCTCTGACTTCATCTTCTTACTGTTTCCTGAGCATCGCAGGCCGGCTGCCACCTCAGGATCTTTGCATATTCTGTCTCCATTCTTTGCCCAGACATTGGCATGCTGCCTCTTAACCACCTTCACTCTAACAGCACCTCCTCTGCCACTTGGCCTTAAATTCCAACTCTTCATCTTGCTTTTTCTTGCTTTTTTTCCTTAGCATTGATTGCTAGCTGGTGTGTGTGTGTGTGTGTGTGTGTGTGCATGTGGACTGTTATTTATCTGGTTTTCTGTCTTTCCATTTAACCAGAATGGAACTCCCATAATTGTGTGTGTTTGGTCTGCTGCTATGCACCCTGTACATGGCACATAGTGAGTGCTTAGTGAATATTTATTGAATGAATGCATGGATGCCTGGCATTCATACCCAGGGGAGCTGCAGCCTTGATGCTGGTGCCATCCAAGCCCTGAGTGTGGAGGTGAGCCTGAATTTGAACATACGGCTCTCTCCCTTAACCTGAGCATCGCTGGCTTCAAGGCAGGTATGGCCACAGCCTGCTTCACCTTGGCCAGGGGCCTGGCTAGACACGTCTGGGCAGGAAGGCAGGCATCTGACTGGAGACTTGAATTTAACCCAGTCTTTGCCACATACAGAAAACATTGTATGACTTGCACCAGTGAAACTTGAAGTTCTAAATATCCAGTTGCTCCAGTGTTCTGTGTGGACGACTGAGGGGGAGCATTTTCCTGGGCGGCATGTGTTGATTGACGTGAGATCATTCTGGGTGTTTCATCACCCCGATCAGAGATAGGAGGGAATAGACTGAGGTTTGGGAGATTTTCCTGAATTCTGATGTCTGACAAGTGTGATGAATAGTGTTCAATCAACACAAAGGAGATCCTTAATCTTGGAGTGGGAGAGTAGGAACCTAGGGCACTCCCAGTTAGGTTTGGGTGTGGATTATAGGAGGGAAAGTCCTAGTCCAGGAAAGCAGGCTGTGTCCCTCATATATTATGAAGTTGTCACCTGTGTGTGTCCATGGTTGTGTGTGTTTTTGTGTGTGTCTCTGTGTTTGTGTGTCCATGTGTGTGTCGTGTGTATCTTCATATCTCTGTGTGTTGAAGAAATGGGGATCTGAGGGGCAGTTCTGGGTTCCTTGTCCATGGCATTCGAGACGGTCTCTGGTGTGCACAGTGTTTTAGTGGCAATATAGCTCTCTGAGATATAAGCATAATTGCTCTCTGTCTGCCTGTTTTATTTCTCTAACAGTGGTTTTCAACCCTGGCTGCACATTAGCCCCATCTGGAGAGTTTTATAAAATACTGGTGTGTAGTTTCACGGCATACCAGTTAAATCAGAGTCTCTGGACGTGGGAACAGGGCACTGGTATGTTTGTGAAGCTTGACATGTGACTCTAATTTCAACTGCTGTAAGGTGTGTGCTGGGACCTTTTAGTAAGGTTTAGGGGGAACCACACTAAACTTGAAGCCCAGAGGTTTGGGTACTGGCTCCATCATTAAGTTGTCTTTGACCTTGAGCAGGTCACTTTTTCTTTCTGGTTCCTTAATATTTTTTTCTTCGGTTAGATGTGGATAATTGCACCTTTCTGCCTGCCTCCTGCCTACGGCTGAGAGGTCAAATGTGTGAAAGGGCTTTGTGCATTCTGAAAGGATACAAGAATGCAAGAACGTATTATTAGCATTATTTGGGTGAGCCCTTTGTAGAGAACCAAAAAATGGGGCCAGAGGTGTGTGTACAATTACAGCAAGATCATAGTGATAGAAAAGCCGAGGGGCACATTCTGCTACTCTGATTTAGTTTTCCCAAGACCAGCCCAAACCAGGAACTTGTAATTCTATGCTTGTAATTCTAGAAGCTGACACCAGGTGGTGCCAGATTCATGGCATCGACGGCAAAGCTCTCATTTGACAACGATTTCCTGTTCCCTTTAGTTAAAATATTTTGGCTGGGCTCAATGGCTCCCTCTTGTTGTCCCCAGCAGTATACAAGGAGGATCTCTTGAGCCCTAGCGTTTGAAGCTGCTGTGAGCTATGATCATGCCACTGCATTCCAGCTTTGGCAGCAGAGATGTGGTATTTAACGAAATAAAAATAGGCCGGACGCGGTGGCTCACGCCTATAATCCCAGCACTTTGGAAGGCCGAGGCGCGTGGATCACGAGGTCAGGAGATCGAGACCAGCCTGGTGAACACGGTGAAACCCCGTCTCTATTCAAAATACAAAAAATTAGCCGGGCGTGGTGGCATGCGCCTGTAGCTACTTAGGAGGCTGAGGCAGAAGAATCGCTTGAACCCGGGAGGCGGAGGTTGCAGTGAGCCGAGATCCCACCACTGCACTCCAGCCTGAGCGACAGAGCGAGACTCCGTCTCAAAAAAAATAGATACATAAAAATAAAAATAAACCATTTACTACAATAGCCATTTAGATATTAAGGTGAGAGTTTAAATGCCCTTCTCGCACTATCTCTGGGCAGTCAGATGGCGGTTTTCCTTCTGCCCAAGATCCCTTCCTACACTCCTTCTCTCTTGATTCTTCTGGCCTTTGTAATAAAAACTTGTCTTAGGCCTGAAGTGGGGCCTGCCCACTCAGATTCCAGAGCAACATCAAAAAGCTTTGCTTGCTGGCAGTGAACCAGGGAGGAGGCCTATCTGGCTCCTCTGCAGACTTAATTAGCTCTTGAGCTGCTCTTTCTGTCAATCTGGCTTTCTCTGCTCCTCCCTCCCCCTTGCTTTTAAGGAGAGAATCTCATTTTCTGCTCCCAGGGGCCCATTCTTTGCAAGCCAGTTTAGTTTTCTTTCCTTTCTGTGATCAGGAAAACGGGATGTAGATGTCAAGGAGGGTAATTGTAAAAGCTGACTGACATGTTTTCTTTCTGCAATCAGGGAAGCCTGACTTTGGCAACTGAGCCAAATCATGCATTCCCCCTGCCTTTGAAACTCTCCCCTGGGTACAAGTTATTTTGCGTAAAATAACTCGATATTTGCATAGAACCAACCCAGGGACTTTTACCCGGTTTTCTTTCAAGAGTCTAGGTCATTTTTTGTTCGTTTTTTTCCCCCTTTTTCTAGCTGTTTGAAAACACATCTGAAATACACAATTGTGGATGTTATGGGTCAGCTGGTATAAATAGAAACAAACTTTTTGGAAGGATGCACATGGAAGGATGAACAATGATTGCCTCTGGGGATGAGACTGGATGTTTGAGTTGGTTCATGTTCTCATAGCAAATCTTCTATGGCAGGGAGCTTGGGGCACTTTAGCTGACTCAATGCCATCTTATCTTCACTCCCTCGGGTCTTAGAGAAAAGGATTAGAGGGAGGTGACTTCTCTCACCCTATGGCCACACAAGCAGTCCAGGTCCCCAGCTATCCTTTCTTGTAGCTTCACGGGAATATAGAGAGTGGGGTTTCCAGGTGAGGTACTCAGAAACCAAGGAAGGAGGCCACTGGGCAAATTGCTGGATGCCAGATGCTGTAAGAGTGAAGTCCTCATGGGCTCCAGTGGGAGGAAGAGCGTCTGTGGTGACCCGGTGTAGACAGGAGCCCATGCAGTTTCTGGACTCTAGAACAAGACCCTTGACTGCCATCTTTCCCTCTACCCCAACTTCTTCCCAGCTGCATTCCCTTCCCCTGCTTGAGCAAATTCTGTGGGATCTTCACCCAACTCTCTGTCAATCCATTCTGATAACACCTGCCTTTCTCTCTTCCCTTCTTTCTGGAGTTTCCTTTTCCATTTCTGAGAAATTCTTCCTTTCTCCAGAGGCAAGTCTTTCTACCTCTCTCCTTCGTCTTCCTTCCCTCCTTCCCTCCCTCCTTCCTTCCCTCCCTCCCTCCTTCCTTCCTTCCTTCCTTCCTTCCTTCCTTCCTTCCTTCCTTCCTTCCTTCCTTCCTTCCATCTTTCTTGCTTGCTTTCTTGCTTTCTTTCCTTTTTCTTAAGATAGGGTCTCACTCTGTCACCCAGGCTGGAATGCAGTAGTGCAATCACAGTTCACTACCACCACGAACTCCCGAACTCAAGAAGTCCTCCTGCTTCAGACTCCCGAGTAGCTGAGAATACAGGCACGCACGATCACACCTAGCTTTGTTCTTTCATTATAGACCACGATGGCCCCTTAGACCTGACTTGAAATCACCAAAGACCAGATCTTCCTTCCTTTTTTTTTTTTTTTTTAAAAGCCAGTCAAATTCAGCAGTGGGGGGTTGTATACCAACTTTAGTGACACTAATGTTAATAAGTTCTGATAACCCACTACCATCGGACCAGCCCAGATCTTCCTTCTTTAAGGCAGGAGGTCTTACTCTCAAAACCTTTTAAGTTTCATATTGCAATGGTCTGGCCACAGATAGCCTCTTTCTTTGTGCTTAAATAAAAGCGAATCTGAATAAAACCAAAGTTTTAAATCAAGGCGTATTTGCTTTTCTTTTTGTTCCAGCCATAGTGAGCAGCTTTATGGCGCAGGTGTGGCCCACCCCGTTTCTAGGACTTTGCACTTACCATTCCTGCTGCTCGGAGCACCCTTCCCTTCACCATCCCTTCATTTTTCCCACTCCCTTCTTTTCACAGGGTTCCTTTCAGTCATCTCTTCATCCTGGAAATGCACGATTCTCAAAGTATTTTGTTAGCACATGCCAGACTTTTATTCAACTCATGAGTGAGGTGTGGTGAGCTGCTACAGTAATGGTCTTCAGTTTATCCACACCTCCCTGTGTCTACAACTTCCCACCCTGCTTGCCCACGTGACTTGCTTTGACCCATGGGACATGATAAATAAAATATGGGCCGACCCTCAAAGTACTTGCATGTTGTTGCTTACTCTAGCTCTTGTTCTTGGAAGCCATCTAGTAGCACATAAAAATCACAGGCCTGCCTGCCAGATGGTGAGAGACACAGGGACTAGTTGTCCCTTCTGTAGGTGAGGGCATTTTAGATCAACGAGTTTCCAAGTGTCCCGCTAGCTAATTATAGATGTGTAAGCAACCTAGCAGACATTAGCCACCCCAACCAGAAGAACTTCCCAGCACACAAAATCACCAACAAAGAAAGCCTTCTTGTTTTAAGCCACTCAGTTTTGGAGTACTTTGTTATACAGCTGAGGCTGACTGATACATGAGAGAATCAGCAGGAAAAAACAGCAAACTAGTTCATTGAAGATATGAGGAACTGGGATTTATACAGTGAAGGAAAAAAAGAATGTTGAAATAAGACTGCAAAATTCTGTGTAAAACTGGTTAATACCTAACCAGGCAATAAAAAGTAACCTTTGGAGTTATCTCAAAGACTCAGAGATGGTGAAATTTAGGAAATGAAAGAAAACTTTTATCTTTCAAGAGCGTCAATGAGTCAGGCTTTTCAGAAGGGCTGGCTTGCCAAATACAAAACACGACGGGCATTTAAGGAAAAAAAAAAAAAAGACAAAATGACCACTTGTAAAGTTTACATGAACTTTTTCGTGGTGAAAGACGTCGTATTTCTCATATCATTCTCATAATCCCAAAGGTTACAGCAAATCTTCAGATATCAGCAGAGCAAACATCAGGGAAAAGACGATTTTGTTCAAGAGCCTAGTTCTGTGGGAAATGGCCAAGGTTTTGTGATGTACGTGACCCGAGCCAGGCAGGGAGATTTTGTTATTTTTGCTTAATTTTTTTCTAGCTGTAGTAGATATTTAATGCAATGATACTGCAATGAGAAAGTCTCAGTGTCAGTTTTTATCTTTACACTTCTTTATTGGACAGAAAAAAAAAAAAACTCTTTATAAATTTTATACGAGTTAACTATTTTATGTCTAGGCCCTTACCAAGAATGTATCAAATAAAGGTACATTGCCTAAAAGATAGTCAGATGACCCTCAGGTGGGATTTTTTGAAAATGCTCGCTGGCCGTGGTGGATCATGCCTGTAATCCCAGAACTTTGGAGTCCACGGTGGGCAGATCACCTGAGGTGAGGTGTTCAAGACCAGCCTGGCCAACATGGTGAAACCGGCGTGGTGGCTCACACCTGTAACCCCACTGCTTTCGGAGGCAGAGGTGGGCGAATCACCTGAGGTCAGGAGTTTGAGACCAGCCTGACCAACATGGTGAAACCCCATCTCTACTAAAAATATGAAAATTAGCCAGGCATGGTGGTGGGTACCTGTAATTCCAGCTACAGGGGAATCGCTTGAACCTGGGAGGTGGAGGCTGCAGTGAGCCAAGACAGCACCACTGCACTCCAACCTGAGCAACAAGAATGAAACCCCGTCTCAAAAAAAAAAAGAAAAGAAAAAAGAAAAGAAAAAGAAAAAAAGAAAATACTCTAGCATGGATGATAGGTCACACAATCATTTTTTTTTTCTTATTTCTACATCATGGATCATTTTTCTAAACAAATCTTTCCCTGACCACAAGCCCAAGGCAAGTGCTGCTACTTCTGGCTGCCATAGTGCCTGAGCTGATTTGTCACCGTCTCTTTTTATCCTGTAAATGCCTGTTTGTTTGTAAAGTCTCCTCCTTTAGACTGTGGCTTCCTTGAGGTTGACGATGTGTGTTATATACCTTTGGATCCCCAAAGTTTAGCACAGTGCTTTGTACAAACGTTTGTTGAATGATTACATCCATTTATTGTTTCCTCATGCAACTGAGGACAGTGTTTCCCATACGTGGCGGCACCAGAATTTCCAGGGGGTGTTTCATTAACCAACTTCCCAGGTAATTCCAATACAGTGACGTACTGGAGGCAGCTGGCACTGGCTGGTGAGAGCCGTTTCTGAGTATCTTCTCCCAACTCTGTGTCCAGTGACAACACATTGGTAATTTGAAATGGAGCACAGTGGGAGTATTTACACCATGATATCAGCAAATGCTACAAATCAGGGCTTTTGAGAGCCTGTGTACCTGCTTGCCACCAAGTCTGCTCATCTCTGGCCCAAAGACTAATGCCAGAGAATTGTTGACTGAGGGTGAGGCTGGCAAACTATGCCTGCTTTTGTACTGCCCATGAGATAAGAATAGTTGTAATACTTTAAAAAGCTTGTGAAAGAGGAAGAAGGGGAAGGAGAAAGGAGAACAAACAGAAGGAAGATCGAGGAGGAGGAGAAGAGGAAAGAAGAGGAGGATGAGGAAGAGGACAAGGAAAAATAGAAATTGTGATAGCGACTGTATGTGGCCTGCAAGGCTTAAAATGTTTCATATCCAGCTGTTTATGGAAGAGTTTTGCTGACCCCTGACCTAGGGAAGCTCCGTAACTCTGACTGCCTAGGAAAATCACCTTGGAGAGCTTTTACTAATTCTGCTGCTTGGACCTCACGATGCCTGAGGTGGGGTTGCAGGAATCCTTATGTTTTAGCAACTTCCCAGGGAACTCATGCTTTCCTCTCTGGGGTCCCTGGTCTCCTGGCTCCCACCCTGTCTCCCCATTCCCTCAGCTTGCTTCCATTGCCATGTCCAGCCTGGTCCCAGCCACCCTTGAGTCACAGAGTGAGGGCCTCTGTAGAGTTTCCATGGATCTGAGAGGTGTTATGTCATCTGGAAACAAGGGAGAGGAGTGAGTGAAGCCTCAGAGTGGGTGTAACTCCAGCCTGGAGAAGTGAGAAGGTACTGATAGATGAGCAACGTTTTGCCCATCCCCTGACTTCCACCCCAGGGCTTGGAGGGCACCAAAGACATTGGGCAGAAATACTCTTATTGTCTGGGCGCGGTGGCTCATGCCTGTAATCCCAGCCCTTTGGGAGGCCGAGGCGGGCGGATCGCTTGAGGTCCAGACTTTGAGACCAGCCTGGCCAACACGGTGAAACCCCATCTCTACTAAAAATACAAAAATTAGATGGGCATGCTGGCGGGTACCTGCAATCCCAGCTACTCAGGAGGCTGAGGCAGGAGAATTGCTTGAACCCAGGAGATGAAGGTTGCAGTGAGCCGAGAATGCACCACTGCACTCCAGCATGGTGATAGTGAGATTCAGTCTCAAAAAAAAAAAAAAGAAGATAGAAAGAAATACTCTTACTTTGGGGCTAACTAGATGGTGAGTTGTTCATCACGCATGTTTGAGGCAGGGAGGAGCATTTAGGAATTTGATTCACATCTCCCTGAGTACTCCAGGGAAGGAAGTGGGTATAGGGTCTTGGAAGACGCACCCTTCACCTGCCATATATGTGCCTGCTTGTCTTGAAGTATGACTATAAAGGAATGTGGCGAATTATTATTATTATTGTTATTTTGAGATGGAGTCTCACTCTTTCGCCCAGGCTAGAGTGCAGTGGCATGCCTTTGGCTCACTGCAAACTCCGCCTCCCAGGTTCAAGTGATTCTCCTGTCTCAGTCTCCTAAGTAGCTGGGATTACAAGAGTGTGCCACCACACCCAGCTAATTTTTGTATTTTTAGTAGAGACGGGGTTTCACCATGTTGGCCAGGCTGGTCTCGAACTCCTGACCTCAGGTGATCCACCCACCTCGGCCTCCCAAAGTGCTGGGATTACAGGTGTGAGACATCGCGCCCGGCTGAATTATTTTTGACAAACATACCAGAGTCAATAACACAATCCAGGGCACCTCTGTAGAACACACAGTTCTGGAAGGCTACCATTACTCCAGCAGTTGTGAAACTTCTTTGGAACACTTCCAGAGCTTGCCGCAAATTCTTCCGAATTTCTTCTATGTTGGTAATTTTTCACTGAGAATAGACTACTCTTTGGAAAAGGCTAAAATTCACTCAGAAACAAGTAATTAATGTAACTTGGGATTGAAAAATCCAATAATTTATATAAAATGAGGACATTGGATATACACATAGGCTGCAATGATTAAGAGTGTGGGTTCTGGGATGGGCATGGTGGCCCATGCTTGTAATCCCAGAGCTTTGGGCGGCAGAGGCAGGACGATCACTGAAGGCCAGGAGTTTGAAACCAGTCTGGGCAACATAGCAAGACCCTGTCACTACAAAAAATGTTTTAAAATTAGCTGGGGGCAGTGGTGTGTGCCTACAATCCCAGCTACTCAAGAGGCTGAGGTGGGAGGATGGCTTGAGCCCAGGAATTCAAGATTACAGTAAGCAATGATGTCACTGTAGAGTGTACACTGTGTACAGTGTCGTTGCACTCAATCCCAGGTGACAGAGTGGAGACCCTAGGGTTCTGGAGCTACATTTCCTGGATTCAAAGCCAAGTCTTCATCACTTAAAATAGCAGCACAAACCTCATGGTGTCTTATTTTTCTTACCTATCTAATGGGGCTTAAACAAATATTTTCCTCATAGATTTGTTGCAAAGATGAAATGAATTTGTATATGTATTTATATATACATGTATGTGGCTAGGATCTTCATGGCTATTACTGGAGTCCGTGTGCAGTACATACTACCTTGGAGGATATTAAAAAGATTCTAGAGATGTTTTGGGCAGTGGCAGCAGCATGACTGTTTCAGGCCTGCAGATTTGCAGCTTGGCTGTTTGAAGGACTCATTTGAATGCACACATTCCGTGTTAAGGTGGATTTCTAAATCCCACTATCCCCATGCTGTCTGAAGGGGATGCTGGCTTAGCCCGCTGTTCCCCGACACCCACTGCAGGTCCTGTGTCTCCACAAGGATTCTTTTAAACTTGTGCAGACTCGGGATACAGGGGAAAGGGAAGGCTGGGGGCAATAGCCTGCTCCAGATCTCCGTCTGGAAAGCGTGGGAGACTAGAAAAGTTGATAGTGAGGAACTTGAGACTGCATTTGACATTGGGCATGGCTATTGTCATTCTAATAGCCACATCCTATTAAAGAATGGCCGGGCGCGGTGGCTCACGCCTGTAATCCTAGCACTTTGGGAGGCCGAAGTGGGTGGATCACCTGAGGTTAGGAGTTCAAGACCAGCCTGGCCATCATGGTGAAACTCCATCTTAAAAAAAAAAAAAAAAAAAAAAAAAAATTAAAGAATGAATAAGGAGATGAGACTGTGGGAAGCACCTCATCCGCGAATCCCCTTTCGCACCAGATAGAGGGATTTGAAAATGAAGTGTGAGACAGGTTTACAAACAGTTTGTGTAAATGGATGGGAGAGAAAGCATATTTCAAAGACATTTTGCTGTGGCCCACATGTGGAGACCCTTTTGCAGAGTTCAGGAAATACAAAATCTAACTCAAGGATTTAATTTATTTTATTTTAAAAATTAACACATAATAAAGTTGGATTATGCTTTGGATGTGACATGCAACCACTTTGTGCCCAATGCAAGTTCACAAATATTTTCTCCTATTTTTTTTAGAAGTTTCACTATTTTTGGTTTTACATTTAGGTGTGTGATTCACTTTGAGTTAATTTATGTACTTGGTGTTATGTATAAATCAACGTTTGTTTTTAAAAATGTAGATATTTGCTTATTTCAATATCAGTTATTGAAAGGACCATCTTTTCTGACTGAATTACCTTTGCAAATTTGTGAAAAATCAGTTTTCTAAATATCTGTTGGTCTATTGTTGGATTGTTTATTCTGTTGTGTTAATCTAGTTTTCTTTCTTAATGCCAATACCATATGATCCTGTTTAATATATCTTTATAATGAGTCATGAGATCATGTAGTACTAATTCTTTTGTACTTCACGTGAATTTTTGGAATGAACATGTAAATTTCTTTATAAAATCCTGCTGAGTGGCTGGCTGCGATGGCTTACGCCTGTAATCCCAGCACTTTGGGAGGCTGAGACGGGTGGATCACCTCAGCTCAGGAGTTCGAGACCAGCCTGACCAACATGGTGAAACCCGGTCTCTACTAAAATGCAAAAATTAGCCAGGTGTGGTGGCGTGCGCCTGTAGTCCCAGCTACTCGGGAGGCTGAGACAGGAGAATTGCTTGAACCTGGGCAGGAGAGGCTGCAGTGAGCCAAGATCGTGCCACTGTACTCCAGTTTGGGCAACAGAGCAAGACTCCATCTCAAAAAAAAAAAAAAAAAAAAAAAAAGAAAAAAGAAAAAGAAAAAGAAGAACAAATCCTGCAGAGATTTTTATTGGGATTGTTTGAATCTGTATATCAATTTGGAGAGAATTACATCTCAAAAGTATTAAATCTTCTGACACATTAATATCATATGTCTCTCCATTTATTTAGATTTTCTTTAACTTCTCTCAGCAATGTTTTATAGTTTTCAGTGTAAAGAACTTTCTTCTTCAGAAGGTTTTAAACTGAAAATTCTATTTATTTAATATATAGAGAGATATTCTGGTATCTATTATCAATAATAGTAACTAATAATAGTATAATAGTAACTAATGAGTCACTATTATCGATAGTTACTATCGATAGTTATCTGTTTTTTACTGAGTAAGCATTTATAGTTTGCGTTTCCCAGATAATCTGTCTATTTCATTTGATTTGTTTAATTTATTGGCATGAAATTATTCGTAATATTCATTTAGTATCCTTTACTATTTGTAGAATCTTCAGTATGTCACTTTTCTCATTTTTAATATTGGTAATTTGTGTCTCCTTTTTTTTCTAATCAATTTGGCTAGTGGTTTACAAATTTAACTTATCAAAGAAACTGCTTTGGGTTTCATTGATTTCTTCTATTTTTTAATTGACTGTTTTATTGGTCTTTGCTCTGATTTTTATAATTTCCATTCTTCTGTTTCATTTGGGTTTCTTTTGCAGTAATTTTGCTGACTTTTTAAAGGATGGGATTCCACGTTGTTGATTCAACAAATTCTTTTCTAAATAGGCATTTCAAACTATAAATTCCCTCTAAGTATTGCTTTAGCTGCATCCCACAACTTGTGATAAGCTGAGTATCATTTTTATTTCATTCAAAATACTTTCCAATTTCTCTCATTTCTTTATTTCTTCTTTGACTCACGAATTCATAAAAGTGTGTTATTTAGTTTTCATTTATTTCAGATATAGATATAGATATAGAAGGGTTTATGCATATAAGTACCACAATATACTATTCTTATTTTTGTTTAAACATCTACTTATTTTTTAAAGGGATTTAAATAATAAGGGAAAGTCTTATGTATTACCCAAGAAGTTACCTTGCGACTATTCTTTATTCCTTTGTGTAAATCTGTATCTCTATCTGTAATTTTACTTCTGCCAGAGGAAATTCCTTTATTATTTTCTGTAGTGTGGGGCTGCTAGTGATGAATTGTTCTAGTATTTGAATGTCTGAGAAATCTTTATTTTGCCTTTGGTTTTGAAAACTATTTTTGCTGAGTAAAGAAATTTTGGTTGTAATTTTTCCCCCAGTACTTTAAAGATATTGCTACATTGTCTTCTTGTTTACATTGTTTTTGATGAGAAATATGTTGTCATTCTTACATGTGTTCCTCTGTAGCATGTCTTTCTCTGGTGCTTTTAAGTTTCTCTCTTTATTTGTTTTGAACAATTTCATTATGATGTACCTTAGTATAGTTTGCTTCAAGTTCTTGTATTTGATTTTTCTTCTCATTATGGGTCACATTTTCCTGCTTCTTTGCATGCCTAATAATCTTTTTTTGGAGGGCCAGACATTGTGAATTTTATCTTGTTTGGTGGTGCTAGATATTTTTGTGTTTCTATAAACATCTTTGAGCTTTGTCCTGGGACACAGTTAAATTACTTGGAAATAATTTAATCCTTTGGACGGGGGATTGTTTCTAGACTTGTTATGCAAGACTAGAGTAGCAGGGGTAATTATTCTGCACTATTAAGTACTGAGTATTTCACTTAATGCATGAATCACTGAGTTTTATAGTGTTTTGTTGGACCAGGCATCCTTCCTGCTCCTGCTGAACACCTGGCACTCTCCCCTCTAATCGTTTCCGTGGTTCTTTTCCCAGCCTTGGGTAGTTTTCTCATACACACATGCCTACCAGTACTCTGCTGAATAGTCTTTTAGGACTCTGCAGATTTCTATCTGTGCAGCTCTCTCCTCCTATCTGTTACTTTGCTCTTTGGACCATAGCTGACTTTTTCTCTCTGGACTCTCACTTGCCTTCTTTTTCTTTTTCTTTCTTTCTTTTTTTTTTTTTTAAGATGGAGTCTTGCTCTGTTGCCCAGGCTGGAGTGCAGTAGTGTGATCTTGGCTCACTGCAGCCTCTGCCTCCAGGTTCCAGCGATTATCCTGCCTCAGCCTACCAGGTAGCTGGGATTACAAGCGCCCGCCACCATGCCTGGCTAATTTTTGTATTTTTAGAAGAAATGGGATTTCGCTATGTTGGCCAGGCTGGTCTCGAGCTCCTGACCTCAGGTGATCCACCCACGTTGGCCTCCCAAAGTGCTGGGATCACAGGCATGAGCCACCACACCCGGCCTTTTTTTGTTGTTGTTGTTCTTTTAAGATGGAGTTTCACTCTTGTTGCCCAGGCTGGAGTGCAATGGCACAATCTCGGCTTACCACAACCTCCACCTCCTGGGTTCAAGCAATTCTCCTGCCACAGCGTCCCGAGTGGCTGGGACTACAGGCATGCGCCAGCACACCTGACTAATTTAGTATTTTTAGGGATGGGGTTTCTCTGTGTTGGTCAGGCTGGTCCCTAACTCTTGACCTCATGTTGTCCGCCCCCCTCGGCCTCCCAAAGTTCTGGGATTATAGGTGTGAACCACTGTACCCCGCCTCTCACTTCCTTCTTAACTTGGGGGGTCTTCCAGTCTCCATTTATGTTCCCCTTCCTTGTACTGTGGTCTGGAAACTCTCTTAATGCAGCAACCTGGGGCAATGGTTGGGCTATTCTCACTATTTTCCCCATCTTTCATTTATCACTCTATTTCATTGCCTGATGTCCACACTCTTGTGAACTATCATTTCATATGTCTCGTTTGTTAATTTGCTTTTTTGTTATTTCAGGCAGAAGCATAAATCCAGTCTTTGTTATTCCATCTTAGCCAGAAGTGGATCTTTAGGGTCTAATCTTCATTCAGAAGGTCTGGAGTTGCTGTATGTAAGAATCACTTGATGAAGCTTGTTAAAGTACAGATGCTCCCACACAGCAATATGATGTCTGCAGAGGGAGAAAACGATCTGCATTTCAGTGAGATACTCTGGCCACAATTTCAGAAGTGCTGACTTCAGACATCCTTCCATCTTTGGCCTGCAACTGTCGTCTTCTTTATAGATTTCAAAGTGCTCTGGAGTCAGACTGATTGGTTTCAGTCCCATCTCCACGTGTCACTAGTGTAATCTCTTATCTATCATAAAAAGACAACTCAGAGAAGTTAGAAATTTGTCTGAGATTACAATTAATGCCAAGTAAGGTTACGATACGTATTAAGGGGAATAAATTATGTTGGCACATGGTAAGCCCTCAGTAGATGTTAGTTATTATTGTATGTACTTTACTCCTTGATAGCTAGAACTGCCCATTTTACAGATGAAATTGGAGCCTTGGAGGAAGGCATAGTCACAAGGTCATTTGGCCAGCAAGTGACTGAAACAGGAACCTGGGTCTGACTTCTAGTACAAAGCATTCTCTTTCCTCAGTTGACTCTGCTATCAAAGTGGAGGGTTACCAGCGAGGAGAGAGGAACCCCAGGGGTGTGTGTGTGTGTGTTTGCATTAATGAGGGGAAACTTTGCATTACACTTTGGATGAGGGACAAGTCAGCTCTATCATTTAACTTTGTGGAGATTTCCTCCAAACTATGGGGTTTTATGTGATGCTAAGTCCTAGACTGCATTCCAAATTAAATGCCCTGTTGCTGGAGTTCCACTGATGCCTCTTGCATGCCTCTTATCCTGCCTTCAACATTTAGGAAGCTGGAAGTATGTATATCTATGGAGGGAGGGTAGGACTCTGGATTTATCATCTGCTTCCTTTGCTACGTCCCTCACTTTGATCCCCAGTTCCATGTATGGCACCTTCAGAAACTCTTCAAGTGTAAAGCTCTTTATAATACAGAGTAAGATCTATTTATAGATAAGGTAAGTTACAGTTGCGCAACCCTGAGCCACTCAACTTACCTGTTTGGTTCAGGCTTGAAGCATTTCACTCTCTATTTCAAATAATCCGCCTCTCTAATTACCCTTTCATGTTTTTACCCTTTAATTCCATCTCTAGACCTTCTCTGAGTTGAGTTCTCTTTTTAAGCTTCTTTGGCTTATGGGGAAAACGGTATTTTTTTCCCCTTTAGTAGAGGGTCTATTAAGCACATTTCAAAAGTTATGCATAAAAAGCATGAAGACTTTCACCATGTAAACTAGATCAAGAAGAATTTGGCTGGATGTCCTGGTCAAAAATTATTTGAAAAAAAACAAAAACAAAAACAAAAAAAACAAAACAACAAAAAAAGAGAAGAATTTGGAATGAAGGACAGTACAAATACCAGCCTTATGCCTGTAATGTAGGGCTACATTGATTAATAAGTTTCAGATTAATCAGGGTTCTTTCCAGTTTGAATCACTTGTGGTACAGGGTGTGGGAGGAGTGATTTGTTGGTGTTCCCTCCTTATGGCAGCTGATCTAAGTTCACCTGCATAATTGACCCCTGGCAATTGGCTTTTATGAACGCCAAGAAATAGTGATGATAAATGATTTCATCTCTGGAACCAGTTTCAATGGCCTGGTCATGGCTTTGCAGTCATGGGTGGAGGCCATGTCGGTGCCCAGAGGTGCAGTTATAAGATCCTATGTTGATGCCTTACATTGGCATTGGAGTGTGTCCAGTTCACGGGCCAGGCGTTTGCCGTTCTTGTTGTAGAGTTGGCTTTCCTGAGCTCCCCACGCTCCACCCCATGTGTTTGCTGAAGGAAATGCAGTAAACAGGGCAAGAGGAAGGAGAAGGTTGGAATGAGCAAAGCTTCACCCAAGCCTTCCCGGCAGGGGAGTCAAGAGCCACAACCCATTTTGTTCCATACTTACATGTTTCCAAAGCCTTGTATGGATGTTACTACCGAGCAGACATCTGAGGCCATCATCTAGAGTCTATAGTTCTGGCATTAATGTTCCTATTCCACAGAAGAGGCACACCGAGGCTGCCCAGGCACACACCCTCACCCCTCTGTTGCATTGACCAGGTGCTCTGGCTTAGTCATAGAGGGGGTCCTTGTTTCCCTTGTTTCACCACCAGCCTTTTGCCTTCACTCAGAGAGGGAGAACGGAATGGCAGAAAGAGCAGTAGGTGAGGAGTTAGAAAGTGTGGGCTCCAGTCCAGGCCCTGTGGCCTCGGTGAGTCATTTTACAGACTGGAGTCATTGTACATCTCAGTTTTCTCACGTGAAGCTTGCATAAGCGTGGTGCCTTGGCCAGACGTGGTGGCTCACACCTGTAATCTGTAATCCCAGCACTTTGGCACTTTGGGAGGCTAAAGCGGGTGGATCACCTGAGGTCAGGAGTTCAAGACCAGCCTGATCAACATGGTGAAACCCCGCCTCTACTAAAATACAAAAATTAGCCAGGCTTGGTGGTGGGCACCTGTAATCCCAGCTACTCGGGAGGCTGAGGCAGGAGAATTGCTTAAACCCGGAAGATGGAGATTGCAATGAGCTGGGATTACGTACTGTACTCTAGCCTGGGTGACAGAGCAAGACTCCATCTCAAAAAAAAAAAAAAAAAAAAAAGTGATGCCTCTTGATCTTAAGCCCTGATTAATTTGAAACTTCTTAATCAACAGCCTCCCAGCCTATGACAGAGAATTGCTGCCAGCCATGAGAATTCCTTCTCAGCCATGCTGTGTGGCCATCTGGGGGTCCACCTCACTGTGCAGGAGGAAAGTTAAACCCACAGGTAGATCGGTGCCATTTTACCTGAAGATCTGAGGACTTTTTAAAACATAGTGAACAAGCACAAATATATGACGGAGTAAAGGGTAACAGTCATACGTATTTTAATGATAAAAAGAGGTTTTCAAGATATTCCTTGTTCGAGGCAGGCATCTCTCACTTCATCCCCAGGTCTTGATTCTTCTCTCTTCTGTTATTAAGATGTGTTGGTTGACAAGTATCCCAAGCAAAGAGGGGGCAGGCCCCTTTAGCCAGAAGCAGGGGCAAAGCCTTTGTCATGGGAGGGGAAGCAGGATCCTGAGCACATGGTCTCCATAACTCCCTCTGCCTCCCTTCTCCAATCTGCCATGAATTCCTGTGTGATCAGGGCCCTGGGGGTAGAAATGGGAAATATAGTTTTCTAGCTCCTTGAATCATACTGTGGCCCAAGCAGCGTGGCTGTGAGATTGTTGCAATAGAAGCGACCACTGGGGCACAGGGCCTTGCCTCTCCACTCTGCCATACTGCCATGAAGTCTGGCATTTTCTGGTGGATTTTTTTTTTTTTTTTTGAGACAAAGTCTCACTCTGTCACCCAGGCTGGAGTGCAGTGGCACAATCTCAGCTCACTGCAACTTCCACCTCCCTGGTTCAAGTGATTCTCCTGCCTCTGCCTCCCAAGTAGCTGGGACTACAGGCATATGCCACCACACCCAGCTAATTTTTGTATTTTTGGAAGAGATGGGGTTTCAACATGTTGGCCAGGCTGGTCTTGAACTCCTGACCTTGTGATCCGCCCACCTTGTCCTCCTAAAGTGCTGGGATTACAGGCATGAGCCACTGCATCTGTCTGCTGGAGTTAATGGTGAAGAATGAAGCCCTATTTTGCAGGAGGTAGAAGTGGGGTCTAGTAGGGGCTGCCAGGTTGGGAAAGGCTGAGCAGGTGGGGACATGCAAAGTAGCAGCCAGCCCGCAGACCACTGGATTAGTACTGGCTGTGTTTGTGAGCCCATGTGAGATGCCATTTGGAGATTCCCAGAAAAGGGAAGAGGAGGAGTTTGTGAAAGGGACAAAGTCCTGAGTAGCTGAGGTTGGGGGAGAGTGACAAGAGCCCACACGCATTTAGTTGATTGCTTCCTTTGCTACCTTTGTTCACACAGGCCTTTGAGATCTGAATCTCTGGTTTCATTTGTTCCTCCCGGATCCCCAGGGGTTTATGGAAATTGTAATGGATTGTTTTAAATGTTTCAAAAACTCTAATGGAAATCATAAGATATCTGTTTTATGCTTTCTGTATACCCAGTTATGGGGTTAGGGATATGTTTGATTAATAAATCACGGGGAAATGAATTAATTATTCCTTAATGATTACAGTCTCTTTGGCAGACAACCTATGTCAAGGCCAGGGAGAGAGGAGATAAAACTGTAAGGGAGGGTTTTGATATTGACTAGATTTGGAAATGACGCAGCACCAGAGGCAGCCCAGTTTAGAGCTGCCCTCGGCTGGTGGGACCCGCAGCACAGCGAGAGCCATGGAGGGAAAGCCAGATGCCACAGCCATTTGTCCCCATGTGTGACTCAAGAAGTCTTTAGGTCAGTAGCAAGCGGTGTTATGTGAGAGAGCCACATTAGAAGAATCCCCATCTCTCTCCTGAGCCACTATGACCAGGCAGAAATTTGAAAACAAGGAGAAAACCTAACTTCAAGGTGGGCAAGATGCTTGCTTAAAGAAATAGAATTGGCCGGGTGTGGTGGCTCAAGCCTGTAAACACAGCACTTTGGGAGGCCGAGGCGGGTGGATCATGAGGTCAAGAGATCGAGACCATCCTGGTCAACATGGTGAAACCCCGTCTCTACTAAAAATACAAAAAATTAGCTGGGCATGGTGGTGCATGCCTGTAATCCCAGCTACTCAGGAGGCTGAGGCAGGAGAATTGCCTGAATCCAGGAGGTGGAGGTTGCGGTGAGCCAAGATCGCGCCATTGCACTCCAGCCTGGGTAACATGAGTGAAACTCCGTCTCAAAAAAAAAAAAAAAAAAAAAAAAAAAAGAAATAGAATTGTTCTTCCCAGCGGTGCTCAAATTGTAGCCTGCATCAGAGGTACTGGGAAGACTGTGGGTTTTTTTTTTTTTTTAGACAGAGTCTTTGTCATCCAGGCTGGAGTGCAGTGGCGCAATCTTGGCTCACTGCAACCTCCACTTCCTGGTTCAAGCCATCTTCCCGCCTCAGCCTCCTGAGTAGCTGGGATTACAGGCGCACGCCACCATGCCCGGCTAACTTTTTGCATTTTTAGTAGAGACAGGGTTTCACCTTGTTAGCCAGGGTGGTCTCCATCTACTGATCTGCCCACCTCAGCCTCCCAAAGCGCTGGGATTACAGGCCTGAACCACCGTGACTGGCTGGGAAGACTTTTTAAAATGCAGACATGGGGACCCAGCCCCAGAGTTTCTAATTGAGTAGGTCTGTGGTGAGACTGAATCTGCATGTCTCACCAGTACCCAGGGGCTGCTGCGGCGGCTGGTCCACTGGAACCACACTTTGAGAACCACCTTTTCCCATCTACTCCCATCTCACTTTCTCCCCTCCACGGCTTTGCTGCTACTGTTCTCCTTCCCAGCCTTCTTTTAATCCTCCCCTCACCAATGTCATTCCCTCAACACCTTTCCCCCTTCCCCCACCCCACCCAGATGCCTCTCCTGCCTTTTCCCTCCTTTTATGGTACACTAGGCCCAGCAATCTCCCCCCATCCCACATGACTTTTTCCCTAAACGAAGGGAAACTGGATTTTCTTGAAAACTGAAATGTGAAAGAGATGGGAGGAGAAACGAGTGCGTCCCCCTAGCTGGCGAGGACACTCGTTGCAGGTGACTTAAGACAGTATGAGCTGGACAGGACATGAGGTTCTTCTCAGCTGATAGAGCTGCTTCGGGCTGGTGCGGCCTGGGGAGGACTCCAGGTGACAAGGTTTGCTTTCCTGTGCCCAGAGAGAGGATGGAAAAGAGGGATTTGGCCGGAGGGCAGCCCCCAGGCAGGCACAAGTTCAGCATCAAAAGACCTGTAAGGTGAAGTTCTAAGACTTGAGCAGGCATCAGAATCCCCTGGAAGGCTTGTTAAACACCCACTGCTGACCCCTACCCCCAAGCTGCTCCTTTAGCAGGTCCAAGTAAAGTTAGGATGACCAGTCAGTCTGGTTTGCCCAGGGCTGATCAGAGTTCTCAGGATGTGGAATTTTCAATACTGATACCAAGAAAACCCTAGAAAAACTGGGATGAGTTGGTTTCCCTATAGAGTGCTAAAGTCTTTGCATTCCTTTTTTTTTTTTTTTTTTTTTTTGCGACAGAGTTTCATTGTTGCCCAGGCTGGAGGAGTGCAATGGTGAGATCTTGGCTCACCACAACCTCTGCCTCCCTGGTTCAAGCGATTCTTCTGCCTCAGCCTCCCAAGTAGCTGGGATTATAGTCATGAGCCACTACGCTCAGCTAATTTTATATTTTTTAGTAGAGATGGGGTTTCTCCATGTTGGTCAGTCTGGTCTCAAACTCCCGACCTCAGGTGATCTGCCTGCCATGGCCTCCCAAAGTGCTGGGATTACAGGCATGAGCCACTGTGCCTGGCCTAAGTCTTTGCATTTCTAGCAAGTTCCAGGGACTGCACTTTGAGAATCACAGCTCTGTTGTTCCCAGGGAGCCAGGGAGGCCTGGAGTTGGGTGTTGTAACCCCAGACTCTTCTTCAGAGTGAGAGGTTCTGGGTAGGGGTCAGAGTTCAGATTCTGAATAGCTGCAGCCAGGGATGTGAACTTGGGAAAGGAGGGCCACAGAGCCACAGATTGATGAGGAGGTGGAGGAGATTAGTCAGAAAGATGGGGTCAGGGGTGAAAGAACATCCAAGCTGCAGCTGTGCATGTTGGGTATATGCCCAGCACACTGAAAAGCTTTGGAGAGGCCCTCTGTCCTTTTCACTGTGGGATAAGCCTGTGGCTTGGGCTGGAAGTGAAGCGGGTAAAATAGGTACGAGTTGTTCCTGAGGGCTTGGGCTGGTGCAGGAGCAGCCAGTTTGAAGAAAAAGAACCAAGAAAGGAAAGAAAAGTGATAATTGTAAACTGGGTGCCTAAACTTGGAAAGCAGAGGCAGGCCAAATTCGGCATCTGAAGTGTTAACTTATGGTGTGTAGAAATGACATGCACATTATTTGTGCGCATGCTGACTTGAGGGGTTTGGGTACACACAGACCAGTGCAGTATGGGCTACAGCAGAGAGGTCCAGTGGTGGGGTGGCCCCAGTGGGAATCTGTACCCTACTTCCCCCTTCCTTTTCTGAAAGTTACCAGCGTTAAATGCTAAGGAACCTTCCACGTTCCGGTGGAGGCAGTCTTTGGGACCCAGGATGGAATGAGGCCTGAGGTGACCCTTTGTTGAATAAAGGAATGCATGTAAGCCTGTGACCTTGTGGCTGCTGTAATGTCAGAGGCACCTGCTGCTGGCCATTCCCTTTGTTTAGTGCTTGGATCTGTGCACAACCTCCACCTCCTGGGTTCAAATGATTCTCCTGTCTCAGCCTCCCAAGGAGCTGGGATTGCAGGCGCCAGCCACCACGACCGGCTAATTTTTGCATTTTTAGTAGAGACTGTGTTTCACCATGTTGGTCAGGCTGGTCTCGAACTCCTGACCTCAGGTGATCCACCCGCTTAGACCTCCCAAAGTGCTGGGATTACAGGTGTGAGCCACTGTACCCGGGTGAGGCACCACTCTTATGCAAACTTCACATGAGAAAGCTGAGATGTAAAATCACTCTAAGCTGTAAAAAGACTCACCAGAGGCCACAGGGCCTGGACTGGAACGCACACTTGCTGAGTCCTGACCTAGTACTCTTTTTGTCATTCCGATTTTCTCTTTCTGAGTGAAGACAAAAGCCTGATGGTGAAACAAGGACCCCCTCTACTTCTGGCTAAGATGGAATAACAAAGACTGGATTTATGCTCCTGCCTGAAATAGCAAACAACAAATCAACAAAGACATATAAAATGATAGCTTACAAGAGTGTGGACATCAGGCAATGAAATACATTGCACAGATGTATTTGCTCACAGAGCAAAGTTTTGGCATTTCCCAGATTCAGATTCAGCTTCTGGTATTTGCGCCTTTCTTCTCAGTATTCCTGACAAGGCATGGTTTGTTGTTATCCTTGTTTTCCTGGCTGGTACCTATTCCCCTTGTGTGCCTGTCCTGCCAAGAAACTTCTGGAAGTCTTAGAAGAACTGATTCAGCTCATAAACAACTTCAGTCAGCTACTAGTTGGCACCTATTGTTTTATTTTTCTGCCAGATTATTACTGTGTCTATCGGGAACAAACACAAGTGTATGTTGGATGCTTTCACATGCTGAGATTATATCTTAGTATCATATACAGTCTGTTCCCTGCCCCCCAACCCAATTCAGTCGATCCCTTCTCTCAGCCCTTTTTCCCTGTGAACAAACACTGTTGGAAGATAAGGGAAGCTGAACATACCTGTATGAGGTGTCTGATACCAGGCCAAGCCAGTTTGCCTGACTCTCTGTATCCTTAGGGTTTGTTTTTACCCAGGAGGCTCTTCGGTCCTTCATGCAAATACATTTCTGAGCCTTCCTCAGTGATGGAGGTCAGCTTGTGATCCAGGCAGGCTAAGCTCCCCTTCCTCCATAGTACTGTAATTTCACTGAGAGATGAGTTCAACCTGAGGGACTTTGAGGCTACTGATTGGGGGGTAGGCTGCCCTTCCACCTAGTACGACCACCTTCCCCTGGTTTTGTGGGTCCTGCAATAAGCCATGGGGATGAGGTTGTGTGAAATGTGAACTTGATTATTATGGCGGATCTTACTTTATTTTATTTTATTTTATTTTTATTTTTGAAGATGGAGTTTCATTCTTGTTGCCCAGGCTGGAGTGCAATGGTGCGATCTCAGCTTACCACAACCTCTGCCTCCCGGGTTCAAGTGATTCTCCTGCCTCAGCCCCCAGAGTAGCTGGGATTACAGGCATGTGCCACTTTGCCTGGGTAATTTTGTATTTTTAGTCGAGATGGGGTTTCACCATGTTGGTCAAGCTGGTCTCAAACTCCGGACCTCAGTTGATCCACCTGCCTCAACCTCCCAAAGTGTTGGGATTACAGGAGTGAGCCACTGCGCCCGACCGACCTTACTTTAAATAGCTTTAAAAATGACAGGTCTATAGCCCTAGGATCAGGAAGAGATGGCCTAAGGTTTACAGCTCTACATTTTGATTTCTACAAAGGGGAAATGATACCTTCTAAGGTATTTGCCAATTCAGGAGGTTGCAGAAGTCCTGAAGGCCAGTGCTGGCTCACTTGTGACTGTGATGTCATTATGATTGCCTCCCAATAAGAGAGGGCTACCTATAGTCACTCAGCCTGTAAGTGGCAGAGTGGACAGAGTTCAGGTCACTGAAAAGACCCAGTTGCCTCCAGAGGGAATGGACAGGAGGAGGGGCCATGAGATGGGGCTGGAGAACAGTAAGAGGCTCCCCATGCCCAACACTTTGGTGGAGAGCTTTCTGGGAGGATGAGTCCAGATCAGATGTAGCCCAGCTTCATGTGGCCCTGCCTGGTGGCACTGTGGCCCTTCCTATTTCCTCCTCCCTCCCTGCCTGGCGTGATGGGCACCCATGGGCTCAGCATTGTGGTATGTGAAGTGACACAGAGCAGCGTGGAGGCCTGCTCCTTCCTGGGCACGCGGCACAGCCTGGGTGAGGCCCGAGGGGTGAAGGTGCATGACTCATCTACAGCATGAGCGTGCCTCACTTCCGCAGCTGCTGACCTGCTCGCTTGCTTGTTCTGCCTGAGGCTCCGCAGGGCTCGGGAGAAACCAGTCAGCCATTTATGGAGAGGCAAGAAGACTTGACTGGCAGCCTGGAGATCTGGGCTCCAGACCTGGATCTGTCACTGTTCAGTTGCTTGAACTTGGTAAAACCGCTCTGCCTGCAGTTTCAGTTTCTCCACTCCTGAAATGATGGGGTTGCTTGAGAGCCTCTCTCTTCAAATTGTCTCAGGAACCAGTGGCAGCAGCATGGCCTGGCAGCTTGTTAGAAAGGCAGTCTTGGGCCCCTCCCCAGATCTACTGAATCTGAATCTGCATTTTTGTTTTTTTGAGACAGGATCCCACTCTGCCATGCCGGCCGGAGTACAGTGGTGCAATCACGGCCCACTGCAGCCTCAGCTACCTGGGCTCAGGTGATCCTCCTGCCTCAGCCTCCCAAGTAGCTGGGATTACAGGCACATGCTAACCGGCCCAGTTAATTTGTGTATTTTTTTGTAGAGACTGGGTTTTAGCACATTGCCCATACTTGTCTCAAACTCCTGGACTCAAGGGATCTACCCACATCGGCCTCCCAAATTGCTTGGATTCCAAGCAGGAGCCACGGTGAATCTGCATTTAAACAATAACCCTAAGTGATTTTCATACAGTTGGACAAGCATGGCTTCGTGCTTTTTAAGATGGCTTCAGGGCTCCTGTCCTCTAATTCTGTACTGTTCGGAGTCTCTGAGTGGTGTCCTCCTTGCAGATGCTCAGCTATTGGATAAAGCCTTGCCTGGGAGGGATTGCTCTACAGTTTCCACATGCACTGGCTAGGTGGCCCTTCTCAGTTCCAGTTCTTTTTCTTTTTTCTGAGATGGAGTCTTGCTCTGTTGCCCAGGCTGGAGTGCAGTGGTGTGATCTCAGCTCACTGCAACCTCCGCCTCCCGGTTTCAAGCGATTCTCCTGCCTCAGCCTCCCGAGTAACTGGGACTACAGGCACCCGTCACCACGCCCAGCTAATTTTTGTATTTTTAGTAGAGATGGGATTTCACCATGTTGGCCAGGATAGTCTCGATCTCTTGACCTCGTGATCTGCCCATCTCAGCCTCTCAAAGTGCTGAGATTACAGGCGTGAGCCACCATGCCCAGCTGAGTTCCAGTTCTTTAATGTGGTTGCTGGGTGGCCAATGACAAATTCCAGAAAATCCTCCTCTGTGGGCCTCCCTTTTCTTCCTGCAGGCTAAAGACTAGTAAGTAATCAGTAGGGACTACATTTAATTCACCCCTTACTCCTATCATCACAGATTTATTCAATAGTCATTCTCCCAAGAAGCATGGCCTCTAATTGAGTCGAACAAATGCTCTACATGGAGAACCATCATATGTGTGTTTAACTTGCAGACTAACAGCCCAAGTGTGTGAGAAAGGGTGATGCAAACGGTGTGAGAAATTCCCTAGAGTGAGTGTGACACGTGAGGTCGGAATCGGCTGCTCAGCCACTCTCAGCTCCTTCAGTCTCTCTTAGATGTGAACGTACACTCTGGCCAGAGTGGGATCCTAGTTTTTTAAGATTCACAGATTTTCAACAATTTGGCTTCTACTAAATGAAAGCCAACGACTGCATTTGGTACCCAGCCAAAGAAAAGAAAACAGAAAACGGTTCCACTTCTAGAATTAAAACAAAACAACTATGCTGGTCTCATTAAGAGAAGTCACGCGACCGCCCACACAACAACTTACCAAGGAATTTTTCAGACTGGTTTTGAGTACATGCGACTTTTCCTTCCCTGTGAATTTTATTTTATTTATTTATTTTTTTGGGACGGAGTTTCGCTCTCATAACCCAGGCTGGAGTGCAATGGCACGATCTCGGCTCACCGCAGCCTCCGCCTCCTGGGTTCAGGCAATTCTCCTGCCTCAGCTTCCTGCGTAGCTGGGATTACAGGCACGCGCCACCATGCCCAGCTAATGTTTTGTATTTTTAGTAGAGACGGGGTTTCACCGTGTTGACCAGGATGGTCTCGATCTCTTGACTTCGTGATCCACCCGCCTCGGCCTCCCAAAGTGCTGGGATTACAGACTTGAGCCACGGCGCCCGGCCCCCTGTGAATTTTAGAGCCCCAAGTAAGAGGCTCTGGCCTCTCACGGTGTATAGTCAGCTCAGGCACAGAGACTTCCAACGGGGAAGATGGAGAGGATTACAAGTGGTTGAGGAAGATTCTGAGTAGGAAAGAAATATTTCTTCTGAATTCAATAACTGCAATGTTCTTTTGCGATAGTTCATCAGGTTTCTGAGGACGTCCCAATTCAGAGACGCTAGGCTGGTGGCAGAGCACAGAGACGCCAGAAGACTCCATGGTGTCAGGATAACCTGTGCTCTGTGTTCTTTTTTTTTTCTTTCTTTTTTTGAGACACAGTCTTGTTCTGTTCCCCAGGCTGGAGTGCAGTGGTGTGATCTCAGCTCACTGCAACCTCCGCCTCCCAGGTTCAAGCAATTCTCCTGCCTCAGCCTCCCCCAAGTAGCTGGGAGTACAGGTGTGCACCACCACACCTAGCTAATTTTTGTATTTTTAGTAGAGAGGGGGTTTCATTATGTTGGCCAGGCTGGTCTCAATCTCTTGACCTCGTGATTCACCTGCCTCAGCCTCCCAAAGTGTTGGGATTACAGGCGTGAGCCACTGTACCCAGCCTTGCTGTCTTTAGCACATCGTATTCTATGTGTTCCTTCCCTGGAGGCACCTTGCTGAGAGTAGAATTGCAGGATTTCCACCAGGGCCAGTTAAAGAATTGGTAAGAGGATGTGCTAAAACTGGGAGAACTATTATGAAATCATGAAGACTCGTGAATATGTCCTGTTACATGAAAACAAAGACCAAATCTACTTCTTTATTTAGGTAACCACCTCATACCATGAAAGATCAGAGGCAGCTTATAAGACACACATATACTCTAAGGTTGAAATATAAATAAAAAAAT
Organism: Sapajus apella; assembly: GCF_009761245.1. Classification (NCBI taxonomy): domain Eukaryota; kingdom Metazoa; phylum Chordata; class Mammalia; order Primates; family Cebidae; genus Sapajus; species Sapajus apella. The sequence continues at coordinate 22,476,203 of NW_022436952.1, read as the reverse complement.
ACAACATTAGACCAGGGGAAATATAAATTAGTGAGGCAGTAAGGCTCCGGTGGATGACGAAGCCGAGCGTATCTATCTGGTTAGCCTATCAGGCTTGACCCTCAGAGTTGCTGTCCTTGGGCTGTACTTGGCCAGACGTAACTTAAGATAAAAACAATCCTGCCCTTAAGGACTGTTAAAATGAATGACACAAGGACAGCATAGCAGAGGCCTTGCCGGCTTGTCAGAAAAACGTGCAGGAGGTTTCAGTTGGTTAAAAGCTCAATATGAGCCACTGCATGGCCAGGCTGTGCAAACAAGTGGGGCCCCCACTGAGGAGGAGAGAGTCCTCCCACACACAGCATTGGCTGTACATTCACATTTGCAATCAACACGTTGGAATATGTCACCATGTGCCAACTGGACAGTATCAAAGGCTAGATACAGTGGAGGCTTCCAGGAGCCCACACAGTCTGTTCAAAGAGCCAATGAGGAGAAACAGCAACAATACTGCTTGATATGTGCTCGCAGGAGATCCCATTTGGACTTTGGTGCTTGTGCTTGGTTCTCAGCGTTTTGACACTGACATCAGGACATTGACAAGAACTGCAGAGGATGAGACTTCTCTTTTGGTGTCTAAGCCCCCTGCAGAGCTGCTGTCCTAACAACTTGATAGCTACTCAGGCTCTTCATAGACAGCTGGGACAGCAGCAACGATGTCAGATTTGGTGCAGGGATGCTGGGCTCGTGATGGAGCCTGGAACCTGCCAGAAACCTGGCAACACGACCATTCTTGGGCATCCTTGTGAACACTTTGAAAGCCTCCGCATTGCAGCTTCTTGTTCCTCCTGGATGCTGTTAAAGGGTGTGCTATAAAGAGAGCGCATCTCCTTGAATTGATTCTCCTTCATCAGCTGGGACCTGTGTGGAACAAACAAAGATAAAACAGATCAGTCTTCACCCCAAATCCATCCATTTCAAGCCTGTGTGTGGTGAAACCAGCATAGTCTTTGGAGTTGCCAGACTTAGCTTTGAATGCCAGAGCTGCCTCTCTATGACACCGTTACTTTGGGCTAGCCCTGAAACTATGTGAGACTGTTTCCTTTGCCTGAAAAATGGGCATTTGAATTTCTAGCTCACAGAGTTGTAAGCACTGAATGAGATCATGAAAATAAGTGATTGGCTTGATACATATCAAGATTCTCATCAAATCTTAGTTCCCTCTCCTTACCCTTCCTTGTAGGCAAAGCTGATGCCTACCTCTCTCTGGTCTCTGAATTCTGTCTCCCACCTCCCCCTTGGATGTGATCACAGGTTCATCTTCGTCTGTCACCTCAGCATCCTCTTTTCCTCTCTACTGGCTTTCTCTCCTCCACTTACCATCTTGCTCAATTCTCCGTATCCCTTCTCTAAAAATTTGCACCTTAGCACAGTTATGCCAGCAGATGACCGCCCTGCCCTCTTAATCTCATCACCAAATACTTTGAAGATGAATCTGTGCTCATTCCTCACACATCTTCAGCCACCTCATAAGTAGCATCATCTGATTTCTGTCCCCACCATTTTTTTTTTTTTTTTGAGAGGGAGTTTTGTTCTTGTTGCCCAGGCTGGAGTGCAATGGCACGATCTCAGCTCACGGCAACCTCTGCCTCCTGGGCTAAGTGATTCTTCTGCCTCAGCCTCCTGAGTAGCTGAGATTATAGGCATGCAGCCAGCTAATTTTTTATTTTTAGTAGAGACAGGGTTTCTCCATGTTGGTCAGGCTGGTATCGAACTCCCGACCTCAGGTGGTCCACTGCCTCGGCCTCCCACAGTTCTGGGATTACAGGCATGAGTCCCTGTGCCCAGTCCGGTCCCCACCATTTACTGAGAAAGACACATTGCTGAGTCTGTCTAACTGCCTCTCCTCAGGCTTCAACCTTTTTTGATGGCTTTGAAGCATTTGATGGGTAGTTCCCCTCACTCTTGATAATACGTCCTTCTTTGTCCTCTTTGCCATTGGTGTAATGTCTCTTCCTTGTTATTACCGGGAACTTCCATTTGGGCTCTTCCATCTGCCTTCCTCTTCCCCTCCCCCACATGCAGGCGTGGCTCAAGTTTCTGCCCTGGCTCCTATAGGAAGCATACGTGGCTAGGCCAGGGGCTGGCAAATGTTTTCTGTCAAGGGCCAGGTAGTAAATGTCATAGGCTCTGCAGGCCACATGGTCTCTGTTACCACTGCTCGACCCTGCCGCTATCCATGACACAGCCATAGATAACATGTGAGTGAATGAGCCAGGCTGTGCACCATTGAAACTCTATCTACAAAAACAGGAGGTTGGCTGTAGTTGCTGATCCCCGGTCTTGTGGAAAGAGCATAAACATTAGGATCAGGTATACCCGGTTTTACAATCTGGCTCTATCACTGCCTAGTTCCATTACATTGGGCAAGTATCTTAACATCCATACACCTTATTATCCCCCTTTTTTTTTTTGAGATGGAGTTTCGCTCTTGTTGCCAAGGCTGGAGTGCAATGGTGCGATCTCGGCCCACTGCAACCTCCGCCTCCCGGGTTCAAGCAATTCTCCTCCTCAGCCCCCGAGTAGCTGGGATTACAGGCATGCGCCACCATACCCAGCTGAGTTTGAATTTTTAGTAGAGACGGGGTTTCTCCATGTTGGTCAGGCTGGCCTGGGACTCTGGACCTCAGGTGATCTGCCTGCGTCAGCCTCCCAAAGTGTTGGGATTACTGGCGTGAGCTACCATGCCTGGCCTCCTTATTCTTATCTGTACGAGGGGAATCATGATGATGGTGATGATGATGATAATCATACTTTCCTCATGGCTTTGTTGATGGGTGAAATTGGGTAATGTGCAACCCTAGGGTCTGGTTCAGTGAATCTTAGTATTCTTTTCTCCTTTCTTCCTCCCTCCCTTCCTTTCTTCCTTCTTTCCTTCCTTCTTCCTTCCTTCCCTTTCTCACTCTCCCAATCCCTTTTCTCTCCACCTGCTCACCCCCCCGCAGTCTCATCCACAGTCGTCTCCAGCCCTTACCTCCCTCTCTACACCTGATTTCACCTTTGAGTTTTAAATCTGCAGAGTCAATGCCAATTACGTAGCTCTGCTCATACACCATTTGCATATCAAACTCTGCATGCTCAAAAGAAAATGCATCATTTTTTTTCTTTTTTTCTTATTACACTTTAAGTTCTGGGGTACATGTTCAGATCGTGCAGGATTGCTACACAGGTATACACATGCCATGGTGGTTTGCTGCCTCCATCCCCCATCATCTACGTTAGGTATTTCTCCTAATGTTAGTCCTCCCCAATTCCCCCACCCCCGCTATCCCTCTCTTAGGCCCCCCACCCCCTGACAAGCCCCAGTGTATGATGTTCCCTCCCTGTGTCCACGTGTTCTCATTGTTCAACACCCGCCTATGAGTGAGAACATGTGGTGTTTGGTTTTCTGTTCTTGTGTAAGTTTGCTGAGAATGATGGTTTCCAGCTTCATCCATGTCCCTGCAAAGGACAGGAACTCATCCTTTTTTGTGGCTGCATAGTATTCCATGGTGTACATGTGCCACATTGTCTTTATCCAGTCTATCATGGATGGGCAAAATGCATTATTTTAAACAAACTCTTGCCTTCTCCTGACCTCCCTCACTCCATGCCCCGGGGGTGCCTTCTGCAATGCCACCCCTGACCTGCTGTAGAACAGAACAGGCCGTCCTCCACTCACGAAGTCTCTGCTCTTCTCCTCTCCCCTCTGTGGGCATCATTTCAGCTCGAGCCCTTTTATTACCTGCCACCTGAGCTTACTGAATGGCCTCTCTGTCTCACTGCTGCTTTGCTCTCATCCATTCTGCACACGATGCTGAGTTATGCCTCCGCAGGCGAAGCTTGATCATGCCTCTCTCTGGTATGTAAAGCCATCGAAGGCTCCTCCCTCCTCACCCAGTGTCAGCAACCTTGCCTCGTGTTCAAGGTCCTGCACAGTCAGCACTGAAGACCCCAGCCCAAAGGGAAATGTGCCCGCTCAGCTTTTCCTGAACACCCTAATTCTTCCATTTCTGCAGTCCTTCCTTTTGCCTGGACTGCCTCCCTACCCACTGCCCACCGCCGCTGTCCCTGTGCCATCTCTCTTGTCACATTCTTACCTGTTCCTCAGGAGCCCGGCCAGAACCGCACACTGCACGATTCCCCCCAGCCAGGAGGCTCTGTGCCTCCCTTCCGCTTTCAGAGCCCTGGCAAGACTATGCTTTTTTTTTTTTTTTTTTTTTTTTCCTGAGACAGAGTCTCGCTCTGTTGCCAGGCGCCAGGCTGGAGTGCAGTGGTGCGATCTTGGCTCACTGCAACCTCCGCCTCCCGGGTTCAAGCAATTCTCCTGCCTCAGCCTCCTGAGTAGCTGGGACTACAGGCGCGCACCACCACGCCCGGCTAATTTTTGTATTTTTAGTAGGGACGAGGTTTCACCATGTCGACCAGGATGGTCTCGATCTCTTGACCTTGTGATCCGCCCTCCTCGGCCTCCCAAAGTGCTGGGATTACAGGAAGACTATGTTTATCTTCCGCAATGCCTTTTCCCGTGTAGACTTTGTAAAGTATCATGCACATGCTTTATCTCTCCCTTTAGATTAAAAATCCCTGGAGAGATTAGAGAAATGTTTGCTCCTCTGCGCAGCCCTGGCACTGCGTCTGCAAGGGGCCAGGAGGTGAGGGGGCGAGGAAGGCTTTTTGCCTGGCTCACCTTTGAGCTGACTTGGCAGCTCCACTGGCCTCCTCCGTGGGCAGTGGGGAGAGGCTGCCTGTTGGAAAAAGTCGAAGTGGAGGAACAAGTTTCATTTTCCAAGGCTCAAGGCTGTAAGCCTTCCATGCCTTTTGGCTTCGGTTGGTGTGGGAGTGGGTGTGTTTGTTTCTGTGAGTGCGTGTTTCCGGGTGTGTGTGTGGTAGGTGTGAGCATGTGGGGGTGTGTTTTTGTGTGCATGAACACATGTGCAGTAGAGGAGGGATGTGTGTGTATGTTTGGGGTGTTAGTGTGTGTGTATTCTTTGGGCATGTAGTCTTCGACCCTATATTATAAAAGGACAAGAGTTTTTATCTGACTTTGCCTGGCGACTTATCTTAACTGCAGGAAATGACCAAGAAGTAGAAAATGGAGCAAAAAAAAAAAAAAAAAAATCTGAAAATACAGTGACCAGGTGATAAAATCAAATGGCAGTCTGTCTCTCTTTGAGCACAGCTAGGCCATAAAAATAAGCCGCTCACCCTGAAACTTCTTGGGGGGGCCTTTGAGGCTTAGCCGCCAGCCACCCTGCCCTCTGTCTCTGGGGAACCATGCAGGCTGTGGGCAGAGAGCTTGTCCTGACCAGGCATGGGACCTCCTCATCTCTGGGGCAGGGTGGGAGCAGGTTCTAGCAACCTCATTTTTTTTTTTTTTTTTTTTTTTTTTTTAGATAGAGTCTCGCTCTGCTCTTCAGGCTGGAGTACAGTGGCACAATCTTGGCTCACTGCAATCTCTGCCTTCCTGGTTGAAGCAATTCTCCTGCCTCAGCCTCCCAAGTAGCTGGGATTATAGGTGCACACCACAATGCCCAGCTATTTTTTGTATTTTTTTTAGTAGAGACGGGATTTCAGTATGTTGGCCAGGCTGGTCTCAAGCTCCTGGCCTCAGGTGATCCTCTGGCCTTGGCCTCCAAAAGTGCTGGGATTACAGGTGTGAGTCACCACACCCAGCCTCAACTTCATCTTAGAGAGCCTCTGAAGGCTGAGCTAGGAATATTGGCGTCAGCCCTGAATCCAAGGAGCCGACATTCTTTCCTTTTACCCTGCTCTGAGAATGAGAGAGCTGGCGAAGCCAGTTACAATCTACCCGTAAATCGTGAATATGTCTGATGTTGACATGCAGGCCAAAGGTCATAGACTGTAGGGGAACTGAGATGAGTTGTTTTTCGAAAATTTTTTGGCATCAGAAGCTTGCATTCACATCAAGCCTTACGTGCCAGTTTAATGTGCAAATCTGCTGAGAACACTGCTGTTGTGGGTGAAATGTGTGCTGTAGGGTGGGTAGGGCTGCAGGACTCCTGTCTCCTCCCTCTGCCCCTCACCACAGCCCCAACCCCCTCCCAGGGACATCAGCAAAGCGCAGTTCGAAACCTCCCTTGGAAACCACATCTCTCATTCTACAGGGAAGTAAAATGACTCCCCCAAGGCCACGCGGGGGGGAGGGTTGGGCAGCTTCATAAGTGAGCAGCCTTCCAAACATCAGGTCTCAGTACACACGAATCTGTCACTCTGGGCCATCCCTGAAATGTGGCAGGGGATGGTGGTTCAATAAAGAATACAACAAAGAACTTCTTTTTCTTTTTTTTTTTTGAGACGAAGTCTCACTCTGTCACAAGCTGGAGTGCAGTGGCGCAATCTCAGCTCACTGCAACCTCCACCTCCCGGGTTCAAGCGATTCTCCTGCCTCGGTCTCCCAAGTAGCTGGGACTACAGGCACGCGCCACCATGCCCTGGGACTACAGGTGTGCACCACCAGGCCGATTTTTATATTTTTAGTAGAGACGGGGTTTCACCACGTCGGCCAGGATGGTCTCAATCTCTTGACCTTGTGATCTGCCCAGCTCGGCCTCCCAAAGTGCTGGGATTACAGACATGAGCCACTACGCCCGGCCCCAATAAAGAACCTCTTGCACCTTCTGAAGGCCCTTTGAACCAGGACAAAACCCGGGCACTCTGGAGCAGCATCTAGTCTCATACCTATTGAAAAATCCTAATGCTGTACACTGCCATTAGGATTGATCCTAACGCTTCAAGGGGTGTCTGCCTTGGAGGGAGACCACACCCTCTGTAATGTGCTGGCTACCTGCATCGTGACTGGCACTTGATTTAGTCATCACTTGCATTGTGCTGAACAAATATGAATCCACCTAATCTGTGCAACCTGCTTATGACGTAGGAACTATTATTTGCACATCTCCATTTTACATATTTGGAGCAATGGGGCATGGAGAGGTGAAGGAACTTGCCCCAAGTCACGTTGCTAGAAAGGAATAAAACTGGATTCCAGCCAGGCAGTCTGGGTATGGCCCATGCTCTTCAACGTTGGGCTGTTGAACTTCTGTTCAATGAGGAAAGGGTGCGCAGGGCACGGAGCCATACACTGGGGACTCTGTGTTGTTTGGCCACTTGTCTTGGCTCCCAAAATGGGTTTCAACTGGTAATAATCATAACCATAATAACCTATCCTATACTGTGGTCAGGGTGGTCTTTTGGAAACATAGGTCCTATTATGTTAAGCCCCTACCTCTGCTTATACTTCTTCAATGGATTCTTATTGTTCTTAAAGTAATGACCAAAATCCTTCAGAGGGCCCTCAAGACTGTGTCATATCTGGCCTCTGCTGACCACAGGGCCCTAACCCTCTCTGACATTTGCTCTCTGCCCTTCAATCTCCCCATCATCTTTTATTTCCTGTTATTCCGGGACCTTTGCCCGAGACTTTGTCTCTCCCTGAAAGACTTTCCACTTACCTCTCATGCTTCCTTTGGTGTTCAGCCTAACATCACCTCCTCCAGGAAGCCTTCCCTGACTTCACCTTTTGGGTCAGTTTCTCTGCTGAGTATTCTCGTGGGAGGATGCTCCTCGTCTTCCTAGCACAGAGCTGACTTTGTTATTTTACTTCTGTCAGTGTGACTCTTTTTTTTTTTTTTTTTAATACAAATCTGGACCCAGAGATGGTGACATGACACTGTCCTATTTGAAGCAGCCCTTTGTTAGAGAACAGACCAAATGAAACTATGTTAGTTTGGGGGGCTTTGTACCAACAATGTCTAAGTGTTATTCCAAATGTTAGACGACACTGGTGGAAAGAGGTAAAAGAAACAAGGGTGAAGTCTACTATATTACGAAGCTGTGATGTCTTCTTTTTTTTTTTTTTAAGAAAAAAAAAGAATGAAGGAGAGGAAGGAAGAGGAAGAGGAAGAGGGAGAGAGAACAGGGGTGCTGCTTTATGCCCGGGCTAGAATGCAGTCTAAAAATGGATATGCCTGTAATTGTGTTCAATAACAGAGACATAAAATAAAAAAGTGTGACTCTTTAGTGAATATCTGTCTTTCTCACCCAGTGGTAAACTCCCTAAAAGTAGAACCCCCGTGTCATGTGTGTTTTTTTTTTTTTAAATTGAGACAGGTCTCAGTGTGCTGCCCAGGCTGGAGTGCAGTGATGTAATCTCGGCTCACTGCAACCTCCGCCCCCTGGGCTCCAGCAATCCTCCTGCCTCAGCCTCCTGAATAGCTGGAATTACCAGTGCGCGTCACCATGTGTGGGTAACTTTTCGTATTTTTGGTAGAGATGGGGTTTCACCATGTTACCCTGGCTGGTCTTGAACTTTTGACCTCAAGTGATCTGCCTGTCTCGGCTTCCCAAAGGGCTGGGATTGCAGGCGTGAGCCGCCCTGCCCGGCCCTTGCGTCTCATGTCGTATCCCCAGTGTCTTGCACAGTGCCTTACGCATTCCAACATACCAGCATTCAAATCGTGAGTCCCTTTTTGCTTTGAAGGTTCTTGATGCAAAGTGTGAGTTGACCCACACCACTGCCAATCTGAGGGACACTAAGGTACTTCACATTTGGACTATGGATCAGTTAACTCATCCCAGATTATGTGTTTTGTATGCTTAACGTCTGTAAGAACCATATCAAGGGTGGAGCCTTTCCCTGCCTCATCTCTATTTGAACCTTACAGCAATAAGGTCCAGGGATATTCTCTTCATCTTACAGATGAGAATCCCAGGCTCAGAGTGTGCAGTCTGGCCATCACCACCCAGCTAGCAAGTGTCGAGGATTAGAGTGGGACTGACTTGTCGTCTCTTTCTACATCATTTACTAGATATGGGCTTACCTTACTCTACCGAGACCTCTTCAGTTTACTGCTCTTTTCTCCAAGTTCTGAGAGTCAGATGTAATCTCCCAGAAAAAACAATTATTATTTCCTTCTTCCAACGCAGCAACGACCTTTGCTCTTAAATTTGCTAAGGGAGTAAGAACATTTGTGCAGGTTGGGCCCACCTGGGGAGGAGGGTATGGCTGCCCAATGAACCAGGGCCCTGACTTCAGTCCCCTGGGGAGAGCTGTCCATCTCTAATTCAGGGTGGTAAGGACCAGACCACTCTATCTTTGGGACTCTGTCTTGATGTGAAAAATCTTACAGCTATCTGCCTCTTTGGCTGCATGCAATAGACTGAGCTGTGACGTGCAACTCAGCTGACAAAATCCATGAAGCCCAAGGCTCCTGACTTCTGGGTCTTGGAGGCTGCCTGGGCACATGTGTTGTCTGTGCGTGAAAGTGAGTGAGGGTAGGGTGGGAGCACTGCAGTGAGAGGAGGTGTGTGCACCGAGCAGGCATGGAGGGAAATAGTCCCTACCCGCCTTCACATATCCCACCTGGGCAGGTGCAGAAGGAAGTGAGTGAAAGGGACCGTTCTGCGTGGTTCTGCTCTGTTTGCTTTCACCGCAGCTCAGTTCACGCCCCTTCATGCATGCGAGGGCACAAGAGCCATTGGGGAACTTTCCATCCTCTCCTGTGCTAAAGACTTTTCTCCCCAGCAGGGATTCTCCCCAACAGAGAACCCAGATGGGGTCTTTTTTTCCCCAAGTTTCAAGCTAAAGGGATAACTTCCCGTTCTGCCTGGCAGGCAGGATTATTCGTGGCATATCAGAGGTGGAAGGGGCTGTGGAGACTTCCTTTCCAGACTAGGTGAGGAAAAGGACCCAGAGGAGAAAACCCCTACCGCACATCCTCTTGGCTGGTCCACCCCAGCAGGATGGGAGGCCAGGGTCCCGGGATCCCTGGCTGGGGGTGCAGTGTCCGGCTCCTTGCTCATGCAGCCTCAGGAAGCCTGATTGTGCCCCTGCTTGTCCAAGCCCCTCTGGCCACCCTGCCAGGTAGGTCTTGTGTGCACTCACCTGGTCCTGGCGGGGCTTGCTAGGTAGAAGCTGCAATGTGCTGGTGCCCAGGAGCCCGAGGTTCACAGACATGTCTGCATACAGCACCTGCATCTCTCTTCCTCTTCCCATGGCCAAACTACAGGTCCAGTTTCTCCGGGCACACCTCAATGTTGCAGGAATACCAGATGATCCAGAGCAGAAGGCTGAAAGCCAGGATCAGGGCGCCTGTGTAGACAAGGAAGTCCCAGTAACTCAGGGAGGCCAAGATCCCCAGAAGCAAAAGGACCAGGCCGACTGTGTCGAGCAGGATGGCAAGGATGAGGAAGAGTGCACAGCGCCCGGGATGGCATCTTCCCCACAGACGCCCCAGGAGCATTGCCCAGGAGGAGCGGGAGGAGCCCAGCTGCACTCCTGGGGGTGATTTGCATGGGAGGGTGGCGGTCCTGCCTGCTGCTGCCTTCTCTGCCTGCTGGATGTGCTGGGTGTGAGCAAATAAGTGAGCCAGCGCGTCTTGGAGCCACAAGGAAGTACACGTTGGTTTGCCTTTATGAGCACGGCAGCCAGTGGGGCAGGATATTTCTTAACTGTTTCATGGCTCAGGAATGATCTGGACCCAAACAGTCTGACATCACTGTTCATTGGGCTGCTCATCGCTGGAACCAACAATCCACGTGGCAGAGGAGTCAGGGTGCCCTTGGATAAATTTGCCAAGTCAGGGGTCCTGTGATTCCGGAGGAGGGGCTGTTCTGTGCCTTGTTCTCTAACCTGGGAGTCAAGAGCCTGAGTGCCCTGTTTCTGAGACACGGCTCCTTCATCTAGTAAGGTGGGGTGGGGTGGCGAGGTCTCCATTTCTCTCCATCTCTCTGCCCTACTCTCTTCCTTGCTGGGAACGCTTTTATGGAAAGGACATAGACAAGAGTTTGTAACATCAATCGATTTTGAAGTGTTGCTGTTAAGAATGGGTCCATGTTAGCAAGAGAAGGTTCACCTTTTTGTAGAGTTCTCACCATGCAGACAGAAGGATCTGAGGTTCCTAGGATAATGGACAGGAAGGATAAGGGCCAGAAAGGGGCAGAGATGGAAAAGGCAGAGTGGACAGAGGGGATAGAGAGAGGACAACAGGATGAGAAGGAACTTCTGGCCTCTTCCTGCAGTGGATTCTGTGTGGCTCAAAAGGCAACACCCAGGCAAAAGTCAAGGGATGTTTCCCAGAACTGTTGCCTCTGTGTTTTCTACATGGACTCACTTTATGTAAGTTTTCTTTCTCCTAATAGATGGCACCTGTAAGCCCTTCCAGACACTGCCTGCATCCCTTCTGCATGCAACAGAGCATCTTATCCTCGTGGCTGCTCAGAGGGAGTGTGGGGGCAAACATTAAATGAGGAAAATGCAGTGGCAGCTCTTGGCTGGGCTATAGACAGCCACCCCTCTGTCCCTGATTCACAGGGGGCCTCGAACAAGGCACCAAACCTCTCTGGGCCTCAGTTTCCGTGGATAAATGAGGAAAATAATTTTCACTCTCACTTTTGCTTTCCCCAGAGGGTGAAATAAGTAGGTAGATCCAATTTCTTTTTTCTTTTCTTTTTTTCTTTTTTAAGACAGAATTTCACTCTTGTCGCCCAGGCTGGAGTTGTAATGGCGCGATCTCGGCTCACTGCAGCCTCTTGCCTCCCAAGTTCAAGCGATCTCCTGCCTCAGACTCCCGAGTAGCTGGAATTACAGGTATGTGCCACCACACCTGACTAATTTTTTTTATTTATAGTAGAGATGGCGTTTCGAACTCTACTTGGCCAGGCTGGTCTCGAACTCCTGACCTCAGGTGATCCTCCCGCCTCGGCCTCCCATAGTGCTGGAATTACTGGGATGAGCCACCATGGCTGGCTTTCATTTTCTATGTGTAAAATAAGCCAGAGTGAGAGAGAAACTTTGAGGAAATCTTTTGGGGAAGGTGGCAGGGGATGACCCAAACCATAGCTCTTAGGATCTGAAACTCCACGAGACTTGAGCCAAAGCAGGTAAACACTCTGGAGCATCTCAAAGTGAGAAGCGCTGAGGCCAATCTCCCTCCCAGTACTTGCCTCCTGTCCCACTAGGTTCTTGGAAGAGGCCAGGTACCTACAGGAACACCTCCCATTGCTGGGGAAGCCATGACTCTTTCAATGTATTGTTCTCAGTGTTGAGTAGGAGAAAGTCTCTTGGGAAAAACTGTTGATGGACAGCAATGGCCTCTCCCCAGGGCCAGGATGAGTGTGTCCTGTGTCTATGGAGGGCCGGGCTGATGAGTCCTGGTCTAGCCATATACAGCTTCCCAGGTACCTTTTCAGAGTCCTGTGTGTGTGGCTCTAGTCCACCGTGGCCAACAATTTAGCGCTAAGATTTCTGCATGCTGGAAAATCCCTTGGTTCTGCATCAACTGGGATGGTTGGTCAATGTAGTCTCACCTAACGTGCTGGGTCAAAGGGAAGCGGATAACAAAGAAAGCTTCCCCGTCTACCCCACTTCAGGTCAGCCTCACTCGATGCAGACATTGAAATGTCTGATTCCTTAGGTTCCGATCTACTCAAGATTTTCAGTACAGTTGTCTCTCTGTACCTGTGGGGTATTGACTCCAGGACCCCGTAGATACCAGAATCCACGGATGCTCAAGTTCCTTACACAGAATTTATGCGCAGCTGTGTGCAGTGACACAAGCCTATAATCCCAGAGCTTTGAGAGGCCAAGGCAGGTGGATTGCTTGAGCTCAGGGGTTTGAGACCAGCCTGGGCAAGATAGGGATATCCCGTCTCCACAAAAAACGCAAAAATTGGACAGGTGTGGTGGTGCATGCCTGCAGTCCTAGCTACTCAGGAGGCTGAGGCAAGAGGATTGCTTGTGCCCATGAGGTCAAGGCTGCAGCAATGAGCTGTGATTATGCCACTGCACTTCAGCACGGGAGACAGAGTGAGTGAGATCCTGTCTCAAAAAAAAAAAAAAAAAAAAAAAAAAAAAAACCCAAAAACACGCAAACAAAAAAAACCCTACACGCACCCTCCATATGCTTTAAATTATCTCTAGATGACTTATCATACCTAATACAATGTAAATGCTATGTAAATAGTTGTTATACTGTATTTTTATTCACGTTTTATTGTTGTATTATTATTTATATTTGTAGTTTTTCTGAATATTTTAGGTTCATGATTGGTTGAATTTGCAGTCATGGAACCCCCAGATACAGAGGGCTGACTGTATTACTGTTTTTACATGCACAGACACGCTTGCCTACATGTTTCCTGCCAACATACTATGCCATATTTACGAGCACGAGGAATAAAATTGAAACCACTTGCTACTTCATCATCCAGAGCTAATTAGCACGAACTCCTTGGGACACATCTGGCAGAACCATAAACACATCCTTTCTTCCTTACATAAATGGGCTGCATTGTACTCTCAGTTCTGCAGTCTGCATTCCCTCTCATGATACCTGGCCAATCTGGCAAATTGCTAAGCATGGCACCCTCCAGGTGACTGGCCAGGCTGTGAGGTGCCCCTCCACCTCTGCCCCCGTGTGTCTTTCTTACTCTTGTTTCCCAGAGTTAACGCTCCTGTGTGTTGAGGCAGCCTTGGTATTTGCACAGCTGGGAGAGACCAACTGGGATGTCTGATGCAAAGCCAGGTGAGTCTGGCCCTGGAGGTGGGCAGGCTAAAAAGAAAAGAAGGGAGATGAAAGGGAGTAGGGACGGTGGTTCCAAGTGTGGGAACCAGAACCTGGCTGGGCGGAGGCAGGCGGGGATGAGGGGCAGGTCATCAGAGAGCCCCTTACTGCACCCCCGTTAGCAAGAGGGACACCGCCACCCTCTTCTTCCCACGTGGATCCTCTGCAACTCGCTCACTTGCTGAGGCTGGATCCACGGTGGGAAAGAGCTGTGTCGTTTGCCAGGACCTCTGTAACAAAGCACCACTGCCGAGGTGGTTTGAACAAAAGAAATGTATTGTCTCCCAGTTCTGGAGCCTGGAAATCCGAGATCAAGGTGTCTCCAGGGATGGTTCCCTTGAGGGCTGTGAGGGACAATGGGCTCCAGGCCTTGGCCCTCGCCAGGGTGGTTTGCTGGCCATCTTTGACGTTCCTTGCCTTGTAGATGTGCGCATGTCCCCGTGCGCATGTCCGTGTCCACATTTCCCTTGTTATAAGAAACTCTATCCTACTCCAGTATGAACTCATCCTAATTACGTCTGCAAGGATCCTACTTCCAAATAAAGTCCCATTCTGAGTTACAGGGGGTTAGGACTCCAGCATGTGAATTGGGAGGACAGAATTCAACCCACAGCCCATAGCAATAGCTAAAAGGTTTGTTTGCTTATGTGGACATCTTTTGATTTCTAGCTGTAGTATAGCTGTTTTCAGAAACAAACATAATTGCCGAGTCAGCAGCCCATTGAAGGTGGCCCACTATGCCACCAGGCACCAGGAGAAATGCTTCAGCTCCTCCCCATCTCCCCTGGGGACCCAGAGATGCTGCTGGCTGTCCTTGTGTTCCTGGGAGAGAGGCTGAGAAAGCGGGGTCGTCTCACCCTGCTTGGGTTCTGGCTGCTGTCCCCTCTGTTCACCAAGCTAAGGTGCTCATTCTCCATGAGTGGGTAACCCTAAGTGACCCCTACACATTTAGAAGTTTGAGCTGAAGTGGGATTTAAATTAAACCAATATTATTAGCACCTACTATGGGGTCAGGCAGCAGGATGAAGACCAAGTACAGAATTTAACATCACAGAGATAACATACTAAGAGCGGAGTCAATAATTAACAAGTGAATGATATAATTTCAGATGGTGAGATATAGGATAGAAAAAAATTGCAAAAACAGGCATGTATGACAGGATGTATCTGTTACACTGCTCTGGACGTTTGCTTTCTGAACCATAACATGGAAGGCACAGGCAGACGCCCAGCCCCTGGCCTGCAGCTTCCAATTTGGTCATGTAGGGCCCCTCTGTCCCTCTCCTTCTGAGATTTCTCTGGGCTGTTGGGGCTGCAGCCACCCCGTGCCTCTGAAAGGTTTGTCTTTCTGCGGCTGCCTCACAGCTCTGCCTCTTCTTGGCAATTGAGACCTTGTCACTTCCTTTGCAAAGTCATCATGATTTGTCATCTGTGATGTCACCAGATGAGAGCCTCTCCATGACCCAGATCCCAAACGGCAGGTGACTGAGACTAGGATGGGCTAGCCAGGTGCTCAGCTGACCCAGCGTCACAGATCCCAGACCTGACTCTATGAATGACAAAGGCCTCATCACCTCCTGGATGGCAGGCTCAGATGTTGGGTGAATCTAGCCACACCAGCCTGTTCATCAGGTCTGCCTGCCTTTTCATGCTGCAGAGCTTAATAGAGTGCCTGGCTGCACCACTCGCCTGCTGTGTGACCTTGAGCAAGTCACTTACCCTCTCTGTGCCTCAATTTCCTCATTGGGTTACTGTGGGGATTAAATGAGTTTATGAGTGTGAAGGGCTTAGAACCTGCACTCTGTAAACAGGGCTAAGTGTTATTGTTCTGGTTGTCACTGGGATCTTTACATTTCTGACACGATACTTCTGTAGGGAAAACCCCAGTTTGGAAGGGATCCATCCATGACTCCCTGGCACCATCATTTTCTCTTTACCAACCTTGGCTTCACTTGGTTCCACTTGCCCATCCCTCGGCCTCCCCACACCACCCTTGCTAAATCTATTAGGATGTGCAGTGCCGTCTCCCCATTCTTAAATGGGTACAAATACCTTATTTTCATGAAATCCCCTTCCCAGACCCCTTTTATCCTTCAGATCCGTTACATCTACCAAAGTGGCTCTTTATCTTCATCATCCTCAAATCCCTCAACGTTCCCTACTCGTAATCCAGTGTTGATCAAGCCTCACTTACTGTATAAGGGTATCATGCCCTGCAATCTACAAATCTTACTTATTACAGAATATTACATTTGTTTGTTAATATTATATTATTTTGTTAATTTTTTTCTTTATATGGATTTTTTAAAACTGCGATTGGTTATTGTCACCATCAGTGAAAAACTGGTATGATTTATAACAGACAGAAAGTACTTGGGAATAAATACACTGAAAACAAAACCATTACAATTAAATCAGACCAGGAGTACTCAAACTCTTTCTGTAATGGGCCAGATGGTAAACGTTTTGGGCTTCGCAGGCAATCCTGTCGGTCTTTGTAACAACCATTTAACAATGCTATTGTAGTGTGATATGTCATGGCTTTGTGTCCCCACCCAAATCTCATCTCAAATTATAATCCCGATAATTCCCATTATCTCCACCTGTCAAGGGAGAGACCAGGTGCAGGTAATGGGATCGTTGGGGTGATTTTCCCCATGCTATTCTCGTGATAGTGAGTTATCATGAGATCTGATGGTTTTCTAAGGGGCTTGTCCCACTTCACTGGGCACCTCTCTCTCCTGATGCCTTGTGAATAAGGTGCCTTACTTCCCCTTCAACTTCCACCATGATTGCAAGTTTCCTGAGGCCTCCCAGTCCATGCTGAACTGTGAGTCAGTTCAACTTCTTTTCTTTATAAATTTCCCAGGCTTGGGTATGTCTTTACAGTGGTACGAAAACGGACTAATGCATAGTGAAAGAGCCAGACATGTTATGAAAATGAATGAGTGTGACTGCATTTACTGTAATCCCAGCACTCTGGGAGGCTGAGGTGGGCATATCACCTGCTGTCAGGAGTTCAAGACCAGCCTGGCCAACATGGTGAAACCTTGTCTCTACTAAAAGTAAAAAAATAGCTGGGCATTGTTGCCCATGCCTATAGACCTAGCTACTCAAGAGGCTGAGGCAGGAGAATCGCTTGAACCAGAGAGGTGGAGGTTGCAGTCAGCCAAGATTGCACCATTGCACTCCAGCCTGGATGACAGAGTGAGGCTCCATCTTCAACAAAACAAAACAAAACAAAACAAAACAAAACAAAACAAAACAAAACACCTTTATTTACAAAACCAGGTACTAGGCCAGATTTGCTGATTTCCAAAGTAGACATTGTTGCCTACTGAAATTGCTGTTTCTCAAATAAAGGCCCAAGACTTACAAAGTTTAGAGGGGTGCGTAAAACATAATAGCACCAACCAGTGGCTCTGTCCTGGAAGTCACAGGAAAGATTGAATGAAAATTGAAATGACTATGCCTTTTAATGGGAGCCTGTGTGCCAACGGAAATCACTTTCCATACTGCCAGGGGTGTAGTGCCAGAATTTGGAAAAATATTGACCCTGATCAATGCTCTCCAATCAATCTTCATTTACTCCTTTTTTCCCAGGCTGGGATTTAGGGTCAGTATTTTCAGAAATGTATTCACTCTTATCTTAGTGGCACCTGACAATTTTCAGAGCTCTTCATTCCTCCTCTGTTAGACTATCAGGGGGGCTTATAAGAATTCCCCAAAGTGTGCTGCGTGGACCTCTGGAATCCATGTTCAGGGACCCTACCTCCAGCTAAGGAAACTCTAGTCCTCTCCTCTGGTCTCCCTATCTTATTCCCCACTGGCTGACCTGAACCTTCACGACTCCTGCCCAGATCTCAAAAGCATCCTCCCATTACCACCTCCTTGTCGTGGATCACCTTCCTTTTCTGCAGGTTGGTACCCTTGTCCCTTTTCAGCAGATAATAATATTTCCATGCATTTGTGTTGCACTTTCTGTACAGTGGACATCCAGCATCTCCTTGTCCTCCCTGCAGTGCTGTTCCTCTTCCAGAGTTGAAGGCCGTTAAGAGAGTTGCCGGGGTTCAGCCAGCGGGTAGGTAACAGAGCTGCAATTAGAACCTGGTCCTGCTGTCTAATGGGCCTTAAATACAAACACTTATCCTCTTCCCCCTTGCCTGCTCCCCACCCTTGTGCCAATTGTTTCCCAGATCCTTAGAGAATCAAGTTAGTTTCTTTCTTATTCCCATTTAATTAATTAATTAATTATGATTTTTTTTTTTTTTTTTGAGATGGAGTCTCACTTTGTCACCCAGGCCAGGCTGGAGTGCAGTGGCAACATCTCGGTTCACTGCAACCTCCGCCTCCTGGGTTCAAGAGATTCTCCTGCCTCAGCATCCCAGGTAGCTGGAATTACAGGCACATGCCACCATGTCTGGCTAATTTTTATATTTTTAGCGGAGACCAGGTTTCACCGTGTTTGCCAGGCTGGTCTCAAACAGCCAACTTCAGTTGATCCGCCAGCCTTGGCCTTCCAAAGTGCTGAGATTTTAGGCATGAGCCACTGTGCCCGGCCTTTAATTAATTTTTTAATTATAAATTATTTATTTTAATTGTAGAAAATGTATGTGACATAAAAATTTGCTGCCTTAACCATGTTTTTTTTTTGAGACAGAGTCTCACTCTGTAGCCCAGGCTGGAGTACAGAGGCTCGATCTTGGCTCACTGCAACCTCTGCCTCCCGAGGTCAAGCCATTCTCCTGCCTCAGCCTCCCAAGTAGCTGGGACTACAGGTGTGTGCCACCATGCTTAGCTAATTTTTGTATTTTTAGTAGAGACAGGGTTTTACCATGTTGGCTAGGATGGTCTCTATCTCTTGACCTTGTGATCCACCCACCTCGGTCTCCCAAAGTGCCGAGATTACAGGTGTGAGCCACCATGCCCGGCTTGCCTTAACCTTTTAAAGTACATTCACATCGTGCAACTATCACCACCATCCATGTCCAGAACATTTTTATTGTCCCAAAATGAAGCTCTGTTCCCATTACTACTAACCCCCCAAACCTCCTTCCCATAAGCCCCTGCCACCATCATTCTGCTTTCTGTCTCCATGAGTTTGAATACTCTACCTACCTCATGTAAATGAAATCATTCTGTGCTTGACCTTTGGTAATTGGCTTTTTTGCTTAGCATAGAGTCCTCAAGTTTCATCCATGTAGGAGCATGTGTCAGAATTTTCTTCCTTTTAAGGCTACATGCCACTTCATTGTGTGTATTTATCGCATTTAGTTGATCCATTCATCTGTGGGGTTGATTAGCCAAGGGTTGCTTCCACCTCTTGGCCACTGTGGCTGATACTCCTATAACCACGGGTATGTAAATGTCCATTTGAGTCCCTGCTTTCAATTTCTTTTCTTTTTTTTTTTTTCCTCATTTCAAGTTTTAATCAAGCTTGTATATAAGATTACTTTATTCCTGCATCTTCTCAATTGTTTCTTCCTTGTATTTGCCCTTTTCCTTTCCTACTTGGTGAGATTTGGCTTTCCGTTCAAGGATCTTTTTGCAGTCTTTGTCCAGTTTTAGCCTAGTGATAACCACCTTGCTGGGGTGAATGCCTACATGGACAGTTGTGCCATTAGCCTTTTCCCGCTGCACCCGTTCAATGTAGATTACGTATTTCTTCCTGTAAACCTGGACTACTTTGCCAATCTGCTGACCTTTATAGTGTCCTCGTACAACCTGAACTTCATCATCCTTTTGGATGGGCATGGATCGCACGTTGTACTTCTGTCTCAGCTCTTTGGAAAGAGGGGAGGACATAATCTTCCTGCGAATGTGGGAAGGTGCATTGAAATGCCTTTTGCGATTCTTGCTTCGGTCGGAAGTCACAAAGGGATTGAACTTCATTTTGGCAGCTCCCACTTGGGCGATGGCCACAAAAGGGAAGAGAATTACACGCTCCCTGCTTTCAATTTCTTTGGGTACAAGTGTATATACCCAGAAGTAGAATTGCTGAATCATATGGTAATTCTATGTTTAATTTTTTTTTTTTTTTTTTTTTTTTGAGACGAAGTCTCCCTCTGTTGCCAGGCTGGAGTGCAGTGGCGCTACCTCGGCTCACTGCAACCTCTGCCACTTGGGTTCAAGTGATTCTCTTGTCTCAGCCTCCTGAGCAGCTGGGATCACAGCTGTGTGCCACTACACCCAGCTAATTTCTGTATTTTTAGTAGAGACAAGGTTTTGTCATGTTGGCCAGACTGGTCTTGAACTCCTGACCTCAGGCGATCTGCCTGCCTCAGCCTCCCAAAGTGCTGGGATTACAGGCATGAGCTACCATGCCCAGCCTATGTTTAATTTTTTTGAGGAACTCATCCTCATTCAAGGAACCTATTCATTTTCCACAGTGGTTGCACCATTTTACAGTTCCATCAGTGGTCCAGGAGGGTTCTAGTCTCTTTATATCCTCACCAAAATTCGTTGTTTTTGGTTTTCTTGATAATAGTTATCTTATTCTAAAGTGAAAACTGGATTCCTATTTACTTTTATAATAGTCCCTGTTACATTGATTGAAGTAGTTTGTTTAGTTCTCTGCCCCCCTCATGAGGCTTGGCATCCCTTTCGGTAGAAGCATCTCTGCCTTCTCCTTGGTAGCTCAGCACCTGGTGTTCATTGAGTAGATTCATTCTTTATAATTCCTGGGACATTCCCAGTTTATTGGAAAAGCTGAGGCTGCTTCACCAAATCTCCTCAACTCTACTCAGCTCTACTCAAAGTCCCTCTGTGTTGTTCCTCTCTTCTTCCCCAACCCTGCCACTCCCCATTTCTGGGGAAGTAGTCTCCCAGCTACCTCCTATCAAATTGCTTCCACGATAATACCTTGAAATCCTATCATGCAGGGAAATCCAGTGCTTCAGTGGTCTGTGATTGTGGGTCCCCCTCAACACTCGTTTATTTTTGCTGCCTGTTTTTGCTCACATTCAGCTCCAAGTTCATTGCTGGGCACATTGTACAAAATGTTGAGATGGAAATCCTGAAGCTTCACCACCACGAGAGCCGATGGGTTAGGTGCTAAAGCCAATCTTTCTGTCACCATTTTCCGGCATCACTGGGTTGCCCCAGGAGCAATCAGGTGCAAAGCCTGCTTGCAAAGTTCCAGGGTTAAGCTGCCAGAGGTCTTGGCTGTCTCCCACTTCCTCCCACAGCCAGGCCTAGGGCCAAGCTGCAGAGGCCCTACCCAGTCACCTCCACCCATAGCTTCAGAGCCAGAGCCTTAGGCCTACTAACTACCTCTCCACCCATGACCTCCCCCTGGAGCTGGGGTCCAGCACTCCTGAGCTGCCGAGACGTCTTTAAAGATGTGCAAAGCCAGGGATAATCGAGGAAGTGGAATATGGTGCATGCCTTCAGGGAGCTTAAAGTGGGGAGAGAAAGGACAATGGAAAAGTAGACATGAACTAATCATGTACATTAGCATGCAAATATGGCAGAGATCAGAGATCAGCAGTCAGAGGTGAAAGACCATAATCTATGAGATCTTCACATGGCTGCCTCCTCTTCATTCAGGTCTGAGCACAAATGTTGCCTCTCCAGTGAGGCCTCCTGCAGCCACAATCCTAAACAGCGCCCCCTCCTCTCCCTCGTTCACCCGCTTTCTGGGCTGCACAGCCCTCACCACATTCCAACAGCATCTTGCTCATTTGATGATGCCCTTGTTTGTGGCCTGTCTGCCCCTGGCAGGGGGAGTTCCAGAATGCAGGAAATTTTGTCTGTTTTGTTCACACCCTTCTTCTCCCCAGAGCCCAGCTCAGCACTGACGCCGTGTGTAGTGGTGCTCCATAGCGTCTCACTGAGTGGATGAATGGAAAAGTGTTGTCTTTCTTTTTTTTCCGAGATGGAGTTTCACTCTCGTTGCCCAGGCTGGAGTGCGATGGCACTATCTCAACTCACCACAACCTCCGCTTCCTGGGTTTCAAGTGATTCTTCTGCCTCAGCCTCCCGAGTAGCTGGGATTACAGGCACGCACCACCACGCCCGGCTAATTTTCTGTTTTTAGTAGAGATGGAATTTCTCCATGTTGGTTAGGCTGGTCTCAAACTCCCGACCTCAGGTGCCCCGACTGCCTCAGCCTCCCAAATTGCTGGCATTACAGGCATGAGCCACCGCGCCCGGTCTGGAGCAGTGTTGTCTTTCATAAGCCTTTTGGGAGAAGGCTGTGTAAGCCATCCCATGCCTTCCCCACATCAGCGTCGGCCTCAAGCCCTGGCCACCCCTTTCTCCTCCAGACTGGGCGGGCACTCCACATTCTCTGGCAGCCTGCCTGGCCACGCATCAGCCACCTCCACCCACGCCGCCCACCTTGGCCTGTCCCTTCTCACACACACAGGCTCTCCGACAGGCCAGCCCCACTCCCTTTCGTCTGTTTGTTGCGGTGCGCCCGAAAGCAGCTGCTCTGGCCTTGACCATGGGTCATCCCTGGTGCCAGTTGCTAGTCTGGTTTCGCTGACTGTCCCAGAAAGCAGCCACACCCTCTCCCCTGGGGGAAGGGCAATTCCTGCAGGCACATTTCACGGGCCTCTTCTTCCCTCTTCCCAGCGCATAAGCAGCCAGGGGAATTTGGCAATTGCTCCCAGAATTATTTCCTTGGGGTTCTTACCTAACTTTTGCTAGGTTCTTGCTTGGATTCTGAGCAAAATTCTAAGTGACAATAATTCCAATAATGTTTTGGATAAGACCCTGCACTTGGTTGCCAAGATGTAACCTTTGTTTGAAATCAGATATCTATGTCCTACCGAAAAGAGTCTACATATGGTTTCACATGTTCAAACATAAAGCTGTTTTTACCGATGATTTGGGAATTGTTGCATTATGGTTGTAGCCTGAAATTCTCTCTTCCTGTGACAAAGATAATAACAATATCTGAATTTTACTGAACACCTATGGTTTTAGTCAGTTCAGGCTGCTCTTACAAAGTACTACGGACTAAGTGGCTTATAGACAATAGTCATTTATTTCTCACATTTCTGGAGGCTGGAAGAGCAAGATCAGGGAGCCAGCCTGGCTGGGTTTTGGTGAGGGCCCTCTTCCAGGTTGTAGCAAGTTATTCAGGGTCAAAGAGCTGGGAGGCCCAGATGGGGAGTGAGACCTGGTGGGCCACCTCCACAGTCAACTCTTAAACATACGTGATGTTGTATATTCGGTAAGATTAGGTAATCTTAATTTTGACAACTGAGACCTGGAAGGCAGAGAGAGAGATGAGAGAGAGAGAGTGGTGTCTCCTCCAACACCATTCCTCCCCACCACCCTGTTTCACCCACCCCTGCCTCAGCTCTTAGAAGAGGTGGGCCAGCTTGACAGGCCACCGAGAGAGCTGTGTGAACCCCGCATGAACCCCACTCTTCCTGTCCACCACCTGAATGTCTAGTATGAGAAAGGTCCTGTAGCCTCAGAGATGGGAGGGCAAGAGGACTAGAACTGTTAAAGTCATGTTGCTTTGACTTTGTTCTCTATTTCCTCATTCCTTAGGGACTTGGAGAATGCTTTGAAACAGATGACAAACAAATATAAAAGTTCATTGATTCAGAATTTACTTATGAGAGTCTTTGTTCTAAGTATATCGGTTCAGGACCTAATCAAATCATATTCAAATCTCAGAAGAAGAAAATAACTTCTCCCAGTCATGTCACCTGTCAAAGTAGGAATTGCAATTGGCTGCAAGTAACAGACCCAAAATAATGGTGACTTAAATAAGATAAAGTTTATCTTCTGTAAGAGAGGCCTAGGGTATAGCAGTCTAGTTGCTCCCTGGATGTCATGAAGGTCACAGGCTGCTTCTTCTTCTTTTTTCTCCTCCTCCTCCTCTTTCTTCTTCCTCTTATTATTTTATTTTATTTAGTTATTTATTTTCATTTTTTTTCCTCTTCTTCTTCTTTTTCTTCAACGGAGTCTTGCTCTGTTGCCAAGCTGGAGTGCAGTGGTGCAATCTTGGCTCACTGCAACCTCCACCTCCCAGGTTCAAGCGATTCTCCTGCCTCAGCCTCCTGAGTAGCTGGGACTACAGGCATGCACCACCATGTATTTTTAGTAGAGATGGGGTTTTACCATGTTGGCCAGGATGGTCTCGATCTCTTGACCTCATGATTTGCCCCCCTTAGCCTCCCAAAGTGCTGGGATTACAGGCGTGAGCCATTGCACCCAGCTGCATCATCTAACTTTCTACTCTGCCATTCTTGACAATGGCTTTTATTCTCAAGGTCAGTTAGTGGTCTCAAGACGGCAGCTCCAACTCCAGCCATTGGGCCTGCATCCAAAGAAGCAAGGGTGAAGGGACAAGAGCATCCGGCAGGTGAAGAGTTTCCTGCAGACGAAGAGCTTTTTTGGCCCCCACCTAAGGATTTCCAGATACATCTCATTGGTCAACTGCTGTCATGAGAGAGGCTTGGGAATATCTGCCAGGAAGGATCATACTTTAGCTGGGCATGTTGCTGCCTTCAAAAAACTAGAGGTTTTATTACCAAAGAAGATGGGGGAAAAGGATATGGAATAGGCAAATAGTCGTCTCTCACCATTTCCTCCAGAAAACCAGATTTCTGGCTTGGGCAATTGGCTAAATCGTGGTGAATGGTGGTGTCATTTCCTGAGGCAGGCAACACAGAATAAGGAAGAGGAAGAATTCAGTCTGTGGCAGGTTGAGTATAGGCTGCTGGAGGCATTAAGTTGAAGGTTTTTGCTGTAGGCAGAACAATAGACCCTAAAGATGTCCACATCCGGGGCCGGACTCAGTGGCTCACGCCTGTAATCCCAGCGCTTTATGAGACCAAGGCAGGTGGATCCCCTGAGGTTGGGAGTTCGAGACCAGTCTAGCCAACATGGCGAAACCCTGCCTCTACTAAAAATACAAAAATTAGTAGGGCGTGGTGATGCATGCCTGTAGAGGCTGAGGCAGGAGAACTGCTTGCATCAGGGAGGTGGAGGTTGCGGTAAACCGAGATCATGCCACTGCACTCCAGCCCGGGCAACAAGAGCAAAACCCAGTCTCAAAAAAAAAAAAAAAAAAAAGAAAAAGAAAAAAAAAGATGTCCACATCCAGGTCCCTGTAATTTATGAGTAGGTTACCTTACATGGCAAAAGAGACTTTGAATTGTAATTAAAGGGTGTTATAGGCTGAATTACATTTACCCAAATTCATATATTAAAATTTGAATCCCCAGCACCTCAGAATTGGACTGCATTTGGAGACAGGGTGTTTAAGGAGGTCACTAAGTCAATCTTGTCACGAGGGTGAGCCCTAATCAAATCTGCCTGGTGTCCCTCTAAGAAGATGAGATTAGGGGACAGACACACACAGGGAAAGGACTATGTGGACATGTAGGGAGAAGATGGCCATCTGCAAGCCAAACAGAGAGCCCTCAGAAGAAACCAAACCTGCTGACACCTTGCCCTCAGACTTCCAGCCCCTAGAACTGTGAGGAAACAAATTTCTGGTGTTTAAGCCACTCAGTTGTGGCACTTTGTTATGGCAGCCTGAGCAGACTCATAAAAGGATTTTGATATTGGGGGATTATCTTGGGCAATCCAGGAGGGCCCAATGTAAGGTCTCAATATAAGTGCCCCATATACAGCACCACATAGGGGTCCTTGTAAATGAAAGAGGGAGGCCGGAGGGTCAGAGAAGAGCTGTGATGACATAAGAACGTCGGCCTTCTTCTGTGGACATTGGCTGCGAAGATGGAAAGGGCCACTAGCCAGGGACTGCAGGCAGCCTCCAGAAGCTTGGAAGAAGCAAGGAACAGACTCTCCCCTAGATACTCCAGAAGGACACAGCCCTGCCTGCACCTGGGCTTCACCCTGTGAGATCCATATGGGACTTCTGACTTCTAGAACTGTGAGATAATAAATTTGTGTTGGTTTAAGCTACTAAATGTATGGTGTTTCTTTTTATTTTATAATCACAATAGGAAGCTAACACTGTTCAGTAGGCATTTAGATGTATGTTTTGTGGTCACTGAGACACAGAGAATAACTGAAGCCATTGTCATGGACAGACTCATTCAGAGAAGTATTTAGAATGAGGAAGAGATGGAATCTAGGGAAGAAACTTCCGGGAGACCAACATTCCAAGAAGGGGAGAAAGGGAGAAAATTGCACTGCTGTTTCTTTGATGGTTGGGTCTCAGGACAGAAGTGTAGTCAGAGGGGACATGTGGGGAGACACTGATCCCCCAAAGCACCTTCCTTCAACATGACAGCTGTACATCACAATGAAGGCTATGATGGACAGGTTTCAGAGGAAACAGCAAAAGCAAGACCGTGAAATAGAGGTGTGAATAGAATCAAAAGGGCACTGCTTTTATTTTATTTTATTTTTGAGATGGAGCCTTGCTCTGTCACCAGGCTGGAGTGCAGTGGCGCGATCTCGGCTCACTACAACCTCCGCCTCCCAGGTTCAAGTGATTCTCCTGCCTCAGCCTCCTGAGTAGCTGGGACTACAGGTGCACACTACCACGCCCAGCTAACTTTTGTATTTTTAGTAAAGATGGGGTTTCACCACGTTAGCTAGGATGGTCTTGATCTCATGACCTCGTGATCTGCCTGCCTCGGCCTCCCAAAGTGCTGGGATTACAGGCATGAACCACCACACTCGGCCAGCCATTGCTTTTTATAGGCTGGGCTCCTCCTGCTAACCCATAGGCAGCTTCCAGCCCTCCCCCGCCTCCATTTTCCCATTTCTTTCCACTCGCCTACCACCTCTGACATGCACACTTGTTGCAGCTCCGCTCTAGAGAGCTGGAAAGGCAGCCTGGGGCCAGACTGACTTGGGCACACATCCTCTGTGCATTTCTTCCTCCCTGTGTCTCCATCCAACTGTACCATAACTGATGACGTCCTTGCATCTCTCCTCTGGGGACTCGCCTGATTGCTTTCTGAGATGAGAGCTCATCTTCCTCACAGCATCCCCAGCTTTGATGGCTGGTGCGTGGCAGGTACTCGGGGTCTTCAAATGCCAGGCTAATAGCTACTCCTGAGGGAGGGATCAGAGACCATGTCCGAGAAAGGGAGCAGAGGAAGGGAAGGGCCTCAGGCCCCAGGAAATGAGATGGGCAAATGCTGCCATAATAGAATCTGCCTCCCTCCTCTTTTGGGTCTTCCTCCCATGCAACCCCTCAGGAAAAGGACCATGATTGATGCTTACATTCCTTCATTGATCGAAAAAGAGCCAACATGGTCAACATGATGATCAGAGGAGCCATCGCTCCCCCTCTTCTTTGCAGTCACTTTGGTGGTTTTGCTAGAGAGCCCTGCTGCACAGTGGGAGATGGTCTTATTTTGGAGGTGACCCTTACCTAAACTTCTTTCTCTATGGAATGGGAGACCTAGACTTGGAGAAGGCCTGAAATCTCTTTTTCCTGCACCTGTAGTCAATAGAAGTGAGCATTGTCCCTTAGCCATAGAGGAACTCCCCCACCCCCCCCCACCACCACCTGCGGCTCCAGAGACCAAGGGAAGCTGACTGCACAGAGCCAGGGCCTGGCTGGGCTGGTGGAGTGCCTGGAGCTCTGTGCAGGTCTGCATAGAAGGGAATGGCCAACAGGCACTGGCCCTCCTTGCAGGCTCAGGGCTCCATGCATGGGAATGGAGGTAGGACCTGGGAGGGCAATTGTCTGCCCTGTTTCTGCTGGTGGCTTCTTTCCAGGACCTGGTGTAGTAGGGTCAAGGCCCTTTAGTGACTCTCCTTTCTAGTCTTGAGAGACAGAGGAAGGGTCTTTTGAGAATGAAGGAACAGGGCAAGCGGCCTCTAAAGCACCTTTGCCTGCGGGAAGACCTGGTGCTCAGCAGCTCTGCTCTGGAGAAGTGGTATTGGATCTTTTTTATTTTTTGAGATGAAGTCTCCATCTGTTGCCTAGGCTGGGAGTGCAGTGGCGCAATCTAGGCTCAACTGCAGCCTCTGCCTCCCTGGTTCAAGCGATTGCCCTGCCTCAGCCTCCCAAGTAGCTGGGATTACAGGTGCTTGCTACCACGCCCTGCAAATTTTTGTATTTTTGGTAGAGCCGGGGTTTCACCATGTTGGCCAGGATGGTCTCGAACTCCTGACCTTAAGGGATCCGCCCACCTGAGCCTCCCACAGTGCTGGGTTTACAGGTGTGAGCCCCCGCGCCCTGCATGGTATTGGATCTTGATTGCCTCTTTGGTTCTAGGCACTTTCTGTGGGAGGTGGTCTTAGCCTTCTGAGGGGTTATGAACTTGGCCTATGACATGATGCGATGTGAAGTCATAATAACCTGTGTCAGCAAGTCCTGAATCCTCCTGCTGCTCAGTAGGTGAGACTGGTCCCTGGAACAAAGGCTGTATGTACCAAAGCCACCCTGCTCTGACAGCATGGTGATCGGAGCCCCCATTCCTGCCTCTGACCACGCCCGTGGCATGGAGCCTCATGCCTGTGGCTGGGAGCTCAGGGTATGAGAGCACATGCGCTCTGGAGGCAGCTGTGGGCTTACACCTCTGACCTGATCTTGTGCTTATAGGCTGAAACCTGGGGCATGTAACTTACTTTTCTGAGCCCCATTTACTTATCTGGAAAAGGTGCTACAAAGGATTAGATACAGGGGAGAAAAAGAACAAACTAAACTGTGTGAAAGCCCCTAGCACAGGGCCTGGCACAGAGGAGGTGCTCAGAACGCAGGCTTCTTCCTGGCTGGTGATTCCTTTTGTCTTCCTCTCTGGGCTCCTGGCCAGGAATTTCACCCCCTGTCCTGGTCCTGGGCCCCTACTGGGTGTGCCCTCCCAGCATGTCTGGTGACCTCAGCTCCCTTTCAGCTTTCCCCACCTTGGTGACCTTGGTGCCTCTGCTACTCCTCAGAGGCCTTTAGAGAGCTGTGTGGTGGTGGCGGTATGGGTGTGGCCTCTGCAGCTAGGTTAGCTGGATTTCAATCATGCTGTCATAGCTGATGTCCCTGTACTTTACTTATCTCACCTGTAAAATGAGGATGATGGTAACAGGATTTCAGGACAGGATTTTGGAAAGGAGTGAATGAATCAATGAATAAAGTGCTTACATCAGCTTTGGGCACATAGTGAGCACCCAATAAACAGTCGTCGTTTAATTCCTCTGCTCTTCAGACACCACCCCAGAATGTCTCTCTGCCAACTGCCTCTGATCACCTCTCCTTCTTCTGCCCTCCCCTCCCCCACACTACCCTCCCAAGCCCCCATGGCACAGGGTTGATGCCACCCAGTAGCATCCTCAGGTACACCCCTGGGCAGTTTCCTTGGACACATTTAAC
The DNA here is from genome assembly GCF_009761245.1 of Sapajus apella. Lineage (NCBI taxonomy): Eukaryota > Metazoa > Chordata > Mammalia > Primates > Cebidae > Sapajus > Sapajus apella. The sequence continues at coordinate 22,447,337 of NW_022436952.1, read as the reverse complement.
ATCAGACGTGTTTGGAGCTCTGGGTTTTGGTTTTCCAGTGCCTTCTGACCTCTGAGGGCAGGAAATAGTGAAGAGATGGAGATGGATATGAGGGCCAAGAGGTGTGGGGGCGTCATGACTGGCAATGTTGCAGGAATTGAAGGAGGAATAAAATACCCTTTGCTCCACCCAGACAGACTACCAGTTGCTTTTTCTCCTTTATGGATTGAGCCAGCTAGGGCAAGCAGAAAGTCAAGGCCACAGTGAGTTTGGTGGGAAGTCAAGTGGAAGAGAGTCAGGATTAAAGAGCTGGAGGGGCAGAGGAGGCTGGTCCAGGAGACCGGGAGAAGGGGTTAGGAGAAAGGAGACCTGGGGGGCTGAACTGCACCTTCTCCTTGTGCCTGCACTTGTCAGTTACTGGGGACGTCGATAGGCTGATGCTGGAGCAGCTGCCTGCCTTGCCCTGGACCACTGATTCATTCTGGACTGTTCTTTCTCCATATCTCTTTTTTTGGTCTCAATACTTGGCTTGTGGGAAAGAGTTGGAAGCTGCTGGTCTCTATCCCGTCAGCATCTCAGAGTAGGGTCATCAGCTCCTACAAGACACCTAAGGAATGATGCACAAGACCCATCCTGTCCATTTTCTCCCTGGCAGCAATCTGGGGAGAAGTATGTGTGGCAATGGAGGGTGGGGTGCATTTTAGAGGAATTAACTGGTGGACATGTTCTTTAAATTCTTGAAGAGAAGAATAAAAACACAGCAGACACTGTTAGAATACAATTCAACATTACATTGATTCCTTTAGGCTTCGGATTAGATCAAACTCTCCCAAACAGAATAGCCATGGGGAGCATGATACAATCTAGTGAGCCCAAAACATGGAAACTGGTTCTGTCATTTGACCCACTGACATGAAAAAATCATTGCAGGTGATCCTTTGTCACAGAAATGTGGAGTCTGACCGGGGCTGCATTCCCAGATCAGGTGCATCCATGCCTCAGCCTTCCACGGGGCAGCAGGCAATGGCAAACACCTCAATGTCCTGCCTCGGTGTGACCCAGGAACATTTCCAGCCCACACTCCTGTGGAGGATCCCCATGGGGATGATGATGTTTGGGGATATTTCCTCACGTTTTCTCTGCTGAGAAACTAGCTTGAGTGGGCAGCAAATGGAGGCAGGTACTGCGAAAGTCTGCAAGGTGAATCCAGAACCTGGACTTCTGGAGTTGTGGTTGTCCCCAAACTTCCTTCCACTAAGACATCCGTGATAGCAGCATCCAAATGGGCCCTCCTCATATAGCTGTGCCCAGGCTACAAGCTCCTGGGCAGAGGAAATGAGGCACCAGGAGTGTGGGTTTCCAGTGACTTATCCAGGAGCCCATCCCATTTGCTCCCATTTAAGAATTCATCCAGGAATGCAAGAGTGATATTATAGGGCCAATCTCAAATCTGCATTCATGTCAGAAGAAGGGAAACGATCTGCAAGGTTTGTCACTGAGGCACTAAAGCTACAATTAATGACATAGCACTTGCAACACTCCCAAGATTGGTCCTGACTGCCTGTGTGCAGGGCTCGATGTGAGCTAGAGACCTGGCCACACTGGCATGGATCTGCATGAAGGCCATGGCCACCCTGGGTGAGCCTCAACAGCCATGAGCTCCCCAAACTCTGACTCCTTAGGTGGATCAGTTTAGGGGTGGTCCCCATGACACAAGTGCTTGCCTCCATGGATTTTCCTACAATGCAGAGGGAATGAGGATGGATTCCAGCTCTACATATGGAACTGCCATGGAGGATGGGGTTATCTGGAGGCCTGTAGGAGAGAGAGGTGGCCATGGTGACTGGGAGGCCACGAGGCTGTGGAGTGAAGAGAATTAGCTCAAGCCAAGGGTGATTCTGGTGCAGGATGCTCTCCTCGGACACCTTGTTACCAAATGCTCTTCAGGGGTCTTTGGCTTGGCCTAAGGTGGCATAGCTGGCTTCCTCACAGGTACGGCTTCTGATCTTTCACCCACGGGCCTCTTGGTTGCCACAGGGAGTTACGGAAGCACTTACCTCTCAGGGGCTCTCTGCTTGCTGGGTCCTCTGGAAACCCACTTCCCGTCTCTACCATAGGCCCCAGGAGGTCATCAATGTGCCTCCAGGAGAAGCTGCACTAGGCACTTGGGGAAGAGGTGGGAAGCTGGGCAAGAGAGGGATGAAACATTGGGGAGGTCAGACAAGTGGCTGTGCAGTTTTCTAATTCCACCATGTTCTCCTTACCCAAGCTGCTTCTGCACATACATGGCAGCTCCTGCTGCTTCCAATGCCTTTCTTTCCCCTCTTTGCTAACTCTTGTCTTTTTTCTTTTGTTTTTGGGTTGGAGGACATGGCCTCTGGGAATTTCTCCATCCTCTCACAAGTCTGGGGTAGACACCTCCTGTGTTTCCACAACCACCCGCATTTTGCCAGTTGGCTTGTCTGCATCTGTCACTTTGGGAAGCAAGAAGACAGCAGGGATGGCGTCTTGCTCCCAGCCAGGGCTGATCCCAGAGTGTGGCACTTAATAAATATTTGCCTTTTTTGGTGAGTGGGGGCAGGGATAATGGAAATTTGAATTTTTTAAGGTGAATGCCATCTCTAGAAACCTACAGATCATTCAGATATGGAACTTGATCCTCTCAATTTTGATCTTGATGGAAGTGAAGAGGAAAACCATCTTGCAGGATCCCTCTGTATCTTTCCATTTTGCTGTTCTAGATGCAGAGGTAGAGGCAGGGGCAGGAAGAAAGAAGAAATTAGTGCAACATGCATTTGTCCTTGGCTAATGACCAAGTTCAGAGAAGAAAGTGGTCAATGAGAAGGCGTTAGAAGGTCAAGTGGAAACTGTGACATGCCCTAGCCTACTCTACTGCCTCTGATGTAAATATAATAGAATTAAGAACTAAACTTCCCTTCAGCCAGCTAACTCTGAGAATCATGTCCAGGGGCATGTGCCGTCTTGGAGAATGTTTTTCTCAGGCCTCCCTTCATTGTTCAGTCTTTGAAATGTTTGATACTTGTGATCTGTCTGGGATCTTGAAATTAAAGTCAGTGTCTTGCCTGCTAATGGAGCTGGGGCTGTCAAACCCAATGATCAGAACTCAGCCATCCTTTCCTCCTCTGTAAAGGACCTCCGTGGGTCAGTTTTGGTTCCAGAAGGATGCAAATGAAGAACCCAGCTCTGACACTGAGATATGTAAACATGAGGTTCTCCCTGGGGCATAGCCCACCCCCGAAGAATTTCCCAGCATGCATTGCACTTGGCAGAGAGCGTTGGATGAATGATGCCTAGATGTGGGGGCAGGGGATGAGAGTGACCAAAAGGAGGGCCACGGCCAGGATCCGAGGAAGCATCAGTCAGAATAGGGATGAAACGGATACATCCAGCAACATTCCCGGCTGCATGGAGAGTGGAGTCCCGAGCTCTATCTTCCCCACCGGGTCAGGAAGAGCATTTTCCTGGATCAGTTTTATGGCACCCCACAGAGGAGATGGGGATGTCGGGTGTTGGTCATCAGATCTCCTTCTCCCAGTCAAGGTGGCCGGGAGAATGCAGAAACCACCATCAGCGAGTCAGGAAGAAGGACTTGAGGCTGCGTAAGAAATTCGACTTCTGTCTCTGCTTCTGTTTCTTTTTGATGATGGGCACCCACACCAGCCCGCACACCAGCATCATGAGTCCTAAGGACAGGAAGGCAGGCCCTACCATTTTGAGGATGGAGAGGCTCTTGTCACCCAACTTCAAGGTATAGGCCAAGCAGGTGATGACCACGCCAAAAAGCAAGATGGCGCCACCCACGGACATGATGACGATGGGCTTGCGGTAGATTTCCCAGTTACTCCTCGGGGTGGTGGTCCAGACAGACTCACTCCTGGAGCTGATGCACAGGGAGCTGGCAGTCTGGCTGGGCAGCAGGTCCTTGGCTTCTGGAGACTTCTCATCAACCTCCAGGGCCTTGGGGAGTGTCTCCATCGTCATGGCTGCTCAGGACTGGGAGCCTAGGACCGGCAATAGCTGGAAATAAGAGTGGAGTCAAAGGAATCCTCACACAGCCTTCCTGTACTCAGCATCCATCTCTAGACCCACTCTCAGTGGAGGGTGAACAAGGTCTTTGTGCTGAAACCAAAAAAGAAAAAAGAAAATGAAATGTCATCCACATAAATAAGAAACCACCCAAGGTTTCTTATTTGTAAATAAATTATTTATAAATAAGGTTTCTTATTTATAAATAATATATATTATAAAATATTATAACATTTTATTCAATCGTTTTTAATATTTAAAACAGGGAACAGTTATGCCATTTTAGAAACAAACAAAAGCTATATATATATATTTTGTTGTTGTTGTTCTTTTGTTTTTTAGATGGGAGTCTCCCTCTGTCACCCAGGCTGGAGTGCAGTGGCACAATCTCAGCTCACTGCGGCCTCCACCTCCTGGGTTCAAGAAACCCTCATGCCGGCTGAGCGCCGTGGCTCATGCCTGTAATCCCAGCACTTTGGGAGGCTGAGGCAGTCAAATGATTTGAGGTCAGGAGTTTGAGACCAGCCTGGCCAACATGGTGAAACCCTGTCTCTACTACAAATACAAAAAAGTTACCTGGGCGTGGTGGTGAGTGCCTGTAATCCCAGCTACTTGGGAGACTGAGGCAGGATAATCGCTTGAACCCAGGTGGTGGAGGTTGCAGTGAGCCGAGATTGCACCAATGCACTCTAGCCTGGACAACAGAGAAAGACTCTGACTTTCGTGCCTCAGCCTCTGGAGTAGCTGGGATTACAGGCACGCACCATCACACCTGGCTAATTTTTGTATTTTTAGTAGAAATGGGTTTTCACCATGTTAGCCAGGCTGGTGACAAACTCTTGATCTAAGTGATCCACCTCGGCCTCCCAAAGTGCTGAGATTACAGGCGTGAGCCACTGTGCCCAGCCAGCTATTTGGCCTTGGTAATATTAAAGTTCATATCTCTGCTTCCTAAGACTCTGAAAATATTACAAGGTGCTTTTGTAACCATAGGGACCTAGTGTGTGCTTCCCTTTGGAGCCTGTGGTATATTTACATAAGTGAAGTAGTCATTTAAAAAGGGATTTTTTTTTTTCCCTGTGGGCTTGGGGGTAGGGATGGGATCATAAAGCTGTTAGGAAATCTTGTGCTGGTTATTGCAAGCTGGTCTCATATGAGGATGTCTGATCACCTTCACCAGAATTCTTTTTCTCAGTAGTCATTTCCAGCCCTTTTCAGTGAAGACAGGGGACGATGTGATTGTTGCTTCCAGAAGTTGGAAAGGTTGTGATGAAGGCATTAAAATGCAGTGATTCTCAGTGGTGCCAGAGAAGAGAGCTGGGGCTGGGCAGGGAAGGGCTTGTTCCTAGGAGCTGCCATCTGGGAGTGAGGGGACTCAGGAACAGGAAGTGTTCAACTGGAGGCTGGGACCACTGCAGGGACATTTGACTCCTGATTCGGAGAGAGGAAAATGGGCCTTGCTGGAATTAACTAACATCTTTTTGGCTCTGCAATGCGGTCACTAGTTTAGTCTCATTTTCTAGGGACAGAGACTGAGACCCAGTGGGGTTTAGGATCTTGGCGAACTACACCCTTCCCCATCGGGCCAAGGTCTTTGGCCTCAAAGTTCCTTGCGCTGCACTGCAGCTGGTCTGGATGGGTCCTGAAGGTTCCTCAACTATAAGAATCCTGAGATTTTCATTTTGGGGCTTCATCCTGTAGTAACACAATCTCTCAATGAATCTGGTATAATCCCCTAACACTGATCCACTGCACGATGTGAGAAAGAAGAATCCTGTTGTATGTTTTTCATAATATGACATTTATTCCAATTGAAGGAGTATTTTTTATTCTGAGATTGGAATGTAATGGAGTGGAGTCCTTCCTTGGTGTTGGAATATTCTTCATTTTAGGAAATGATTATGATGGAAGAGCGTCATTGGTTTTGTTAGTGTCTGCCCAGAAAAAAAAAATTGGCCCCTATATCGTGTCCATCTGTCACCTCTCTCTCTCTCTCTCTCTCTACCTACCTATCTGCCTTTCTGTCTATCTATCTATCTGCAATGGTCCACGAAATCCCAAAGAAACAGTAACCATTAATTTATTGGAAGGGAGGATGTATCCTTGGGAGAGTGAATGGGCAGGGAGGGATGCATTTCTAAGCAATGACAGAAAGAGAAGCAGTTCTCTTCCCCTGAGCAGAGGGAATGTCTACTTTCCCCTCCCTCCCACCCACCTCTCTGTAACTGTGACCAGGCAAGAGGCAAGCAGCAACTATAAACAGAAGCAGGCGGGCAGGGCAGGGCGGTGGGTAGAACTTTGTACTGGGAAGAATGAAGCCTAGTTATTCACAGTTCCAGCAAGTCACTGAACCTACTTGCAGAAGCTGCATGTGATGGAAAGATCCAGGTCTTTGGCATCAGAGTAAACATGATTTGAATGCAGTTTTCTAGTTATGTGCTGTGGGTCAGGTGACTTCAGCCCCTGAACCTTGCTAGCCCTATATAAAACAGGGATAATGGAGTGTCTACCTCATAGGGTTGCTGTGACAGTCAAATTTCAAAAAACACCGCTATATTGTCTGACAGATTCTATGTGTTCAGGAAATGGCCTTGGTTGTCATTGCAATTATTTTCTTTCTGGGTCTCTATTTTTCCATTTATAAAATAAAGGAGTTTGGTTAGGTGACTTCTTTTTTCTGCAACCTCCACCTCCTGGGTTCAAGCAATTCTCCTGCCTCAGTCTCCCAAGTAGTTGGGATTACAGGTGCCCACCACCATGCCTGGCTAATTTTTGTATTTTTAGTAGAGATGGGGTTTCATCATATTGGCCAGGCTGGTCTCGAACTCCTGACCTTGTGATCCACCCGTCTTGGCCTCCCAGAGTGCTGGGATTACAGGTGTGAGCCACCGCACCCATCCTGGTTAGGTGACTTCTAAAGCTATTTCAGATGTCTATAGGTAATGAATCAGCTTGAATTCTGAGAATTGAGGTTTTCAGAAAATCACCAATTCATGGGCTGTAGGAGTTTTATAACATTTTATTAAAGCCCCAGTAAGATTCTATTTTTTTTCTATACCAGGGCTTTTTTATCTTTTTTTGAGACCGAGTTTTGCTCTTGTTGCCCAGGCTGGAGTGCTATGGCACAATCTTAGCTCACCGCAACCTCTGCCTCCTGGGTTCAAGCAATTCTCCTGCCTCAGCCTCCCGAGTAGCTGGGATTACAGGCATGCCCCAGCATGCCTGACTAATTTTGTATTTTTAAAGATGGGGTTTCTCTGTGTTGGTCAGGCTGGTCCCTAACTCTTGACCTCATGTTGTCCGCCCCCCTCGGCCTCCTAAAGTTCTGGGATTATAGGTGTGAACCACTGTACCCCGCCTCTCACTTCCTTCTTAACTTGGGGGGTCTTCCAGTCTCCATTTATGTTCCCCTTCCTTGTACTGTGGTCTGGAAACTCTCTTAATGCAGCAACCTGGGGCAATGGTTGGGCTATTCTCACTATTTTTCCCATCTTTCATTTATCACTCTATTTCATTGCCTGATGTCCACACTCTTGTGAACTATCATTTCATATGTCTCGTTTGTTAATTTGCTTTTTTGTTATTTCAGGCAGAAGCATAAATCCAGTCTTTGTTATTCCATCTTAGCCAGAAGTGGATCTTTAGGGTCTAAACTTCATTCAGAAGGTCTGGAGTTGCTGTATGTAAGAATCACTTGATGAAGCTTGTTAAAGTACAGATGCTCCCACACAGCAATATGATGTCTGCACAGGGAGAAAAATGATCTGCATTTCAGTGAGGTACCAGGGCTTTTTAACAATGGCACGGTTGGTGTTTTGGATTGGACAGTTGATTGCTGTGGCAGATTATAGAATTGTAGGACTATAGAATTGTAGACTATAGAATGTTTAGCAACATCCCTGGATTCCACCCACTAGATGCCAGTGGTACCTCTTCCTCCCTGCCCCTATCATGACAATTAAACTATATCTCCAGACCTTGCAAATGTCCGCTGGGGTGGGGAAGATCAACATGGTGGAGAGCCACTGCTCTGGCCAGCGTTTTCTCCTGCATAGCTTAAAAACTGCCTCAGGACAGAGGCTGGGCTTCCTCTTCTTCTACTCCATAGCACCTGGCTCACAGCCTGGCACTTGGCAGCTGCTCAGAGAAGGGAGAGGGGAATTTGACACATAGGGGGGAAGGCTATGTGCAGAGTGGAGATGGAAGGAATGCTTCTACAAGCCAAAGCATGCCAAAGTCCTGGCGCCCCAGACTGGACAAGGACTGAGGTTCCAGAGAGGCTGGGCCTGTGGAGGAGTCGGGAAAGGCTGGAGTTGCAGGACCTCCTGAATCACCTCAGATTTGAATGTCGGCTGGCCTGCAGGGCAGCAACTGCAGAAGGGTAGGGATGGGACCTTCTCCCCTAGAGGCCAATTAGGATCTTCAGAAGGCTGAGTTAGTGGGTGGGGACTTAATTACAGCACACAATTGCATGGTCTGCTACAGCAATCAATTTTCCAATTCCAAATGCCAACAGTGCTACTATTGAAAAGCCTTGGTATAGAAAAAACAGAATCTTATTAGGGCTTTAATAAAATGTTATAAAACTCATACAACCCATGAATTGGTGATTTTCTGAAAACCTCAATTCTCAGAATTTAAGACTTGGCCCAGATGCTGCAGCTCTGCAGGGGACAAGGTAACACTTGGGGGGCTGGTCCAGTGAGAACCACCCTTTCACACTTCAATTAAGTTACTGGTAGTTGGGTTTGTGTGATTCAGGAGATCTTTCACTCACTGTAGGGAGTTGAATTGTGGCCCCCAAAAGATGCATCTACCCAGAACCTCAGAATGTGACCTTATTTGGAAAAAGTGTCATTGCAAATACAATTCAGATAAGGATCTTGAGATGAGAACATCCTGAGTTAGAGTGAGTTCTAAATGCAATGATTGGTGTCCTCCTTATGAAAGGAGGGAGAGGGGAATTTGACACACAGAGGGGAAGGCTACGTGCAGAAGAGAGATGGAAGGAATGTTTCTACAAGCCAAGACATGCCAAGGGCTGTTGGAGGCTGAGAGAGAGGCATGGAGTGGATTCTCCCTCTAGCCTCCGGAAAGACCCGACTCTACCAACACCTTAATTTTAGACTTCCGGCCTCTAGAAATGTGAGCCATTCAATTTCTGTTGTTTCAAGTCACCAAGAATGTGGCAATTTGTCATGACAGCCCTACGAAATAAGTATACTCAGTTTCCTTGAAGGTGCTGACACCCCAGACTGGACAAGGACTGAGACCCCAGAGAGGCTGGGCCTGTGGAGGAGCCGAGAAAGGCTGGAGTTGCAGGACCTCCTGAGCCACCTCAGATTTGAATATCGGTTCGCCTTCAGAGCAGCAACTGGAGAAGGGTGGATGGGTCCGTCTCCCCTAGGGACCCATTTGGAGCTTCAGAAGGCTGAGTTAGTGGGTGGGGACTTAATTACAGTACACAACCAGGCTAAGCAGGCTGCAGGCTGGCACCAAGAAACAGTGCTAGTCTGGGACTATACAGCAACGAGAAGCCAGACAGAAAAAGAATGCACACGACATGATCTTATTTCCATAAAATTCAAAAACATGTAAAACAGTCTATGCTATGAGAGGCTAGGGTGGTGGCTACCTTTGGTAGGAGTAGTGACCAGAAGGGAGCCTGATGGGGACTTCTAAGGTGCCGGGAATGTTCTGATTCTTGGCCTGGCAGCTGTCTACGAGGGAGTGGACTAGTACTGCAGCACACTTGTGGTGTGACCGTTTCTGTGTGTGTACAATATATGCCAATAAAACACTTAAACAAAGAGAATTAAAAGGTATAACTCAATGCAACGTGTTCCTTCCTTTGGATTCTGATTAGAACGAGCCAGTTGCACAAAGGCATTGGGGATAGTTAGGGAAGTTTGACCATGGACTTGGATAAGTCTCAGCCTCAGTGTGAACCATGGTTCCTTTCCCTTTCCACAAGCAGATTTATCCCTAGAGCTCTGTGGTCTTCCAACCCCCAATCAGCATGGCTTTCCCTAGGTAGTTGCTGACCTTTAAGGTCAAATCAACTGCATAGACCCCTAGTGCTAAGAGGATTAGAGAGGCCTGGGGATCCACCTGGCATGACCAGAAACCCCCATAGTGATAATCCCTGGCTATATAACTCGGGCCCCATTTCCTGGTTTGAAGGAATTGCTTATTCGCATCTTACATGGATACATGGCAGGGATAGAGATGCCAGACAAGAAAAGGGAAGGGAAGAGGGTGGAAAAAACACAGAGGACAATTGATTTTCAACAAATGCATCGAAGCAATTCAACATGGAAAGGAAAGTCATTTCAACAAATGGTGCCGGAGCAACTGGATAGTCATATGGAAAAAGAATGAAACTTGACCCCATTTTGTGCCATCAACAAAAACTAGAGCTGGATCATGAATATAACTTAAATGTAAAAGGTAAAACTAAAGATTTTGGGGAAAGCACAGGAGAAAATCTTTGTGACCTGGGGATAGGCAAAGATTTGGTAGACAAGACAGAGAGAGAAAAAAACAATCAATAAAATGGATATCATCAAAATTTAAAATGCCTGCTTGTTAGATGACACCATGTAGGAAATGAATAGGAAATCTCACTCTGGACTGTGAGAAAATATTTATAAAATATGTATCTGGGCTTAGCGTGGTGGTTCACACCTGTAATCTAATCCCAGCACTTTGAAAGGCTGAGGCAGCAGATCACTTGAGGTCAGGAGTTCGAGACCAGCCTGGCCAATATGGTGAAACTCTGTCTCTACTGAAAATACACAAAATTAGCCAGGAGTGGTGGCACACACCTGTAATCCCAGCTACTTGGGAGGCTGAGGCAGGAGAATTACTTGAAGCCAGCAGATGGAAGTTGCAGTGAGCCGAGATTGTGCCACTGCACTCCAGCCTGGGCAACTGGGCAAGACTCTGTCTCATAAAAAAAATAAATAAATAAAGCATCTGTCAAGGCTACATATGATTAATAAAAAGACAAAGAGCTCAGTTGAAATGGGCCAACAGTTTAAATAGACTCATTACAAGATAACAAGTGAACAAGGAGCCCATGAAAAAATGCTTGACATTGATGTTTAACAGGAAAATACAGATCAAAGCCACAACGAGACATCACCACACATTCACTACAGTGGATAAAATGTGAAAATCTCACAATACCATAGGTTGGTGTGAACATGGAACAACCCAAGCCGGTGGGAATGGAAAATTGGTTGTTTCTTATGAAGTTAAATATACATCTTCCCTTTGACCCAGTAGTTCCACTTTCAAATATTTATTTGTCCCAGAGAAATGAAAATGCATGTCTGAGAAAAGACTTAAGAATAGTCATAAAAGCTTTATTCATAATAGCAAAAAAATAAATAAAAAGAAAACAACCCAAACGTCCCTCAACAGAAGAAAGGATAAGTGGTTGTATAATCACACAATGGATTACTACTAAGCAGTAAAAAGGAGCTAACTTCCGAAGCACACTACAGCATGGATGAGCCACACAGACATGCTGGGTCAAAGAGATTGAATATAAAAGAGTACCTATATTGTATGTTTCCATCTACATGGCATTCTGAAGCCAGCTAAGAACTAATTAAGGTGGCAAAGCTCAGGACTATGGTTGTGGGGCTTGAGGGGGAACCAACTGGGAGATACACGAGGGAATTTCCCAGGGTGGATGGACATGTTCTATGTGGTGATATTGGTGGGGGCTGCATGAGGGATCCATTTGTCAATATGGTACACTTCGATCTGTGCATTTCAATTGTGTAAATTACACTGCACCCCAAAGAGCTGTGAAAGCCTTAATAATAATAATCCAGTAGGGTGAGGAGAGGCACACATAGAAGTAGAGCTTGACCAGGAATGGAGGAATGTCGACCATGGCTGATGCCCTGTGATGGAACCTGGAGACCCACAGCAGGGCGTAGGCAGGAGACACAGTGAAGGAAAGTAGAGGTGAGGCATGGAGGCGTGATCCCAGAATAGGGCAGAGACACTAAAGGGAAATCTGGAAGCTGAGAGGTACCTGGCTCTACAGGAACTGACTCTGAGAAAGAGGAGATCCTGAGAGGAAGAGAAAGTGCTTCTGGGAAACGTCTGGAATTGGGAAGAGGTTGTGGGGAGAGAAGGAGAGAGGGAATGAAAACAAGAATTTCACCTTGTCTCTGGAAAGAGAGAAAGAAAAACATTTTCTTCAAAATCCCTTGAAGAAAAACACAGACTTGGCCAGGTGCGGTGGCTCACGCTTGTAATCCCAGCACTTTGGGAGGCTGAGGCAAGTGGATCACCTGAGGTCAGAAGTTCGAGACCAGCCTGGCCAACATAGTGAAACCCTATCTCTACTAAAAATATAAAAATTAGCTGGGCCTGGTGGTGGGCGCCTATAATCCCAACTACTGGGGAGGCTGAGGCAGCAGAATCACTTGATCTACTGGGGAGGCGGAGGTTAAAGTGAGCCAAGATCGTTCCACTGCACTGCAGCCTGGGCAACAAGAGAAAGACTTTGTCTCAAAAAAAAAAAAAGAATAAAAAAGAAATATTCAGACTTTCAGGAGCCAGGGGTCCCTGAACTGAATGAAGACTGGGTTTGGTTGGCTGAACAAACATACCCAGAAGGGAGGTACCAATAGGGCTGTCTTTTAATCTTGTTACGTCTTGTCTGTGCATCTGCCTTTTGTGTTTGGAATTATCCCTGTCTTTGGAGACCTGGCGTACACTTATCTTGTCAGCGTCTGGCTGTTGATTTTATATTTCCCAGGCCGTTAAACAGTGAACGGTGCTCACCAGCATTGCAGCACACCCTTTGCCAGACACAGAGTTACAGACGTGAGTAAGACAATGCCCCTTCTCCCAAGAGGAGCTTGCGGTGTGCACATTCGCTTGGACCACGGCGTCTCGGACAAATGCAGTAACAAGATGTCTCAAATAAGAGGGGAGAGAACTGGTTGGAAAATTCTTGGCCTTTTCTCACATACGCTATATGCATTCCCCCCAGATGTGGTTTGGTGAGAATATGGGTGAACAATGAGTGTCCTGAGACAAGCAAGGCCAAATCCTTTTCTCTTGAGTAGATTCCTGAGCATCTGTAAGGTACAGCTTAACAGAATGGCAGATGTCAGTGAAATAAGTGAATGATTTCCCTGCAGATGACCAGATATGTGTCTGTACTTACAGGGCCAGAAGCTCTTTCTTCACTTCCATACTCTTTGAGGGACTGGGGCTGGGGGCTCCTACCTTCCTGCACCCTGAGACCTATGACTTCCTTGGTCCCTTGGCGGAGGCTGAGGACTCAGTAAACATTTGTTACATGGCTAAATGGGGCTTTGTGGGTTGTTTGCAGAGCTGCAATTACCCTGCAATTAATTTTTTTTCTTTTGAACTACAGAAGGTTGGAAGTGGCTAGCACTGCCTTATCAAGTCCCTGGTCCTGTTCCTTCCCACCTGGTGGTTGTAAACAACTCTCTTTGATCTTACAGCCAAGTGTTAGGATGGGAACAGCTCACAACAGAGGAGGGAGACAGCTGTGAAGGTGCAAAGCCAGGACACACTGACCAACTCCTCCCGGCTTCTCTTCTTTGGCCTGTAAGTGACGGCTCACCTCGCCAAGACAGGCTTCCCTCTGCAAAAATCTCTAATGTACCTCAGCTGCTTCTCCAAGGCCAAAGAAGCCGTGCGGCAGCAGGGGAGAGCAGGTGGTTTTTAGACAATAATCATAACTACCATTTATTGATTGCTTAGTGTGTGGCGGGAGCCATGCTGAATGCTTTGCCTGCATTGCCTCATTTCATCACTTCATCTCCCCACAAGTCAGTCCTTTGGGGAAGGTATATTCTTATCCCACTTTGCAGGTGAGGAAACTGATGATCAGAGAGGTGTAAGTGACTTGCCCAAGATTACTCACAGGTGAGGAGAGCATCTGGATTGGAATGTGAGTCTTGCAGCCTGCCTATCTCCAGACTTTGTTCAAGTCTATCCTGCTTCTCTTTGGGGTGGTTTTAACATTTCTTTTCAAATTATGGGAAAAGCGAGTGGGGAGGACACCCAAGGTGGGGCACAGTCAGTGAACAGAACTGCAGCAGTGGCAGCCTTGGCTGAGGAGATAGGAGCTGCCAAGGATGCCGGAGTCCCCGAGCTGGGGCTAGCAAGCAGCAAGAGACCTGTGGCACAGTGGCCTCAATGTCACCACCGTCACCATGCCACAAATCCAGCATAAGATGCGCAGTACGTGCCACTTTCTTCACCTGGGGAGTCTCTTTTAATCCTCAGCTCTATGAGGGTGATACTCTTATCTTTCCCATTTCATTCCCATTTTGCAGCTAGGAACACTGAAGCTCAGAGCTTCGGGCCTCCAAATCCTGCTTTTTTTTTTTTTTTTTTTGAGATGGAATTTGGCTCTTTCGTCCAGGCCAGAGTGAAGTGGCACGATCTCGGCTCACCACAACCTCCGCCTCCCAGGTTCAAGCAATTTTCCTGCCTCAGCCTCCTGAGTAGCAGGGATTACAGGCGCATGCCTCCATGCCTGGCTGATTTTTGTATTTTTAGTAGAGATGGGGTTTTGCCATGTTGGCCAGGCTGGCCTTGAACTCCTGACCTCGGCTAATCCACCCACCTCAGCCTCTCAAAGCGCTAGGATTACAGTCGTGGGCTACGGCGCCTGGTCACTCCTACTCTTTTATTTATGCTTTATTGAGGAGAGGACCCTGCCTTTTTTCCTTCTTGTTTTCTTCTCTGCCTTCCTTCCTTGCATTCCACCACCCAGTACCTGTACACCTCCACCCCCAAGCTCACTCCCCAGCCTTTCCCTGGCGCTGTCCTCCTTTGAATGTGCTGAAATATGGTTGGTATTAATAGGGCTGCCAGAGTTAGAGAATAAAACTACAAGGTGTTTGGTTACATTTCAGTCTCGGATCAATAATGGATACTTTTTTCATCTAAGAATGTTCCGATATTACATGGGACCTGTGCATGCAAAAACAGTATTCGTTGTTTGTCATAAATTCAAATTGAATTGGACATCTGGCAATACATCTGGCAACCCTAATATTGTAAGAGGCCCTGCTGTGCTGCTGTGCTTGGGCCTGGAGTTATCCGGCCCTTCCTGAGCTTCTCCCCTGCCAGGCCCCTCCATCTAGAGAGCTCAGACAGCAGCTGGGCGATTCTGGGAGTTGCAAGAGCATAAAGCAGAGGAGAGAGGCACACATTACCTTGCTGCTGAGAGGCTGGGCCCAACGAGGGGAGTCTGGAGGAGAAGCGGGGAAAGCGGGATGGAAGTGGGGGGAATAACACCACGTATTGTTCCTGTGGAAGACCTGGTGTGGTGAGAAGCGGGGAGGGTCGTCCTCTTTCTCTCACAGAGTCCCCGATAACACCCTACCCAGCTCCAGCTTGGGTTGTCCCCAGGGTCCCTTATCTTCTCTGGTGGCGCAGTCTTCCCTCACCAGGACATTCAGTTGGTGACTGTGCACCCCTCTGATAAGGTGAGTGGGGGCCAAGTGCCTGGGCTGATAAGGGAGAAGCTAGAGAGTTTCTGAGTAAGCTGCTGTCACAATGGCCTAGGCCATCCATCTGTCACCTGCTCACAGTGCTTCTAGGAAAGCAGTCAAACCTGGAGGGTGCCACTCACCTCCCTCATCAGGACACCCAGCTGGTGCCCAGACCCTGGCCAGTGACAGGGCAGAGAAATAGCTCTAGTGATAATGTGTGTGATCACATCTGGCTTTACCCGGATGCAGGGTCCCTAAGGCACACAGTTGCCTGACTAAGCTATGTCTTTGTCCATGTTTTCATATGCCTGCCTTGTTCCCCCTTTCTCAGATAAAACTCCCGAGCCAGCCAGCGCACTCCACCTTGTTTTTCTGGCACCTGCCCCGTGCACCTGCCACAGCCGTAGGAGGAAGATACTGGCAGCTGCTGAGGTCTGATATGGGGCGCCTGGAAGGACTGTCTGGGTCCAAGATTGCAGCCATGTACTCTGGGGTCCAGAGTGGCCTTGCACTTTACTGTCTGACTTTTTTTGGCTCCTTCTTCCACCTAGGTTTGGGAGGATAGTCCCTGCCCAGCCCCTCCCACAATGGCTGCCAAGGTTGAAGGCTGGATGCTATACAGGCAGGTCTGAAGCAGCCCTCTGCCCACAAGTTCCCTTCTCTCTGGTACACAGCAAGGGCTGGCTCCCTTCCTCCGGCCACCACTGTCTGCTAAGACCCTCAGTAGGCAGTGCCTCCAGGCTGGCTTCACCCCCTCCTAGGGCACAGCCCTCTCTTGGCCTGTTGTTCCTGCTTACCTTCCAACACTAGTTCAAAGACAACACGCTCTAAAGCAAAGTTAAAACCAGTTTCTTCCTCCAGGTAGATGGAAGGAAGGGCAGAGGGAAACGTTCCCTCCTTACTTACTGTCATCAATGTCCCAGGGGAGGATGGGGGACCTGCGAATCACTCGGTGCTCGTGCGAAGAGGAAGTCAGCAATGAGTTTCTGCTCAAGTCCATGCCAGCCAGAGAAAGCCACCCTTACCACATCCAGAAGTCGTGCTGCGAATCCCAGCAACTGAGCAGGCTCCAGCAGGGATGAGCTCACCAGGCGATGGCCTAATGGGTTAACTCTTTGCGAGCTGCTGGCACAGGTCCTCTGAATGTAGCTTTCTCAGCTCTGTTCAGCCAGGATGAGATGAATCTTGTGAAAAATTCATGATGCTTTTCTGCAGTCTGTCTTTAAGTTTCATGGAGGCATGTACCCCGTTGGTGCCTAGGCAGGGCAGCTTCTCCTGACCCAGGCTCAGAAATCAGAAGACCTGGAATTTCTGGGTTGGTGAAGGTGTGTGGTGGCCATGGTGGTGGGGATGGGTTGCCAAAGAGCAGGTCATACCCTCTGGCTGACTCAGGGTCCTCTGGCTGACTCAGGGTACTCTGGCTCTGTTCAGTGCAAGCCTTAATAATTTGATCTGGGAACTGTCTTTATTCTGGATGTTGGAGGGGGGACATGCAGACTTAGAAAACATCCTTGGTTGCAAGATGGCAGGGACGCTTCTTAGAACTTTCCAATGCCTATGGGTGTGCACCCTATGTTACAACATGCCAGGAGCCCACAACAGGACCTACCCCCATTCCAGGCCCGACATCTCAAACTGAGGCAAAAGAGTCTGTTCCCCTTCACTCCTCCAGTCATTCCTGAGGATGCCCTGTTGCATTTCATGGGATGCAAGCTGCCACGGTGACAAGAAGAGAATGATGAAGATCAGTGCAAGGTGGGTGAAAAGGTTTTCATTGCTATAAACCTTCACCACACTGTGCTTGGGGAAGCGGGTGTAAGCTGTTGAGTGACCAGTTCTCAGGAGGCTGATGGATACACTGAGGTCAGCAAGCTTGCCTACGATTCCGGAAGGCACACCGACTCCTGCCCTTGTTCATGCCAACCTGAGAATGTGCGCAGCTGCTGCTCGTCAGGATAATGGTGGGTGGGCATCCTTGCTACTGGCAGCAATACACTGGGGGGCATCCTCTGGGGTCCGCAGGGAGGGCTTTCTGAGGACTCATTCGGGGAAGCTGACGTCAAGGCAGGTATGAGGCTCTCCCATATCTGTCATCTTGAGCTCCTCACCTGTGCAATGAGCAGGAGATTCCAAGCCTGGAAGGCTCTGCAGAGGCTGCTGTGTGATTCATACCTAGAGATGCAAAGAGCTAGGAGGGTGAGCCTGTCCCCTGAGCTGCTGGGAGGGATCAGGCTGAGTATACCCTCTGTCCTCTGAAGATGAGCATCTCTGCTCAGGGCAATGGGCAGTGAGAGGCCTGTCATGAGTGTCCAGGGGAACTTGACTTGGAAGGATTTTGAGGATGTGAGTTGCTTTGCCTTAGGTGGGTGCCTCTGACTTTTTTAAAATTTATTTTAATTTAATTTTTTTATTGCATTTTAGGTTTTGGGGTACATATGAAGAACATGCGAGATTGTTGCATAGGTACACACATGGCAGTGTGATTTGCTGCCTTCCTCCCCATCACCTATATCTGGCATTTCTCCCCATGCTATCTCTCCCCATCTTCCCACCCCATGCTGTCCCTCCCCTATTTCCCCCCAACAGACCCCAGAGTGTGACGCTCCCCTCCCTGTGTCCATGTGTTCTCATTGTTCAACACCCACCTATGAGTGAGAACATGTGGTGTTTGATTTTCTGCTCTTGTGTCAGTTTGCTGAGTATGATGGTTTCTAGGTTCATCCATGTCCCCACAAAGGATACGAACTCATTGTTTTTGATGGCTGCATAATATTCCATGGTGTATATGTGCCACATTTTCCCTGTCCAGTCTATCATCGATGGGCATTTGGGTTGGTTCCAGGTCTTTGCTATTGTAAGCTGTGCTGCAATGAACATTCGTGTGCATGTGTCCTTATAGTAGAACGATTTATAATCCTTTGGATATATACCCAGTAATGGGATTGCTGAGTCAAATGGAATTTCTATTTCTAGGTCCTTGAGGAATCGCCACACTGTCTTCCACAATTGAACTAATTTACACTCCCACCAACAGTGTAAAAGTGTTCCTGTTTCTCCACATCCTCTCCAGCATCTGTTGTCCCCAGATTTTTTAATGATAGCCATTCTAAATGGCATGAGATGGTATCTCAATATAGTTTTGATTTGCATTTCTCTAATGACCAGTGATGATGAGCATTTTTACGTATGTTTGTTGGCCTCACGTATGTCTTCTTTTGTAAAGTGTCTGTTCATATCCTTCGACCACTTTTGAATGGGCTTCTTTGTTTTTTTCTTGTAAATCTGTTTTACTTCTTTTTAGATTCTGGATATCAGCCCTTTGACAGATAGGTAGACTGCAAAATTTTTTTTCCCATTCTGTTGGTTGCCGATTAAAAACCCTAGAAGAAAATTTAGGCAAAACCATTCAGGACATAGGTGTAGGCAAGGACTTCATGACCAAAACACCAAAAGCATTGGCAACAAAAGCCAATATAGACAAATGGGACCTAATCAAACTCCACACCTTCTGTAAAGCAAAAGAAACAGTCATTAGAGTGAATCGGCCTCTGACTTTATACTCAAATCAGTTTGGAAAACCAAGTGGCCTGGCTTGCAAAGGAGCCTCGAGTGAATTCTTTTGCAATGCAAATAATCAAATGATTTATTTATTTATTTTTACAAAGTTCAGGCTTTTCCCTCCCCCATCTGCAGGGCATGGCAGAGCGGCAGAATAATGCCATCGATAAGAGTTGAACCCTTGCCAGGCGTGGTGGCTCATGCCTATAATCCCAGCACTTTGGGAAGCTGAGGTGGGTGGATCACGAAGTCAGGAGTTCAAGACCAGCCTGGCCAAGATGGCCAAACCCCGCCTCTACTAAAAATACAAAAATTAGCTGGGCGTGGTGGCGGCTGCCTGTAATCACAGCTACTTGGGAGGCTGAGGCAGGGAATTGCTTGAACCCGGAAGGCGAAAGTTGCCTTGAGCTGAGATGACCCCACTGCACTGCAGCCTGGGCGACAGATCGAGATTCTGTCTAAAAAAAAGTTGAACCTTTATTTATCATTCTCCCCATGTCAGGCACTCCTCTAAGCTCTTTATATATATATATATATATACCTCTATGAGGTAGCTATGTGAGGTGTATTGCTATCTCTGTATTTGGCCTTGGATGAATTACTTCTCTGGGCCTTAATTTCCTCACGTATTCATCGGGTGGGATCATTACTACATCAGAGAGTTTTTATGAAGATGAAATGAGAAAATGCTCACAGCAAGTGCTTGAAGAATAGGTACATTATATATGTATATAATACACATGTGTATAAGTACGTATTTAAGTATATATGTAAATTGGGGAGGGCAGCAAGCATCAGAGGAGAACATGTGCAGGTAGAAGCTGTTCTGTCTGCAGACGCCCTCCTAGCAGGACAGAGGAGGCAGCTCGAGGAGCCAGCATGTGACATGGCAGGTGACTCTGGTGTCCTGGGATAAAGAGGCCGCTGCTGCAGCTGTTGGTGTTGAAGCGGACAGGAACAGGGATGGTCACTGCCTGGGGATTGTTCTTAGCCTCTTATCCAGAGTGCCCTAATTCCCCAGCTGGTAGCTGCTCCTGCTCAGCGCTGTGCCCCTCACCTGACCAGTCCAGTGCTGCACGAGGCAGTGGTAGGTAAGGTGATCAGCCATCCAGCTTTACTGGGTACTGATGAGTTTCCAGAAATGTGGGACTTTCGGTGCCCAAACCATGAAAGAAAGTACTGGAGGCATAGCTACTAAAAGTAATCACTGGAACTTGTTGGGATCCTACTTTGAAGGTGTTTTGAGGCTGGGCATGGTGGCTCACACCTGTAATCCCAGCACTGTGGGAGGCCAAGGCGGGAGGTTCACTTGAAGCCAGGAGTTCGAGACCAGCCTGGACAACAGAGACTCTTTCTACAAAAAATAATTGAAAATTAGCCAGGCGTGGTGTCAGCTGCCTGTGGTCCCAGCTACTTGGGAGGCTGAGATGGAAGTTTCTCTTGACCCAGAAGGTCCAGCACTTCTTTTTGCCTCTAACAGCCTTTCCCTCCTCTGATCATGACATTTATTTATCGAAGACACAGGACTTCTGACTTAGAGAACTTCCCTCATTCCAGATGTGGCTGCCTGCTTCCCCACCGTGCCATTTATCACTTGCCTGAGTTCTGCGAGGGCTGTGTGTCAATTTCCATGTGGCCCTGGATCCCAGTACAGCGCCTTGGCCCAGGAGAGGAGAGGTGCCCCATCAATGATGAATAAAGAGTCATGTGAATATTCATAAGGTGCTTGGCAATGTGGGCTTTGGCCCACATGCCATTTGGTCAGGGGCTGCATTTTCTGCACACAGATAAGGCACTGGAAGTTACGCAGACCCTCTCACCCCTTGCTTGTTTCCTCCCCTGTATGTCACTCATGCAAAATCCCCTTCTACAAACCGCTGCTTCCTGTTCCAGAAGAGAAGCAGTACCCTTAAGGCAGGAAGGCTGTACTTCTTCCCCCAAGCTAGCTTTGGAATAAAGTCACTTTCTTTTTTTTTTTTTTTTTGAGATGGAGTTTCGCTCTTGTTTCCCAGGCTGGAGTGCAATGGTGCAATCTTGGCTCACTGGAACCTCTGCCTCCCGGGTTCAAACAATTCTGCTTCAGCCTCCCTAGTAGCTGGGATTACAGGCACCTACCACCATGTCCAGCTAATTTTTT
Organism: Sapajus apella; assembly: GCF_009761245.1. Taxonomy (NCBI): domain Eukaryota; kingdom Metazoa; phylum Chordata; class Mammalia; order Primates; family Cebidae; genus Sapajus; species Sapajus apella. The sequence continues at coordinate 22,426,106 of NW_022436952.1, read as the reverse complement.
GTATTTTTAGTAGAGACAGCGTTTCACCATGTTGGCCAGGCTGGACTTAAACTCCTGACCTTGTGATCTGCCCATCTTGGCCTCCCAAAGTGCTGGGATTACCAGCATGAGCCATCACGCCTCGCCCAAGTCACTTTCTTTATAGTTGATCTCAGGAGCAACTGAACTTGGAACCCAGTTACACTCTCCCTGCTGCTCACACCAAGGCAGGAGAATGAGCAAATTGGAACCTTCAGGGTAACTTCAGAGGAAGTGACTGCCCTGAGCAGGAGTTTCCCCGGGACCCTGGGTATCTCTTGCCAATGCCAGTGCAGAGGGGGAGTGAGGTTCTAACCAGGGAAAGTAGTCCAGGGTGGGTTGTCACTGGCTGTCGGTGACAAAACTGACAAAGAGGTGCCTATGCTGACAGCCTCCAGGGGGATTCTGTCCCTTCTCTTTCTCGGTGCATATAATTGAGCATATAATTGACATCCTTGTCTTTCACGGTTTGCTTTGCTATCTTTTTATTATAGTCCAATAACCATTAGGTAGCTCATTATCCTAACCAAACAAACAGCAAGCAGAAAGAAAACACCACCACTTTTGTAAACGATTGGAAACTATGCTCAGAGGGAGTCCCAGCCCCCTCCCAAACTGCGCCCAAGAGCAGAGCAAGATGCAAAGCCAGCGGAAGTAAGGGGAGAGGCAGGCTGGGAGGGAGGGGCTCCCGACCCGGGATGCGGGTGGGGGTGCGGGTGGAGGAGAAGAGGCCCCCTTTGCCCACAAGACTCCAGGCTCCCTCCAAGCGGGGCAAGAAGGCTCTTTTGTTACCCAGCGTCCAGGAAAGTCATGCAAAGCAATTACCCAACTTAGGCATCCCAGGGAGGGGCCACCACCTTCCACCTGCTGCCCCTCCCACTGCGTTTGTCTTTGCCTCCTTTCCCTTCCCATCGGGGGCCTTGGCCAAGGAGATGGGATTCTGTGACCCTACGTCTCTGCTGGTCTGGTCCTCTTGGCCCTCTAGAGACACCCAAGTACGGCTGTCTCTCTGACTCTGGCTGGGCTCCAGCAGTTGTCTCGGGGCCACCTAGCGTCGTTACCCTTAACCTCCGGCCCCCTTCTCTTCCTGCCTCTTCTGAAGTTTTAACTTGTTCCTGTCTCTCTTTCTCCTGTCAGCTGCAGCCCCACACAGCAGACAATTCTCAAGGTGTCCTTGGCGGGAGCCTCCTCCTCTTTCTCGGCGCATAGAACTGAGCAGTGGTGTTGGAGACAGCAGCCCGCTGGGCCCTGCGCGGGTCGTCGCGAGCGCTAAGAAGGCGAGGGGAATTGTATATGGGGAGGTGGGGACGGGGAGCTGGGGACATGACGAGTGAAGGGACTGGTGGAGTTTACCAGAAGTCGGAGTGCCAGTGGGGGAAGAAGGAACATCTTTCTTGGTGCGGGGGGCGGGTTTCCAGGGCCATCGTTATCCTCCGGCACCTGCCCCTCCTGAGGGGGCGTCAATCCCAGGAAGTAGCTGGGGCTGGGTGGGACGCGGCGCGCAGGCGCGGGGCTGCGGCCGAGGGCGGCAGTGGCCTCCTCGTGGGGTGCGCCTGCCACCTAGTGGTGGAGGTGAAGCAGTGCTGCTATCTGAAATCGACTTGAAGCATTCCTTCGCCATCTGTCTCTGGCCTGGTAATTCACAGTGAACTGGAAATTAGAAAATCGAATTTCACACTTTGCTGATAAATGAAATAGTATTTATAAGCAATAATATTCACTGCAATTTCAGAATGTCAAATAATTAAGACTACTAGCTTTTAAATAATTTAAGATTCATGTAGTCATGTATGCATCTTACCATCAAATATTGATTATATTGATCTATTATATACCAGACATTGTTTTAGGCTAGGCATTGGGAATAAAGAGAACTATACGATTTATGTGCAAAACCAGGCAACTAAACCAGCAAGTCCAATCCAAACTCTTCAATACCTCCATGTCTGTGCCGTGCAATTAAGGACACAAGGGAGAGGCTTGGCAACACGGGAAAACCTTCCTACAAACAAGCAAACAAACAAACAAAAACCAAAAAGCAAAAAACAAACAAAAAAATCAGGTAGACATGGTAACGCGCATGTGTAGTTCCAGCTACATGTGGGGCTGAGGTGGGAGAATAGTCTGAGCCCAGGAGGTTGAGGCTGCAGTGAGATGAGATGGCACCACCACACCCCAGCCTGGGTGACAGAGCAAGACCTTGTCAAAAATAAAAGCAAGAAAGGAAGGAGGGAAGAAAGGAAGGAAGGAAGGAAGGAAGAAAGAAAGAAAACACAAAGGAAGATTGGCATAGGGTGGTGATGGGAGAGGCTTCCTCAAAAAGTTAATGGTTGGTCTCAGCATTTAGGGAGGTCAAAGTGGGTGGATCAGTTGAGCTCAGAAGATTGAAACCAGCTTGGCCAACGTGGTGAAACCCCAACTCTACAAAAAATACAAAAATTAGCTGGGTATGGTGCCACACCCCTGTAGTCCTAGCTACTTGGGAAGTTGAGGCAGGAGAATCACTTGAACTCAGGAGGCAAAGGTTGCAGTGAGCAGAGATCCCACCACTACACTCCAATCAGGACAACGAGAGTGAAACCCTGTCTCAAAAAAATAAAAATAAAATAAAAACACCAACGGCAACAAAATAAAACAAACAAATGAAGGTTGATGGTTAGGATGAGCCTTGAAGGACATATAGGAACAAAGAAAAGTGATGGAGGTGATAGAGGTGGTGGTGATTGTGGTAGAAGCAGAGGTGATGATGAAAATGAAGGTGGTGGTGGAAGTGGAGGTGATGGTGGAGATGGTGATAGTGGTGGTGGTGGAAGTGGAGGTGATGGTGGAGATGGTGATAGTGGTGGTGGTGGAAGTGGAGGTGATGGTGGAGATGATGATAGTGGTGGTGGTGGAAGTGGAGGTGATGGTGGAGATGGTGATAGTGGTGGTGGTGGAAGTGGAGGTGATGGTTAAGATGGAGGTGGTGGTGGTGATAGAAGTAGCGGTGATGGTGGAGATGGTGATAGTGGTGGTGGGGCAATGGTGGAGATGGTGATGGTGGTGATGATAGAAGTGGAGGTGATGGTGGAGATAGAGGTGGTGGTGGTGGAAGTGGAGGTGATGGTGGAGATGGTGGTGGTGGAAGTGGAGGTGATGGGGAGATGGAGGTGGTGGAAGTAGAGGTGATGGTGGAGATGGAGGTGGTGGAAGTGGAGGTGATGGGGAGATGGAGGTGGTGGAAGTGGAGGTGATGGTGGAGATGGAGGTGGTGGAATTGGAGGTGATGGGGAGATGGCGGTGGTGGAATTGGAGGTGATGGGGAGATGGAGGTGGTGGAATTGGAGGTGATGGGGAGATGGAGGTGGTGGTGGTAGAAGTGGAGGTGACGGTGGAGGTGGTGGTGGTGATGATAGAGGTGATGGTGGAGGTGATGGTGGTGGTGGTAGAAGTGGAGGTGATGGTGGAGATAGTGGTGGAGGCCTTGGAGGGAGTGAAGTTAAAGGCTGGAGGCCATGCAGGCTGTGGTGGTGAAGGTGGAGCTGATAGAGGTAGAAGTGGTGGCAGTGGTGATGAAGCGGTGATGGTGAGGAGAGTCGTGATTATGGTGGTGGTTACAGTGTTGGTGAGTGTACTGATGATAGCACTGTTGTTGGATGTGTCAGCTTTGGTTTTGGTGACGGTGATTAATGTGGAGGTGGTATTGGTAGAGGTGGGTGTGGTCGTGGTGATGATGGTGGAGGTGGTCATGGTGGTGGTGGTAGTGAGGAAGCTGCAGATGGAGATGGAGGTGGAGGTCTGATCTTCAAGTCATCCATAGCTGCTGCTGCTACATAGTTCACTGCTGAGCCTCCACTTGTTCCCATCTTTATAGCTTTTCCAGAGTTGGAGACTCTCATCTCCACTTCAACTCATTTTTAGTCCTCAGAAATCCTACTACCTCTTCCATACTGCCGCAGGGCATGAAGAATTGCTGAGCAGCCATTAGAGATATAAACAGCTCCCTCTCATAAGGATTTGGTCATTTCCCTAATTCTTTTCTGGAACTGCTCTTGGAGGAAGAAATTTGTTCTTCTCTGCTGTATTTTTTCCAAGACGCGACTGAGTTATTCATCAATATGGGCCTCAGGCCAGGCAGTGGGTTGTAGGGCCTCTGTCTTGGGAAAACACCAATGTCTGTGTTTTCTCTGTTATGTGTTAAGTATGCCCCCGCCCCCAAATTAATATGTTGAAGCCATAACCCCCAATGTGACTGCATTTGTTAAGGAGGTAATTAAGGTTAAGTAAAATTATAAGGGTCCTAATCCAGTAGGATTAGATGAACAAGAGGCACTAGGAGCATGCCTGCACAGAGGAAAGCCACGTGAGGACACAGCCTTAAGATTGCTGACTACAAGCTAAGGGGAAGAACTTAGGAGAAACCAATCCTGCTGGCACCTTGGCCTTGGACTTTCAGCCTCCAGAATGGTGAGAAAATAAGTTTCTGTTGTTTACATCACTCAGTCTATGGTATTTTGTTATGATGACTCCAGCAGAATAATGCATACCATGATTCTCTTTCATTCTCTCAACTCAGGACATCCTTTCCCAGTACTGGGGTGGTGGAGGGGAATGATGTGGATGATGGCGGATGGAGAGAAGACCTTTCTTTTCTTAAGACTTTTTTCTTAGCTCTATCGTCCATGTGACATGTTCTTTCATTCTTTTTAGTGTCTGGGCCAGTCCACCATGGCTTATCAGGAGGCAGGGCCCAAGCACATCTTTGGATTCAACCAGGATGGGTTCTAACTAAGAACATCAGCGAATGCACCCCACGGAAGGGCCTCAACTGTAGAGGTTGTATTCCAATTACTTGTGATCATTTTTGGTCTGAGATGAACATAGCATTCACTCTTTGGAGCATTGTGGACATTGTATTTGCGAAGGGGAATAATGTCAGGCTCCTTCAAAAAGACAAAGTGGCAGACCAGCATCTTAGGCTCTGGAAAGAACTCAGACCTTGATAAGTTTTCAAAGTGCCATGGGTGTGAGGGCCATGGGTGTCTCTGATGTCTGTGTCTAACACTGGAAAAGGGTGTCCTGAGTTGAGAGAATGGAAGAGAATCATGTCTTATTCTGGTATGTCTTATTCTGCTGGGGTCATCATAACAAAATACCACAGACTGGGTGATTTAAACAACAGAAATTTATTTTCTCACAATTCTGGAGGCTGGAAGTCCATGGGTGTCAGTGACCACAGAAGGAGCTTGGCCAAGGAAAAAGAGACAGGTAGTGTCAGGCAAAGCTCAGAAAATTGCAGAGAATTGGACTGGGAGGCAGATCATCCCAGCCTGGGGCTAGCTTACTTTTGTACTTGTTGCATGAGACGATTAACATTCTTACTGTTTAAGCTGACCAAAAGGGTGTTTCTGTAACTTGCAGTGGAAAGAAATGTGTCCAGACTCTCTCAAAACCCTGAGTACCACAGTGCATTGGCAGGGAAGGCTTTATATGGCCACAAACAACCATAATACTGGAATATTCTGTTCATCATTCCTTCAGGTCACGGTTTTCTACCGTGGTTAAGTCCCTTTCTGCTGTTTCTCCCCAAAACAAGGATATGCAACACGATTTCTTGAAGATTCCACCATTAGTCATAGATGGCCCTGGCAAATTGTACAAGTAGGTTCTGCCATTAGAAGTTAGTAAGGCATCTTCACTGGGCCTCTGCTGTATCTCTAAGTATATATTGGGACGGGGAAGGGTACGTGAATAATTGCAATTAATAATAATTAATAAGAACAAGTTCCTTTCAATCCGAGTGGCATTTAGGAAAGGCTATGGATTCTTCTCTTATCTGTCCAGAAAGGCTTCCCTGGAGTTGTGGCTACTGACTGATCTTTGTTGTAATATGGTTTTCCTTAAGTCAAATTTATTGAGAAGAAGGCTGTCTTTAAGTCCAATCCAAGGGATAAACAGTTCCTGAAATATAACAGTTTATCTGTCCACAGTCTTCCTTCTCTTCTAGTCAGTTTAACTTCTCCAGGGCAAGAGATTCTGCCCCTGCCTTCCTGTCTCTAGCACATGAATTCATTCAAAAAATGTTTCCCCACTACCAGGCTCCAGGATGCTTCTGTTGCATGGGAAATCAGAGACACATCGTCTCTGCTCTTCCCGAGCATTCAGACTAGTGAGGAAGGTAAGCATTAAATAGGTTATTATGCCAGTAATTACTCGATAGTGACTAGAAAGAACAGGTACAGGAGCTATAAGACTATACCTTGGGAGGACCTGACCTAGTTCATAGAGTATCACGGAGGCTTCCCAGAGTGGACCGTTTCAATAGAGACCTACAAGCTAAGCTCTTGGCATTTGGTGTGCTGTTAGCTGGGGGAGGCTCTGAGCCTGGGTCAGACTGACTTAGAGGGGTACTTGGCAGGAGGTCAGAAAACCAGGCAGGAGTGGCTCAGATGAAACTGAAGTCATAAGCAGGGACCAGAGCTTGCTGCACCTTGTAGGCTGTGATCAGCCACAATAAAGTCTCTGTAAATGTTAGCTTCCATGTGTGAATGAATGAATGAAGTAGCAGAAACGTGTCCTTCCTTAGGTAGCCTTATGTAGGTTTCAGGATAACAATGCAGTGGTGAAAATGTTCAAACAAGGGCGAAGGAGGAAATATTTCTATGTAAGTCAAGGAGGAGATAGGGATGGACATGGGGAGATTGTACGCTTCTTGATGGAGCAGGGACACCCCAGGGTGGAGATAGTCTGTGTTAGATATCAGAGTTTGGTGCCTATGGAAGTGATAACCAGGTAGGGTCAGGCCTGCAATTTGCCTCCTTCCCTACCCACCGCCCCCGCAACAAAATCCAATTTCCCTCCTCACTTTCTTAAGATACCAACTTCAATATTAGGATTTCAACCCAGTGGAAACCCATAAGCACAACTGGTGAGAAAGAACTCAAATTCTTGTGAGGTCAAGAGTAACTTCAAAGTATTTTGACAGGTTTGGTTCAAGATGACTTGTTATGGTTCAAGAAGGCTGAAGTCGCTGTCTCTCTTCGCAGTGAAGCGTTCCCAGTAGTTGTGGTGAGAGTCTGGGGACTCTGCTCTCAGGAGATGATGCTGTCCACTTTAGAGTGCCTTGAATAGTCTCAGAGACAGACCTCCCTCTGTGCACCAGCCAGGAGGTGCTGTATAGACTTATCCATGGACTATCTCTTTCTTCCTAAGAGTTGCAATTTTGGAGGGGGAGGGGACAGAAATATTTCTATATTTGGTAGAACAGTCTAGGCTGAGATAAGAAAAGGATTCCAAAATTTCAGTGGCTTAACATAGTAGAAATGTATTTCATGCTCTGGTAGTAACCTTTGGCATGTCTTCACCTTGGCAAGGCAGCTCTTTTTTACTTGATTACTCAGGGACACAGGCTCCTTCCATCTGTGGCTCTGCTGTCTCCTAGGGCCTTGCCATTTATTGTCTACACTGAGCTGGCAGAAACAGAAAAGTTGGGTTGGAAGGGAAAATGTTTGGAGGAGCATATGCAGGTCTTTTTGGCCAAGCCTAAAGTGGTATATATCACTTTTTTCCACACTCCATTTGAGGGGACTTAGTCACGTGACCACACTTAACTGTAAGGAATGATGGGAAATGTAGTCTAGCTATGTGCTCAGAGAAGTGATAAGTAGATTTTTGTGGAAAACTAGCAGCTTCTGCCACATTGATGACCCAAATTAATATTCCATAGTCCCCATTTGTATTAGTTATCTATCTATTGCTGTGTAACAAAGTATCCCCCAAATTAGCAGATTAGCACAATAAACATTTGTCAGCTCACGTTGTTTCTGTGAGTCAAGAATTTGGGAACAGCTTAGCCAATGTTTTGAGCTCAGGGTCACTCAGGAAGTTGTGGTCAAGACATTGGCCAGGGCTGCAACTCATCTGAAGGCTTTCTTGAGGCTGTGGACATGCTTCCAAGGTAGCTCATTCCTAGCTTCAGTGGGTAGGTTGTTGGCAGGAGGCCTCAGTTCCTCCATATGTGAATCTCCTCACAGGGCTGTTTGCATGGCCACACAACATGGCAGCTCGCTTTTCCAGAATGAGTGATCCTAGAAAGAAGTCACAGTATCACTTATCATTAAATCTCAGACGTCACACACCGTCATTTCTGCCACATTCTATTTATTAGAAGCAAGTCCCTAAGTACAGTGTGCACTCAAGGGGAGAAAAGTTAAGGCTCCACTTCTCAGGAGGAGGTTTATCCAAGTGGAAACATGTAAAAATTATCATGTTCTTAGAGAAGCATGTGGTTTTGAGACATAGTTCAGGAAAATGAAATATCAGGAGAAGATGCAGTTGGGAGTTTCCAGGAGCACCACCTAAATGCCAGGCTTGTTTTCCCTTTGCACCTTCTGCTTTCTTGCTCTCTGGACGGTGAGTGCCACTTTTATTGCTGCAGTGGCAGCGCTCTGAGGACAACGAAGAAGGCTTGAGGGCGGAACTGACAGTAAAGAGAGTGAAACCAGAAATGAAAGGAACTTGGAGCATTGAGGATACTGTGGAGCCACCAGGACAGGCCAGGACCTTCTACTTCTGGACTAAATGATTAAAAAAAAAAGAGAATAATTATCTGATTTAAGCCACTGCAGGTTTTTGTGGGAGGGGAGAGTTTCTGTTACTTACAAACAAGTACGACCAATTCCTAACTGATGCAACTGCTCTGTGTCAGGCAGTCCTGGGCAGTGGGGAAAGAAATTTGTATGAAAAAGTCACCATCCTCAAATGCAACACAGATACATGTTGGGTAGCATAAAACAGAAAAGGGACATCTTCTCACACAAAAGCACTCAAGGTTCTAGAAGAAACTCACCAAATAGAATAAAAGCCCCATGGAGCAGTGACCTTGACCTGTGATGTTTATTCCTTCACCTGTTGTACTTAGCACAGAATCCAAGGCATTCGCATAGTATGTATTCAATAAATAAAGAGGAAACCAGAGCATAGCTTCCAATTAAAATAAAATGTCTTCTGTAGGGAGACAATAATGATGGAGGACCTCCTGGATTTTTAGTTGGGTTGGAGGACAAAGGCAGCTGGGTAGGGCGGTTAGGCACTGGGCCAGGTGGGGAGCCTCGGCAGACGGAGGCAAGCTGTGGGCACATCTCGTGCAGTTGTCTTTGCAATCACTTCCAGAGCACACAGGGCTTATTGTGGCATTGATCACTGGAGGCTCTGGGTGTTCAATTTGGCTTGAAAACGCCTCTCCTGAAAGTCAGAATAGCAATTAAGAAAAGCGTGGTGAGAGTACTAACCCATTTAATTAATGAGGTTATTTGTTTTGCTGAGAATCTTACTGAGGCCCACGAGGAGGCCTTGCTGGCATGGATTACAACCCCAAAGAATGGAGATTCCTCTTTGTAGCCCCAAAGCCCAAATCCCATCCTGCGATGCCAGTCGCTGGTTTTAATTGACATTCACTTGTCCTTTCACACTAATTTTTCCATGGACCTGTTTGATTTAAGCAGTCCTACCTGGTAAGGTTCTCAAAATGGATTAGACAATTTCAGCCAATGTTTGTAGTGTACTGGACCCCTGTCCAAAGAATAACAATGAAATCAAATGGTTACAATGTCCTGCTTTTTTCCCTCTAAAGTTACAGAGGACAAAATCCTGGAAGCTGTCTCCAGCATTCGCCAAGCCAGTGACTTTCACACACTCTTACCTATTTACATCCAGTTTGGAAAGATGACCTCGGTGATAAAGGCCTGTGACAGTGCCCTGCAAGCGTCACTAGGGCCTACAAAAGTAATTAAGATAAAAAAAAAAAAAAAAAAAACTCCCCAAAACTCAGAAAGAAAATATTAACAAAATCTTTTCCAAGGTAACATGAACTCACTGAGTCCACTAAAATACAGTGCGTAGTTACATCATCATATATAAATTATGTCCAATGTGGGCATATTTTGATTGCTATGTTTAATACACTGTGAGGTTGAGTGTCTCCAAACACGAAGATGATCAGTGACTTTGAAAGTCTACTTGTTAAAATGACCTTGAGTCTACTTGCTTCTTGAAATCTAGGTAACATTATGCTTTGAACTTCCATCGTTCCTATGGAAGTTCAAAGCCCTCCCTATGATTCCTGCAATTTGCTGTGTTTCTGTTTGGGCATGGCTTATAATCACATGGAAGGGATGTTAAGACAAACATGGCTAGGCTGGGCTGAGCCCTCATCAATTCTGATTCAGCAGGTCTGTGGGGAGGCCCAGAACTTGCATTTCCCACAAGCTCTTAGGTGATGCTGGTGCCACTGGCTCTTGGAACACACGTGTGTAACAAGCGCTGCCCTGGAGCAGTGGTTCTCAGGCTGTCTTGGTCCATTTGTGTTGCTATGAAGGAATGTCTGAGGCTAAGTAATTTATAAAGAAAAGAGGTTAATTTGGCTCATGGTTTTGCAGACTATACAAAAATCATGGTGCCAGCACCTGTCTCTGAGGCGGGCCTCGGGCTGCTTCTACTTACGGTGAAAGGGAAAGGGGAGCCAGCACGTGCAGAGATCATGCTGAGATCACGGTGAGAAAGGAAGCAAGAGAGAGGGAGGAGGGAGGTGCCAGGTTCTTTTTAGCAATCAGCTCTGTAGAGTGAGAACTACTTATTTTCACCAAGACTGCACCAAGCCATTCATGAGGAATCCATCCCCATGACCCAAACACTTCCCGCTAGTCCCCACCTCCAACACTGGGTTCAAATTTTAACATGAGGTTTGGAAGGTCAAATAACCAAGCTATGTATACCTTAAAACTTAGCGTCAGAATCACTTGGAGAGCTTAATAAAACGCAGATTGCTGGCTCTCATCCCAGAGTTTCTGACTCAGGAAGTCTGGGGTGGGGCCCCCAAATTTTCATTTCTAACAAGCTTCCAGGTGATGCTGATGCTGCTGTCCCCAGAACAAAACTTTGAGTAATGATTCTTCAGAGGACCCTCGTTTGATCCTCCTCCAGCTGTGCCCTTCCCACAGGGGAGTCTTGGGACCAAGGAACCATCCTCTTCCCCACTAGACCCTATTCTGGGTACTTGAGATCCTTGACCAAATACCCTTGAGCCCACTTCCAGGGCCTGCATGGGGACTATTCATGGGAGGTGGAAGGGGAGTGGATGAAGTTGGATGTACAGGCTGCGATATCCACCCACCTTGGAGTTCAGGATGGAGCCAAGGTTGAGAAGAATGGGGGTTGGAACGAGGGCCCAGACATTCCTGTGCAGGTAGAAGCATTTTCCCCATTTAGGACCATCCTGATCAGAGACGAGAAATACGACAATGCGAAACATAGGTTCTCAAGCCATGCACACTTAGTTCAATCTGTGACTCTGAACTCTTTCCCAAGTGACCTCAGGTAAGTTATTCAATCTCTGTGAACATAGTCTCTGCATCTGTAAAATTGGAATAATGTCAAATACCTATCTCATTGGTCTTTTGGCAAGAGTGAATGCAGTAAGGTATATAAGGCATTTGGCATGAGACTTGGAATGTAGTAAATGATTGATATTATTGCTCTTGCTGTTGTTATTATCAGTTGCTGCCTTATTAAGTCCTTGTGATGGGGGGAGCACATGGTGTTCATCTGTGTCTTCTTCTTGCCTCATGCCAGAGAAATCCAGGCACCCTCTGAGCAGGATTTAGGCTGCTGCTGCTCTCCTGTGGCTACCCTTTGCTCCATCCTGCTCACAGCCCCAAGTCCTATATTGCAGACCATGAATAAAGAGTCCAGAAGAAACATGCCTTTTTGTAAATGGCTAATCTGAATTAGCAACTTCATAGAAAAAAGTACTTTTTTTTTGCTGCTATAATTGGAAGGTTCATGAAGCTATTTGTGGTCTAGATAATGACATCTATGAAAAATAATGCACTCAATTATTTGACCCTTGCTCCTATTTTTCAAGGGTTTAATTTGTATTTTCTTTGCTTTGTGACTACTTTAGATGAAGTGATAAAATATAAGTGCTTTTGTGAGTGCTTAGGCAGCCCCCATGGATGTTGGAGTGTGGGCCCATGTAAATGAGTGCCTCTCATGTAGATAAGAGAATTCCAACCTCTAGCAGCAGCAATAATAATCTAACTTGCACTTTCACCAGGCTGTATGTTGAAAACAGGACCGTCCAACCATACCTCCTACAATGATGAAAGTATCCTCACTCTGTCTTGTCCAAAATGCAGCCACTAGCCATGTGTGCCTATGAGCACTTGGAAGGGGACCAATGGGACCTTAGGTAAAAATGGAATTCTAAATTTTGTTTAATTTTCATTAATTTAAATTTAATCACTTAGCATTAGCAGCTACCATGTCGGGCAATGTGGGTTAAGAAGATACTTGCTGACTTGATCTTTGCTACTTCTCTGAGAGACTAATGGAGAAATGTATCATCTTATTGACAAGGAAATTTTGGAGTGGAAAGGTGGTGTGATTGGTTTAAGATCACAGTGCAGTCATCACACCTGGGTGTGAGGTAGGCAGTCATCTACCCCATCACCACATAACTTGCTTCTTCAGAGCCTGAGGAAGTGTAATTAATACCTGAACTACTAAGAAAAAGATTAACATTCCAATAGAAAAAAATGGAGAGGATAAAAAAGTAACATTCAAAAATTCAAAAGCATTCTTACATACTAGGAGTAATCAATTAGAAAATGTAGGCTTTCGATACAAAGAAAAGCTGTGAAACTGTCCAGAAGGCCACAAGGGAAGATGTGAATAAACAGAGACACAGTAGGTCAGTTCTACACAAGGTAACTTACAAATGCAGAGCAATTCCATTAAGAACCTTTGGGATATTTCATGGAGTTTTTCAAACGGAAGAAAAAAATGCACCTGGAGAAACATAAGAGAATTGCCTAGACATTTAAAAATATAAATCAGAGACTTCATTGGCAGGGAAAAACACAACAAAGTTATAATAGCTAAAACAATTTGGGAATGGTGTGTAAATAGCTTGAAGGACAAATGCAACAGAGCAGGGAGTCCAGAACGAAGCCATGTAGGCGTGGGAACTAGGATGTGATAGCAGCAATGCCTCAGGCCAGTGGGAAAAGATAGCAATTCTGTCCTGCACTGTGCTTTATAGTGAAAAATTTGAAACAAATGTCTCACAATAGAAAATTAATGAAATATCTTTTAAGATTATGCATTCACTAGATGACAAAATAAACTATTTTAAAACTATGATGTTACTAGATGACAAAATGGTAAAATAGACATTATTTATAGACACGTATATGATATACTGTTAAGTGAGCACAAAAACACAGTTTACAAAAGAGTAAAAAGGGCTGGGCACAGTGGCTCATGCCTGTAATCCCAGCACATTGGAAGGCCAAGGTGGGCAGATCACCTGAGATCAGGAGTTCGAGATCAGCCTGGTCAACATGGCGAAATCCCATCTCTACTAAAAAAAAAAAAAAAAATCCCATAATCCCAGCTACTCTGGAGGCTGAGGCAGGAGAATTGCTTGAATCCAGGAGGCAGAGGTTTCAGTGAGCCAAGATTGCACCACTGCACTCCAGCCTGGGCAACAGAGTGGGACTTTCTCTCAAAAATCAAAATAAAACAAAATAGTAAAAAGCATTGTATGAGCCATGCTTGCTAAATACATTCACATATATGGATGCTTCTACTTATGAAAGTCACAAATGTACACATCTATCCTGACCCAACTTTTAAACTTTATTTTTATATTTTTGTTTTTTTAAATATTAAATGCTTCACAAGTTTTTTGTTATCCATGCACAGAGGCCATGCTAATCTCTGTATCATTCCAATTTTAGTATAAGTGCTGCCAAAGTGAGTACACGAGTAAAGGTTTTAGACTAATCTTAACTGAGGTACTAAATAATCGGTAGTTTAAGCCTCTGCTTGATTGGCTTAAGCATTAAAGCCACAATCCCAGTCTCTGCTTCAGGGGTCTATCCTTGATGCCGGGGAGCCCATAAGGCTTCCTGAGTCACCTTTGAAGTTGACTACAGTCCTCAAAATGTGGATTTAGGGACTTGCCCTGGGGTGTATTTTTCTCTGGATCATAAATCTTCCTCATGATCTTTCTTTTTTCCTTGTTCACCACATCAGGTTCTTCCCTGTTTGGTCTAGCAGGCAGAGGTCAGGGAAGTATCACATCGAAATAGATCCCACTAACATTCCAAGGGAAACGGAGTGGCTCTTTCTCAAAAATGAGAACATGCAAAACTCTAGAAAAGCCATGGGGAAAAAAAAATGCTTTCTCTAAAAGCCTTGAATCTGCATCCTCCACTCTTAGTGGGGAGCCCAGAAAAATCTTCCCAGTCTCTTATTCACCTTTTTTTGAGATGGAGTTTTGCTCTTGATGCCCAGGCTGGAGTGCAATGGCACGACCTTGGCTCACTGCAACCTTAGCCTCCTGGATTCAAGTAATTCTCCTGCCTCAGCCTCCTGAGTAGCTGGGATTACAGGCATCCACCACCACGCCCAGCTAACTTTTTTTTTTTTTTTTTGAGATGGAGTCTCACCCTGTCACCAGGCTCGGGTGCAGTGGCGTGATCTTGGCTCACTGCAACCTCGGCCTTTCAGGTTCAAGCAATTCTCCTGCCTCAGCCTCCCGAGTAGCTGGGACTACAGGTGCACGCCACCACGCCCAGCTAATTTTTGTATTTTTAATAGAGATGGGGTTTCACCATGTTGGCCAGGCTGGTCTCGAACTCCTGACCTCAGGTGATCTATCCGCCTTGGCCTCCCAGAGTGCTGGGATTCAGGCGTGAGCCACTGCGACCAGGCTCTTATTCACTCTTTTTATCCTCCCGATAATTTTTGGACTTAATGGGGAAAGTGTGTTGTTTGAACACCATGCTTGGCACATCGGGCTTCACATTCGCAGCCGGTGCCCATCTGGGCCAGTTCTCTCATCACTAGCTCATTTTAGTGTATCCAGATCATGGCAGTTTACCCGGACACATGACTTCTTCTCCCACTCCCTCTCCTCCCCATTCCTGCCTCTGTTTCGGAGGGATGCATGGTGGTAGAACCCTGCTGCTGCTGGATGTAGCTAGAACAAATTTCCAAAACAAATTGCTTCTGAAGAGTCCCCCAGCCTGGTGGCTGAGCGAGGGAGAATTAAGTGTCAGCGAAGGAACTAAATTACCACCTATTGCTTCATCCATATAATTAAGTTAATAATTAAAACATGACTTGCAGGGGCCTCATCCACCAGGAATCTTTACATGCTTCTTTTTCAGACCATTGTCACAAAATAGGAAAACCACGTCAGTAACTGTTCTCAGAACTGCTTAGCAACCTCAGCTTTAATTGTCAGCCAGCTTATCAGAACATGCAGCTAATTATCGTGTCTCATACCTAGAATGTTCGGCATGTGAAAGCGTCCCGGAAATGGATCTTCCCTGCAGTGAAATTGAGTCAGATGGATCACTCCCAAGGGGCTTCACCCTGGGAGAATATTTCAGAATTTGCTTGCTGCTTCCTCAAACCAGGCTTTGTTAGAATGCATGATTCCATAATGAAAACTTGCAGATTTTCATGGAGGAGAAGACCTCTTCCTGATCATGTGGCCATTGTTACAGGACTGTCTATTAGTGGTAAAGTTGTTGAGCCAGTCCAGGTTTAGTGTTCTCATTAGTCACAGGTATTTGAATGCTCATAACAGTTCTAGGGGACATTTATGGGTGAGGACATAGAATAAAACACTAGGGACTGGGTGCAGTGGCTCACGCCTATAATCCCAGCACTTTGGGAGGCCAAGGCGGGTAGATCATCGGAGGTCAGGAGTTCTAGACCAGGCTGGCCAACTTGGTGAAACCCTGTCTCTACTAAAAATTAGCCGGGCGTGGTGGCAGGCACCTATAGTCCTAGCTACTCGGAAGGCTGAGGCAGGAGAATCACTTGAACCCTGGAGGTGGAGGTTGCAGTGAGCTGAGATTGCGCCATGGCACTCTGGCCCGGGCAACAGGAGTGAAACATCATCTCAATAAAAACAAAAAAACAAAAAATGCTGAATCTGGGAACAAAGAGATGAATTCTATGGCCAGTTTTTCTGCCACTAGCTGTGGGCTTTTCTTCAAATCTCATCTCACTAAACCCCAGGAGTATAACAGCCTGAGCTGATATGCCGTGGGCTGCGGGTCTGTCAGCAGGTACAAAGAGGTACGGCCATTGGAGGTTTTTTTGACTGCCCTAAATTGTTTCTTAGGTGTGAATTTACAAACATTATTTGTATTAGTGGTAACACATGTCAGCCCAATCATCCCCCTGTGCTTGTGGACTGGTTTGGTGATCCACAGGGTGTCCCGATTTCTTCTGACAGCCTTATGGAATGTATCAATGAGGATAAACTCAAAAAATGTGTATGTGAAATTTCTGCCAACCCAATGAGAATTCAGTCCTCTTAGAGTCCCACAGTGGCATCCAGCTCACTTCTCTGCAATGAACTAAAGGCTTTGAGCAAACTTCAGCTGGTTAACACCAGGATGAACAGGATTGTCATAAGTTGTGCCCTTAAGAACTGGGTGTTTTCTCTCACCAGGGCACACTTGAATCCTATTTATAACATAACCTGGCTTGGCCTTGTATCCCAGTCCGTGCGCCTCGTATCTGAATTGAGGGATGGGAAATAAACTAGAAGAGAGAGCGTTGAGATAAAGCTCAAAGTTGTAAGGAAAAACGAGCGCTCAAAGAATTTCTCGGCAAAGTGAATTTACTTAGGTAGAAGGGTGCGTGTCACATATGGAGTAATGGTGAGAGCACATAGAACAAAGGAAAGCAGGGGTTTTTATTATCTCTAATGCAGTTTTTGCTTCTGTGTCTTTCCTCTATTGGCTAGGGTTGGACCGCACAATCTAAACTAGACCTGGTTGGCTAAACATTTAAACTTTTTTAGATAAGGTGGACAAGTGATGGGAGAGAGAGGAGGGGGGAAGGGGTCATCTGCGGCGAGCTAGAGAGCCAGGCCTTTCCCAAATAAGGAAAGGAATGTGAGCTGGTGTTGTGGCATGTCTGGGCATGTAGTAAAATCAGAAAGAAGAAAAGGAGAAGAAAGAGATGGCGGTGGTACTTGGAATTAAAAAGCAAAGAGCAGGCTGTTTGAAGAGAAACCTTGCCATGTCTCACAGAGAGTCACACTAAGCGAATGTTTTGGAAAGAAAGGAAACGTTGTCTTTGACAAACACTCTTAAGAGGCCAGGAGAAATGACTGAAAGATGTCCAGTAAACAACTCATTATGAGTATTATAATTTTTTGCTAACACTAGCCTGAAAACTCCTTCACGTCTCTGTAACTTTGCTTGGCCTTATATCTCTCAGAAGAAAGTGCATTCTTCTCAGTCCACATCATGGGCTGCTCAAACAACTGAAAGTTGGAATCCCCAGGACCTGTCCTTAGTCCTTTTTCTTCTGGTGCTCTCAGAACCTTGCTTGGCCTTGTATCCTTCAGAAGAAACCACATTACATCAGACTGCCTCTTCCTCCATGGCTCCTGGATGTACTTGTGTGTGCCCATCTTGGCTTACCTGATGGCTGCGGCCAGATGGAAAGGCTGCCGGAATTATTAAAATGCAGAAATGCTCTGTGCCAACTGGTAAACAGCCACCATTAAAGCCCCTCTTCCTGCATGTCTGGCCCAGTGCCTCCTCCCAGTGCCCAGAACCCTCCTTGGCTGCAGGTTTCCTCACACTGACTCCCATCAGTATTGGCTAAGGTTTCACATCTGGTCCAGATGCCTTGTAACACAGCATTTTGTTGTTATCAAGGTCATTTTTGAGTCATCAGTACCTGGCCATGCCCATGGCTAAATGACATCTATTCCCTTAGGGAGGAGCATCACCCCTCGATGATGGTTGTTTACACTCTTGACAATTAAAAAAAAAAAAAAAAGGTGATATTCAGATTTTTCCATCTGTCTCTTTGTTTTTGGCCAGCTGGGTGGGGTCTAGCACAGATTCTGGCTGTGAGTGTCTATTAACACGTACATTTGTGCTTCACAAATAGAGGAAATACCTGTCAATGGTAGAGCCTTTGAATAATTCAGGCAAGGATTAGACTGAAGATGACCTTGACTTTGGAGATAAGGAAATTTAATTATGAAAATATACTTGGAACACTGGAAGCACATAAATAAAATTATTCTTTGAGCACCCAAGTTACTCTTTAGGTGGTGACCACTAGCGGGATTGTGATTCTAGCTAGGTAGGCTGTGGGCTACTCATGTAAAGAATAGCAGTGAGACTGCAATTCTTTTCAAAGATCTTGTTGATTTCTCTGTTCGTTTATTGCAAGTGACTGAAGACTCGTTATATGTTTTCTCTCCTCTGGAGGTGATTTTTAAGATATTTTAATGCCTACGGCATATTTGTTCATTCATTCAATAAACAGCTTTTGAGGATTTACCCTGTACCAGATATTTGTGCTAATTGCTGGGAATAAAGGCACAAGACCATATTTACTAAAGGAGTTTTCAGGCTAGTGGATAGACCTGTTAGCAAAAACAAAAACAAACACACACACAAACAAAAAACCTATATAACACCATAAATGAGTTGTTTTACTGGAAATCTTTCAGTCATTTCTCCTGGCCTCTTAGGAATGCCTGTCAAACTCAACATTTCCATTCTTTCTGAAACATTTGCTTAGTGTGACTCTGTCTTCTGGTTTCCTTTCCGTTTCTCAGGCTGTTTCTTCTCAGTTGTGGGCTACCTGTTTTAGTCAGTTCTCACACTGCTGATAAAGACATACTTGAGACTGGGGAATTTATGAGGAAGAAGAGGTTTAAAGGATTCGCAGTTTCACGTGGTTGGGGAGGCCTCAGAATCATGACAGAAGGCAAAAAGCATGTCTTACATTGTGGCAGACAAGAGACAATGGGAACCAAGTGAAAGGGGTTTCCCCTTATAAAACCATCATATCTCATGAGACGTATTCACTACCATGAGAACAGTATGGGGGAAACTGTCCCCATGATTCAATTACCTCCCACTGGGTCCCTCCCACAACATGTGGGAATTATGGGAGCTACAATTCAAGATGAGATTTGGGTAGGAACACAGACAAACCATATCATTACCCAAAACAATTAAAAATTGGAATTCTCCAGGACCTGTCCTAAGCCCTTCTCATCTCATGGTCTGTGCTCTTTCTAGGACATTTCTTTCACTTCCGTTGTTTTGATTACCATTGCTATGCCAATCTCTTAAGGGCAACCCTCTTCTAGAGCTCTACATCCAACAGCCCATTGGATGTCTCTCCTTAGACATCTCACAGCCTGCCTGAAACTCAATATGTCCCAAATAGAATTCTTGTTCTCTGATCTGCTCTCACCCCCTTTCTATTCTTCTTCTCCTTCTTGGACCGCACAGATGGAGAGAGACCTACTCTGGACTTTCCTCAGGGTTTCCAGATCATGACTCCAGGCTCTTCTTGAGAGCTTTTCTTGCTTAGGTTTCATCGAATTTCTATGAATCCTTTTAATAAATCTCTACATTTCACTTAAGCTACTCTGAGCTGATTTCTGTTCCTTGCAGCCAAATAATTTTCACTCACATGCTGGCATTATCATGTTAAAAAAAAAAGTCAAACTTCCCTTGACCTTAGGACACAGCCCCAAATTTGGAAGCTGGACTGAAAGCCCTGACCAACTTGGCTTCTCAATGCTTTGTGTTCTGTTCTCAAGTCATCCTGGAAGACCTCCACTTCCTGGATACACTGCCCTGTCTTTTGTTCCTGCCCTTGTTTTCCTCCTGCCTAGAATATGCTTTGACTCCCTTCTCCACCTACTTGTGCCATGCGCTTCCTTCACATTGCAACATAAATGCCAGTTCCTCAGGAAGCCAGCATCTTGGCTTTCCAGGCGAGGTTGCTGCCCTCTGAAGGGGCACCCCCTTGGCCCTCAATATTTCCTCCCTACATTCACCTCCCCATCATACCTTAGCTCCATGAAGGTAGCAGCTGTGGTCTGGTTCATTCTCAGCTGTATGTTCAGCCCTTGATGTTATGTCTGCCACAGAGACAGTGCTCAATAACCATCTGTGCATGAACTGGTTGTTGGGAGAACCCTGGAGAAGGAGCAGCCATGTTTGCTAGGAGAGCTGGGAAAGGTTTTGCAGAGGAGGTGGTGACTGAGCAGAGCCTTAAAGGACAGACAAGAAGATCCCATCGAAGGCACTCTCAGGAATTCAGGGACACAGATAGGGCACTTCATAGGGGTGGGGAGCCTGGGCTTTCAAGTCAGGTGCTCCCACTAACTGGGATTCAGGGCAAAGTCCTGGCTAGAAAGGCTAGTGTGAAAATCAGAAAGGGCAAATACAGAGTAACAGGCACTACGTTGAATAAGCGAAAACAATAATGATTTTCTGTAGATCTGAGCATCACCAGATGCCTTACACTGTTGTAAGGACTGAATTTTCTGAACAGTAATGAAAATCCTAAAGTTATTATTAATAATACTATTATTAATTATGATCATCAGAACTTAAAGCGCACAGTGAAGTACTCTTTCTCTCAAGAACTGGGCAATCCTTTTCCTTTGAGTTAAACTGAAACATTCACAGTCATCAGAAAGATATAGAATAGTTCTCAGACCAGCACTATTTAAATGTAACTTGGTTGAATATATTTACGTATTTAAAAAGAGCATGTAAATCAGAGAATTAAGGGACAGGAAGAGGCAGACGGGTCTGTGCAGGGAGGAATGAGGAGGGCAGTTTAGCTAGCAGAAGTAACGGCTTTCTGTTTCTGAGGCCAGCCCTAGGATGCAGGGATGTTCTGAGGATGCCAGTAATTTCCCCCCTGCTTCCTGATGTCATCTTAAAGGGCCTGCCTAAGCCACAGCATCCGATGAGACAAATTTTTATATCAAACGCCCCAGCTCCTGGCCCCTCCATCTTGACCGTGACTGATAGAGTTAAGAGTGAATATCAGACTGAAGCTAAGCTTATCAGTTCCATGTGTTCAGACCTTTGCATCAGGGATAGGAAGACTGACACAGCTGGCTGTTGGGGGAACAAGACTGGCAGGTTGGAACATCACGGGACAGAAGCCACCATCTTGGGATGGACTTGTTGAAGGCTTGTATGCACAGAGATGGAAGCAAAGTCATATCTGCAAGAAAAGAACAATAAATAAGACATACACAGAAAAGAAGAGGTAAGAGGAGGAAGGGAAAGAGAGAGTGAGAGAGAAAGGAAGAAGGAGAGTTAGAATGCCATCTGCGAAATTTCTGGTTCCATGAAGCCTCACTCTGCTTCTAAATAGCTGTCTTTTTTCACTTGAGCCTTGGTGAGTAGAGCTATGCTCCACACAACCAAACCATTTCTAACTAAGATGAGGTTTTAGCTGACAGCCTCAACTATTTCAGGTTTTCCTGGTAAGATCTTCCCAGTGTCAGTGAAAGGGGTGGATCAGGCTGCGTCAGCCAGACATGGTCAGGCTGGGACTCGAGCCCAGGTCTGCTTCGTAGATTCGTGGCCTACCACCATGAAAGCTGGGACCTTGCTTTGCAATAATGTGGCTCTGCACATGGGTGGCGTAAAACAATGTCAATTTATTATCTTGATTCTTTAGTTTGGAAGTTCAACACTCGTTCCACTGGGATGAAATGAAGTCATTATCAGGGCCGATTCCTTTGGTGGCTCTTGGGAAGAATCCGTCTCCTTGTGCATTTCCAGCTTCCAGAGGCTGCCCACATTCCTTGTCTTGTGGCCTCTTCCTCTGCCTTCAAAGTGAACAATGTGGCATCTTTCTGACTCTGCTTCCATGTCGCAGCTTTCTCCAACTCACTCTTCTTTCTCCCTCTGCTCAATGTGAGTACACTGAGCCTACTTGGATAAATCAGGATGATTTTCTTATCTTGAGTTTAGCCGATTAGCAATGGATATTGTTTGGCTGTGTCCCCTCCCAAATCTCTTCTTGAATTTCCACGTGTGGTGGGAGGTAACTGAATCATGGGGGCAGGTCTTTCCCATGCTGTTCTTGTGATAGTGAATAAATCTCATGAGAGCTGATGGTTTTATGAGGGGGAGTTGCCCTGCACAAACTTTCTCTTTGCCTCCTGCTATCCATGTAAAATGTGACTTGCTCTTCCTTTGCCTTCCACCATGATTGTGAAGCCTCCCCAGCCATGTGGAACTGTGAGTCCATTAAATCTCTTTTTCTTTCCAGTCTCACGTGTGTCTTTATCAGCAGCATGAAAACGGACTAATGAAGCAACCTTAATTCCCCTTTTTCATATAACCTAACAATTCACAGGGCCCATGGACATCTTGGTGGGGAGGGAGCATTATGATACCTACTCCATGCAGCTTGACAAGGAGGGAGTAATGAACAAAATACCAGTGTGTAGCATTCTTTAAAAATACTCATTTTGGCTTAGGAAGCATTGGTGCTCAATTAGTAAACTTGCAAATTCCCCTTCTCTATTTGGCACGTTGTGATCTTCTGAACCCATGCTTTAATGAAAAACAGCATGGACTTTCCACTTCTTTGGACCTGAATTCACTCCTACCAAGCCTAGGACTTGAGCATATGTGTTTAACTTCTCTGTACTTCAGCTTCCTCCGCCATAAAATGCAGATAATGGTAGTACCACTTGGAGAATTAGATGAAATCAAATATGCTTTAAGAAAACATTGTAAATGCCTATGTCTTTTGCTTTCCTTACTTTCCTTTTTCTTTCCTTCCAGGTCTTCACAGCCTGGAACCATGAACTGAATATACCAAGAATGCTCCTGAGTGAGAGAAGACCCACGTTGTCTTGGCCACGCTGTGTCTCAGCTGCAGAAGTGACCTGGTGCTGGAAATCTGAAACTAGCATTACACTGGGATGACAATCCATAGTCTCCTCCTGCTTTTTCTGCCCCATATTTCAGGTCTTGTTATCTCTGGGAGTGCGAGTCATCCAAGGCCTTCTTTTTGTCTTTTTTTTTTTCTCACAGCATAAAATGACAAGGGCTAGGAAGCCAAGGACGGGATGTTTTGGAGGCTGCTAAATAGGAGCTGCCAGGACGGTGATCTCGTGGGCATGTCTCAGTGATGGGAGGTAGTGAAGAATTTCCAACAGACTGCATCCAGGTCATGTGTACAGCAAGCTTCCCCCCATCCCTTTGAGCAACTTATATTCCTTTTTTGTGTCTTTTCTTTTTTTTTTAAAAAAATGTATTTTAAGTTCTGGGATCCACGTGCAGAATATGCAGGTTCGTTACATAGGTATACATGTGCCATGGTGGTTTGCTTCACCTGTCAACCCATCATCTAGGTTTTAAGCCCTGCATGCATTAGCTATTTGTCCTAATGCTCCCTCTCCTCTTGCTCCCCACCCTCTGACAGGCCTGGTGTGTGATGTTCCCCTCCCTGTGTCCATGTGTTCTCATTGTTCAACTCCCGCTTATGAGCGAGAACATGCGGTTCTTGGTTTTCTGTTTCTGTGTTAGTTTGCTGAGGATGATGACTTCCAGCTTCATCCATGTCCCTGCAAAGGACATGAACTCATTCTTTTTCATGGTTGCATAGTATTCCATGCTGTATATGTGCCATATTTTCTTTATCCAGTCTAACATTGGTGGGCATTTGGGTTGGTTCCAAGTCTTTCTTATTGTAAATGAGCAACTCATATTTCTTTAAAGGATTCACTGTCTGCTGTAACCACAGCCATGGGCTTCTGATGAAACTTATTTTCCTTTATGTTTGAAGGAGCTTGGCTGCCTTTGTCTTCACTCTAGGGGTTAGTATGGAATGAAGTGAAGGAGTTTCTATGTTGATGTGTTGCAGGAAGATAGTCCAGTTACATTTAAATGGTGTTGTTATGGAAATGCAACCAGTTCAGGTAGCAAAGCCTCTGCAAAACATTCTAGAATATTACTCATGTTTTAGCTGAAAAAGCAGTCTGCTGATTAGAAAGTATGGCTCCTCAACTTTCCTTTCAGTTTTAGACACAGTAACCATATCTCATTGGCAGCTCACAATGCATCTTTATAGACATGAGCACTTTTCTTGCTGCTTGAGTTTCCAGGAGAGTCTCAGAGTCAGACAGGCCAGTGCAGAAATCCCAGTTCTCCTGAGACTAGAAGTCACTTAACCTGTCTGAGTGTCAGTTCTCCTAACTGTAAAATGGTGGCACTAATAACGATTTCCTTGGATTGCTGTCCTTATTAAATACCCCTAACATGGCACCAAGCCCTTATTAAGCACTTGGAAGCTAATAACCATTTCTGCTTTATTTTCTTTTCTTTATTTTTTCAATCTATCCATTTCTTCTTTTTTGGGTTCTCTGTGTATAATGTTTATATACACCTTAGTTAAAACAGCTTCTTTAAAAATCTAATATTCACGCATAGAAAGGTATTCACAGAAAAGGATGCACCTACCTTTCCTTCTCTGGGCAGAGTAGACATTTGCCTTTCCAGATTTGGAAATGAAGGAAGCAAGATTGCCTTTTGGGGAGTTAGACACAGTGAATCACAGTATAGGCATGCGAAATCAGCTGAAGGAGAATGCACAGCTCCAGGTGGACAAGCCCCCCTGGCTGCCAGATTGAATATATTACCATCAAGAAGGGATGTGTCCCTCAGAGGAAGGAATTGTCAACTCTGGAATAAAAAAGAAATGTGGGTACCAGGGGCAAATATCAGCAGGATCCATCCTGGGATATTCCACTTAACCAGTGACTGGATGAGTTCTGGTTTTGTCGGGGCAGAGAGTGGGGCCCACACATTTTAAATGACTCTGGTCTCTTTGGCAAGACCATCCTCCTTGTGGAGTGAAAACATGGAGCTATCTCAGCTGGATGCCCAAAGTGCTGGATAATTAAACTTCTCTCATTCTGACTTAAGCCTTACCAGAAACTTTCAGTCTGTGATTTGGCTCCTCCTTGGAGTCTGCCTATGGGGAGCAGTTGGGCTAATTCTATGGAATTTGAGTTTTTAGGTCTCAGCACCAGTAATTTCTCACAGTAAATGAAGGAATTGGCATGCTGGCTTTATCTGTCAGTGTTCTATGCTTGGTTAAAGTGTCTCTATTGAGAGATGGGTCCTTTTTCAGGTTCTGTAGCACCCAAGTAGCAGATCTAGGATGATGGAAAATTCCCCAAGGTAAGCCATATTCGTTTATGAGACAGCCTGGAAGAGAGTCTGCTGGCCTTTCCTCTTGGTGACAACCATCTGGCATTTCAGAAGAACATTTCCGACTTTGACGCTAACCGTACTCCCCCTCCCTACTCCATCTCACTCAATAACAGCCCACAGTGTTGGTGTTACATGCTAGAAAGATCCTGGGATTTAGAACCAGACAGACCTGGGTTTGATTCTGTCTCTGTTGCCTTCTTTCTGTATAATGTTGGGCATGTAATCTAATGTATCTGAACATCAGTTTCTCCATCTGTAAAATGAGATTCCTCCTAGGAATATCACAAGGCTGCAGGCGAGGAGGCTCAGCAAATGCAGCTGTGATTATCACGTACATTGGCGAGGACTCACTGATGTAGAATGATGGTCAACTGTAGATCTTTCATCCTAATATGTACAACAGATCTGCTATGTGCAATACCTCCTTACTAGCTTTCAATGATGTGTCGTCCTCATTGACTTTCCTGGGGTGAGCTTCTCCTTAAGGAAGACTACTGGATTTCTGTACCTAAGAGCTCAAGGACCTTGCTGAATTTTTATTTTCTCCACAGACTAATTAAGTTGCAATACCTCAGGCTGGCTTCACTGCTCTAGACATTGGTCAGATTAGGTTGCCTCTCCTCTCTGGGCAAGACTGTGTATTAATTCTTTTGACTATAAGGGGAGAGTATTTTAGCACACCCAGAGATGAAAACCATCACAGTTTCAATTCTGGCTGCATTGTTGAGCAATAGCCGGGTGGCCTGCATGGCTTCCATCCTTCTGCGTATTCTTTTTTCAAGGTCTGAACATGCTTGAGCTTCCCTAGAATGCCTCATGATGGTTAACGGGTGTGGAGGGCCTTTGCCTGTGGCCTCAAGTTGAGACCCTGCAAGAATAAAGAGGCAATGATTTTGGCGAAGCAAATTTGTTTTAAGGGTATAAGCATATATGTCAAAATTTTTCTGTCCCTTAAAGTAGAACTTATTGATGTGAAGTGGCAGAGTGCTTCATGGTGCTCACAGTACCTCTTTCAGTCCATGAGGTACCATTCAATCAGAACTTCGGCAACTGGTTTGTCAAATGAGAAAGCAGAAAACAGCTTCATTCTTTTTTTGTATCTGCCCATTTCTACCTGATCTCTGTCCCTTGAAGACATTTTGGGTGAATGCAGTCGCTTTTGTGGTCACTCTTACACAATAACAACAACTTTGATGTCATAATACTACTTGGCTACTTAGAGGTAAGAGAAAATCGAGTCCAGTCTAATATACAAGCTCCAGACTTTTCTTCCATCATTTGTCCTATTTCAGGTTTGGGAGTCACAGTGGGGGAAATCGTTGTGATTGCTTCTCTGCCCATTCCCATCTCAGCTACCCGGATACCCCAGCAGACGTTTTGGGACCCTGCTGTGTTGGGATCATAGGTGGGGAGGAGAGGAAGGACAGAAGAGGCCCCCTGCATACCCCTGTAACATGCATATGGCGGTAAGCTCACCTGTCTCTCTTTCTACGTGGCACTTTGTAAAGTCCTCCATGAGCCCTCTGACTGCAGCCCCTAAAGCTAGTGAAGCCACCACATAATTGCTGCTTTTGACTCTTTTCTCTTTACAGCTGTGCACCCAATGGTACGCCCACAGCTCCTTCTGCTGAGCTCGCCTGACTCGTGGCAGGAAGCCCACATGGGCAAGCTTCTTTTCTTCTTCTTCATTAAAAAAAACCCTTAAGTGGTATCCTGGTTATAAAAGCCACACACGTGAAAACAGAATATTTCTAAAAATAAGAGAGCAGAAGATAATTAGTGAAATTCCTGCCACCTACATCCCAAATGCCCATCAGCAGATGAATGAAGAAACAAATCATTGTGCCTTCCCACGCTGGAGTACCACTCAGCGATAAAAAGGAGTGAACTATTGATACCACAACGTGGTTGCATCTAAAAATAATTACGCTGAGTGAACGAAGGCGGACCAAAAAAGCGTACACATTCTCTGATTTCATTTCTGTAAAATACTTAAAAAATACGCGCTGATTTACAGTGACAGAGAGCAGAGCAGTGCTTGTTTTTTAATGAGGCAAAAGGAAAAGTGGGAGGGATGCTTCTAAAGGAGTAGAAGGACATTTCTGGGGGTGATGAATAAGTTCCTTCCTTCCTTCTTTCTTTCTTTCCATTTCTTCTTTCCTTCCTTCCTTCCTTCCTTCCTTCCTTCCTCCCTCCCTCCCTCCCTCCCTCCCTCCCTCCTTTCTTTTCTTTCTTCCTTTCTTCCTTCCTTCCTTCCCTCCCTCCCTCCCTCCCTCCCTCCCTC
>NW_022436952.1:22331571-22398607 GCF_009761245.1 Sapajus apella | reverse complement strand
TTCTTTCTTTCTTTCTCTCTCTCTCTCTCTCTCTCTTCCTTCCTTCCTTCCTTCCCCCCTCCCTCCATCCCTCTCTTTCTTTTCTTTTCTTTCATTTTACTTTAAGTTCCAGGATACATGTGCAGAACATGCACGTTTGTTACCTAGGTATATTTGTGCCATTGTGATTTGCTGCCCCTATTGGCCCATCCTGTAAATTCTTTCTCCTTGCCCCCCACCCATCAACAGGCCCTGGTGTGTGTTGTTCCCCTCCCCATGCCCATGTGCTGTCATTGTTCAACTCCCACTTAAGAGTGAGAACATGAGGTGTTTGGTTTTCTGTTCCTGTGTTAGTTTGCTGAGGATGATGACTGCCAGCATCATCCATGTCTCTGCAAAGGACATGATCTCATTCTTTTTTTATGACTGCATAGTATTCCATGGTGTATATGTCAGACAGTGTCTTTTTCTATAAGGGTCATGGCTGGTTCTTTTCTGGACCACCCATAACAAGCTCCTTCCCCCACCCTCAGTGTAAGTGCAGCTTGCTTCTGTGGCAGCCTCTGTATTCAGCTGTAGCCTATTACCTGTAGACTCTTTAGGAATGAGCCTGGCTCCCATCCGGGCTTCAGGAAGCCTTAAGAGTTCTCCTTAAGCCCTGTCTGTTCTCTAAACTCAGGTGTTGAACCTGAAGCTTGCTCCTTGCTCTCACCCGTGTGTGCAGAGCAACCCACACACAACACCAATCTCTCTCTTCCAGGATCTAATCTTTTTCATCTCTTCAACCTCCTATGAGTCTTGGCTTTTTCCTCCATAGCCTGGAGATGGGTTCGCATCTAATGAAAGCTGAAGTAGCTTTTGGCAATGCCCTTGGCCAGGCTACACATGTGGTCCAGCATTTCAGTGGGGCACTGATTGTTTTTGGCTATGCGGTCACAGCTGAAACTCTGAGATGACAAGTTTTATTTTAATAACGTGTTTCACTTCCCTTTGCTTCACTGGGATACAAAGGGATGAAGTTTTCCCAATATGTTTTTAGAGGCATAATTATCATAAGAGCAGGCCAGCAGCCTCTCTGAGTGCCGAGGCCCTGCCAGAGACTTGCAGTTATTGTATGCCCACGCCCCCCACAGCCCCCAAAAATGCAGAGTGGACCTTTTGGCCCCTCTCCTCCCTTTGTCTAAGGACATCAGAGAGTGATTAGAAATATTCATCCCATCTATTTTCTGATGCTGGGAAGGGAAAATATTGTAAACACCATGAATACTTGTTGAAGACACACACTACACTAGGCACTGTACCCAGAACTGACTCTACGGTGGTGATGGACAGGTCCTGACCACGTGAATCCCACAGTCTAGCAGACTGGACAACAGGATGGCAGCCTGGAGAAGCGGGTGACCATAAACTGGTGGACAAAGGGCCACATGGTTTGCCTCCAGAGATCTTCTCTAGAAAGGAATCCAGGGTGGGCAGTGCAAGGCCGAACAGCTTTCCATAGAAGCCAAATCCACCACCTCTGTCAGAATCCTCCCTCACAGAAGTCACCAGCACAGAAATGAGTCAGAACATTGTCACATGAGCAATGGGAGCAGAATCTTCCTTCTTCCTTCCTTGCTGCTGGGACACAGGCCAGTGGTTGACCTCCAAAGGGTTTAGAATCACACAGAATAAAGAAGGGGACAAATCAAGGAGAAAAGAAAAAAGGGAGCTGACCCAGCCTCCTTATTCTGCACCCCCAATTCCAAGTGCCCTCAGTGGATGGCTGTGGAGTGCTGAATCAATCATACATGAGAACAAAGCTTTAAACAGCATAAACCAAGCTTTAGCCCCGACAACAACAACAACAGCTACAAAGCCTGAATGTCTACAAAGTTAGATCCGCATCTCATGGAGAGTCCTGGAGGTTTTTGAAGAGTACAGCTGGTAATAAAAATATGGAGGATCTAGGCCAGGTGCAGTGACTCATGCCTGTAATCCTGGCACTCTGGGGAACCGAGGCAGGCTGATTGTTTGGGCTCAGGAGTTTGAGACCAGCTTGAGCAACATGGTGAAGACCTGTCTCTATAAAATACAAAAAAAATTAGCCAGTCGTGGTGGTGAGCACCTGTAGACTCAGCTACTTGGGAGGCTGAGATAGGAGGATTGCTTAAGCCTGGGAAGTTGAGGCTGCAGTGAGCCGTGATCATGCCATGCATTTCAGCCTGAGTGACAGAACAAGACCATATTTCAAAACAAAAACAAAACAGAGAAAGATTTAGCATGCCACAGAGCCCAAGTGCCTTATATTATAATATAAAGTTGTTGAAACCTCACAATGACCCCATGAGGTAGGTGCTGTTATTAACATTTTCCTTTCCACTGATGAGGCTAATAAGATGCAGAGAGGTTAAGTGTCTTGTCCAAAGTCATACAGCTAGAACCTTGAGTCCGGAAACAGCATCTGCAACCCCCCTGACCTTTTGCCTATTCTGCAATCTCATGAAGTTTTTCCTCTCCCTCTTTGAGGCCAGGAGCTCTCCAAGGTGCTGGAGAGAGGCCCCGAAGCAGCGTAGAGAGGCAGCGCCACCAGACCCTGAAAGACCATAGTAGGGACCAGGATTTTATTTAGAGAGTTAAGGGAAACCACAGGCGTCTAAATGAATCACTGCTGCTTCCGCGCCGTCATAGCCAGCACTCCGGCTGTGTCTCTATTTAGCACTTGAGAGCTGGCTGTTTACGTGCCTACTTCTCCTTCTGGACTGGAAATGTCTTACAGCAGGGACCGCATCTTAGCCATTTTTATATCTTCACGGTGTCCCAGTTACACAGCGCAGTGCTGGCATATATTAAACATTTAGTACCTGTTTATTGAATGAAATTAAAGGAGAGCTGGATTCTTAAATTATCTCTGAAAATCTCATTTTCTCGTAGCCTAATTAATTTCAAAGAGACTCAGGAATTTCTACAGTATCATGTCCATAATAATGGTAATGTTAATAATTGCAGTTACTATGCTCCAAGGGTTACATGCTGGGATTTGGACAAAACACTTTATATGTCACCCTTAATATATCGAGAGAGAGAGAGAGGAACTCTAGGTCCTGCCAGTCACTGGCAGTCCTTTCCCAAGCATAAGACCTTGGGGAGCTTGTAAATCCCAGAGGTTAAGGCGAATATGATTTCGCAGGAGTGGCCACTAGGTGGTGGTGTGACACCATCATCATCTCTGTACCTTGCCGTGGGGTATCGGGCAACTTGGACCAATTCCGTGGGGCTCGTGGAGTGGCTGGGGGCCTCCTGGGAATCAAGATGGCCAAGATGGGGCGGCGGGGGTGGGGGGGGGTCTATGCACCAAACTCTAGTTGGAGTTGAGGGCTTTCCAGTTTATGCTGCCCATAAGCAGATGAATGGAGAGGACTCTTACTAAGCCAGGGTGCATTTTCTTCTCTTTGAAATCTGAAAATTATTCACTTCATTTTAACTCAGTTGAAGAGGACATTATTGAGTCTCAACTCTCACTAACACCCCTTCTGTCTTCGTACCCTCTATTTTAGACTGAATTGGAGTGTGGGGACAGGAAGGCCACCAGTCCCAGTTCTCACATTTATGAAGAACATGATTAAGCATTTAATGTTGCATTCAAATAGGACCGCACATAAGATCATCATATTCCTCCCAATGCTAAAACAATTTATTCGTTCCATGAAAAATACTTAAGTTGTACCATTATTTTACTGCTCACTTTTAGCATAACTTCATTTAAAAAATATATCAGCATCTTTAGATATTGGAAGTGTTTAGGACTCCTCTCTCAACTTCCGAAGAGCTACCTGTTTGAAGAACAACTGAAATGCTTGCAGTCCCATCAGAATAACTCACTGATCATGTTTTCCCTGGTTTTATTGTTTTTGCACTTGTTAATTTCCACTTCCAGAACAGTTTCTTCTCTGCCTTAAGTTGATCTATTCCTGCCTGCTCTTAAGGTCTTCGATTGGATATCCCCTCCTGTGCAAAAATGACAGCTTGTTAGGTGCTTGCTTTTACCCCATTGTAGTACTTTCTACTATGCTGTAATTCATGAATCCTTCTCTGAGTCCCCTACAAGACAAGGGGTTCTCAACTTGGAGTATATGGACCTTTAGGCTGTCCATAATATGCCCTTAAAATTTTGCATTATTTTCTTATTGCCACAATAACACAGAATAAAGGCAACCAGAAAAACCTCAGTGGCCCATAAGAAGTGGATATTTCTCATGTGTCTAGAGTCAGCTGAAATTCAGCCAGGCAGGGGTGTTGCCACTCTTGAATGGGCTAGTGTGCATCTCTGGAGTTACCTGACTGTTGGCTGATGGAGACTGGCCTTTGCTGAGGCAACTGGACCCTTTTGCACCAGCTTTCCATCTCCCTTCTGGACTAGAAGGCTAACCCAGGAGGTCCTTCTTATGATGGTGGTGGTAGTGCAAAAGATCAGGCCCCCAAATCTCAGCCTGTTTCATAAGCTTCTGCATTGACCATTCCAGCTAACATCACTTTGACCAAAACAAGTTACATGGATGAGCTCAAAATCAGGTGGTGGGGCAGGTCCCCCTAACTCACAGAGGAAAATTGGCCACGCTGCATGGCCAAAGGTATCATTCAGAAAAGAGAGAAGAATTAGGGCCATTGCTGCTATCTACCATGGATTATATGCCAAAATACTGTATATTTCCTGTAAAGATGCTCTAAAGCGTTTACCAGCGTCCCAGTGGGAATCATATCTGCAAAAGCTCAAGAATTTCTGACAGAGACTCAGCTTTGAGTTTAGGGACCATACTTTCTTTATTTGTATATCTTCAAAACCTAGAATATAGGGTCTTGAACATAGCAGGCGCTCCATAAGTGTATCTGGAATGAACAAGTGCCTTTTGTATGCAGGCCATATACAGTATTATGTTCTGGGGATAGAGAATTAAGCCAACCAAGGACTCTATCTTCAAGGAGCTTCTACAATATGTGTCCTCTGAGAGAGCTGTTGCTTAGGGATTGGAGTCAGGAGGCAGGTGGATTTCCTTCAGCCTCAGCCAGAATAACGTTTGTATCATTATGATGTCTTGAGGGTGAAAGTCAAGAAAGAACAAGTTCGGGGAAGCACAATAAATGAAGATGCTAAACTTCTGTGCTCCCAAGTATGAATTATCCTGTAGAAACCATGTGCTGTGCAAGCAAACATATATGTGTGCATAAAAAAATAAAAGCAGAGACCTCATATTTATTGGTGTCACAAAGTGAATAATGAATTTTCTTAGCATCTAGTTCCAGAATCCCTGTCCAACAAGGAAATTGCCTCTGTCCAAGAAAATATCTTGATAAGCTGCTCAGGGTGGAAGGTGAGAGACCCTGGAGGCATGGGTGTCCAATGAAATGAATTGTTTATATTTTTCCTCACAAAGCAGAAAAGAGAAAAAGGAGTTAGGAGAAGCTGGAGTAAGGGGAAAGGTAAGAACTGGAAAACTGAACCATAGCCCAGACCCAAGCAGGAGAAAGAGCAAGAAATGCTGGCTGGGTGAGGTGGCTCATGCCTGTTATCCCAGCACTTTGGGAGGCTGAGGCTGGTGGATCACCTGAGGTCAGGAGTTTGAGAACAGCCTGGCCAACATGCTGAAACCCCATCTCTACTAAAAATACAAAACGTAGCTGGGTGTGGTGGTGTGCACATGTAATCCCAGCTACTCGGGAGACTGAGGCACGAGAATCACTTGAACCCAAGAGGCGGAGATTGCATGAGTAGAGATCGTGCCATTGCACTCCAGCCTGTGCAACAAGAGTGAAACTCTGTAAAAAAAAATTATATATATATATATATATATATAATAAAAAAGAAGAGCAAGAAGTGCCTATGAGAAAGCCAGAAAGAAACCCCTGGACTTTTGAAGAATATGTCTAATAGGTGGTTTTCAGGAGATGTTTGGAAGGTGTTCTCTGGGGCCCTCCTTCATGACTCCTAAGTAAGCATACTTGCAAATGCATCCTGTATTTTGTTTGCTCCAGCTTTGTTTTGGTTATGCTTTTGTGGGAACTGAGAAAAAGACTGAGTTACTCATCAGGATCAGTGTGGTCCCAAACAGATACCACTTGGTAAATGTAGCAGGAGCCTGGAGATAGAGGTTTCTAGGCTTGTGCATCTGAAGTCTTAGGAACCTGGGGAAGGGTCTGGAAGCTCGGAGATGGTGGAACCATGGGGCATCTGTGCCTGGAACTTGCTCTACGACACTCTACTTGAGTAATATTGGGCTGCTTTCTTAAATGTTCTGCTTCTGTTTTCTCGTCTCTAGACTGAGGATAATAGCATCTTCTTCATGGGGTCTTTGGGAGATATCTAATGAGAAATGGAGACGTTGTACAGGATGTAGCACCTGGCACACCCACTCATACGTGTCAGCTCTCATTATTTTACATGTCGTTGGGTTATTATTACTGCTTTTGTTGTTCTTGGTAGCTGACATTTGGGTAGCATTGGCCTGGTGGACTGGAAGCAACTGAGAGCAGAAAGCCAGTGTCTGGTCTTCGCTCCTCCCCTAAACTGCCATGTGACCTTGAGGAAGTGACTTTGCCCTTCCAAGCTTCAGCCTTCCTTTTCCTCTTTTAACTGAGGAAATTCGTTTTTCTTTTTTTAAATTATACTTTAAGTTTTGGGGCACATGTGCAGATCGTCTACATTAGGTATTTCTCCTAATGCTGTCCCTCCCCATCATCTACATTAGGTATTTCTCCTAATGCTATCCCTCCCCAATCTCCCCTCCCCCTGCTACTCCTCCCCTAGCCCCCCACTCCCCAGGTTCCGGTGTGTGATGTTCTCCTCTCTGTGTCTGTGTGTTCTCATTGTTCAACACCCACTTATGAGTGAGAACATGCGGTGTTTGGTTTTCTGTTCTTGTGTCTAACAGAGGAAATTTGACAAGACTTTCTCTGAGGGTTGTTTCTTCCTCTCAACCTGTAGGAGGCGCCATGGCCCTGCAGCTCCCGGCCTCGCAAAGCCTGTTTTGACACTGGAGGAAGCCCAGCCCTGGACTGCGGGCCACAGTCCACTCAGAAATCCATTTTCCCCACTCAGCATAACACTGAAGTGAGACTGACTTGGTGTGCTTGTTTACCCCCCTTGGGAAGTTATTTCCCTTTTCACTTAATTACCTGATATCCAGACATTGCTGTGCAAAATTCGCCTCAAATACATTTTGTAAAGTCATCTAGACTCGCTCATTTGGTGCCTTGATTAAAATGTGCAATCTTCCCCAGGCTTCAGCACCTCATTAAATAATTGCACCTCCAGTGAGAAAGTAAACAGCACACTCCGGGGGCACAGGGAACAAGATAAATGTGGTGCACATCCAGCAGATATTTTATACTCCAGCCCCCAGGCAAACACATAACCTCTGGCTTAAGGGCTGGATGGATGCTGGCTTTAGGTTGCTTTCTTTTTGCAATCTTTTTGGGAAGGAGTATGATCTGGAAGCAGAGCAGAATCTCCTCTGCCCACCCTTTCCTGGCTCAGAGTCTGCTAAACTTGGGCCAGTCCTGGGGAAAGGACCAAGAGTCGGTTGTTCACTGGGAAGCTGGCTTGTGCCCTCTAGCAGCACCTTTGCATTCAAAGCACAAGGGGCAGGGGCTGGATATAGAGCACATTTCCTAGAGAGTGTTGGAGTGCCGTTGAGGGACTGGCTGCTTTGGATCAAGTCCCGCCTTTCTTACTCATTCTCGACGTTGATCTTGAGCATTTCACTTTGCCTTTTCTGACCTTCATTCTCCCCCACAACCCAGCCTCTTCTATAAAATGAATCTGGGGTATGACTATGGGAAGGAGTGGCTGGGTTAGGATGGAGGAAAAAAATCAGTGGAATAGATGAGGTCACAGAACTGAGTCACAAACCAATGATGACAGGTGATGATAATGACCAACAGCACAAGGAGCCACCTTTGAGCCCCAGGATAGGAAGCTCAATTCAAGATGATGTCCCAACCACCGTGGTCCCAAAAAAGGCTGAAGCATGCTGGTTGGTGAGGGTGTTTGTGGAAAGGTCTTTCCTCCAGCATTACAACTCCTAGGTATGGGAATTGAAGATCTAGCCACAAGGCTGGCATAGATTCTTCTTGATTTTTTCTTCTTGGTCCATAGGGAATGGCAAGGCAGCTGAGGAACCAGAATGAGGAAACCCTGGACCATCTGACACCTTCCACCTTTGCTTCCTGCCTATGCATTCCGCCATCCATCCACTCATCCGTCATTGCTCAGGCTCTCACTACGTCTGTACTGTAGAAGGTGCCACCAAACGAAATGGTACCTCTTGTCTCAATTAAGGGTAAAGAGGAGCCCCATCTCACCTCTAGGCCCAGTGGAACAAGGGGTATGGAAATGAAAAAATCAGCTGCCTTTTCAGAGGACAGCAAGGGCAATGGTGTCTTTGCGGGGAGCTTTGAGATTTTCTCGGGGGCTAGATCTGGAACAGAATGGACAGGGAGGCCTCCTAATCCTTCCTCCCTGTTGTTGCCTGTGTTGCTCCTTCTTTGAGTTGCATCTTTGACCACAGACCAGTCTGTACTATTGTAAATCACAGTGGTTACATACACAGGATTTGGGTTCTCCGACTGTCTCAGTTCAAGTCGTGTGTTTCTAATGCACTGCTTCTCAACTCTGTGATCTTGGGCTAATTAACTGACCTCTTTGTGCTTCTGTTTCCTCATCAGAAGATAGGATGGTAATAGGCTTATGGAATTGTTGCGAAGTTCAGGGAACAGATATAGGAGCTGTGCTTGCACTAGGTTTAAGACAGTGGTTGCACAAATAAATGTCTGCTATTAATATAATTATTTTTTCATCACATTCAGTTCTTGATGGGCTCTTTATTCTGTTAGGACAGAAAGGTGAAGGGAATGTTTAGAGCTGCAAAGGAAGATAAAGGGATTTTGCTGATAATAGATCATGCGTTCCAGTGACCCAGTGGGTGGGTTTGGGAAGTTGCGGGTAGTCAGATTAGGGGGTTCACGGAGGTTTAGGGGATGAAAGGCAGGGTACTGAGGGATGAATTTAGGGAGTCCTGCTGCCAGAATGGCAGGGCTGGGAGAAGGGAGACCTTGCCCGGACAGTGCAGAACTCAGGGGCCTCCTGTTGACCTTGACTTCCACTGACGAAGATGGTCAGTGTGGCTCACTGGCATATCCCTGGGGTCTAGCCAAGCCCTTGCTGCATCCTTGCCAAATAAACAAAAGATGCTTCTGAGGAGGAAGCTGCTGTCATGAGTTTTCCTATCATCTCTCCTTCTTCTAACACCTCACGCTACCCTTTTGGAAATCTGTTTAATCTCTTGGTCAGCTTCCCTCCGAATTTCCCCGAGCAAGTTGGCACACCTCTGTACCTGTGATTGTCTTGCTTGTAAATAGTTGTGCTTGTAGTTCACCTCACCCAGAGGTGAGATAAAAGGTGTCACATAATGTTCCCAGAGCCCTGTCTCGTATTGCCTGAGCAGATGCTGCTGTTGCAGTGATAACCGAAAATGTTAAAATCGAGACCATCAGGACTTGTTGAGCATTGTAGTTTTCTGACAGGACAGATAGTTCCTTTATTCCTTGGCTCAATGCTTGAGACTTCATCAGATGCAGAACCTGCTGCTGTCCCCTACAACTGCCCCTTCCTCACCTGCTCAGGGCTGTCTGCTCTTAGGTTGTGGGCTGTGCTGTTCAGCTCTTTGGTGAGTGCACTGAAGACCTGGATCATAGGGTCTGTTGCAGATGGTAATACAGGAGTCACAGGCTGGATAGAAAATTACCCACAGGCATATGCTGTTTGGATCACATAGCATTTTACAAATCAGGAAATTTCAAGATTAGTGACTTTTTTTTTTTTTTGCAGGAGCTGGGGGGCAGAAATCTTAAGATCCAGTCACAGGGACTCTGGGATTCTACATAGCAACCATTGGCTGGAGTTGTGTCCTGGCGCCCCCTACAGATGGAGTACATACTCTGAGTCATTACAAATACCCCCAAGTATGCCTCTTGGGACTCTTAATTTTTTTTTAAGGTGCCAAAATAAATTCGAGATTCCATTTTCTGTTTAGGAACGTAGGTGTTATGTATTTTTTTCAACTTTTATTTTAGAAGCAGAGGGTACATGTCCAGGTTTGTTACTTGGGCATATTGCCTGATGTTGAGGTTTGGGTAGGATTGATCCCATCATGCAGATAGTAAGCATAGTACCCAATAATTAGTTTTTCAACCTTTGCCTCCCTCTCCTTCCCCTCTAGTGGTTCCCAGTGTTTATTGTTCCCTTCTTTATGTCCGTGAATACCCATTGTTTTAGCTCCCACTTAAAAGTTAGAACATGCCATGGGGAGAAATGCCAGATATAGGTGATGGGGTAAAAGGCAGCACATCACACTGCCATGTGTATACCTATGCAACAATCTTGCATGTTCTTCACATGTACCCCAAAACCTAAAACGCAATAAAAAATAAAATAAAAATAAAGAGCTTTGCTTTGACTAACAACAACAACAACAAAAAGTTAGAACATGCCGTATTTGTTTTTCTGTTCCTGCATCAATTCACTTAGGATAACGGCCTCCAGCTGCATCCATGTTGCTGCAAAGGACATGGTTTTGTTCTTTTTTTTATGACTGCATAGCATTCCATGATGTATATGTATCACATTTTCTTTATACAATCTGTCATTGATGGGCACCTGGGTTGATTCCCTGTCTTTGCTATTGTGAATAGTACTGTGATGAACACGTGTCTCCCATTCAAGTACTAACCAGGCCTGACCCTGCTTAGCTTCTGAGATCAGCTGAGATCTGGCACCTTCAGGATGGTATGGCTGTATCTTTTTGGTAGAATTATTTCTTTTCTTTTTCTTTTTTTTTTGGTTTTGAGACAGAGTCTAGCTCTGTCACCAGGGCTGGACGGCAGCGACACTATGTTGGCTCACTGCAACCTCTGCCTCCCAGGTTCAAGTGATTCTCGTGCCTCGGCCTTCTAAGTAGCTGGGACTACAGGCACACACCATCATGCTTAGCTAAGTTTTTGTATTTTTAGTAGAGATGGGGTTCCACCATGCTGGCCAGACTTATCTCAAACTCCTGATCTTATGATCTACCTGCCTCAGCCTCCCAAAGTGCTGGGATTACAGGCATGAGCCACCGCACCTGTCCCGAATGATTTATTTTCTTTTGGATATACACCCAGTAATGTGATTACTAGGTTAAATGGTAGTTCTGTTTTAAGTTCTTTGAGAAGTCTCCAAACTGCTTTCCACAGTGGCTGAACTAATTTACATTCCTACCAACAGTGTGTAAGCATTTTCCTTTCTCCACAGCCTCTCCAGCATCTGTTGGTTTTTGACTTTTTAAAAATGGCCATTCTGACTGATGTGAGATGTTATCTCACTGTGGTTTTGAGTTGCATTTATCTTGACTTGATGATTAGTGATAATGAGTATTTTTCCATATGTTTGTTGGCTGCTTGTATGTCTTCTTTTGAGAAGTATCTGTCCATGTCCTTAGCCCACTTTTTAAGGAGGTCATTTGTGTTTTTTGCTTGTTGATTTGTTTGAGTTCCTTATACAGTCTGGATATTTGGCCTCTGTTGAATGCATAGTATGTAAATATTTTCTCCCATTGTGTAGGTTGTCTGTTTACTTTGTTGATAATTTCTTTTGCTGTGCAGAAGCTCTTTAATTTCATTAGCTCCCAACCGTCAATTTTTATTTTTGCTGCAATTGCTTTTGAGGACTTAGTCATAAAATCTTTCCCAAGGCTGACATCCAGAATGGTGTTTCCTACATTTTCTTCCAGGATTCTTACAGTTTGAGGTCTTACCTTCAAGTTTTTAGTCCATCTTGATTAATTTTTATATATGGTGAAAGGTAGGGATCCAGTTTTATTCTTGTGCATATGGCTAGCCAGTTATCCCAGCACCATATATTGAATAGGGAGTCTCTTCCCCATTGCTTGTTTTTCTCAACTTTGTCAAAGATCAGATGGTTGTAGATGTGCAGCTTTATTTCTGAGTTCTCTATTTTGTTCCATTGGCCTATGTGTCTGTTTTTGTAACAGTACCATGCTGTTTTGGTTACTGCTGCTTTAAAGTATAGTTTGAAGTTGGGTAGTGTGATGCCTCCAGCTTTGTTCTTTTTGATTAGCATTTCCTTGGCTATTTGAACTGTTTTGATTCCAGAAGAATTTTAGATTTTTTTTCTAATTCTGTAAAAAATGAAATTGGTCACTTGATAGGAATAGCGTTGAATCTGTAGATTGCTTTGGGCAGTATGGCCATTTTAATGATGTTGATTCTTCCAATCCATGAGTTTAGGATGTTTTTCCATTTATTTGTGTGGTCTGTGATTTCTTTCAGCAGTGATTTGTAGGTCTCTTTGTAGAGATCTTTCACCTCTTTGGTTGACTGTATTCTTAAGTATCTTATTCTTTTGTGGCTATTGTAAGTGGGAATGTGATTTGATTTGGCTGTCAGCTTGAATGTTATTGGTGTATAGAAATGCTACTGATTTTTGTACCTTGATTTTGCATCCTAAAACTTTATCAAAGCCATTTGTGGGTTCTAGAGCCTTTTGGCATAGTCTAGGGTTTTCTGGGTATGGAATCATATCATCAGCAAAGATAGCTTGACTTCTTCTTTTCCTATTTGAATGCCTTTTATTTATTTCTCTTGCCTGATTTCTCTGGCTAGGACTTCCAGTACTCTGTTAAGTGGGGATGGTGGGGATTCTTAATTTCTATATTATGGGTCTGCTTCTCATAGGCATTGGAATTTATAACTCGAGCCAACCAACTAAGATAAAGGAACATTAGAGGGCATGTGCAGAGGATAAAGTAATCTGTGAATGATTAGTGACTACATGAAATATTGATGTGTGAGCCAGTGAACGGCACTCAAAGTCTCCTGGCTATTTGTGAGAGTAAACAGCTTACATAATCTCAAAAAAAAAAAAAAAAAAGGCAAAGAGCTAACTAACTGACGCTTTCTGCTCTTCCTGGAAATTTTAAACTTAGAAGCATGGGAAACTATTGCTTAAATCTTTTAAATCTTTACCTTATGCCATGGTTAACAAAGCAGAAAATGCCCAATTCTTTCCTGGGATAGTGGAGAGTTTCACAGTTCCCTTTTTTCTTTCCTGCTGTAGCAACAACGATTATCACCTGCTGGACTCTTAATGGTGTGTGTGTGTGTGTGTGTGTTGTCACTGGAAGCTTTTGAGAACAGGTAGTGGAGTATTGCATGTTTTTTGCCACAGCAGCGTAAAAGCAGAACAGCCACATGACAGAGCTTGTTTATTTTTCTCAAGGACAACTTACCCTCTGACTAGTTGTGATCTTCAAGTGAGTTATTTAACCTCTCTGAGCCTTGGTTTTTACCTCTATAAATCTGAGAGTAGTGGTTTTATCTCTCAGTGTTTTTGTGAGGATTAAATCATATGCTCTGTGTGAGTACCTAGCACAGAGCCTCCATCAGAAAGGTCTCCAGTGAGTCTTTCTGTTCAGGACATTCATAAGAAGAGCCCCCGAGCAGAGAGCGAGGCCCCAGGGAGTGCCCACACAGTCATCCCCAACAACCCGGTCTCTGAACTGTAGCTCAGGAATGGGAGTGCTGGGGAACTGCCTTCTGGAACTGGCACAAACAGACCCTCCAGAGAGAGAGGCTGTGCACCTGCTCATTTGGGTTAACTACCCTGGGGGGTTGCTCTTCCTCCAAGAATAAGAAGTATCACACTGCTGCTCAGGGAGTTAATTTTTGTTAGAGAATAAGGGAAGAAAAATTCTTTGGCCACAACCCTGATTCTGATGTCTA
Organism: Sapajus apella; assembly: GCF_009761245.1. Taxonomy (NCBI): domain Eukaryota; kingdom Metazoa; phylum Chordata; class Mammalia; order Primates; family Cebidae; genus Sapajus; species Sapajus apella. Next base: position 22,384,816 of record NW_022436952.1, on the reverse strand, counting down.
TTTGCTGGGGGCCATTTTCCTTCAGGAAGTGGGCTGATAAGTCTGGATTTTCTAAAGTAGCTCAGATCAAAGCTATTCCTTCCCCATGAGTCATTAACCCTGTTGAGGTAACAATTATTTATCGGGCACCTTCTCATTGCAGGGATGATCAAGATATACCTCAAGAAGCTGACAGTCTAGTGGGGGAGCTGGATAAATAGATGGACAATTAAATACAGTCTGCTAGGTTCTGCTACAACCACGGAAGGCTCAGGATACCATGAGAGTTCATGGGAAGGGCAATGAAACCACTTTGGGAAAATTTGGGAACGCTTTTTGAAAGAGTGCTATGGTCTGCATGTTGTGTTTCTGCAGAATTCGTATGTTGAAATCTTTTTTGTTAAAAAATTTTTTTAAACTTTTATTTTAAATTCAGGGCTAAACACACATGTTTGTTGTAGGGTAAACTTATTTCACGGGAGTTTGTTGTACAGATTATTTTATTATTCAGGCATTAAGCTTAATACCCATTAGTTTTTTTTTCCTGATTCTCTCCCTCCTTCAACCCTCCACACTTGGGTAGGCCCCAGTATGTGTTGTTCCCCTCTGTGTGTCCATGTGTTCTAATCATTTAGCTCCCACTTTTAAGAGAACATGTGGTACTTGGTTTTCTGTTCCCGAATTAATTTGCTAAGGACAATGGCCTCCAGCTTCATCCATGTTCCAGCAAAGGATATGTTCCCGTTCTTTTTTATGGCTGCAGAGTATTCCATGGTATATATGTCGCACATTTTCTTTATCCAGTCTACCATTAATGAGCATTTAGGTTGATTCCATGTCTTTGCTATTGTGAATAGTGTTGCAATGAACATACACGTGCTTCCTATCCTCCTGTTTCTGAACTTTCAAGAGTTTAAAATGTGGCAAGTGTTCATTTCCTAGACCTCAAACTCAGGTTTGCAAAATAAAAGACAACTCTCTTTTCCATAACTGAATTTGATTTCTATCTCCAGCTCCATGCCCCTGACAGTGAATATTGAATCTTAGTCATTTCAAGAAAACTAATTAATTCAAGGTTTTTCTCAATCAGTTCACAGCCCCCGTCTTTCCTCCTCCCTCCACAACGGCATCTCATTTCCAGGAGACGTGACTCCTGGGAAGCCATGGGGAGGGGTTTCGGATTCTTGGCCCTCACATCTCTTCCGCATCTCCATCACGGCCTCATTCCCATTGACCCTGTTGTCACTGCCCATCTTTGCTGGCCTCCTTTGTGATACCTGAGTTTTCATCTTTTCCCTGGTAGTTAGTCGATAAAGCTTACCTTGCAGCCCCGCAAGACAACAAGGGGACATTAGGCTCATCAACCCTAAAGATTGAATGGGAGGCCAGGTGCAGTGGCTCACGCCTGTAATCCCAACACTTTGGGAGGCCAAGGCAGGCAGATCACTTGAGGCCAGGAGTTTGAGAACAGCCTGGTCAACATGGGGAAAATCTGTCTCTACTAAAAATGCAAAAATTAGCCAAGTGTGGTGCCACACACCTGTAATGCCAGCTACTTGGGAGGCTGAGTGAGACCCGAGAATTGCTTCATCCTGGGAGGTGGAGGTTGCAGTGAATTGAGTTGGTGCCACTGCACTCCAGCCTGGTCGACAGAGTGAAATTCTGTCTCAAAAAAAATTGAGTGGGAAACATCTAACCTCTTATCTTACTGCACGGGACCTGGGAGGTCAAGTCTGTTTCCCTGGATCCTTCAAGCCAATTCTCTATCACTGTGGCTAGGATAGAGATGGAGAATTCTCAGACCTTGTTTACTTGCCCCAGCCCTGCTCAGCAGGTAAGTGTGGGTTTCTTCTGCTCTTGGGCTTATGGTTCTTCCCAGCACCATGGACTTGACCCCAAAGGGGCAAGACACAGAGGCTTCTCTCAGATCACACCTAGTTTCATTCTCTTTCTACGTAGGAGATTTTAGTCTAATATGAGTGGTAGTAAAAACTGGCTTTGACTGGTCAAGACATCTTTTTGCTTAACTGAACTTTATGCCCTGAGTCTTACTAGGGTCTGCTTTGGAATTCCAAATTCCCTTCTTCTCAAGCTTTTGCCTTTGTCATAAGTTCAAATGTCCATTTGGAAAAGAAAACCTGAGCATGATTTTTTCCCCTTTTTCCTTTTTGCTGCTGTAACAACCCTCCCCAGGGGCAGTTGGCATAGAATGGTCTCCCTGTTGGTCCGGGAAAGGTAGGCGTAAGGCAGTCCCCAGGCAAAACTCTCACGGGCGATCACTAATAGAGTATCCCTCCACAAAAGAGTTACCCACTGAGAATTATAAAACAGGAGGCACTCACGAGTGTTAGAGAGGACTGCAGCATGGAGAGGGCAAGCTGAGTGCTGTCCATAGCCTAGATGCTAGGTATAAGGAACCATTTACTTTCTTCCCTGCTCAAGAGGCATTATTAGAATGCAAGTGATAGAAGTCCTTGGAATACTCTGCCTGGTACGAATGCCTTTGTATACCACATGGGTGCCCCATGCTTACATGACCGACCCCCATAGAAACCCCAGACAACAAGGTTTGGGTGAGCTTCCCTGGCTAGTAATGTTTTGTGTGCAGGCAAATATCATTGCTGGGAGATGTTTCTCTTGTACGCTACCTTATGCCATTTTTATTTTATTTTTGCAGCTTTTGAATCTGAATCCTTTCTGTGTAATAAACCATGACCATGAATATAACAGCTCTTCTGAGTTTTGTGAGTCCTTCTAGTGAATCATTGAACCTGAGGGTGGTCTTGGGGAGCCTTACCACAACTGAGAACCCTGCAGAGAGAGAGATGCCATCTCTTGCCAAGTTTCAGAGTCTACCTGGTCCTTAAACATTTATTCCAGCTGGCTCTAGGCTGATGCTTCTTCATGTTACCGCTTCTGGAAAGTTAAATTTTCCTTGTGATCTCTGAGGTGTCTGACTCCTGGACCACTGGCATAACTTCAGCACCCTTGTTTTTGAACCATTCCATTCTCTGGCCACAGATGGCTCTGACTTCCTCAGTGTCAATGACTCAGCTTCCATTCACTTAACCAATTCAGTCCTGTTGTCACCTACTATACCTTGTTCATCACTTGGGGTGACTCAACCTACAAAACTCATATGCTCAGAATCTAGCTCACAACCCTTTTGGGCCATACCTTCATGGGCCTGAGGCTTAGTCAGAGAAGTCCACAGTAATCTGACTTTTCTGAACTGTAGTTACTCTTCTGCAAAGTGAGAGAGTACTAACTGAGACCACACATGTAAAGCTGTTAGCATGATACCTGATGCATAAAAACCAAGGGTTACAGCGAGAGCCACTGTTACCAAGTCTGTGATGGTTGATTTTATGCATCAACTCGACAGAACTATGGGATGTCCATATATATGGCTAAACGTTATCACTGAGTGTGTCTGTGAGGGAAGAGATTAGCATTTGAACTGGTAGACTGAGTAAAGCAGATGGCCTCTCCCAATGTGGGGTGTGGGGTGGGCATCGCTCATGCTGTTGAGGGCCAAAATAGAACAAAAAGGCAGAGGAAGGTTGAACTCTCCCTCTCTTTCTGCCTGAGACATTGGTCTTCTGCACTTGGACTGGGATGTACATGATCAGTGCTCAGACCTTTGGACGTGGACTGGAATTTACACCATTGGTTCTCCTGGGTCTTTGAAGATGGCCAGTCATGGGACTTCTCAGCTACCATAATTGTGTGAGCCATTTCTTTACAATAACTTCATAATAAATCACATATATACATGATTTATTATAAATGTTCTTAATTGTAAACATTCTTCTCTCTATATCTATATCTATCTATAGCTATGTCTATTGATTCTGTTTCTCTGGGGAACCCTGATTTATATCTAGTCAAAGCCTACAACTACAAAACTTTATACTGAAATTATGTGCGCCGATGTAACGGGCACTTGATTTTACAGGACCTCACTTGGCCTTACCCTTCTCCCCTTCCTCAGCTAGATTTAATCACCCATCCCTTCAAGGGCACGCTCACCCGTGCCCCCATCTCCTTCACCTCCTTGTCCTCCTTCCACAGCTGTGCCTCCTTTCCATTCCCAATGCTGTGTCAATTCAATTCTTTCTCCTTCCCTGCCTTCCAATGCTAGAGAAAAATCACATAACCATGCTGAATTGGTTCCATTACAAATTTATGAGCATCTCAGCCTCAGCTGTGCTGCCAGCCCTGCTCAGTCATCTTCCAATCATCTCTTGTTGACTTTCTCTCCCTGTCTCTTCAGTGGCTGCCCTGACCTCCCCTTGCTCCACCCAACCCACCATCACCCCTCCTCCCCCCGTCCATTCCCAGCTGAGGTTCTGCAGAGGATATGGAGGTCATCAGAAGTGATTTATTTCATATATATTCCTTCTAAGTTTTTACTTCTAAATTTGTCTATATTTTTACCTATCCTTACTTCCTTAATCATTATATCTGAAGTTTTTCTACTCTCACAACTTCGTTGTCTCTTTCTTTCTCCCGGCTTTCCCCCACTGCATACAATTATGTATTCATTTCCTCTTTCACATGCTTTTTCCTCATTTCTTTCTACTTTGTTTTCTTTTCAAGATTTGCTCTGTATGTTCCTCTCTTAGTCACTTGACCAGTGGTCCTTGACCTTTGCTGTCCACTGGAATCCTATGGGAGAGCTTTAAGAAAAATACCCAGTTTGTGGTTTATGCCTGTAATCTCAGCACTTTGGGAGGCTGAGGTGGGTGGATTACTTGAGGTCATGAGTTTGAGACCAGCCTGGCCAACATGGCAAAACATCGTCTCTACTAAAAGTACAAAAATTAGCCGGGCATGGTTGTGTGTGCTTATAATCCCAGCTACTGGGGAGAAGGCTGAGGCAAGAGAATCACTTAAAACCCTGGGAGTGGAGGAGGTTGCAGTGAGCTGAGATTGTGCCACTGCACTCCAGCCTGGGTGACAGAGTGAGACTCTGTTTAAAAAAAAAAAAAATCCCTATGGTTATTTCTTATTCCAGGACAATTAAACAAGGCTCTCTGGGCTTGCAACTGAGGCATTTGCATTTTCAAAAGCTTCCCAAGTAACTCTAATATGCAGCCACAGCTGAGAGCCACTGTTCCCTCTCCTTGTATCTAGATCTCAGCCTGTGACAATCCATCTTCTTCTTGCTACCTCTACACTGAAACTGAGCTTCCTAAGTTCACCAAAGATTTCCTCATTCCAAAATTCTATCAGCACCTTCAGGCCTCAGGCTATTCAACATTTATGAAGCATGTGATTCTTAATGTATGTTTTCCCCTCTGGACTCCCAAGGCAACGTTCTATCCCAGCTCTCTCCCCACTCAGATTTCTCTTTTCAGCAGCAATGCCATCCACTCCCATCCCTTTCTTCTTTTGCTTTCTCTGTTCCTTTTCTATCAATGTGCTCACCATTCCTCCTGCTGTCACTAAATTAGCCAAACTACCAATACTTGGAGGCATCACTGACGTTTTTCCTTCCTTCACATGTGCATCTGATCGGCTAATAAAGATTCCATTGTCGATGCAATCACACTCTGCTTGAAAGCCTCTGCGAGGTCTCAGTTTGAAACAAGATGAAGTCCAAATCCGGTATCCTGCTTGAGAAGACCATTCATAATTTGCTTCCAGTCTGCCTTTCTGGTCCCACTGCCAGCTGCTCCTGGCCTCTCAGTTTCCTCATGCAGAAGCAAGCAATTTTCCTGCCTCAGCCTCCTGAGTAGCTAGGATTACAGGTGTTTGCCACCATGCCCTGCTAATTTTTGTATTTTTAGTGGAGACAGGGTTTCACTATGTTGGTCAGGCTGGTCTCGAACTCCTGACCTCATGATCCACCCACCTCCGCCTCCCAAACTGCTGAGATTATAGTTGTGGGCCATTGTGTCCAGCCCATACTTTTAATCTTTGGTAGCTCTGTACTTGCTCTTTCCTGGACTCCCTTCCTACCCTCCTAACTCCCTGGTGACCTTCTACTCACCTTCAAGGTCCAAATAAAATGTCAGGTCGCTCTGGCACTCTTAATTCATTTATATGCTCGTAGAGCATAATAACAAACTCTAATTAAGCACTTACTCAAGTGTCTTATGGGAACTGATTTATGTATTTCTGCCTTTGCTGCTTTTTGGTGAAGCCCTAGAGGGCAGAGGCCATGACTCAACCATTATTGTCTCTGTCATTCCCAACACAGATCCTGGAACACTGCAGGAGGCCAGGAGACATGAGCTGAGTGGAACCAGCAGGGATGATGTGCAAATGGTCCAGAGAAAATGGGACAGTAGGACTGAGGGACACAGTGGGACTCTGTGGCACAAGAGCAGGACGTGGCATCTGTGTCAAGTGGAACAAGTACTAGAGCTGCTCACAAAATATTCCTTGCTCCTGATGTTAAGGACAGAATGCTGAACTGGATAGAGCTGCATCTGACATCATTTATTATATATTATGGTTTTATGTCTGTGTGTGGGAAAGGAGCAGAATTGGATTATCTCTCTGCCTCAGGAAATAGTCATGTAAAGCAGTAATGGGATCAACGTGCACTGACTGAAATTCTCTGCAATCCCCCAGGACAGAGATTAGTGGAAAGAAGGCTCTCTCAGAGAGATGTGTGGTCTCATCCTTGGGGATAAAGAGAGCCCTGTTAAATTAGGTGGCTGCTTTGAGAGCAGCCAGGGCAGAAGCTGACACAGAGCTGCCAGGGTGGGCTGTGTTCCCGTGTGCCTTTCTGCGCCAATGATGCTGGAGATTCTCGCCTTGTATAAAGACGTGAGCAGCCTTTTCTTATGGGCACAGAGTTATGCAAGGCTGCTTTCGTCTATTCATCCTACTTCTTTTACTCAGTGGTATTTATTTATTTATTTATTTATTATTTTTTTTTGAGACGGAGTTTCGCTCTTGTTACCCAGGCTGGAGTGCAATGGCGCAATCTCGGCTCACCGCAACCTCCGCCTCCTGGGTTCAGGCAATTCTCCTGCCTCAGCCTCCTGAGTAGCTGGGATTACAGGCACGCGCCACCATGCCCAGCTGATTTTTTGTATTTTTAGTAGAGACGGGGTTTCACCACGTTGATCAGGATGGTCTCGATCTCTTGACCTCGTGATCCACCCGCCTCGGCCTCCCAAAGTGCTGGGATTATAGGCGTAAGCCGCCGCGCCCGGCCCTCAGTGGTATTTCTGTGTCCTGGATCCTTTGCCCACATCAACATTATAGCAACTTACAGCCATATGATGTGGTAGATCCTTGGTGTTGACAATTTGACATTTTGAGTAATGCTTTATGCACCACATCCCAAAGACCCATGATAGATAGTCATTGGTTATCTTCTTAAGGTATGAATCTGTATGCATTGCTCTGCAATGAGAGGGCTGCTCTTTGTCATAAAAAGACTTCAGAAAGGAAGTTGACTTTTAGTGCTAGTAGGGGAGTGAAGGTGTCTGAATGCAATGGTGAACTTGGGGATTTTAAAGACCTCTGACTGTATTCTTCAGGAAAGCCGAGAGGCTTGTACAGTTGCTGGTTTGCCTGTGATCAGGCTGTGAGCATCCTGGGACCTCCCAGGTCTGTGCCATTTTAGTTCTGTGTCTCCTAAATCCATGTCTACTTGTTGGACAATGAGCTAGGGTTAAAGCTCTAAACCAGGAGGCAGCAGAAATGGATTAGAAATGGGCTTGGGCTATAATCCCAAAAGACACAACCCTGAATGCAGTAATTCTGTTGGTTGAAATGCTGAAAATCACAATCCTGAAATATCAAAATCCCAAAAGGATGATTCTTGAAAAATTAATGAAAAACTTAATTAAAAGATATTTATTAGACTGGGCACAGTGGCTCATGCTTGTAATACCTGCATTTTGGGAGGCCAAGGTGGGCAGGTCATGAGGTTAGGAGTTTGAGACCAGCCTGCCAACATGGTGAAACCCTGTCTCTAGTAAAAATACAAAAATTAGCCTGGCATGGTGGCGGGTGCCTGTAATCCCAGCCACTCAGGAGGCTGAGGCAGGAGAATTGCTTGAACTCAGGAGGCAGAGGTTGCGGCAAGCTGATATCATGCCACTGGACTCCAGCCTGAATGACAACTGAGTAAGACTCTTTCTCGGAAAAAAAAAGGGGATGTATATAAGAAACATAAAAACACAACAAAACACTTCATAGGCCACTTGATGCAACAAAATAGGCAATAACAACATTCATATTTTTGCAAGCAAACACCCAGGCTTACCAACTATAGTCACATAGGTATAACACTTACGAGCAGCAGATGAACTATATTCTTAAAGAATCAGGTCACAAAGTGAAATGTATAGATACATATTACTATGGATTATTGTGTGCATTGAGTTTTATACCTGTGGTCATTTGAAATACTGTGACAAACACACTAAGTCTTTCAGTGAGATCCATCCAAAACAGTGATGAGTCACCACCACCTATGCAGTCACCCAAAGAGCAAAGATTTTGAGTAATTTTACCTTTCACAAATAAAGATGCACACAGAGGACATCTCTTCATTTACTGAGGAAGCTTCAATGTTTTTAAATACATGCACAATGCCTACACAACATGTTAATGTTGTGATGTCACACTTTGGTGGAGTCAAATTTCTGACGCTCCAGGCAGCAGAAGGAAAGTCTGTCCCAGCTTTCAGTTTGCTTTCTACATTTTTCTCTCTGGACCCTCAGCCAACTGCCTCGTGCCCACCAGCACTGAGGGCATATCTTCCCCCACCTGTTCCACTCAGATTCACACACTATTCTCCTCTGGAAACACCCTTACAGACTAACCCAAAATAATGCTTTATCTGGTTTCTACCTATTCCTTAATTCAGTCAAATTGGCACCGAAAATTAGGTTCACAAATCCACCCTTGTCAACTTGGCATCCATATGCATTTTCTTAAACCTTACTTAATTTGTAAATAAAGACAATAGCAAGGTAATAGTTCTACCTAATGTGATGCAATTAACATAACGCAACTATCCTTCATACAACTGAAAACACACAAATTCCTTCCCCAGAATTTGGCTTTCAGGATTTAAACATTGGGAATTGTGTCTTTAGGGACTGTATTACTCTGTTTTCACACTGCTATAAAGATACTACCTGAGGCTGGGTGATTTAGAAAAGAAAAAAGTTTAACTGACTTACAGTTGTGCATGGCTGGGGAGGCTGCAGGAAACTTAACAATCATGGCAGAAGGAGAAGCAGGCGCATCTTACACAGTGGCAGGTGAGAGAGAGCCTGTGAAAAAGAAACGGTCAATCACTTATAAAGCCATCAGATCTCGTGAGAACTCACTCACTATCATGAGCACAGCATGAGGGAAACTGCCTCCATGATCCAATCAACTCCCACGAGTTTCCTCCCTCAACATGTGAGGATTATGGGGATTGCAATTCGAGATGAGATTTGGGTGGGGACACAGAGCCAAACCACATCAGAGATTATGATTGGCACCAATTCAAATTCTAGCTCCATCATTAACTAGTTGCATTAACCCCTTCCGGACACCTTACACTAAAATTAACTCCAGATGGATTAAAGATCTAAACATAAGACCTAACACCATAAAAACCCTAGAAGAAAGCTTAGGCAGAACCATTCAGGACATAGGTATAGGCAAGGACTTCATGGCTAAAACACCAAAAGCAATGACAACAAAAGCCAAATAGACAAATGGGATTGAATTAAACTTCAGAGCTTCTGTACAGCAAAGGAAACGAGCGACCCAGCAACCAACAGAATGGGAAAAAATTTTTGCAATCTACCCATCTGACAAAGGGCTAATATCTAGAATCTACAAAGAAGTAAGACAGATTTACAAGAAAAAAACAAACCCATTCAAAAGTGGACGAAGGATATGAACAGACACTTTACAAAAGAAAACATACATGAGGCCAAGAAACATATGAAAAAATGCTCATCTTCACTGGTCATTAGAGAAATGCAAATCAAAACCACATTGAGATACCATCTTATGCCAGTTAGAATGGTGACCATTAAAAAATCTGGAGACAACAGATGCTGGAGAGGATGTGGAGAAATAGGAACACTTTTACACTGTTGGTGGGTGTGTAAATTAGTTCAACCATTGTGGAAGACAGTGTGGCGATTCCTCAAGGACCTAGAAATAGAAATACCATTTGACCTAGCAATCCCATTACTAGATATATACCCAGAGAATTATAAATTGTTCTATTGTAAAGACATATGCACATGTATGTTTATTGTGGCACTGTTTACAATAGCAAAGACCTGGAACCAACCCAAATGTTCATCATCAATAGACTGGATAAAGAAAATGTGGCACATATACACCATGGAATACTATGCAGCCATAAAAAATGATGAGTTTGTGTCCTTTGTAGGGACATGGATGAATCTGGAAACCATCATTCTCAGCAAACTGACACAAGAATAGAAAACCAAACACTGCATGTTATCACTCATAGGTGGGTGTTGAACAATTAGAACATGTGGACACAGGGAGGGGAGCATCACACACTGTGGTCAGTAGCGGGGGGGCTAGGGGAGAGACAGTGGTGGGTTGGGAGGGTGGGGAGGGATAATGAGGGGAGAAATACCAGATATAGGTGATGGGGGGATGAAGGCAGCAAACCACCTTGCCATGTATGTACCTATGCAACAATCCTGCATGATCTGCACATGTACCCCAGAACCTAAAGTACGATTAAAAAAAAGAAAAGAGGAGAGCTTCATATCTACTTTCCAGTAACGATTTTGGTAAAAGTACCATGGGGGAGGACTGACAAATTTGGAACTGGAAACTCGGTCTGTGAAAGTGAAATACAAATTGGCAGGACAACCCACTAGAAAAAGGGGCCAAGAACAACAAGAAACCAACCACAGATTAATCAGGGAAATGAAAGCAAATGCAATACTTTGTATCTTTCAAATAGGGGAATATCTGTAGTCTCACTGCTGGGAGGATTATAAATCAGTATGGCCATTTGGGAAGGTATTTTGGCAGTTTGTCAAAGTTCCACTCAGCACTGTGCCTCTCTCTTCTGCCCTATATGAAGCACCAAGAGCTGAGAAACAACCTCAGGAAGAGAGAGAGAGCCCTTGCTCAGATTTATTTATTCTTAGTTTGTCAATTCCTGTCATATTACATACGTATTCTATTTTGTTGTTTATTAGCTGCCTCACTTATTGAAACGTAAGTTCATTGGAATGAACTTTATTGGAATGTAGGAGAGGACAGGAATTTCATCTCTCATGTCCATAGGCATATGAACATGAAATTCAGAATATGAATACATAAAAAGGTCCCGCAGGGTTCTGGAAAGAACTGCATGCAATTGTTCTGCATCTTGCTTTTTCAGTCAATAGCTGGCTTGGAGGTCTAGCCACATTGGTACTTATAGATTTAGCTAATCTATTCAACTTCTGATTCTGTAAACATTGCTCTATTGCAGGGCTAGAAACTCAAATTCAACATCCATTACATGGGAAACCTAAATGTGATGTCCAGGAGAAAGGTGTGTTATGATCAAATATCACGACTGCCTAATTATATGGCCACTTGAAACATTGTGCATGCCAAGTAAATCACCAAACAACACACACACCTGGGGTATATTTTGCTGAAGAACCAGCATTTTGTGAACTTTGCTACTGTCTTCTCATGTCTTTGTAATCTTCTGTGGGTAACCATTGGTGTTTTAAGTTACTTCCTCTTTCCCTCCCAAGTTGGTACTAACTTGGGTTACACACTTTGGGATAAACTTGAGAACACAGGAGATAGAAAAAAGAAAAAAAATATTAGTTGTGTTACCTTAAAGCTGATTGGAGAAAGAGGCTTTATATCTGTGGCCAAAGGGACTTACTGACCCCTACCTTCTAAAATTGACAGAATCCTGGGCATAGTCATGGGTACCACTGCCTGGCTCTACCCTGAGGGCTGGATTATTACCACCTGACAGGTAAGGAGGGACATACTTCCTGTAACTGTTGGATTTCATCAGACAGGGGCAAAAGCTGAGCCATGCATGTTAGTTACTTTGCTCAAATGCACTTACCTTACTATTCTTTGTTTGTTTCACTTACAAGTTACTGTTCTTCTTACACAGAGAAATCACTGGAGGTAGAGAAAAAGGCTGGGAGTGTTATTCTTTTTTTTTTTTTTTGAGATGAAGTTTCGCTCTTGTTACCCAGGCTGGAGTGCAATGGCACGATCTCGGCTCACCGCAACCTCCGTCTCCTGGGTTCAAGCAATTCTCCTGCCTCAGCCTCCCACGTAGCTAGTACTACAGGTGTGTGCCACCATGCCCAGCTAATTTTTGTATTTTTAGTAGAGATGGGGTTTCACCATGTTGACCAGGATGGTTTCGATCTCTTGACCTCGTGATCCACCAGTCTCGGAGGGAGAGTTATTCTTATAAAAATTCCTCCCCATAGAAGTATAAAACTAGTGGGGAGATTGATTCTTTTAATAGTAATTAGTGTTTTCTGTCTGGAAACATGTTCTTATCTCTCCGTCTTTTTAATACAACACCTTAACTAAGGCAGTTCTTGACCTTGGTCTCTGTTCACTTATTTTGCCAGCTAGGTAGCAAAAATCTTTTCATTGGTAACTTCCACTATGCCTACAAGTCATCAGTCACAGATTCCTCCTTCTAAGATAGCTTTGATTACTATTTCTAGTTTATTAGTTCTGACTTATTCCCTTATTTAGTCACATTTCTCTTATGGTTCTCAATTATTTGTTTCTAAAATATGGTGACTTTTGGCCAGGTGCGATGGCTCATGCCTGCAATCCCAGCACTTTGGGGAGCTGAGGTGGGAGGATTTCCTGAGGCCAGGAGTTTGAATCCAGCCTGGAAACGTAGCAAGATCCCATCTCCACACACACACACACACACACACACACACACACACACACACACACACAAATTAGCTGGGCATGGTAGCACATGCCTGTAGCCCCAGCTACTCAGGAGACTGAAGTGGGGGGATCACTTGAGCCTAGGAATTTGAGGCTTCAGTGTGATATGATTATGACACTGCACTCCAGTCTGGGCAGCAGTGAGACCCTGTCTTCTGACAAAACACAAAACAAAAGAACTAAAATATGTTTACTTTCCATAGGTGATTTTTTTCCCTCTCATAACTTTATTTTCCATATAAAATCTTTGTCTCTAGCCCAGACCTCTATCCTAAGCTGATCCATATATCCAAATGTTGTCGAGTTTCGTGTATCCAAAAGTTCTCATCTTCCCCTCAAAACCTGTTCTATTGCCTGACGGTCAGTCTATTTAAACTTTAACTCCTGTGGAGTTTAAAATCATACGGACTTTATAGGGTTCACTGGAAAGATGAGATGAGATATGAAAGAGATTGTTACTTAGAAGTCAAGAGAAATAAGGATGGTAAAGTCCAATTGCAGAATTTAAACCTGCACCAAAACCCACAAAGCACAGTTGTTATCTTGTGACTTCTTCACTATCCTATGCTAGAATTGGTGTTTTCCTTTTTCCTTCATAGCTCAAAAGGGTCACAAAGCAAGGGAATTTTCTATTTTTACAGGTGTTTTAAAACATCTACATTCTTTCTCATACTCAATTTATAGTTTAGGGGCATATAAGATTCTAGGCAATATGTTTTTCCTCAGAATGTTTAAGGCTTTGCTTCATTATATTCTAGCATCTAATGTTGCTCATAAGAAGTTGTGTTTCTGATTTCTTATTCTTAGTATATGACCTATTAATTTTTCCTCTCTTGATACTTTTAGAACCTTTCATAAAAATCCGTGGGATTCTGAAATTTCAAAGTGATGTGCCTTGTTTGACTTTTTCTTATTCATCCTGTACAGCATTTTATGGGCTCCTTCCACTGGAGTTGGGCCTTTCAATTCTGAAGAATGTTTTCCTATTATTTTCTTCAGTGATTTCCTTTTCTTTCTTTGCTGTTTTAAGTCCAATTATTTAGACATTGCAATTTCTGAAAAATACTTTTTTCTTTTCTCCACTATTTTCTACTTCCTAATCTTTTCATCTATTTATGGGATATTCCCTCAACTTCATATCCTATTATTGAATTTTAGTTATAAAATACTTTAATTTCTAAAGGTTCTTTCCTTGTTCTCGGATGGCTCTTTTGTGTGGAATGCTGTTCCTTTTGCAATTCGTGGTCCAGAGATGCAATATCTCCTTTCACTCTGCTAAAGATGCTGATACAAGTCCAGATAAAGATGGGGATGTTTCCTCTGCTCCTGGAGTCATTTCTGCATGACCCAGGTTCCTTATTTATACTCGTTTGGCTTTCTTTCTGTTGATTAGAGGACTTTTCAAGTGTCTGGTTATCCTTAGCCGACCATTTTCTTTCCAGTGGCAAAATATACAGCATGTGAAATTTACCATTCTAATCATTTTCGAGTGGACAGTTCAGTGGTATTAAGCGCATTCACATGGTTGTGCAATCATCACTGCCATGCATCTCCAGAACTTTCTCATCTTCTCAAACTGAAACTCTGTACCGGTTAAACACTAATTCCCCATCCCCCTTCCTGCAGCCCCTGGTAACCATGATTCTACTTTCTCAATGAATTTGACTATTTGAAGTACTTCATATAAGCGGAATCAACCATTATTTATCCTTTTTGTGTCTGGCTTATTTCACTGAGCAAAATGTTTTCATCCATGCTGTAGCAAGTATCAGAAATTCATTCTTTTTCAAGGCTGAGTAATTCCATTGTATGTCTGGACCATGCTTTGTTTATCCATTCATCTATTGATGGGCATGGGTTGCTTCCACCTTTTTTAAAATTTTTACTTTAAGTTCTGGGATACATGTGCAGATCTTGTAGGATTGTTACATAGATGTACACATGCCATGGTGATTTGCTGCCTCCATTCCCCCCCATCATCTACATTAGGTATTTCTCCTAATGTTATCCCTCCCCAATCTCCCCATCCCCTGTTATCCCTCCCCTAGCCTGCCACCCTTCAACAGACCCCAATGTGTGATGTTCCCCTTCCTGTGTCCATGTGTTCTCATTGTTCAACAGCCACTTATAAGTGAGAACATGCGGTGTTTGGTTTTCTGTTCTTGTGTCAGTTTGCTGAGAGTGATGGTTTCCAGATTCATCCATGTCCCTGCAAAGTACATGAACTCATCCTTTTTTATGGTTGCATAGTATTCCATGGTGTATATGTGCCACATTTTCTTTACCCAGTCTATCATTGATGGGCATTTGGTTTAGTTACAAGTCTGTTGTAAACAGTACCACAATGAACATACGTGTGCATGTGTCTTTACAATAGAACAATTTATAATCCTTTGGGTATATACCCAGTAATGGGATTGCTGGGTCAAATGGAATTTCTATTTCTAGATCCTTGAGGAATCACCACACTGTCTTCCGCAATGGTTGAACTAATTTACACTCCCACCAACAGTGTAAAAGCGTTCCTATTTCTCCACATCCTCTTCAGCATTTGTTGTCTCCAGATCTTTTTTAATGATCGCCATTCTAACTGGCGTGAGATGGTATCTCAATGTGGTTTTGATTGCATTTCTCTAATGACCAGTGATGATGAGCAATTTTTCATATGTTTGTTGGTCTCATAAATGTCTTCTTATGAGAAGTGTCTGTTCACATCCTTCTGATTATTGTCAATAAGACTGTAATGAACATGAGTATACAAAGATCAGCTCGAGTCCCTGCTTTCAATTCTTTTGGTTTACTTTCCTTTTCTTTTCTCTCTCTCTCCTTTTTTTTTTTTTTTTTTTTTGAAATGGGGTCTCTATGTTGCCCAGGTTGTAGTGCAGTGGCTCTTCACAAGCATGATCATTGTGCACTGTAGCTCAGACTCCTGGGTTTAAGTGATCCTCCTGCCTGAGCCTGCTGAGTAACTGGGACAGCAGGTATGTGCCGTTGCTCTTGGCTCTTTCAGTTTACTTTTAAAGTGAGACAATAAAAATTTATTAGGGCTGTGTGTATGTATGTGCACAGATTGCTAGGGAGCTCACCGTAAGTGAATGGGATTTCAAAAAAGCCATTCATGAGAGGATCCCAGGAAGAGTCTATCTTTTATAGAAGAGTCTATCTATTATTATTTCAAAGTCCTATTTATTAGGCTCATGCTTTCTCCTCTATATTTAGCAGAGATAGCTGAACATTTGCAGCATACAGCACAGCACCCAGGGAAGTGCCTGGAACTTGCTGAATGAATGGTATGTGGGTGTCATTCTTTCTCAACTTTCTTATATAATTTCCCCATATTCTGATATTTCATTGATAGTTTTAGTTGCAATTTGGAAAGTCAGGAATGAGATGGGGAGCAGGGAGTAGTCAAATTATACGTTTGTGCTCAATCTGCCTTGATGCTTGGAAATTCCTTTGACACATTTCCTTTAGTTGGCTCTGGGAGCAGAGACTATATTTTATATGCACAAACTACTTAGACAACTGTGTGGGTATTCCTGGAGCAAGCAGATGATAACGGAGATGCCTCAGGGACATGAGGTGGGTGCAAGGGATGGGGAACTGAGAGGGAGGGAAGATGTCTCAGGGAGAGTGGACTTCTTGCTTGGGGGTCCTATCCTCCTCTTGTCTCCTGTTTTCAGATGCTCTGCTCTGACCCTTTCATGGGGCAAGCTCCCTAGGACGGTAGGTTTCAGGTGGAAAAGTTAAAGATTTATTGTGGTGGTGGTTGAAAAGTAGGGCTAACTTCGGCCGGGCGTGATAGCTCAAGGCTGTAATCCCAGCTCTATGGGGGGCTGAGGCAGGTGGATCACTGGAGGTCAGGAGTTGGAGATCAGCCTGGCCAACATGGTGAAACCCTGTTTCCACTACAACTACAAAAATTAGTCAGATGGGTGGTGCATGCCTGTAATCCCAGCTACTTGGGAGGCTGAGGCAGGAGAATTGTTTGAACCTGGGAGGCTGAGGCTACAATGAGCCAAGATCGCTCCACTGTACTCCAGGCTGGGCAACAGAGCCAGACTCAGTCTCACGAAGAAGCAGAAGAAATTAAGGCAAACTTCCATAAGAGATTTTCTCACAGACAGGGCCATGGTGCCATTATCTCCATTGCAGTGTTTGAGCAAAGCACAAGGATAAAGTCAGGAGGGAAGAACGAGGTCTGAGCAGCTGGTGTTCGCTTCAGCCTCTTCCAGAGGCACCTAAAAGCCATCGGGGAACACGAACGAGCTATTGCCATTCCCTGCACAGCCCCAGTGAGAACCTGGGTGTATGTGCAAATACGAGGTGCATTGTTGCTGGCTTCTAAGTGATAGTCTTCCTTCTAATCTCCCTATTCTACTGCTGGCAAATTTATGTAAAATCCATGTATATCTACTTAAGTTTGGCTCCCACTGATGTTATTGTTATTTATTTATTTACACATTCCTAGGTGGATTATGTAAGATTTAACAGTTTCTTTCTTGAAGTCTTGCACTTTTATCAGCAGAATACCATCTGCCATCATTAGAGAGTAGTGGATGTGGCTGTGTCTCAGGAATTAGTTGATGTCCTGTGAACTAGATTTGGATAAGCTTCTGCAGCCTCTGCTAATGAGTGTAAGATGGCTACCAGGGCCTGCTATTACAGAGAGTGATTATAAAACAGGCAGAAGTCTCAGGCAGGGCACAGTGGCTCACACCTGTAATCCCAGCACTTTGGGAGGCCAAGGCGGACGGATCACCTGAGGTCGAGAGTTCGAGACCAGCCTGATCAACATAGAGAAATCCATCTCTACTAAAAATACAAAATTAGCTGGGTGTGGCGGTGCACCCCTGTAATCCCAGCTACTCAGGAGGCTGAGGCAGAAGAATCACTTGAACCTGGGAGGGAGAGGTTGCGTTGAGCTGAGATTGCACCACTGCACTCGATGCTAGAAAACTACTACTTTTGGCTGGGTGTGGTGGCTTACATCTGTAATCCTAGTACTTTGGGAGGCCGAGGCAGCTGGATCACCTGAGGTCAGGAGTTTGAGACCAGCCTGGTCAACATGGCGAAACACTGTCTCTGCTAAAAATACAAAAATTGGCCTGGTGTGGTGTCGGATGCCTGGAATTCCAGCTATGCAGGCGGCTGAAGCAGGAGAATTGCTTGAACCCAGGAGGCAGAGGTTGCAGTGAGCTGAGATCACACCACTGCACTCTAGCCTAGGAGGCTGAGACTCCATCTTAAACAAACAAACAAAGTACGAAAAGAAAATGACTCCTTTCAATTGTGAGCTTAAGGAAGCATTTAGCTAAAATCTGAGGGATAAGAAAGAACTAACTGGTAGAGACCCTTAGTGTCTGAACTAGACCAATGATGGGGATTTCTGTAAAAAAATTGAAACACCTTCCTAACTTTTTCAAGGCATTTTCATAAGGTGAAGACAGGGGATACTAGGAACTGAAGCCTAGGAAGGATTTTCTGTGTCCACTTCCATCTACTATAAGATGAACCCCAATTCTCTGTTTGGCAGTTGTTTATTGATCAATGTTAGGTTTAAGGATTGTGAGGTTCCACGTTTTCTCAGTCTTCATGGAAATCTGAGTTGAACAATTAATGTTGTTTGATTATGGTTAAATGTTGAACGATTAAGCTTAATCAGGTTTTTATGAAGAATTGAGCAACAATGCCTTTCACAGTATACTCTCTGACAAGTACCTATTGCACAAGTGTTCTGTTTTGCCAGTTAAGGATAGAACAATGGGAATCATTACATTTTTAAATAAAAGCTGAGTAGTCTAATGCAATTGCCTGGTAGTTTCTTCTTGCCCACTGCACATATAGAGCCAATTCACTCAGAGAGTGGTATTGCAGTAAAGAAAGAGGTTAATTAACGCAAGGCTAGTCATGCAGAAGGTGAGAGTTTGTTACTCAAATCATCTCCCCAAGAACTCAGAGGCTGGGGTTTTTATGAGCAACTTGGCAGGCAGGGGATAGGGAATGGGTGCTGCTGATGGGTTGGGGGAGAAATCATAAGTGTGTGGAAAATGGCCCTTGTACACTGAGTTAGCCCCTGGCTAGGGAGCCATGAGTTATGGGTCTTGGTGGAGTCAGTAGGTTGCCAGAATTCAGAAGTCTGAAAAATATCTCAAAAGACCAATTTTTAGGTTCTAGAAGAGTGATGTCATCTGTAGGAGCAATTGGGGAAGTTAAAACCTTGTGACCTCTGTCACAGAAAATGATTATAGAAAGGCAAGCTATGCCTACATTTTAGCAGAATTCAGGCCCCTCCCATAATCCTAATCTTGTGGCCTTTCATTATTCTTATAAAGGCAGTTTCAATCCCTGAACAAGAAAGGGGTCGGTTTTACAGAGGGGCTACTATCACCCTTGCCTCAAAGTTAAGCTGTAAACTAAATTCATCCCGTAGTTAGCTTGTTCTACTCTGAGAAATGAATGAGGGTGGCCAGTCTGTGAGGCTAGAAGCAAAATGGAATCAGCCATAGTAGATTTCTCTCACTGTCATAATCTTTGCAAAGGCAGTTTCATTAAGACAAAATATATCTAAATATAAGCCCACCCCACTAGTATACATTGTACTTCCTGGTGTTGTTTAGAGTGAATTTTCCCTCTTCTTTCCCCTTTTCAGGGCTAATGTATTATTCAATAAATAAATGTAGGCTGATTTCAACCCATAGGAATGAATGATTGAAGCACCACGGTTCTAAGCCATGGAGCATGGCTGTAAAAAATTTACTCCAAATACTTTTAAAAGCAGATACTATCTAATAACCATGCAGGTTATTTAAAAAGTTAGAGTGAAACACTCACAAAATGTCTAATTTTGAGAATTATAAATTCCGGTGTCCTTTGCCAAAGAAAGCATTTGTAAAATGTAATTGTCAAAGATGATGCTACATTATTTTTTGGAAGACTTAACAACTTAGCAAAGTACATGAAAAGGCAACTTAACCATCCCTTGAAAGACTCAGCAGGAGTTTATCAGGTAATGAAAAGTGTCCTGCGTGTAGGGATTGGGGTTGAAGAGCTATTTAGGGGAACAACAGAGACTTGCAAGGTGGAAAAGTCACTCCAAGCAGATGGAGAAGCAGGGACCGAAGTGTGGAGGTGGAGGGAACACATCACATGTAGAAAGACAGCTACATTTTGATGGGAAATAGGATGGGTGAGATTGTCAACACCATTAGATTGGAAGCTTTGTTTCTCTAATTCAGGGGGTTGGTTAACTATCTCCTAGGGGCCAAAAGTTTTTGTAAATAAAGGTCTATCAGAGCAAGGTCATGTCCATTTGATTACATATTATCTGCTACTGCTTTTGTACTACGTTGACAGAGTAGTGCAGAAATCATCACTGCTGCTGCAGAAACAGTGTGGCAAACAAGCCTCAAAATATTTACTATCTGGCCCTTTCTAGATGAAGATGCTGACTTCTGAACTAACTCTTTGCATGTCCCCTGGTATGGAGATTCCAGTGTAATGCCTGGTACACAGTAGGTGCTCAATATACCGGTGAGTTATATTGAATTGAAGCATTCACTGGTATTCAAATAAGGGGCCTCTCGTGGTTCTTCTTGTTAGGAACTTGGACCTTTATCTTAATGGTAAAGCATTTTTAAGCCATGTATTCATACACACATTCATTTATGCATTCTTATGCTTTGAGACTCACCTCTAGCCTGAATTGGCCTCCCTCTGCTGTGTCTCTAGCAAACTGGGCAAAACATTCAACAGGCTGCTTCCTGTGGGCTGGTTTCTCCACTAGACTGTGATCTACTTGAAGAAAAAGGGTATTTCTATTGTCTCTGTATTCGCCTGGCATGACACAATGCCTGCAACATTGGGAGATCTTGATAAATACTCTTTGAATGAATGAAATGAGTATTTGTCAAGCACTATTTTGAATGACTCAAGAAATCCAGAGACAATGCTGATTTGAGAAGACACTTGTGTTCGTAAGAATTATGTGGAAGTGCTTTATAATCTAAACAGAACAATGCAAATGGAAAATTCTTTTAGTGTTTAAAAACTCTTTCTTCTTGTATGTATCTTAAGTGTGTAATCTCCTTCAGGAATTAATGACAAGAAAACAGATCTCAGTTCAAATTCTAGCTTTTCTTCAATTTCTAATAATGAGCAACTGGGTTTGCACAAGCCTAAAGCAGGATCGCTTAAAAAAAATTTTAAATATTATATATATATATATATATATATATATTTAAAAATTCAATAGCTTTTGAGGTACAAGTGGTTTTTAGTTGCATGAATGAATTGTATAGTGGTGAAGTCTAAGATTTAGAGCACCGGTCACTTGACTAACGTACATTGTACCCAATATGCAGTTTTTTATTCCTTACCCAACTTCCAAGTCTCCAAAGTTGTTATATCACTCACCCTGTATGCCTTTGCCAACTCATAACATAGCTTAAGGGGCTCACATTTTTAATAATGCAATTGAAAATGAAAACTTTTTTTTTTTTTTTTTTGAGATAGAGTCTCACTCTGTCACCAGGCTGGAGTGCAATGACGTGATCTTGGCTCACTGCAGCCTCTACCTACCGGGTTCAAGTGATTCCCCTGCCTCAGCCTGCCAAGTAGCTAGGACTACAGGTGTATGCTACCATGCCCAAATAATTTTTCTATTTTTAGTAAAGACAGAATTTCACCATGTTGGCCAGGATGGTCTCCATCTCTTGACCTGTTGATCCACTTGCCTAAGCCTCCTTAAGGGCTGGGATTACAGGTGTGAGCCACCGCACCCGGCCAAAAATGAAAAATTTTATTGGGTTCCATGGAAGAATGTTCATCCTTACAATTTGGATAATCCACATTTTTAAATAGAAGAATATCTCTGAAAAAAGTGGCTCTGCTTTTAGCCACTGAATGTCTTTGGGAAGCAATAAACACAAAGGGATATTTTAGAAAAGGTTTTGTCTCACAGATTTCTTTAGTGCTCAAAGTGAGTTTACATGCACTGTCTCATTCAATCACCAAAATATGCAGTGAGGTATTATTAAACATATTACCCCAGTTAAACATAGAGCCACCTAGCAATTCCACTTATAAGCATACAACCCCCAGCCCAAAATTTAAAACAAATATTCAAAAAAACTTGTACACATATGTTGACAAAAACACTATTCATCAATAGAATAGACAAAGGACAATAGAAAGCCAATAGAAAGAGAAAGGACGAAAGGGTGGAAAATGCAGAATCTTTGATTGCTGGGTGGCCACATGGCCATCCATGGTATGGAACTCCAGTTGGGTTGTGCTCAGGTAGTAAAGGAAAAAGTTAGCAGTGAAATTTAGAGATGAATTCAACGCCTGGGGAGTTGGTTCACTGGATGCATAAGGAAATGCAAACCAACAAGGAAAAAATGAGATATTTAAACTCTTGGTTATTGTTATCTATAGTAGCTAAAATGAAAGTAAGAGAGTGCTGGGTTGGGTGTTGAGGCTGATGTGGGTCTGTCTGAGCTCATGTCATTAGCCTCAAAGCTACCGGCAAAGGGGAAAACTATGCCAGGGCAAGAGATTACCAAGAAGGTGGGCAACCTAGGGGAGGGCAAAACCAAGTAACTATTGAAACCAGAGGGGATAGTGTGAAGGAATTGTTCCACTTCGTAGATTGGTATCATCAGCTCATGGAGGAACCTTTACTAAAATGGATAGTGAGAGTAACATATCTGAGAGCTGTGTCTTTGCTTTTAAATGCTGCAGAGTAGAAAAACGTTTGAGTTGATTCAGGCCCCACAGCTCACTACTAAATAATCATAGATATGTGATTTAGACACACAGGTGGGTATTCCTGAGGGAACAGCAGCCTGATGGACTAGATAAAAGTCACTGTAAGGTTCAAGTGATTCTCCTGCTTTAGCTTCCCCAATAGCTGGGATTGCAGGCACCTGCCACCACGCCTGGCTACTTTTTCTATTTTTAATACAGACAAGGGTTCACCACATTGGCCAGACTGGTCTCGAACTCCAGACCTCAAGTGGTCCACCCGTCATGGCCTTCCAAAGTGCTGGGATTGCAGGCATGAAGCCACCATGCCAGGCCATGACTTACTTTTCAGTCAGACTCTGGCATAGCATTATGAGACAAGGAAAAAATATTTAACCTGAAAATATATTTCCTTGCCATACCTTGAAATTGCCCTGCAAAGTCTCTTGTGGGAACAGTCCACATTTTATAGAGAATCTTCTTTCCTCTTTGTTTTCCTTTCTTTCTTTGTAGATCCAGGAGATGATCAACTAAGGGCCAGGCCCCCTTGTAGGTCTAATAAGAAACATTTTACAACCTGCTCTCTCTCTGAAGTCTGGTATCTGAGAGATTCCTCTGCACAATAAAACTTGGTCTCCACAATCTTTATCTTAACCTGAACATTCCTTTCCACTAATCCTGGGTCTTCAGATAAACTCAACCAATTGTCAACCAGAAAATGTTTAAATTTACCTATAGCCCGGAAGTCCCCACTTTGAGTTGTCCCACCTTTCTAAACCAAACTCGTGTATTTCTTAAATGTATTTGATTGATGTCTCATTTCTCCCTAAAATATATAAAATCAAGCTTTACCCCGACCACGTTGGGCACATGTTCTCAGGACTTCCTGAGGGCTGTGTCACGGGCCATGGTCACTCATTATTTGAGTTAGAATAAATCTCTTAAAATATTTTACAGAGTTTGACTCTTTTTTTTTTTTGACACTATTTAAATTATTAGTGTTATGTATCTTATTGTTTTACTTCTGAAAAAAAAAAAAAAAAAAAAAAAAGCAAGTCATGGTATTCTGAAGTCTCGAGCTGATTAAATAGCCTGTGAATCTCCCTCATTTGGAATCCCACTGGGCTTGATCTGTTTTTCATTGCCAGAGCACAGCTGCTAAAGCTATAGCACTTCAACACCCTCCCTAAAGGCTCAGGGACCTTTGTGGAAGAGAAGAGCATGTGAGGTTCTAAGAGCCGGGTTGCAGATGGAGTGTGGAGGCCAGAGCAACTTGGGCGCCAATCAGCCATGTTGGCTTCTGATTAACCCCTGTTCTGGAAATGCCTCCAAGATTTCCAGTTTATCCATTGTTTCCTGTGTAAGAGCAAGTATGTATCATAAATCTCGCCCTTAGGTCAAACAATCTTGAGATTATAGTACTTCAATTAGCCTGCACATCCCTTTGGAATCACCCTTTCTTTGTGGTATACATCCCTGGCTCTGGGGGTTAAGGGGACAAAGATCTATCTTATCTTGCCGCTTCCTGAGACACAGTCATGGCATCTGTTTGTAAGTTTCTGTTTAATGTTTCTGAGAGGGCTGGGCGCAGCGGGATCACACCTGTAATCCCAGTACTTAGGGAGGCTGAGGTGGGCAAATCACCTAAGGTCAGGAGTTCGAGACCAGCCTGATCAACATGGAGAAACCCCGTTTCTACTAAAAATACAAAATTAGCCAGGCATGGTGGTGCATGCCTGTGATCCCAGCTATTTGGGAGGCTGAGGCAGGAGAATCATTTGAACCCAGGAGGTGGAGGTTGTGGTGAGCCAAGATCGCACCACTGCACTCCAGCCTGGGCAACAAGAACGAAATTCTGTCTCAAAAAAAAAAAACAAACAAAAAAAAAAACAAAAAACGTTTCTGAGAGACTGGATTTGTCAGCCTCTTTCTTTGGACTCTCAGCTTCCTTGGACTTAGGGAGTAAGTTTGCACAGACCTGCCCACATTGGAACAGTATGAATAGACAAAATGTGCACAGTTATCACTGAAATTAGACCACCTGCCATGAAAGAAAACTGGGCGTGCATTCACTCAACAATGGCCATCCATTGCTCAACGTTATCTGTTCTACTGGCTTTTATTTTAGTTGGTTTTTCTGAGGATGGAGTCTCTCTCTGTCCCCCAGGCTGGAGTGCAATGGTATGATCTTGGCTCACTGCAACCTCTGCCTCCTGGGTTCAAGCGATTCTCCTGCTTCAGCCTCCCGAGCTGCTAAGATTACAGGTGCCCGCCACGACACCCAGGTACTTTTTGTATATTTCATAGAGACGGGGTTTCACCATGTTGGCCAGGCTAGTCTTGAACTCCTGACCTCAAGTGATCTGCCTGCCTTGGCCTCCCAAAATTCTGGGATTACAAGCATGAGCCACCACACCTGTCCTTGTCCTAACAGCTTTTGTTGCTTATTATCCCCACCTCAAATCTTTTTTTAACATCTACTCAGTTATTCTAGGTTTTTGTCCCCAACACCGTTGACTCCTGGGACCTTGTGGGATGCTAAATAACTGGAGAAAGGCAGCAAAAAGGCAGATTGTTCGGGTGAAACATCCAAGGGTTTATCATCAAGTTTCACCTTCAGCTCTAATCCGAAGCATTTCTGTCTTATTGATTCTGTGGATTTTCCAGATTGCCTTCCACTCGAACCTCTGTGCCTCTGAAGGAGTCCCCAAGGGCTGGACTCAACCTGATCAGGGTTGGAGTTGGGACTTATCGGCAAGTGACAATTCAACCTGTGAAGGTCAAGAGGAAAGAGGCGGAGGTCACCTGGAGGAAAGAGGCAAGGGGCTCGGGGCTCAGAGAAGGCTCCTTTGTGCTTGTGCTCTTGGCCCCCTTTCCCATACCGGACGGGTCCCACCTATGTCTCCTACATGCACCATTTTCATCATTTTCCTTCATACTTACACTCAGTAAAAGAGGAACCTTCCTGCAGCATAATTCTTACTCCCCAAGAGGAGATTCAGTAGGGAAGATGCATTTATAACTCTACAAATCTAGATATTAGACTCACTGGAATTATGGGAGAAGATCTGAATACGTCCTCTTACATCCAGAGAAACTAGAACCATCTCCTGGGACAAGATAATGAGCTTAGAGAGTTTTACAGGAGGAAAAATGTGAGCTTATTTTAGTATTATAGACTGATGCAGAGACCAAAGCTGAGACTCCGGGTGAATGTGCCCAAGCCAGTCCTAATAGCTCACCCTCAATAATACCAGCCCTTTCATTTTTTTTTTTTTATTTATCGATAGATTTATTGATTTTATCAATGCTGAGCAGATGAAAGCTGAATCTGCTCAGGAGAAATATTCCATAGATTAATTTATTTCCTCCTGACTCAGAAAGAGGGAATTCCTGGAACTGGTGAAGGAGTTTGCACACTCTAATTTCCCTGCTACAGAAGACCAAATATCCACTGGATAGTTTCTGAAGGTGACTTCTTTGCTCTTTCCCCAAATGTCCAAGCCACACAGGCTCCTGTACTCCTCTCAGGTTTCTAAGAGAGGAGTAAGCTGTTCTGAGCACGGCCCAGGCACCCCACACAGCACATGAAAATTTGATGTGTGCAATAAAGCCTGTCTTGCTTAATGCATCCAGCCCCTTTGTCCATGGGAGCTAATATCCTTTTGGGAAATACTGTGATTTCATCTGAAATGTTGGGGAAAGGGAGGGCAGAGAGGGAATGTGGGACTTTGCCATACAACCCCTTACTCCGACCACTTCATAACTTGGCTAGAAGCCACAATCGCGATATAGAGCTGTCAGCTGGGCTCCAGCCCTCCCAGACTTCCCAATCAATCAACAAGATTTAGTAAGCCACTGGTTGGAATCTATGCCACATAAAAAGTGTGGGTTCCTAGACCAGTCCTACAGAGACTGATTAATTCCTCCTGGGCACATGGATTAGCTTCCATTTGGAGAACAGTAGCCTGTTGATGGAGGCCCAGCTGTTAGACCTTCCCAGTGTATACCTAGGACAAATAGGCGTTTTGCAAATGATCCACTTATTTCTGCATTTTTCTCTCTACACATAACTCTTTCATCAGTTAATAGCCCATTTTTAAAAAAATGGAGTTATGTTTGAGGAAAGAGAATCATTACAGTCTTTCTAATATGCCAAACTTCTTATATTCATTTCTTTTTGAACTTGTTCTTCCAAGAGGTATGCTGTAATTTTTACTTAAGAGATAGTTATAACTGCAACTCATTTTTTTTTCCATTGGAGGAAATGGTGGCAAGCCTGCCCTTCCCTCAAGAGGAGCCAAGAGGGAACCCTGAGCAGTGGACCTAGGACCTCAGCTCCCAGAAAACCTATATAGCTTTAACAAGGATCAGGAAGGAACCTCTGGAGTTTGGAATGAGACTGAGCTTTTCCGGCCTCCTCACCTCCAATAGCAGAGTCCGGAGTCAGTTCTACACATGTACCCTTCTCTGTGCTTCAATGCTTTCAGCGCCGCTACTACTGATTGCCCTGAGTCCCTCACAACAAATCCCATTTTCCCCTGTATTTCTGTTCACATCCACGACATACAAGGCTCCAGATTCCCAGGTTATCATGTTTCTTGGCTTATTAACTCCCCAAAGGCACTCCATATTCCCATGCATTTCCTATCTGTCTTCATCTCATGCAAACCATCCACGCTGACATCAGGAATTCCTGGTCCATCAGTAGCCAAATTCTCTGTCTTCCACCTTTCCTCCGGATGGGTGCTTTTTCCTCTTGCTCTAATGGGGACCTGGCTTTTGCTGAGGGCAGTTTTCTCTGCCACTCTCTAAGTGATGGCTAGCTTCTCTCCCATCCCTTTTCCTTATACCTCAGAGCCTCCTCATTTCTTGTTTCTGCTTTCAGACCAGACTTTCTCCTACCTTCAGACCCCAGTGCTACTTTTCTTGACCAAGCACTCAGGTTTCCCACTGCTTGACAGTTTCGCATCCTTGAAGGACATCTCACTGTCACCAGCACCACACCCATCTTAATTCTTGAAGATTTCCACATACCCTTGCATAATTTTCACCGTTCTTGAATTCCTCTCCTCCTTTGAAGTTATATGAAGTTATATTCTACCTTAGCTTGGCCATTCACTCCCATGTCCTCATCCTAGAAGTCATCATTATCCATGCAGATTCTCATAATCTCTATTTTATGCCACTCTTTTTGATCACCACCTCCTGTGTTTTAACTTGTTACATCTTTTAACTCATGATATCTAGTAACTAACAATTTTCTGATCTCACAGGGACAGCCCATCCACTGATCCAATCGTTCCCCTGCCCACCACATCGTGATGTTACGGTTTCCCTTCTCGTACAGTTTAAATTCCACGGCTCCCTGTTCATTTTATTTTCTTGTCTGTGCCCTCAACTGCCTTGCACATCTCACATTGTTTCATTCTCTGCTCCATGCCTACACCCATGTAGCTGGATAAGGCTAGAAGCCAAAACCAAAAACTAACCTAAGGCTATTCCTTTTTTGACTCATGACTGCAAACATAATTCTGTGAGCAGTAATATATTTCCCTAGTCCATCCATTCTCCTCTCCCAGATAACTAGCTTATACCTTCTCCTCTCACCTCAGAAATCTCAAGCTTCCTCACACACCCACACTATTGGCTGATGACTTGCTTCCTGTATCACTGGGAAAATGAAGCAATCTGAAGAGGGCTTCCTCAAATTCCCACCACCAAATCCATCCACATACGGCATCTGCACCGTATGCTCTGCCTTCTGGACTGTTTTTTCTAGATGAACTGTTTGTGTTCCCATAGTAAGCCAATCTTGTTTTTATACATTCATTCTATCCCTTCTCCTCTACCCTGTGACATCACACCAGCGATTCTCCCTGCTGTCTCTCACAGCATCAATTTCTCTCCTTCTCAAGTAACATGCTGTTAACTTGTTCTATCTTACAGAGCAAAACTTCCTGTTGGCCCCAATCCCTCACTAGCTACCTCCTACTCTGCTCCCTTTTGGATATAGCAATAGCTTGGACAAGGTCACTTTTGATGGAATGATTGGGGCAAAAGACAAACTGGAGCAGGTTTAAGAGAGAAGGGGAATTGAAAGAAATGAGTCTAGAGGACTCTTTCAAGGAGTTTCTTGCGAAGGGGAGCAGCAGATAGCTCCTACACCAGCAGTTGAGTTAACTTTAGTGAGTTAAAGTTGCAGGAGAAGAACCTGGGAACAGCAGGTTTCCATTTACCTGATGCTCATCAGAAGCCAGGCTTGCTCACAGGACTGGGATGCAGATGGATGCAGAGAGATACAGACATCTGCTCTTTCTCTCGAAGAGCTCTGGCCCCGGGGAGAGACAGGGATGAACAGAATGGGTGGGGGGCTGCATGCTAACAACCAGACAGAGGCCTCTGCCCTACCTTTGTCTGCCCTAGCCTTCAACTTGTAGACACTCACAACTTTGTTTTCTCAGGTCCACACTGTTTCTTTCTTAACGTCACCTGAGCTGCATGGCATCTTCTCAGGCAGACCAGTGTGGGATTCAACTCAGGGCAGACTTGACCCTGTCATGAGATAGAGCAAGCTCCTTCGCTCCGCCCTCGGGGCGCCAGGGCTAGAATCAGATGGTGGGATTGGCTCCGCATCTTTCCTGGTGCTTTCAAGGGAGCCCAATTCGGCCTGTCCTCTAGGTTTTGTCTCCTGAACTCCTGGAACATTTTTCTCCTCTCTAAGGGAGAAGAGCAACTGAGGGTCTATCTACCCCTGCAGGTCTCAGCCCTGCTCTTGCCACCACATGGATGCCCACAGATGGATCCCGACTTTAACGGCCCCCTTCCTCTCTCTTTCCAGAAAACATGTTGGAATGCAATTGACCAAGAGTAGGATGATTCTAAGGATGACGTTGATGCTGCTTTGATAAACACCGCATGTCCTCACTCATAAGTGGGAGTTGAACAATGAGAACACATGGACACAGGGAGGGGAGCATCACACACTGGGGCCTGTGAGGGGGTAGAAGCTAGGGCAGGGATGGCATTAGGAGAAATACCTAATGTAGGTCATGGGGTGATGGATGCAGCAAACCACCATGGCACGTGTATAACTAGGTGACAAACCTGCACGTTCTGCACATGTGCCCCAGAACTTCAAATATAACAAAAAAAGGAAAAAGAAAAAAAGAGTAAATTACTTGCGAATATTGGCATTTTAACCACCATGAATAACTTATGACTGGCATTCTCACGAGGAATAAGGCTACTCCCTGTAATTGAGACTAAAGTGCTGTCAAGTTCAGCTACAATACAAGCAGGAGTCCCACAGGTCACTGAAAGGGGCAAAGGGCCTGGGTGGGAACTGTAGCAAGCTCGAGAAGAAGTGTCTGCCTTCAGGGGGCCAAATATGGCTTTCCTCCAGTTCATTACCATTGTTGACTGCGCAGACATGACCCATCTTCTGAGTTTTCCAGAACAGCTGGAAATCTAGACTTTCAGGGAAACCTGCCTTATAAATATTGATGACTAATGAAAAATCTAAATCTTCAAAAATGCTGGGCATGACAAACATAATACGACTGTAAGCTGAGTTTGGCCCATGTGCAGATATGCTGCCTAATATGCTCTCCGACCTCTGGGTCTGGGCATTCCCAGAATGGCTTTGTCTCAGCCCTTCCAGCTCTGTGTCTGCCTGTGATCCCACTCAGCTTCCCAGGTCAGCATTTCAGCACCTTACCCTTGCTGCCTGGGTTAACTGGGAGAGGAGGGGGTTCCTGCATCCAGGGGCTGGAGATATGTGAAGAGAGAGCAAAGTTAGTCTGTTTGTTTGTTGTGGGTTACGGGGAAGGCATGTACACAATCTGATGTGGATCAGTCTTTCACTTCCCTGGGGTCTGATGCTAGAACAGCCTCCATCATTGTCCTGTCCCCTTGAGTCAGTATATGGTGTGAAAGATGATGCAGGATACTCACTCACTCACCTATTCATTCATTTGCTTATTTATTCACTCATTCATTCATTCACCTACTCATTCATTCACTCATTATTCATCTGTGTAGTCACTCACTTATTTACACAGTTACTCATTCACTCACCTACTCACACATTCACTCATTCATTCACTCACACACTCACTCATTCACTTATTTGCTCATTCACTTATTTACTCATTCACTCACACACCTAGTCACTCATTCACTTATTTATTCACTCATTCACTCAGTCATTCACTTATTTATTCACTCATTCATTCACTCATTTATTCACTCACTCACTCATTTATTCCCCCACTCCTTCATTTACAAAGTATTTATAAAACACCTGCCAGGACTCTTGTGGACATTAGGAATTTAGCAGGGGAAAAACAGTCAAGAACCTGACTGTTAGAACCTGAAGCTTATATTCTGGTGAGGAGACAGGCATGGACAGACACTAAACAAGTAGGTGTGTCACAAAATATGCATCTGGAGCTGAAAACTGCTTTCAAGAAAAATAAGGCAAATTAAAGGCAAAAAATTGTTAGTTTAAATGGATCAGAGGAAAGAGAAAGGCCAGTCAGAGGAGGTGTCATTTAAGAAAGATCTGGAGGAAGTTAGAGAGCAAGGCTTGCAAGTACTCACAGGAAGAGCTTTTCAGCAGGAGGGAGAGGAAGTTTGGAGGTCCTGAGTGGGGGTGTGCTTAACCTTCCACAGAACAGCATGAAGGCTCACAGTGGCTGGAGAGAAGTGAGATAAGATAGGGGGAGGACACAGAGACGGTTGAAGAGGAAATCAAAGGCCAGGCATTGGTCCTTTGGGCAGTGACATGATAGCGAGCCACTGAAGGATGTGAGCAGAGGGGAAGCATGATCTGATTTCCATCTGAAAAAGATCACTCTGGCTATGGTGTTGACAATAGACTACACTAAGGAGGGGCAAGCATGGAAGCAGGGAGCTGAACATCCAGGCTGTCTTAGGGGTCCAGGACTGAAATGATGGGGACCTAGGCTGGATGCTAGAGGGGGAGGTGATGTCTGCTGGATTTGGCATAGACATGCATTTATTTATTTATTTATTTATTTATTTATTTTGAGATAGAGTCTTGCTCTGTCGCCAAGCTGGAGCTCAGTGGTGTGATCTTGGCTCACTGCAACTCCGCCTCCTGGGTTCAAGTGATTCTCCTGCCTTGGCCTCCCGAGTACCTGGGATTACATTAATTTTTGTATTTTTAATAGAGACGGGATTTTACCATGTTGGCCAGGATGGTCTTGATCTCCTGACATTGTGAGCTGCCCACCTTGGCTTCCACAGTACTGGGATTACAGGCCTGAGCCACCGTGCCCAGCCAATTTGGCATATATTTTAAGAACCAAGTCAATAGGCTTTGCTGTCAGTTCTCTGAGAGCCCAGGTAGGCTTGTGAGTGGAGGTGTGCACACTCGGGCACGTGGGTTGGAGCACCGGGCTGTGGGGGTACACGGTAGAACACAAGCACACGTGCTGGTACAGCAGCTTCACCCTTTCCAAGGGCAGGAGAGGCAGATCTGTGTTCTTTGGAGCTCTGCTGTGTTCAGCTGCTTTCAGTGAACCCAGCAGCACTCCTCCAGTGCTGCATCACTGTTTGGGTGCCAAGGCCACAATTCTCCTCTTCTCCTAGTAGCATTAGTGCCCTGGGACATACAGGGAGGTACTTTATCTCCTGCCCGACTCAGGAAAATTTTGAGGGTGAACACCCATCCCACATCTTTCTGCCAGCCGTTGGTGGACATGCCTCCAGGCTCTTTTCCACACATCAGAAGACAGGAGGAGGCTGAATCAAATAGAACTGACACATGTGACCGTCGGGCCTCCTCACAGCAGGGTTATTGACTAAAGCCTGGCTCTCTTATTTTTCTTTAGTTCTTATTCCTTGGGTGAGTTCGGCCCCTCTTACAACTTCAAAACTAAAGAGTCATTCTCTGGGTGACTCCAGGTGGACTCTCTGGCTTGTGTTCTGACTTCAAACAACACATCCATCTGATGGACTTGAAGGTGGACATGAGAATCAGCAGGAATTCTCTCTTACTCTTTCTAAGAGTCTAGTTTCTTGGATCAAGAGAAACTCTGTTTGTAAATTTTCTAAAGTTTACATCTCAGAGTTTCCAAAAATACACACTTTCTCCCTCCCTTTATCCCTTGATTCCTTCATTCCTTCCTTCAGTCTTAGAGTTTTACTTAGAAAAGGTGCAAATGACTGTTAGAACCAGAAAGGGCTTTAGATTTACACAAATCTAGGTCAGAATTCTTAGGTCTTTAATTTTTTAACTGTGTAATTTGAACTAGATTCATTGGTTTTCCTCATCATAGAATGAGGATGACAATATCTAACTTTAGAATATTTATTAAGGTTACACAGGGTCTTTACAAAACACTTTATAAAACTTTACAGAAAGATCCTAGTAATGTTGGTATGTTGGGATCCCACAAAAGAGGAATTGTTCTCCAAATTTCTCTTCCCTTTTTTTTGAAATTGCACTTTAGGTTCTGGGGCATGTGTGCAGATCATGCAGGTTTGTTGTGCAGGTACATACATGGCAAGGTGGTTTGCTGCCTCCATACCCCCGTCACTCATATCTGGCATTTCTCCCCATGTTATCTCTCCCTGACCTCTCCACCCCAGGCTGTCCCTCCCCTAGCCCCCCCAAAACAGACTCCAGTGTGTAAACATCGAGGTATTGATGACTTTGCTGAAAAGCTGAATCTCTGGGCTTTAAGCTGAACTTTTATGAGGTCAGGGAATATTTTCTGTGAAATCACTGGGTTCTGCATAGTGGCTGGCTCATAGTAGGGCTTCACAACATATTGTCGAATGGACACAAGAAAGGAAGGAGGGAAGCAAGAAAGGAAAGGCTAGAGGGAGAGAAGGAATGAAGAAACAAAGGAGAGTTTAGTAGGAATCAACCCTGTATGTGAAGCCTTGTGTGAGATGTATGATAAAGTCTACGTCATTTCTTGGGGGTAGGGGGTGGGATGTTGAATACTAGGTCAAGCTTTTTTCTTCTATGACAAACAACACAGTGGGAGGGGAAGACTGCATAGAATTATTATTATGATTTTTACCACCAGACAATTAGGCAGGTTCCCTTTTGTTAAAATCCAAAGATTTTTTTTTTCCATCTGGGGAGAAATAGTTTTAGTAATGTGGCAGTTTCAATTCTGAGCCAGAGAAATAATTTATAAACAGAAAAATGAACATTTCTTTAAAAATGACCATATAATTTACAGCCCCAAATGATTATATTAAGGGATTAGTTAATGTTATGCCTTCTTTGAAGCAGGGAGAAAGTGGCAGAACCACTGTCACACAGTCATACTGAATAGCCAACCAGTGGGTGCTGCAAAGTCAGCTTTCTCTTGATTGCATTGGATGTTGGTTCCAAGCGCTGCCACGGCTCCCCAAGGTTGATGTTGCCAGGGCTGAATGAATAGAGCCTTTGCATTTCCTTGGCTATTGAACTCAAAGCACAGTGCAGGCGGGCGGGTTCTCTCCACTTCAGCTGACTAGTGGGAACGACCATCATTTTGTCCTGGGAAGGAGAGTATTAATTTCTTTCCTTTTTGTGCAAACTCCTTTAGCAATTCACTCCTTCTATTCATCCAGGGAAACTTTTGGGGGCATCTTTTATTTGCCCCCCACTAAGGCAGTTCCCTATGCTTGTGACAATGGACATAATGGCTGCTGTAGAAGGGGATCAGTTTCTCCTTCCTTTCGTAAGGAAAGAAAAGTCCATCCTTCTTTCCAACACCATTGCTGTTTCTCCTCCCGGGAGGAGGCGATGACTTATCCAACTGCTAATACTGGAGAAAGAAAAGTATATTGTGTAGCTTAGCCCCTTCTTGCTTCTGTTTAGGATCCTAGCTGTGTACATTCTCGTTCTTATTTCCTCCAGTCAGTAAAAGTCCTGTCCTGCCTCCCTCCTTGCTGTGTGTGATAGCGTGAGTGGGGGTAGGAGCTGAACTAGAAGGTAGTTTCCATTGTGGAGGGTAATAATATGGCAAGGACTAAGCATTTTCCCCCACATGCCTTACCATAAATAAGTTTAATGTGGTTACCAACTGATTTTTGTCTCAGTTGATTCTGACCTCGAAGGAGAGAGAAGCATGATCATTGGCACACTTAAATTTAAGCATCTATCTTAAAGAAGCTGTAATCTATGTGGGAAGACACACTGGTAACTTGGCAATCAAATAATAAGGGTGATCAGTGAAAAGTGGAATGAATAAGAATTAGCCAGATGAAGTGAAATACAAGCAGTCAGTGTGGCTGAAACATAATGGGAGATGGGGAGCAGGAGATCAGGCTGCAGAGATTGGTGGAGACCAGGTAATGAAAGGCCTCATAGGTCTTTGTGGAATAGTTTGGATTTTATCTTGAAGAAAATGGGAGCCACTGCGGGTCTTTAAGGAAGAGAGTGAACGAGTGAATCGAGCAGATTTAGGAAGATTGTTCTGACTCTTTGTTTGGAGAATAGGTTGGAGGGAGGCAGGTTTGGAAGGTAGGGATGTTTTAGGGTACTATTGAAATTGTTCCAGGTGAGATGATGGTAGCCTGAGCGAGGGCATCGGCGTAGGTCAAAGTGTTTGGATTGCAGACACATTTCACAGATAAAATCAGGAGGACTTAGTGAGTAGTTAACTAGGTAGGGGAGTCAGAGAAAGAAGTCCTTGATGACTCTCAGGTTTCTGGCTTGGATATTGGTGGGTGGTGCAATTAGGAAAGAAATTAGGAAACCCAGGGGGAAGAAACAGCTTTGGAAAGGAAGATGGTGAGTTCCACTTTGCACTATTGAACATAGATTTCAGTTGGATATCCAATGGTAGAGTTTGCTTGGTAGAGTGCATCTCAGGGAGAAGTATAGGCTGGAGGCAATGGATGTGGGAGCCAGCGGGCTGCTTATGGCAGGAGAGATCTTGCAAGCAAGATAGGTCGAATGGGAAGAGAACTGGGTAAAGAACAGAACACCAAGGACCACAATAACAGAATGCAAGCAACAGAGTCAGAGAAAGTGCAGTCAAAGGAGAAAAACGAAAACAAGGAGAGGTTTGATTCAGTCTATATGACGAATAGGGGAGCATGTTGCTTATAGGAACATGGAAGCATTCTTGGTAAGAATTAAGGAACTATTTGCATTTTGAGTCCATTAATGTGGTTGGGGCAGTGGTGGGACCAGACATGGGTCTTATTACGAAATCATCCAACCTAAAAGTCCACAGCATTCCTTTTTGATACCCCCTCCTCCTTGCTCAGCCTCTACTTTAGGTCATATTCTTAAAATAGCATCAGTTAGTTCTGAGTAATTGAGGACACTCAGAATCTCTAAGCAAAAATTTTAGGAAAGGTCTATTTATCCTTCATTAGCCACAAAATAAACTGATATTCCATTACCTTGCAGTTCAGGGACTGCTGGGTTGGCGCTTACATCTGTGGTGAGAAATGCTTCCTGCTGTCCCTTCTAAAGATTCTCTTATCCTTTGCACTTTCTCCAGCCAGTTATTGCACATCAGAAACATCAGGGGAGCTTTCAAAGCTTTGGTCTCCCCAGGGTTCACCCTAGTCCATCTATATTAGAATCTCCAGGGGTGGAATACAGGCATTGACATTTTTTAAAAGCTCCTCCAGAGTTTCTAATGGGTAGTCAGGACTGTGAGCTACTCATCTAGCCAGACTCAAACCCCATGAGTCATTAACCTTCACCAAGTTAAATAGCTAATCCTCCACAAAGGAAAAATCCTGCAAATCTGGAGCAGCTGTCGATAGTGTTATAGAAAGTGATTTGTTTTCATCCTAGAGTATTCCAGCTGCTGGAGAAGCTGACTTAACCCTTTATGGGAATGGACAAACTCAAGAAGGACTAGGACAATGATGTCTGTGGTTGTCTTCTGGGTTCCCTTCAACCTCTGGCTACGTGGACAGTATTGCTACCTAAAGAGCCAGGGTGGAGATTTCAGCAAACCTTTGGTAATAAAATCCCAGGGGATTGGATCCTACCATGTGCATACCACTATGAAGATTCCACAGCACCAGAATTCCATGGTTGTCTGTGTTCTGATTCTCAAGTTCTTAGACCCATCTTCACCTGGACAGAAGTGAAAGGTGATGTGTTGGGAATTGTGAATCTGCCTCAATTATGGCAAGTTAAGTTTTGCTTAGAGAAGATTTTTGGGTTACAGCACTGTCCTATACAACATAGCCAATTCTAAGCCCCAATGAATCAAAGAATTGTTTAGCTCTGCCAATGGGCTGGGCTCCCATGTGTGACCTGCAGCCTCTTACACTCAAGCATCAGACATTTGTCTGTATTCCTTTTAGTCAAACAGGATATTCCCCATTCTCCAGTTCTGTGGGCACCTGCCCAGGTGAACACAGGCAGCCATGATATTCTGGCCCAGTAGAATCTTCACAGGGGTGTTGCCCACAGGCAGGGTTCTTATGGCTTCACAGGGGAGGAGGACAAGCTCACCTTTCCCCTAAGCTATATCAGCTTTTTTTAAATCCACAGGAGATGCGAATTTTCTGCGTTTGCAACAGCCAAATGAGCTTTGTCATATGCACAAGACAAGTTGTAATTTATCATATCCACCCGTACTCCTTTCCCTTGCTTTTTACCCAGACAAAGAATGTAGCAGAGAAGTTATTAATCCTTTTCTAGGGGTGAAATATACAGAAAAGCCGTGTGAGTCAGTAATGCACTCCAAGAATTTAAGTAAATTTGTTATGCTTGATCTCACTGTTATGAAGCCAAGTTTGCTGCTCTTTACAAGATAATAGGCAAAAATATATATTCAGCACACACAGCCCCTGATAGTCCCTGCTGCTCCCAACAATAGGAGCTGAGCTTTCTACTTTAGCTCATATTTTTCTGAATAAGAGGAAATGTATGGA
This sequence comes from Sapajus apella, assembly GCF_009761245.1. NCBI lineage: Eukaryota > Metazoa > Chordata > Mammalia > Primates > Cebidae > Sapajus > Sapajus apella. The sequence continues at coordinate 22,347,286 of NW_022436952.1, read as the reverse complement.
CAATCTTCTGTTCCTTCATCTTGTGCCTGGAATTTCAACCACATTCCTAGAAGTCTTCTTAGTGGTTCTTCCCCTCTACTGGGCTACCATATTTATCCATATTTAATGGTAGAGAAAGTCCCACTTTTAGATAGAATGCACACTTGGGAACTGTGTCTTAGAAGTGACTTGCATATCAATGAAATTGACTGCATGTATGATAATTCTGCCTTTGCTTATTTGGATATCAAAGACATAAATGTTTATAGGACATTTGTTTATTGAGACCCTAATATGTTCCCAACCCTGTGCAGGACACTTCACTACATTAGCTCATGAAATTCTCACAATAGCCTTGCAAGATAGATATTATCTCAGTTTACAGGTGATAAGACAGTGTCAAGAGAGATTACATTTCCTGCTCAAGATCAGACATTGCCAAATGTCCCCTGGGGGACAAAACTGCCCCTCAGTGAGAACCACTGACCTTGACCATAGGAGTGTGAAAGTAGCTGTACCTAAACACATCTACTTTCAAGTCTTCTTTGAGCCTCGTAATGTAGAGTTCAGCCCTTTGCTGTCAGTGGTTGGCTGGCCCCATCTTAATATGAATGGGCAAAAGTCAGCAGCTATGCCATGTCAGGTAGGAATCAGAATTTTGTATTAGTCCATTCTGACACTGCTATAAAGACATACCTGAGACTGGGTAACTTACAAAGAAAAGAGGTGTAATTGGCTTATGGTTCTGTAGGCTCTACAGGCTTCTGCTTCTTGGGAGGCCTTAGGAAACTTACAATCATGGCAGAAGGAGAAGGGGAAAAAAGCACATCTTCACATGGCCAGCAGGAGAGAGAGAGAAGGCAGGGGGAAGTGCTACACACTTTTAAACAACCAAATCTCATGAGAACTATATCATGAGACTGCAATAGGGAGATGGTGCTAAACCATTAGAAACCACCCCCATGATCCAATTACCTCCAACCAGGTTCCACCTCTAACATACTGGGGATTATAATTCAACATGAGATTTCGTGGGGGTGGGATGGGGGTGGACACAGAGCCAAACCATATCAACTTTGAAATGTCATTTTGCTTCCACTGTCCCTGAGCTTTCTCTGCTGAGAGCTGTAGACCATGTTCATAGGTGACACAACTCTGGCAAGTCAGGACACTGGGTGACTGGTACAGTGGACATTAGGATTCATCTCGGAAGCCATAACTGTGTCAGGACAGCTAGCAATAAGTTTGTTATATATGGAAGTGACTGCCAACCATGTAAATATATCCTTCTAAATTCAAATTATATTCCCAACTCAATTTACCTTTAACTATATCCCCCAAATGCTCATGGCCATCCCAGTGCCACCAGATATGAAAGAATGTATGATGGAGGAGAAGTCAAAGAAGAAATAATAGTCCTGACCAATCAACCGAGATTAAAATATTTGACTTTTGAAAATTTCAAAATAATAAAGTGACTGTGGAAAAATACTGCTAAGTCCCTCCAGGAATGTGCAAGTAGCCTGTGTAGATGAAGAGTTTTGAAGCTGAAACTTTGTTAGCTTCACAGTAAAGCTTCACCTTTGTAGGCAGGCTTTGCTTACTCTTCTCCCTGCCTCTCATGATCTTGTTTGATATAAAAGAGTATTTGTGAATAAGCAAGGGGGGCAGTTTGTTTCTTGTCTTTTAACCTAGCATCGCTGGTAGTGTGAAACAGGTAGGCATAGTCTAAGACCCAGACCACTTCTTAGATTTGCACATTTGTCAAAGGTGAAAGAATAAGTTTCTCCAAATTTGTTGGTCTTGAGTTGAGGGATAGGAAGGACACATGAGAATCTGTCAAGATTGTTACTGTGTTGGCCCCAGAGCTATGCTGTAGGGAGAGGATTCAAGCTGTGTACAGCCAAAGACAGATGGAAAGAAGGGAAAGTGTCCTAAGATCTTTTAGTGAAAGGTCTGCCCTGATAAGCGTCATGGAACTAATCTCCCCTAGGACAATTTGCTGGTTTCCCATGGCCAGAGCCAGCCTCCTGGCCAGCACTGAGAACGTAGACCAAGAGCACCCAGGCAGCAGGTCAGCAAGGGACCAGCTCATGAGTGACCAAGATTCACAACTCCTTCTCAGACCCACAAGAGTTGGGCCAATTACAAAGATGATCATAGCACTGCTGCCCTCAGGTGTGCAACTCAACGGAGTTGAGATGCCGCAACTAATAGAGTTGGTTGGGAAAAATAGAAGATGGAGAAGGAAGACAGAGCTGTTTGGGAAATACACAAGAAAAGTACAGAAAGGAATGGCATTGTTATAATTTCAAAACCAGACTGGGAAAGAGTTAATAATCTCAGATTTATTATTTATTTATTTATTTATTTAGAGATGGAGTCTCGCTCTGTCACCCAGGCTGGAGTGCAGTGGCATGATCTTGGTTCACTGCAACCTCCCCCTTTCGGGTTCACGTGATTCTCCTGCCTCAGTCTCTGAGTAGCTGGGACTACAGGTATGTGCCACCACACCCAGCTAATTTTATTTTATATATTTTTAGTAGAGATGGGGTTTTACCATGTTTATTAGGCTGGTTTCAAACTCCGGATCTCAAATGCTCCACCTGCCTCAGTCTCCCGAAATGCTGGGATACAGGCAGGAGCCGCCACACCCAGCCCCCAGGTTTAATTTTAAAATTCACATTGGAATATGAAAACTGAATGGATCATATTATTTTACCTACTCCAGGGCAATTCAGAGGCTCAGAGCCAGAAATTAAAGTCAGCTCTAAATATTAAGAAAGCCACATTTTTTTTTTCATACTGAAGCTTGGGATTCTTCAAACATTTATTATATCTGTTAAATCAGAATCTAGCTACCTTTGGACCACAGAAATCTCTTAATTAGTGCCCTTAGACTGTATTCTCTGGGCCGAGTTGCTCCTGGGAAAGGGGGAGAGTGGAGGGGTCAGAAGGAGTGATGTTGGAATGCTGGAGGGTTGGTTTAAGGAGATCAAATGTGGTGCTCTCTTCAGTGAACAGTGTCAGACAACTGAATTTTGTCGCCTGGTACCAGGAGTGGTGTCATAAGCATTGATGTGACATCTTCTCCCAATGCTGAGTAGTGCCTAGAGCAGATGCATCTCCCCTTCCTCATTACTCATCTTAAGTCCTGCCTTGAAGTAAGGATAAAGATGGGGCAGGATTTGAAGGCTCTAGGGAGAGACCTGGCATCTCTTGCTCTGCCTTAGGAGTGGGAGCTGCCCTCTTGGGACTAAAGCGAAGACTATCTGGGTCAAAGTCATTATTTCTAAGCAGAAAATGAGTCTTTTACACGGTGATTTATGTTCTTCACAATTCAATATAACACAGCATTTTCTGCTCAGCTTCTATAAGAGGGTTTTCGAAAATTTTGTCCACTTGCACCTCATGAAAAATGCAAGTGGGTAGCACAGGGAGACCTCAGTGCTAAGGAGCGTAGGTCTCACCCCTAGAAAAGCCACATTTTCTTTGGCAGTGCCTAGACAGATCAGTTGCATCTGGCTTTGAGGGAAACAAGGATGACTTCTTTTAGAAGTCGTGAAGGAGGAAACAGGACTCTTTCAGTGGGCTCTGGTTCTCACAGAAAGGAGAAATATTGTGCATTCAGAAATAGGGAGAATGATCAAACACACTATGTTTTGTTTAGGAGTCTGTGTAACTCTTAGCTTGCAGCCAGGACTTCTGATCCAGAAACACATCTTCAGTTCCTCTTACTGCCTGGAGATCAGAGCCCAAAGGAAAGTGAGAGGAATGATTTTATTTCTTTGAATGAATATGCTTTCTAATATCCTTTTGCCCTGGGGCTTTTGGGTGGTCTTGCAATCAGCCAGTGGGAGTGATATGGAGTTCGGAAGCATTGCACGTTATAAGGATAAAATGTAACAGAGACAGAAAGCCCTTTCCCTCTGCTAGAAGGAGGGTGCAGCAGCTGATGTCCTAGTATTTGGCTACTGAGAGGGATGAATGGCATTCCTATTTCACAAATGAATCTTAAGATAGTGGAGTGGAAAAAGAATCATGGGGGTGTCTTGTGCCTGCCAAGGCTTTGCATGTAGAAGATAGGCTGGCAGCCCCAGGGGAAGTGGCTGAGAACATTGTTGTGGTGTGGGGAGCAGCTAGGATCAGGAAAGAAGGAGATGTGGGGCTAATTCCTGGCTCCGCCCTCTCTTGCTTAAGGAGTTGAGACCAATAATCATACCTCTTGTGACTCACTTTCCTAATCTGTGTATTTCATTTATTCAACCACTATTTATTTACTGAGCCTCTGCTCTGTGCCAGGCCTCTGTAAATGTCAGAGACACTGAGAAAAGAGGTCTTGGCTTCAAGTTACACACCATCTGATGTGTCAGACAAGGCAGCCTCTAAGACCTTTCTAGTCAGGTGCTATTTGTTCAATCCTGAGGTTTAGCAACCCTATTGAGAGTTTCCTATAGGATCTCTTCTATATAAATCTCCTCTCTCTCTAAGTGCTTAGAAGAAGTTGTGTTTATCTCCCACCCCTCATTCCTCATCCTCCCAAAGCCCCATCCCTACCCCCTCCCCTTATCAGATTCTCAGGGGCCACTCTCATTTATGGGTTTCCCTTCATGCCATTGCTGAATCTGTGTGGGCAGATGGGACAAAAGAATTCAGACTGAGTTATTTGTTATTGATTTGCATGTTTATACATTTAATCTGCTATTCCTTTCAGGTAACATTTGCCTATTAACAGCAATTTCTAACACATTGATCCAAACATTGATCTCAAGAAGGATTTGATAGTGCTTAAAAACTCATTGATTACAAAGGAGAAATAAAGGAAAGGGAAGTGTGAGAGACTAACACTAAGGATTTGAGTCTGATTAGAGAAGAATGGGAGATTATCAGATACGGGGATTAGAGTTTGAGAATCTAGTTTTTTATTTTTATTTTTATTCTTTTTGAGACAGAGTCTTGCTTCGACGCCTAGGCCGGAGTGCAGTGGCATGACCTCAGCTCACTGCAACCCCCACCTCTCAGGTTCAAACATTTCTCTACCTCAGCCTCCCGAGTAGCTGGGATTACAGGTACCTGCCACCACACCCAGCTAATTTTTGTATTTTTAGTAGAGACAGGGTTTCACCATCTTGGTCACGCTGGTCTTGAACTCCTGACCTGGTGATCCACCCACCTCGGCCTCCCAAAGTTCTGGGATTACAGGCTTGAGCTACCGTCCCTGGCCCTATTTTTTTTAAAAAAGTAATTTTTATTAATCAAATAATATTCGTCACTTTTGACTACCTCCGATAAACCCAGTTTCTTTCAAAACATTTCAAAACAATGTCTTTACCTCTAGGAAAGAAATTGGGTTTATCGGGAGATAGTCAATAAAGGTCTATAAAATCTTTCTCTATACACTTAAGAACTTAAAACAGCGCCCCAAAGTAGTAAGCTGTATACAAGTTAGCAATTACTGTTAGTTTTCATTGCTGCATGAATTCCACAGTAGGGATCTACCATAGTTTATTTATACACTACCCTCTATTAATACACTATTGAGTAGTTTTCTTTTTTTGTCACTGTAAACAATCCTCTGATGAATGTCCTTGTGTCTGCTTGTTTACACATGTGCAAGTGTTTCTCTAGGGTAAATGGGCCATTTTGGTATTTACTGTCTGGTATTTACTTGCTGGATATATTGCCATTTAGCTATGTTTTCTTCAAAGTGGCAGTAGTCACCCACACAGGGAACTAGTGTTTGTGAGAAGAGAATGAATGTAGTTTGGAATATGTTGGTGTGAAGTGTCAGCAGAGCATCTCTTATTGAAGCTCTGGGTGGTGGTTGGACAGAAGGTAGGTTATAGGTTTCAGACTGGAGATGAGGATTATAAATGGTTCTATTATAAAGACACATACATAATTATGTTCATCACGGCAGTGTTTATGATAGCAAAGACTTGGAACCAAAACACATGCCCATCAATGATAGATTGGATAAAGAAAATGTGGCACATATACACCATAGAATATTATGCAGCCATAAAAAAGGATGAGATCATGTCCTTTGCAGGGACGTGGATGAAGCTGGAAATCATCATTCTCAGCAAACCGACGCAAGAAGAGAAAACCAAACATTGCATGTTCTCACTCATAAATGAGAGTTAAGCAATGAGAACACATGGACACAGGGAGGGGAGTGTCACACACTGGGGCCTGTTGGGCAGAGGGGTAAGAGGAAGGAGAACATGACATACCAGGGCCTGTTGCGGGGGTGGGGGAGCTACGGGAGGGATAGCAGGGGGTGGAGAGGTCCAGGAGGGATAGCATCAGGAAAAATACCTAATGTAGATGATGGGGGGATGGATGCAGCAAAGCACCATGGCATGTGTATTACCTGTATAACAATCCTTCATGATCTGCACATGTACCCCAGAACTTAAAGTATATATATACACACATACACACATATATATGTATATATACACACATATATACGTATATATACACACATATATATGTGAATGTACATATACGTGTGTATATACGTGTGTATACAGATATATATACACGTATATATACATGCATATATATATACACATATATACAAATATATATGTGTATATATGTATATATACGTTTGTATATATATGTGTATACACACGTATATACACACATGTATACATATGTAAAAGACTGGAGATGTGGATTATAGCAGCAGCTCTGTAAGCTCTCTGAAAATATGGGGACAGTGGGGTTGGTGGGGGTTGTTAATCCAAGCCAAATATTGCGAGATTGGTTGGGGGAGGGGAAAACTTCCATTATTATGAATAAGGATATAAAATAAAAGCTCTCAGGATGACCAGCAATCCTGTTTTAGAGAGACTGTAAACTTTAGAAAAGGAGGCCCAAAGCAGGGGAGTTCTAAGCAATTAGCGCACAGATCCTGGAGGGAGCAAGGCTCAGCTTCCGTGCTAGGGAAAGTTTTTGAGGCACAGGGTCGGGGCTCAAGGTCTAGTACCAGGTGGTGATTTGGTTCCAAGCAACAGAAAATGGCTCTGGCTGACTTTGCTGGAGGGGATGTTGAAAGACTGTTGGAGAGCCACAGAAGGAGAAAAAATTGGAGAGATACCCTTGCAACACTATAGGTTAGGGAGAAGAAGCCCAGCTACCATTCTGTGGCAGAGACACCCCAGTCAAAACAGTGGCACACAGATGACCTGGAATTGCCAACACTTTCAGCTCAGTTCAGGGAGGGAGCAGCCAACTGGCCCAGCCCAATACCTGACCAGGAGGGGGTGGGCAACATGACAACAGCCCTTCATGATGAACCCAAGAAGTAGGGGGGTTCCTTGGAGAAAAAGTTGGGGTGTTGTGAGGAAGCAGATGTTGGTACCAACCAAAAACATTAACAAAGTCCCACTATCAATCCTCAAAGATTGGCACTCACTTCCTACACACTCCACGTGCCTCATGTATATTCATGTCTAGGTATATGTCCACGCATATATTATGAGCATAGTAGGTGCTCAATACAGTCTTGCTGGATACATAAATGAAAGGATACTCCTACAGAGGAAAACAGACTCCAGTTAGCAGCAAGGAGGATCGGTTCTGACTCCCCTGCAAACCGGGAGCAGCCACAGCCCACGCAAAGCCACGGTCTCTGTCTTCACACCAGGGCAGGTCTCACCAGAGGGCATATCAAATGTCCTAAACTTGCTGATATAAATCTGCCTCATAGCTGTGAGTCACTTTATATAACTGACATCTTCCTAAGCAGTTGTTCTTAAGCCTATTTTTAGGAAAGATAAAATTTCAGATTCGGTAGGAGAGCTTACTGTTTATAGGAACAGCATACAGCAAACCTTTTTCTTTATTGTATATGACTTCTTTTATAAATCTAGGTTATCTATATAGATTAGATATATTTAAAAGCAGAATAAACCCACTGTTGGCCAGGGTAGGGATGGTAGGCTACTCTGAGTTACTTTTATTAAAAAAAAGCCGTTAACTTCTTAGGCTGAATTTCAGATTCACACGACAGCACTAATTGCTGACAAAGTGTTTCTGAGTGGAGGCCCTGGAGGACCATTTTGGAAAGTCTCTGAATCCCCTTGGTAATTGGTTGTATCCATCTTTATTCTGACAATCAGTGTGCTGAAGTCCTTAAAATCATTATGTTCTTGTAATTCCCTTAAATAGGATTTATGCAATCTGTTTTACTTCAGAAACCCTTTTGTTGCAGGGAATGCAAGCGTGAACTTTACTCTCAATTCGGAGAACTGATCAACAACATTTAGGTGTAATTTCCAACAGCAATCCATGTGAGCTCTTCGCTTTCCAGGCACAGGGCTGGAGACACAGCCTGAATGCCCATGAAGTCTAGTCTCCTCTGGCTAGTAATTAATTCACTTCTCTTTTATGTTTGGTGATTTGGTCCTGTTCCTCCTCAAGACAATTTTGCATTTCCTTATGTACAGATGGACTGTCTAGTGATTCTAGCCTCCATTCCTCTTGATGACACGATATTGACTTTCACCATTTCCCCATTACGTAGGATTTGTGTCATTTCAGCCTTTGTGTTATCTTTGGTTTCTTGTTATTAGGGATTATGCATGAATGCAGGGGAAAGTTTCAGTACCAAGATTCTGGGCTTGTCTGGACATTTCCAGTGCTTAGAGTTGGATGCTATAATATACCTAAAGATGCTTTTAAAAAACCAAAAGTAAAAGGTGAGATTATTGCATGGGATTGCCAAGGAAAATTATCTCTTACTTTGGGGCACAGGTCCAACATAAACCTTCGTCAATACACTTCTGGTGGTTGGATTTGAGGTGTCTTGTTACATATGTAGTAGTTGCTGGCCACGGTGCCAATGAAGCCGTCAAAATTCTCCATTCAGGCTGGTTTCTGCCTGTCATATATCATCCCATAGGCTACAGGGGCCAGGCCTATTTAGCAGAAAGAGTTTTCCTTACCAGCAACACTGCTGACATTTGAGCTCAAAGGTAGCAAGTGCCTCACCCGCTGCCGCTGCTCCCACCAGAGCCCTTGCCAAACATCACAGGTGCCCAAATATGGGCTTTCAAACTTCAGTTGTAGGATGCCCCACTGATGGGCTTATGAATTGAAACCTAGTGAAAACCCTGGTGAAGATCATGGGTGCTTAGGAAAAGGCTCCCAACATCTGGCACAAGACAGGGTCTGGTGACCTTGGGCATTTCTTTGAATTCTAAGGACTGTGATTCCATACTAGGTGGTGAGCAACATCACTGTTAGTCCTCCCTTTATATGAAAAGGGAACAAATATGTTTATGTGTAATACATAGCATGCTTTGCCTTAGTGTGATATTTTTTACAGTTTGTCTCAGTGAAGCTACATAGGGCCCAGGGTGATGTTGCCCAGGTAGGCTTGCAGGTGCTCATTCTAGAAACCCATCTGCTACTGACTGCAGCTGTCACTCAGAGTGAACTCACTGGCTGATCAAAGCCCTCCTCTTTCTGAGCATAAAATGAAATCTGAAAAGCAAGGCTATGTTGCTGACACCTCTTGGGCAAAGCCTTTTATGGGGGGAAATGTTAATGTCTGTAGGTCCCATTTTTATATCCTGCTCCAGTCCTGGCAAACACGCTGGCTGCTGTCAGTAGCTGAGAGGCACCAGGAGTGTGGAAAATCAAAGCTCTCTCTTGCCACCAGAGAGTTAAACCCCAAAGGGCCTGTACTGAATGATTACTTGGAATGCTGCAAGGGTTTTTTAAAATTCTCTTTCAGGTCAGCTTTGCTGATATCCAGGGGCTAAGTATAACTGTAAGCATGAGAATTTCAATAAATATGTTTCCTTCAATTACCCAGCTGGACAGTTTAGTTCACCAGACCCTGCAATCACACAAAAGCTGCTGGGGAATTGTTGTGATTTAGATAATTTCTAATCTCCTCTTTGCTTAACCTGCAGGGACGATGGGCAGCCTCAGAGACCAGGGGGTGGAGGGAGGGAGGTGGGGAGAGTTTGTTCTCATCCAATTGAGATGTAGGTCCTTGGCTCAGCTTCAGAGGCTGATGCTGCATTCAAACAACGAGGCTGAAAAACATTGTGGAAGGTGAAGGTACATTGGTGCGGGGCTGGTAAGGAATGAGGGGTGGGGTGGAGACTGTGGAGCAGCCACAGGGAAGACAGACAAAGCTGCTGCCTAGCTTGGGTGCTAGAAAGCAAACGTTCCCCCAATGGAGACTCAGCTTTTGTTCTCTGATATTACACTCCACACCCATTCTGCAAATTTCAGAGGGACTGTGGCTAGTTCACAGAGATCACCATTTTGATGTACTATTTGTAAATGAAATTTGGTAGCCCACTTGCCATGACAACATTACCTGTGATGTCCGTTTGGCTGATCTCATTAAATAGGCAGTAGATTTATACTTAACTTACTTGATAGGGAGGATGATGACTAGGGAGATGGCTTTTTGGTTATTATGGAAAAATTGCAAAGTACAGTGGAGAATCAGATAGAATTAGAATTATTTTTTGGGGTTGAGTGAGCCTCTGTGATCTGCGATGCCCTCCATGGGTGCACGTGTCCTGGGTCATCGGGATTCTAGGCTTGTGGATATAATGGCAGCATTTCATTCTCCTCTTTCACAAATGTTTTCTGGATGCCTGACATCTGTTTCTGCTCTGAAGAGTCCTCTGATTTCCCTTGGGGCATTGTTTCCTCCTTGCCTGATACAGTCTTATGGAAATGTCATCAGGGTCCAGCCATCCCATGACCCAATCTTGGCCAGCCAGATGATTCCTACATCTGACATGGCTCCTGGCATGACCAGTGTTCCAGGACACCCCAGTGGCTAGGTCTTAGCCAGAATATGGGACAAGTGTGGTGCCCAGGTGCCTTCGTCTAGATCTGCTTTGGTTCCTAGCCTGGCTCAGCAATTTCTCTTCAATGCTACACAACCCCAATATCCTTTATGCTTGACTTAGTCGGAATTGAATTTCTTCTTGGCAGGGGCTTATGACTATTTTTTTAAATTGAAGTTTTTATTAATTCCAGGGCAGGGACTTTAGAGATCACAGAATCCTCCATGTGATTGCTTTTGTTTTTATTTTTAACAGAAGAAATTGAAGAGATCTGTGGACTGGCCAGGCATGGTGGCTCATGCCTGTAGTTCCAATGTTTTGGGAGGCCAAGGTGGGCAGATTGCTTGAGACCAGGAGTTTGAGAGTAGCTTGGGCAACATGGTAAAACCCTGTCTCTACCAAAAAAAAAAAAATAGCTTGGTGTGGTGCACACCTGTGGTTTCTGCTACTTAGGAGGCTGAGACAGGAGCATGGCTTTACCTGGAAGGTAAAGGTTGCAGTGAGCTGTGACTGCACCACTGTACTCCAGCCTGGGCAACACAGCAAGACCCTGTTAGGAAGAAAGAAAGAAAGAAAGAAAGAGAGCGAGAGAGAGAGGAAAGAAGGAAGGAAGGAAGGAAGGAAGGAAGGAAGGAAGGGAAGGAGAAAGGGAGGGAAGTGAGGGAGGGAGGAAGAAAGGAAAGGAAGGGAGGAAAGGGAGGGAAGGAAGGAAGGAAGGGAAGGAAGGAAGGAAGGAAGGAAGGAAGCAAGGAAGGAAGGAAGGAAATAGTGAAAAAGAGATACATTGGTCAACCTGCCCAAGTTTCCACGACTTGGCTTGAACTCAGGACTTCAACTGAGTCCACTGCTCTTCCTGCAATCCACACCTTCCTCAGCTTGAACTTCCTGGCAACTGCCTGGCCAGTCAGATTTGTGACAGGAGCAGCGAGAGGGTCCCTATGGGTTAGAGTCATCAAGTCTCTCCTCCTGCAGCGTGGGTTGGCAGGCATGTGTGTGCACAGAGGATGGAGGGAGTTGGCAGAGTTTTGAGGAGACCAGGGAACACTTAGGAAAGCACCTTCATTTGCCCTTTTGCTTGGTCAGAGGTCCTATGTCTATAATAGAAGTTGCCCATAATAAGGGTACATTAATATAAATGGGAAATAAATAAGAAATAACCACAACATTCACATTTCAGAATCACCTTGGAAGAAAGTCCTCAGGATCCCCAGGGAGCTGTGGAGGGAGGTAGAGCTGGAGTCAGCCCCAGAGATGTTCTTACTCCCTGTGCCTTGTAATCTCAATTCAACAAGTCCCCCACCCCCGCCCCACCCCAAAACTCTGCAGCTGCTCTCTCTGACACTCATCTCGGGCTCTTGGCAGGAACCTGCCCTCTGACACTCACCAGGGCCCTTCCTCCTGCAAATGGCCACGCTAACGAGGGTGACATTTCCACTTCCTTCTGTTGTCTTTGTCTTCCTGTAACATCTTGGGACTGATCTCCTGGGAAGCCTAATTAAAAGGCTGGTAGTGCTTTTACCAGTAGTCATACTTGGAGCTGGGAATTGTATCTCTGTGAAATAACAGGTAGCATCTTTGGATCTGTCCTAGAGGCCTATATTCTGTATAGTAATGTAGCCCACATTCATCAGACGGCAGGCACTGAGTACTAGAGAGGCACACCATGTCTGTAATCTGAGGATATCTTGCTTTATGACATAAGGCGATTTGAATGATAACCCTGACTACATTCATTTGTTCAATGATTAAGTCACTAACTGTGAACTGCCTTCTGCATGCTAGGTACTATGTTAGATAAAGATACATGGATGGGCAAATCTACAAGCAGCCTCCTGCTCTCAAGGGGTCCAGCATGTTTATGACTTGCATAGCATCTATGTCTCCTTACCTGATAATCACACCTTAATCTCTTCCTGAGGGACCCTCCTGTCCCATTTCTATCCACAGAGATTTGAAGGAAAGAACTGATTCTATTTCCTGGCTCAAGGGCTGGGCAGATGAGCAAGGTCTGTCCCTTAGGGTACAGTCCAACATATTTTTCCTAGCCATAATGGCTGGTTCAGAGAGGGAACATGACCCTTGTCAGTCCCAGAAAGAGTCAGTTCTGGAACGTTTGCCAGAGCTCTTGGGACTGAGGAGTTTTTTCCTTCTACCAGTGTTTCTAAGAGGCAGGAGGAAAGCCTAGAGATTCTGGGGTCATCCTCGTTGCTGTTTAAGAAGCCACTGCTTAATGATGAAGCCACAACAGAGGAGAGCAGATTTCTTAATGCATCATTTGAGAACCTACATCCAATCATGCCAAATCTACCCATGAATGTTTCAATTACCAATAAATTATCTTTTCTCTTTCTTAGACCAATTAGATATGGGTTTTTGTCTTTTGAAACAAAAACAGTTCTTACTAGAGTTAAACGGGAGCAAGATGAATCAATCGCTTATTGTAACACATCGTCATGATAGACATGTGTAGAAATGCCTTGGAATCTGTAGCTGGGAAAGAGGGAGCCTCACCCAACCTGAGAGATTTGGAGAAGGAATTGCAAGATGAGAAACTACTTGGGCTAGTCATAAAGGATGAGTGGGAATTGTCTAGGTACATTCCAGGAAGAAGGAAGAACCTAGACGAAAATAAACTAAAATTTGTTTAGCATCCTTTTTTTTTCATTTTTTTTTTTTGAGAGGAGGTCTCGCTTTGTTGCCCAGGCTGGAGTGCAGTGGCATGATCTTGGCTCATTGCAAGCTCTGTCTCCTGGGTTCAAGTGATTCGCCTGCCTCAGACTCCCAAGTAGCTGGGACAACAGGTACACACCACCACACCCAGCTAATTTATTTTACATTTTTTAGTAGAGATGGGGTTTCACCATGTTGGCCAGGCTGGTCTCAAACTCCTGACCTCAAATGATCTGCCCACTTCGCTACTGTAAAGTGCTGGGATTACAAGCATGAGCCACAGCACTCGGCCTTAACACACTATTTTTAAAGAAAACAGCATTACATTTCAGAAAGATTTGGATCTCAGATGATTTACTTAAAAACACTTTGATATTTAAAATGTGCAATTTCTATTTTATGAGAAGTTAATGAATGTGGGATAGCTTATTCCTTTGTGACTCTATGTAACTGCTGCTGTATTGGTGAACTAATGATTTCCATACACGCCCTTCTCATTCTTTCCTTTCTTTCCAGAAAGGAAACACACCCTCAGAAGAGAGTGGGATCTACGGCCATGATCCAGGAAACTGGATGTTTGCCAGAATCACTAAGGGGAGTGGAAATACAGACACACAGACCCCTACCTCTGACTGAGGGGGCCTAGTGTTTTATTCAAATTTCTCAGATGATTTTGCTGTGTAGCCAGCTTTAGCATGCACCAAATCTAAAGAGAGGAGAAAAATAACATAATGATAGGAAGCATCAATATTTGGAAGTTAAGCATATCCGGGACTCTATTCCACCATTTATTAGCCACACTGCATTTCATCACCTCATTTGTAAAACAGAAATAATCACATTTGCATATTAATGACATTCACAAATAATTGTGTAGTGCTTCTTAAGTACTGGATACTGTCTAATTTCCAACTAGTTGAGAATTTCCCAACTATTTGTATTAATGATTGATTTATTATTTAGGGTTGATTATTGATATCTTGTTTAATTCTATTGTCCTCTGAGAACATACTTTGTATAATTTCTGTTTTTTCAAAATCATGAAGGTATGTTTTATGGCCAAGAATGTGGACTATTGGTGAATGATAGATCACAGCTTGAGAAGAATGTGTACTGTGTTGTTGTTGGATGGAGTATTCTATAAATATCAATTAGATCAAGTGAATTGATAGTGCTACTCAAGTCACCTATATTCTTTCTGATTTCTGTCTGCTACATCTCTGATTTCAATAAACATTTTAAATATGAATGCTCTAAATGCATCAATTAAAGGACAAATATGATTAGAATGGGTTTATGAGGCCAAAACTGATACAATGTAAATGAAAGAGCAATGGTGAGATCTTCAACTACAATCGCATATTTGTATATCTGTTCTTTTAGCTCTATCAGTTCTGGCCTCAAAAATTTGGAGGCAAAAATTTAGATGCTCCGTTTTTAGGTCAGTATACATTTAGGATTATTAAATCTTTTAAATGAATTTATCCCTTTATCATCATATAATGCTTCTTTTTATCACTCATAATCTTCCTTGAGCTGAAGTCTTGTTTGTCTGAAATTAACATAAATGTGCCAGCTTTCTTTTGATTCGTATTAGCATAGTATATCTTTCTCCATTCATTTACTTTTAACCTATCTGTGTCTTTATATTTAAAGTATTTGTTTTATGTTTTCATCCACTCTAATCGTATTTAGAACATTCACATTTAAAACGTTTATTGACATAGCAGAATTAATATCTACTAATCTAAATTCACCTTCAAATAACACTATGCCGCTCAACATGTGGTTGACTACCTTATAACAGAGTATTCCCAATTCCTTCCGTCCTTCCCTATTGAGTTCACTTCTTCATATTTATAGTTACCCAATACATTTACTATCATTACTTTAAAAAGACTTTAGATTAATTAAAAATAAGAAAACATAACATTTTATTGTACCTTCACTTATTTCTTCTCCAGTGCTTTCTTTTTCAATGTAGATCTACATACTTTCAGCATTTTCTCTTCGACTTTGGTTTTCTGAAGTTTGACCATACTATGCCTAAGTGTAGATTTTTTATTTGTCTCGCCTGGTATCCTCTGAGCTTCTTGGATGTTTTGTTTGGTGCATGTCACTAAGTTTGAAAAAATGTTAGGAACTATTACTTCAAATATTTTTTTTTTTTGCTCTGATTTGTTCATTTGTTTGTTTGCTTAGACAGAGTCTTGCTCCATCACCCAGGCTGG
>NW_022436952.1:22257684-22331171 GCF_009761245.1 Sapajus apella | reverse complement strand
GCTTTCCAGTTTACATTAATCTGATGCTTGAGAGTACCTGCTCACTCCGTGACATCAAAGTTTTCTGGTATCCCCCAGATTCTCTGGGACTGAAGGCAGAAGAGAAGAGGGGGTGGGGCCATAGTTTGAACCCTTCCTCTACCGTTTAGCAGTCTGACCTTAGGCAAGTAACTAAACTTCTCTGAGACTCAGTATTCTCATTGGTAAAATAATTCAACTTAATTTTATAAGCATCAAGTAAAATTATTTATGTAAAACACATGATCATAGGGTGGGCACCTGTTAAGACCTATTATTATTATTTATTGTTTTTAGCCAATATTATCATTCCAGGCCCAATGTTATCATTCCAGTCTTGTACAGTAGTTCTGGCGGATGGGTTTCTGCAAAAGTCATCTATTTCACACGAGTATCAGCCCACAGAAACCTCTTTTATCTCCTTGATTTACCAACTTGTTTATCTTTTTCTCCTTTAATTTTATTTGTTTATTTATTTAAGACAGAATTTTGCTCTTGTCACCCAGGCTGGAGTGCAGTGGCACAGTCTGGGCTCACTGCAGCCTCTGCCTCCCAGGCTCAAGCGATTCTCCTGCCTCAACCTCCCGACTAGTTGGGATTACGGGTACACACCACCACACCATGCTAATTTTTGTATTTTTTTAATGTATATTTTATTGCACTTTAGGTTCTGGGGTACATGTGCAGAACATGCCGGATTGTTGCATAGGTACTTACATGGCAATGTGATTTGCTGCCTCCATCCCCTCCTACATCATCTGTATCTGGCCTTTCTCCCCATGTTATCCCTCCCCAACTTCCCTACCCCCTGCTGTCCCTCCCCTATTTCCCCCCCATCAGACCCCAGTGTGTGATGCTCCCCTCCCTGTGTCCATGTGTTCTCATTGTTCAACACCCACCTATGAGTGAGAACATGCAGCGTTTGATTTTCTGTTCTTGTGTCAGTTTGTTGAGAATGATGGTTTCCAGATTCATCCATGTCCCTGCAAAGGACACAAACTCATCATTTTTTATGGCTGCATAGTATTCCATGGTGTATATGTGCCACATTTTCTTTATCCAGTCTATTGATGGTGAACATTTGGGTTGGTTCCAGGTCTTTGCTATTGTAAACAGTGCCGCAATGAACATACATGTGCATGTGTCTTTATAATAGAACAATTTATAATCCTTTGGATATATACCCAGCAATGGGATTGCTGGGTCAAATGGAATTTCTATTTCTAGGTCCTTGAGGAATCACCACTGTGTCTTCCACAATGGTTGAACTAGTTTACACTTCCACCCATAGTGTAAAATTGTTCCTATTTCTTCACATCCTCTCCAGCATCTGTTGTCTCCAGATTTTTTAATGATCACCATTCTAACCGGTGTGAGATGGTATCTCAATGTGGTTTTCATTTGCATTTCTCTAATGACTAGTGGTGATGAGCATTTTTCCATGTTTGTTGGCCTCATATATGTCATCTTTTGAAAAGTGTCTGTTCATATCCTTTGCCCACTTTCAGATGGGTTTGTTTGTTTTGTTCTTGTAAATCTGTTTTAGTTCTTTGTAGATTCTAGCTATTAGCCCTTTGTCAGATGGGTAGATTGCAAAAATTTTTTTCTTATTCTGTTGGTTGCTGGTTCACTCTAATGATTGTTACTTTTGCTGTACAGAAGCTCTGGAATTTAATTAAATCCCATTTGTCTAATTTTGGCTTTTGTTGCCAATGCTTTGGTGTTTTAGTTATGAAGTCCTTGCCTATGCCTATGTCCTGAATGATTTTGCCTAGATTTTCTTCTAGGGTTTTCATGGTGTTAGGTCTTATGTTTAAGTCTTCAATCCATCTGGAGTTAATTTTAGTGTAAGGTGTCAGGAAGGGTTCCAGTTTCTGCTTTCTGCAGATGGCTAGCCAGTTTCCCCAACACCATTTATTAAATAGGGAATCCTTTCCCCATTGCTTGTTTTTGTTAGGTTTGTCAAAGATCAGATCAGGTTGTAGTTGTGTGACATTGCCTCCAAGGCCTCTGCTCTGTTCCATTGGTCTATATCTCTGTTTTGGTACCAGTGTCATGCTGTTTTGATTACTGTAGCCTTGGAGTGTAGTTTGAAGTCAGGTAGCACGATGCTTCCAGCTTTGTTCTTTTTGCTTAGAATTGTCTTGGCTATGTGGGCTCTCTTTTGGTTTCATATGAAATTTAAGGTGGTTTTTTCCATTTCTGTGAAGAGGGTCATAGCTAGCTTAATGGGGATAACACTGAATCTATAAATTACTTTGGGCAGTATGGCTGTTTTCACAATATTGATTCATGCTAACCACGAGCATGGACATGTTTTTCCATCTGTTTGTGTCTTCTCTTATTTCCTTGAGCAGTGATTTATAGTTCTCCTTGAAGAGGTCAGTCCTTTACATCCTTTGTTAGTTGTAGTCCTAGGAATTTTATTCTCTTTGTAGCAATTGTGAATGGCAGTTCATTCTTGATTTGGCTCTCTTTAAGTCGATGATTGGTGTATAGGAATGCTTAATTTTTGTATTTTTAGTAGAGACGGGTTTTCACCATGTTGGCCAGGCTGGTCTCAAACTCCTGGCCTTAAGTGATCCACCTACCTCAGCCTCCCAAAGTGCTGGGATTACAGATATGAGCCACTATGCCCAGCCTTCCCACTTTAAATCTTTAATCTTCTGATAAATGAGGATTTTTCAGATTGATTACTCTATTGGTTTGCTAGGGCTGCTGTAACAAAGTACCACAAACTCTGTGGCCTCAATGACAGAAATGTATTTTCCCATAGTTCTGGAAGCTGGAAGTCCAAGATCAAGGTGTCAGTAGAGTTGGTCCTTCTGAGGGCTGTGAGGGAGAACCTCTTCTATGCCTCTCTCCTTGTCTTTTATGTCTTTTTACATAGTGTCTTTCCTCTCTTCCTATCATTGTGTTAAACTTTTCTCTCTGGAAAAGAACATGAGTTATATTGGATAAGGGTCCGCTCTACCTCATTTTAAAATTTAGTACCTCTGTAAAGACCCAATCTCCAAATAAGATCACATTATGAGATCGGGGAGATTGGAACTTCAAAACATGAATTTTGGTAGGGAAGACACAATTCAGTCTATGATAATAACCTTATCAATAACTTCTCTTGGGTGCTACTTCTGTCCCATATTGCTCTTTGTCATTGCTCTTTAGTTTGAGAAATTTCCAAATTCTTTGTGAGGCTGAGTCATCTGCTTGACACACCTTTCCTTTTTTTTTTTTTTCCAGAAGTTTGGCTCAATTTAGTCTCTGTTCTTGGGCTGTCATTACTTTTTCTGACTCTTTCTTGATCCATTGAGGGGAAATTCTGTCACTAGTTGGCTGTTCTTGTGCTTTTGCTGCGTTTGTCTTGGTTTTTGAACAAATTCCAAAAATAATCCTTCGTAACCTGTAATTTTATCTCCACGTTGTCTTTTGTTTTGCTCCACATTGCTGGAACCATGTCAGAAAATTCTCAGAGTAATTGATCAGCATATACTCATGGCAGGCCTCTAAAGGTTATTTCATTCTTAGGCAGATGCATCTGTAATTTTGCAGCTCTCAGTACACATGGCTTCCAGCCTCAGGGCAGAAACCACTTTTGGGCATAGCATGGAACTCATGTATGAAACTGGCTTTAGAATGCTGTATATTTGCATGCTTAGAAATTTTGTTTATTTCAATTCAACAAATATTATTGAGCACCTACTATGCATCAAACCCTGGAAATAAAATAATTCATAAAGTGTGGTTGCTGATATTCAGAAGCCCTTGATCTAGTAGCGAAGACAGATCTTGATACGGTGTGGCAAGTGACACTCAATGATAAGCATAAAATGTTATGCAAGTTGTTAAGTTTTGGATTTTATTTCATTTTTGAGACAAACTTAGAGCTTATTTATTTTTTTGAAGTTTTTTCATGGCTGTTGGTCCAGTATATTAATGATGATTTGACCTGATGTCATGGATTTCCAGTGCTCTTAGGGTATATTAAAAATCTTCAGAGTAGGCTGTTAGGGCTTGCGTGACCTGACCCTGCTCACCTCCTCTGCCTGAGCTGGACTTGTACTGTTCCCAAGACAATGTTTTCCTACAACACTAGTAGACTTTCAGTTGGTGAAGGCTCTATATTTTCTCCCATTTCAAGATCTAAGCACAGGGTCCTTCTAGCGATATGCTTGTCCGTCTCACTTGGCCAACATCTTTTCTTCCTCTGGCCTTTGGAATAAAAGCCACTTCTTCAAAAGGGGTTCTGCTGGGATCCCCTCTGTGTATCTCAGTTCATTCCTCTGTGTTACTTTTTTTCCTGCACCTTTCTTTCATCATGCTTACAATGGTTTTTGTCTACTTATTTGTGAGATTAGTTCTTTTATGTCTATTACTTCCACTGGATTATAAGATCTATGGGGTAGGAAATTGATCCCTTTTGCTCGTCATTCTGTGCCCAGCATAGTGTCTGACTCAAAATGAGATCTGTTACAATTTCCATCTTAAATCTTTTATGTCCATCCTCATGTTCTCTCCTTACACACAAATTAAAGTGTCCCAGGTGGCAGTTACGTCCATGTCCTCTGGCTCCAAATCTCCTGCCTTGTGCTGTGGTTACATTCTGAGATCATCTGATTCACTCGTATGGCTAGAGATCTACTTCCGAAAATTGTTGTATGGATGTAGCTTCCAGAATGAGATCCTGTGCTGATATTTATGTTTTCCTTATTTTTAAAAAATACTACCTTGAGGTAAAGGAGACAAAATTATGTGAAATTAAATAAACTGTTTGTAAACATTATTCCTACACTTAGAGTAGGTTTATCTAAACAAATGGTAGTGGTAGCCTGTTTGGGATGACATGCGTCCCAGTCAGAAAATAGGCTTTGTCTTATGCCAATTTCAGAATATTATTGGCAGCTGCCTAGGGTGCTACGTTGCAGATTTTGTGTGAAGTCCTGTCTTGTCTCACAATGAAAAAAAAAATGGCATCGTTAATTAGCAGAATAGGGAGGAAAGGCAGCACACATACAGACCTTATCCTATTGCCCCAGGCCTCAGAGATGGGTTAACTTACTAGAGTAACAAAATTGGAAATCCCACTCAGTATTTTCAGTAGATGCTGATCGATGAGTTTTTCCCTCATTCTTTTCTTTCTTTTTTTTTGGGGGGGGGGGATGAGTAGCCATACGTTCCCTCATTCTTTTCAATCTACATGTAATTTACAAACAGTGAAATCTACACTTTTTAGGATAGCCTTCTGAGAGTTTTGACAATACACATAATTGCGTAACAACCTTCATGCTGTCAAGATACAGAAGAGTTTTTTACCCCCCAAAGTTCCCCCTTATCCTTTGTAGTCAGCTCCTCCCTTCACCTCAAGCCCTTGGTAACACTAATTTGCTTTCTGTCCTTACACTTTTGCTTTTGCAAGGATGTTATATAAATTGAGTGAAAACCCTATAGCCTTTTGAGGCAGTCTTCTTTCATTTAGCATAATGCATTTGAGAGTTATCCATGTTAGGTTTTAATTCAAGGTTAGTTAGGTGATTCAATCAATGAAATAGATATTCATTTACTAATTTAAAAATATTTACTGAACTTATTGAAATTATGATCATTAATATGCATGATCATAATTTAAATAAGTTTCATAAGTGCAAATAAATATCCATAAGTATGGTCTTTTTCCATGCCAAACATTGTCTCTCTATCTATCTATCTATCTATCAATCATCTATCTATCATGTATATCTCAAGGTAAGTTATAAAACAAATTCTAAATGAGTGCTTAGAGGCAGTAAGTTCTGAAGGAGTTTGGAGGAGGGAGAGGTCTTTGTTTACAACTGGGGGTGTTTTTATAACAGAGATGGCATTTGAGTGAGCCTTGGAGAGTGGCTAGGACATTCCTTTAGAACTGTTGAACACCGCTAACAAAGCATTTAAATATTCTTATTTTGCTTCTCAGGAGTCCATTAGGCCTTTTTCACTTCCAGTCAAACCTTATAGCCATGCACAAGCAGGAAAAAGGATACTTTGGACAGTGAGTGGATTTTTTTAAATCAATTTTTACTATAATGAACATTTATTAACCGTATACTAGTTGTAAATGTCAATGCAAAGTGTTCTGGGGAATACAAAGGTGAAGACATTTTTTTACTTACTTTATCTGTTACTTACTTAGATTACACTTTTCTTTATCTTCATTTGCTCCCTTTCTTCTATCTTGTTTTATAAAGGATTTGAATCAACTTCCAAAACTCCTCATAAAATAAATTATTAAAAATATTTGGACAAAGAAATAATATGAGTAAAAAAAACACACCCCTAACAATCCAGGGGTAAATTTACCTGCCTCTCAGGAATGTTTGCCAGCTTATTTTATAGAGATACTAGAGATTGAGTTATATATTTTTCTGGAGGCTAAAGTAAGTAGGGAAATGAATTCAGTTAAAAAACCCATATTGTCCAGAAGAAAAAGACAACCCACTTGTTTAAGGTTTTCATCCTGCTGAGCTGAGAAAAGATTTCTCCCTTGGGTCTTTATAAAAAAATACTTTTTTTTTAAATTCAGCGAATATCTTTTTGGCTTCCATCCCAGCAATAAACACAAGAAGAGTAAAGTTAGCGCAGCTGCTTCTTGCAGCATCCTTCCACACAAGCCAATATTGGAACAGCAAAGCTCCATTATGTCAAGTAAATCTGACAACAGTCAGAGTGATGCCATCCAGATACACAGTTCTCAGATGGTGTGCTCTGATCCAAGGGCAAAATTTATCATTTCTAGAAAATAGATGAATAGCATGTCCTTCAGACAATCCTCCATAAACATCTATTCTCATAAATAGGGTTTTGATAGGATTTGGACAACAGAGACTTATCTGACAAGTAACTAGAATACATCCATTCAGTGTTTCCATGAAGAGCTGATACGCATATTTTGACAACTGATCACACAGTAGGTAGGATAGGATTGTTAACTGAAAATCACGAAGACCATATAAGGTATGTTTGAATAGGGGTTATTCTTTGCCTGGTACAAAGGTGCCCTTATTCTAGAAGAAGGTGCTGTGCTGAGACCTTTAAGTGTATTCTGTGCTCTGAACATCCTATAGAATCTCTATGGTGGCTTCTATTTTGATGCCCATTTTACAGAAAAGCTAGCTTACATTTTGAGGAGTTCAGTGATTTGTTCAATTTACAAGCATGTAAGTAATAGAGCCAGGATTCAAAATAAGGTCTCGGCCGGGCGCAGTGGCTCAAGCCTGTAATCCCAGCACTTGGGGAGGCTGAGGTGGGTGGATCACGAGGTCAAGAGATCGAGACCATCCTGGCCAACATGGTGAAACCCCGTCTCTACTAAAAATACAAAAATTAGCTGGGCATGGTGGTGTGCGCCTGTAGTCCCAGCTATTCGGGAGGCTGAGGCAGGAGAATTGCTTGAACCCGTGAGGCAGATGTTGCAGTGAGCCGAGATTGTGCCACTGCACTCCAGCTTGGCGCCTGGTGACAGAGTGAGATTCTGTCTCAAAATAAGGTCTCTCTGGAAGCAAAAGCCTCATGAATCTTCGTTTGCTTAAAAATACTTAAACATAAAAAAATTAAGGTATTATACATTGAACACTCACATTCCCGTTGCCCAGTTATGGTATAAAGCATTAAAAATACAGCTGACACCCCTGCACATTCTTCAGGGATCTCATTATCCTCTTGATTCTCTTTCCCTAGAGATAGCCCCTATTGTTGTAGTTGGTATCACTCTCATGAATGTCTTTATAATTACGTATCATTATGTATAGCCCTAAATAATATTGTTTTGTGTATTTCAAAGCATTAAATAATTGATACCATGTTGTATGAATCTTTCTTTAACTTTTTTTGGTTTAACTGTAAATATTTGTTTTATTTTATTTTATTTTTTGAGATGGTCTTGTCCTGTCACCCAGGCTGGAGTGCAGTGGCACAGTCTCAGCTCACTGCAGCCTCAACCTCCTGGGCTCTAGTCATCCTCCCACCTCAACCTTCCTAGTAGGTGGGACTACAGATGCATGCCACCATGCCCGGCTAGTTTTTGTAATTTCCAGTATAGATGGGGTTTTGCCATGTTGCCCCGGCTTGTCTCAAACTCCTGGGCTCAAGTGATCCACCAGCCTCCACCTCCTAAAGTTCTGGGATCATAGATGTGAGCCACTGTGCCTGACCTATACTTTAGTTTTATCCATCTTGACAGATGTAGTTCACATCCAATTATTGTCACTGCTGGATAACATTAAATTGCAAGACTTGCATTTATTCTTCTATTGATGGTTATTTGAGTCATTTTCAATATTTTGCTGTTATAAAAATGCCATTCTGAACATTCTTGTCCATATCTCCTGGTGGATATGTTTAAGAGTTTCTCTAGGATAGTGGGATATTTTAGAATTGCGGGGTTTTTTTATTTTATTTTATTTTTGAGATGGAATCTCCCTCTGTCACCCAGGCTGGAGTGCAGTGGTGCGATCTCAGCTCACTGCAACCTTCGCCTCCTGGGCTCCAGTGATTCTCCTGCCTCAGCCTCCTGAGTAGCTGAGATGACAAACGTACACCACCACGCCAGCTAATTTGTATATTTTTAGTAGAGACGGGGTTTCACGATGTTGCCCAGGCTGGTCTCAAACTCCTGGCCTCAAGCGACCCACCCGTCTTGGCCTCTCAAAGTGCTGGGATCATAAGCATGAGGCACCATGCCAAGCCAGTGAACCTTCTTTGTCACAATGATTAGGAGGCACTACTGGCACGTAGTGGGTGAGGTCAAGAGAAGCTAGATGTACTGCAATGTATGACACATTCTTATAAACAGGAATGTGTCCTGACATCTTGTGACTTTGCAGTATTTTGCCAGACATTCAGGTGTAAAATTTGTAATTGTCTGAATCTATAAAATAAATTTATTTTACATAAAAACACAAAATACTCTACATAGCTTTAATCCACATGAGTTTTCCAAGGATGTAGCTGACATACATTTTTTAAAAAATGTACTTTCAGAACTTTACCAAGTATTTGCTATTCTGGAAAATTATATCATCAACAGCAATTCTACTCATGTACTTGAGTTACACATTCAACATGCTCGTCCTAGTCTGCCTTAGCAATAGACGCATTATGTTGACACTACACAAAGGTGTGTTCTAGTTTAGTTAACTAAGCATTTCCCATTGACTAGAAGAAAATATTTGCAAATCATAAAATTCATAACTCAAATTCCTTATAAGGGATTAATACCAAGGATATATAAAGAACTCTTACAACTCTGTAAAGAAAGAAAAACCCAAGCAACATTCTTTAAAAATGAGCAAAGTATTTGAGTAGACATTTCTCCAAAGAAGATATATAAATATCCATCAAGCACAGGAAAATATGTACAACATGACTAATTATTAGGGAAATGCAAGTCAAAACTGAAATTAGATACCACTTCCACACATTAAAGTGGCTGTTACCCAAAAAGCAGGAAGTAAAAGTGGTGAGGATAGGAAGAAATTAAAACAGTTTTGCTCTGGGAATTGTCATTGCAATTGGGAAAGTAAAATGGTACACTGCTGTGGAAAACAGTATGGTGGTTCCTCAAAAAACCAAACATGGATTCAGGATCATCATGGCGGATGGGAGGTAGGACTAGATTACAGCTCCAACTTGGATGGACAGAGCAGCATGCGGAGGCTCACATCCTGCATTTCAGCTCCAGAATGACTGCAGGAATAAATCAGGAATCCCGAAAGGACCATCTGACAGGACAGACCCTCTGAAGGAAGCAAACTGCTCCTGTGGGGCCCAGGAGACACCCCTAATACTCCACAGTGAGACCCACCCAAGGAAAATCTGAGCTCAGACATGCCCAGTGCTGCCCCCACCTGATAGTACTTCCTTACCCAACCCGGTAGCTGAAGGCAAAGGGCATACACTCTTGGGAGTTCTAGGACCCCACCCGCTGTCTGTTCCACTTCATACTACCACAGCTGATGCTTTCTGGAAAGTGCCACCTCCTGGCAGGATGCCAACCAATGTAAAAATAGAGCTTTAAACCACCAGAGCTAGGAATTGTCACAGTCAATTTCACCCCCCTGCCACCTCCACTGGAACAGGTGCTGGTTATCCACAGCTGAGAGACCCTTAGACAGTTCACATCACAGGACTCTGTGCAGATAACCCCCAGTACCAGCTCAGAGCCTGGTAGATTTGCTGGGTGAATAGACCAGAGAGAGATAACAACCTCTACAGCTCAGCTCTCAGGAAGCCACATCCATAGGAAAAGGGGGAGTTCTATATCAAGGGAACACCCCGTGGAACAAAATAATCTGAACAACAGCCTTTAGCCCTAGACCTTCCCTCTGACAGAGCCTACCCAAATGAGAAGGAACCAGAAAACCAGCTCTGGTAATATGACAAAACAAGGCTCTCTAACACCCTCCAAAAAATCACCCTAGCTCACCAGTGATGGATCCAAACTAAGAAGAAATCTCTGATTTGCCTGAAAAAGAATTCAGGAGGTTAGTTATTAGGCTAATCAAGGATGTACCAGAGAAAGGCAAAGCCCAATGCAAGGAAATCCAAAAATAAAAACAATAGAAGAAATGAAGGGAGAAATAGGTAGCAGAAAGAAAAACAATCAAAATTTCAGGAAACTTTGAACACACTTAAAGAAATGCGAAATGCTCTGGAAACTCTCAGCCATAGAATTGAACAAGTAGAAGAAAAAAATTCAGAGCTCAAAGACAAGGCCTTTGAATTAACCCAGTCCAACAAAGACAAAGAAAAAAGAATAAGAAAATGTAAACAAAGCCTCCAAGAAGTCTGGGATTATGTTAAACAACCAAACCTAAGAATAATTGATGTTCCTGAGAAAGAAGAGGAATTCAAAAGTTTGGAAAACATATTTGGGGAAATAATCGAGGAAAACTTCCCTGGCCTTGCTAAAGACCTAGACATCCAAATACAAGAACCACAAAGAACACCTAGGAAATTATTCACAAAAAGATCATCACCTAGGCACATTGTCATCAGGTTATCTAAATTTAAGCCAAAGGAAATAAGAGCTGTGAGACAAAAGCACCAGGTAACCTATCACGAAAAACCTATCAGATTAACAGCAGAAGATGTCAAATTATTTTCCATAGTAATTAAAAAAATCATGCCTTTCTCTAATGACCAGAGATGATGAGCATTTTTTCATATGTTTGTTGGCCTCATGTATGTCTTCTTTTGTAAAGTGTCTGTTCATATGCTTCACCCATTTTTAAATGGGCTTGTCTGTTTTTTTCTTGTAAATCTGTTTTAGTTCTTTGTAAATTCTGGATATCAGCCCTTTGTCATATGGGTAGACTGCAAAAATTTTTTCCCATTCTGTTGGTTGCCGATTCACTCTAATGACTGTTTCTTTTGCCGTGCAGAAGCTGTGGAGTTTGGGGAAGGATAGCAAAGGGTGGGGAGTTGGGGAGAGACAGCATGGGGAGAAATGCTAGTTATAGGTGAAGGGGAGGAAGGCAGCAAATCACACTGCCATGTGTGTACCTATGCAACAATCTTGCATGCTCTTCACATGTACCCCAAAACCTAAAATGCAATTAAAAAACCATGCCACCAACAGTGTTTTAGAGGTCCTCTTTTTTGTTCCACCGCTTCACCAATACTTGGTATCATCAGACTTTGAAATTCCTGCTATCTATATATATGATGTGAGATTGGTTATGACATAGTACGGATGTTCCACCCAAATCTCACGTTTAAATGTAATCCCCAGTGTTGGCGCTGGGGCCTGGTTTTTGGGTCATGGGGGTGGATCCCTCATGGCTTCGTGCTGCCATTGTGATGGTGAGTGAGTTCTCTAGAGAGCTGGTTGTTGTAAAGTGTGGCACCTCCTCCCACACGCTCTTGCTCCTGCTTTCACCATGGAATGTGCCTTCACCTGCTTTGCCTTCCGCCATGAGTAAAACTCCCCAGAAGCCAAGCAGATGCCAGCACCATGCTTGCACAGCCTGCAGAATTATGAGCCAATTGAACCTTTTTTGTTTATAAATTACCCAGTCTCAGGTATTACTTTAGAGCAATGTAAGAATGGTCTAACACAGGTTCCAGTTTTATTTTAAAACTAGGAATAATCAATTGATCCAGCCCCATTCATTCAATAGTTCATCCTTCATTAATTCAAAATCCATGACTATATAAAAGCCATGCCTATACATAAGTAAATACATATATATATACACACACATTTTTTACATGTGGGTTTGTTGGTTTTTTTCTTTTCTTTTTAAATTGTCATATAATAATTGTACATAATTATGGGGTATATAGTGATATTTTGCTACATATAATATACAGTAATCAGATCAAGGTAATCTTGAATATTTATCATTTCTATATGTTGGGAGGGAATATTAATTAATACCCTCCTTATAATAACTTGAAACTATATTATATGTTACTGTTAACTGTAGTCACTCTACAGTTTTATAGAACACTGGAATGCATTCCTCTTATCTAGCTGTAATTTTGTACACATAGATTTGTTTCTGGGTTTCCTATTCTGTTTCATTGTTTTATTTGTGTATTCAATGAAAATATCAATATATTTTAATACATTCCATGAAAATAGCAGTCTGTCTTAATTATTATAGATTTATAGTTAGTACTTATGGAAGTCTGCATTTTTTCACTATTAAAATATACTGCTTCCCAAAACATTAATATTTAGCAAAGCAGCTTTATGGTGAGCCTTCTAGGATAAATATAAATAAGCCATAATGTTGTCTTCTCTTACAGGATATACACACAGGTAAATCATTATTTAAATTTTAAATGTAGATGTTGGAGGCAATCAAAAGAAGTGAAAGCGAATCTGTCAAAGATGATGACAGAAACTGATGTCAAGCTTTTATTTTTAGATCTGTCAATGATTAGTTTACCAAATTGTCCATGTAGACTACTTCTAGATTATAACAAGATCAACATGCTGAGAAGTACTCTTAATTTTATGCTTTCATTGGTAGGTAGACATGTGTCCAACTTATCTATTTATATAGACAAAAATGGCAAAAAAAAGACACACATCACAATTTCTAGTATTTGAAATCATTATCTGTTCTTCCCAGAACCCATTTCTCTTAATCACGGTGGATGAAGTCCACTCACTCATTGTGTTCCGTTGATGTCACTGTTCTAGTAAGAGCCACATCTGCTCAGCTATCTCAATTGTTTTTTTGGGAAGACAAATTATAAAAAGGATCTGCTTCTCTCAGGCTGATATAGCCTCTGGTTCACAGCATGGTAAACAAAACAGAAGGACAAGACCCATTTGCTCTGCCTATTGATCATGTGCAGGGCACAACTTGAGAATGATAACAGACCGTGCACCTTAGCAGATAATGTCAACTGTAATGTCTGGGGTGCATACATGTTGAGACAAATAAAGTCAACCTTCTCAGTAAATGAAATCAGGACATTACATTGAGATATGTAATCCTGAAAATCAGGATTATATTTGTCTGATGATTATACTTCTGTTGTATTAACACACAAGCCTAAAAATGCACTCCCACCTTGATCCAGAAAGGATTTGAGTTGTTAGAAGCAGTCTTATCCCTTTCGCAAGAAAGTTGAGAGCCAGAGAAAAAATTAAATGTAAACTAGCACATTAGAGCAAGGCTATAGGAGAAGCCGTGGATGTGTGGTAAGGATGGAAATGGTCAATGTGGAACTTCTAAAGTGGGTGGGTGGTTTTGAATATACCACATTCATATTGAGCAGGGGCTAGGCAAGAAAATGCTAACTAATGATTCAGGTTTCTGTTTCTCCACTGCTCTCACAAGACACCTGAGCCCAGTTTTAGCCAAGTAGATAATCCTTCTTCCTATGAAATCAGGTAGGGAATGGAGATGGTGACCAAATGCTTATTCTTTCTTATGTGATTCCTGCAAGTGGAAATGAGAGATGCTGGTGATGACTACCCTCTGGGCCACCAATGATCAGTTAATTTGTCATAATTGCTGCAATTATTATAGGTTGATGACGCTTTAGCAGAGAGGTGATCTTGTTTGAAGGCAAAGAGAATGCTCATTTGACTCTTGAAGAGCAAAATAATTTTCTCTATAGCAAGCTTTACACATATAGAGGGCTTCACAACTACACTAATGTGCAGTAGTCTGAATCTTTGTGATATCCCCAGATTGATACATTAAAACTAAATCCCCAATGTGATCATGATAAGATGGGACCTTTGGGGGGTGATTAGGTCATAAGGGCTAATCCCTCATGAATGGGATTAGTGGTACCCTGATGAAAGAGACCTCAGAGACCTAGTTAGCTCCTTCTACCACATGTGGATGCAGCAAAAAGGTGCCACATCTGAACCAGTGAGTAAGCCTGCACCCAACACTGAATCTGTTGGCACCTTGATCTTGGACTTCCCAGCCTACAGAACTGTGAGTGATACATTTCTATTGTTTGTAAGCTACTCAGTTTATGGTATTTTTCATTATAATAACCCAAACAGACTAAAACACTCTTCAAAAGGGACTACTGTATATATCTGGGCTATGGGGTACTTGGAATACATTATATTTAATAAAAATGTAGTAAATGAATGAATCCATAAATGAGTAAATACCTACCTCTCCATCACCTTGCTTCTTTGGACTCACCCCTTAATGCTCTCTTCTCTTACAAGGTATCACACTTTAAAAGAAAATTTTTAAAATACCTAGTGAGGAGAATCTCATGGTGTAATTTCCTGGATTTTATCAAGTAGTCCATTGATATTTTGGCAATTTCCAAGGAAATATTAATAAGAAAAAACTGTTTTATTTGTGAGAAACATGTATTTCAGAAAGGGAAATGTGTGATTTGTGATTTTTCTTAGAAGCACTATTACTTTTTAACCATTACAACCTTGAAGTCTGCATGGGCCTCACAGGAGTGCACTCATCCGTCCATTTCAGCTAACACATCGTTCATGGAGTGAAGTTCTCTTGCCACTATGACTTATGGCATTTGGGATTATTGATATTCACTACATTTCCCTTTCTGTGGTCATATTATGTGATGTTATATCTCAAATGCACAAAAATGTATTTGTGACTCAGTGATTCATTGAGGTGTAAGAATAGTATGAAGAGACTTCCAGGGTGAAAAGCCTGGAAGTGGTCACTGTCATCCTTAAAATAATAATAATAAAAAAAGATGAATAAATGGAAAATCAATGACTTTTCTTGGCTACATCAAAGAACTGAGGTCATAGAGCAAACTGCCAAACCTGAAACTGGAACACTGAGTACATCTGGGGAGCTACAGTAACTGGGACCTGCTTATCTGGAACAGAAGCCTGTAGTCATCACCTGGTAGGAACATTTAAATGGTAAATTTGAGGAACTGCTGGAAGGCTAGTGTGAGAGTGAGAAACTCCTGGGGCCTCCAAACTGCTTTGGATCTCCCCTTCAGAAACTCCACCAGGTTTGGTGAAAATTCCACTCAGATACCCTCAGGGCCCTAGCAGTGGGAGGGAAGGATTAGCTATGGTCAAACATAAAGGGAGTCCTCTCAATAACTGAGGTCCATTCCCGAGGGGAAAGGACTTTGCCTGTTCACAGTTCTGGAAACTTTCCCCAGCTCTGGGAAAAAGAATTTTTCCCCACTCCAGTCCCCAAATGGGAAAATAATCGACATGGGAAAGGGCTCCAAGGAAAATATTTTAAGAACACAGTATGCTTTCCAGGTTTGCAATAAAATAAATTAAAAAAAAAAAGAACACAGTATGAAGAAACAAAATGATCAGAACCAGGCTCAGATATGAAAGACTTTGGGATTTTGAGATAGGGAGTTTTCTTTTAATCCTATAACTGGAAACTTTAAGAAAAAGAAATCAAAGGAAATGCTATAAAGCAAAAACATTGTAATAAAAATGATGGACTCATCAGTGGGCTTGGCACAACAGAGAAATATCAATGAGCATGAAGATAGGTCAACAGAAATTTTCAAACTGAAAAGTAAAGAGAAAAAAGAATAAAAAACCAACAAGCAAACAGAATATTGAATAACTCAGGGACAATATAAAAAATGGTCTGTGTATAACTAAATTCTAGAAAAAAAGAAAGGAGCAGAGGAAATATTTGAGAGGTAATAATGATCAAAAACTTTCTAATCCAAAATTTATATGGAACCAAAAACAGCCTGAATAGCTGAAGCAATTCCAAGCAAAAAGAACAAAGCTGGAGCCATTGCACTACCCAACTTCAAACTATACTATAAAACTACAGTAACCAAAACAGCATGGTACTGGTATAAAAATAGACACATAGACCAATGAAACAGAAAAGAAAACTCAGAAATAAAGCCACACACCTATTATCTGATCTTTGATAAGGCTGACAAAAATAAACAATGGGGAAATGATTCAATAAATGGTGCTGGGATAACTGGCTAATCATATGCAGAAGATTGAAACTGGACCCCTTCCTTATATCATACACAAAAATTAACTCAAAACAGAACAAAAATTTAAATGTAAGACCTCAAACTATAACTATCCTAGAAGACAACCTAGGTTTTACTCTTCTTGACAATGGGCTTGGCAAAAAAATTTTGGTGAAGTCCCCAAAAGCAATTGCAACAAAAACAAAAATAGACAAGTGGGGCCTAATTAAACTAAAGAACTTTTGTACAGCAAAATAAACTATCAACAGAGTAAACAGACACCTACGGAATGGAAGAAGATATTCATCAACCATGCATCTGACAAAGGCCTAATATCCAGAATCTATGGGGAACTTAAGCAATTCAACAAGCAAAAACCAAATAACCGTATTAAAAGCTGGGCAAATGGCATGGACTTCTCTCTTGAAGACATACAAGTGGCCAACACACATATGATCAGTATCACTGATCATCAGAGAAATACAAATCAAAAGCACAATGAGATAACCTCTCATACCACTCAGAATGGCCGTTATTAAAAAGTCAAAAAGCAACAGATGCTAGTGAGGTTGCAGAGAAAATGGAACACTTGTTCACTGTTGGTGCGAATGTAAATTAATTCACCCACTGTGGAAACCAGCTTGGAGATTTCTCAAATAACTTTAAGCAGATTTATCATTGGACCCAGCAACCTCATTCCTGAGTATGTACCCAAAGGAAAAACAATCATTCAACCAAAAAGACACACACGCTTGTATGTTCATTGCAGCACTATTCACAATAGCAAAGACATGGAATCACCCCAGGTGCCATCAATGGTAGATTGGATAAAGAAAATATAGTATATACACACTGTGGAATACTATGCAGCCACAAAAAAGAATAGAATCATGTCATTTGCAGCAGCATGGATGCAGTTGGAGGCCATAATCCTAGTGAATTAGCATAGAAACAGAAAGCCAAATCCTGCTTACTGTCACTTAAAAGCGGGAGCTAAACATTGGACATACATGGACATAGACATGGGAACGATAAACAGTGCAGGCTACTAGAGTGTGGATGGAGGGGTGAGGTGCAGGTTGAAAAACAACTTATTGGGTACTATACTTGCTATCAGGGTGATGGGATCCATAATCCAAATGTCAGCATTATGCAATACACCCATATAACAATTCTACATATGTACTCCCTGTATCTAAAATAAAAGTTAAAATTAAAAAAAAAAGAAAAAAATATCTTGCCTGTAGAAAGACTAGGATGAAAATTACAACAGATTTTTTTTTTTTTTAAATCAGAAATCATGCAAGCCAGAAGATAATATAGTGAAATCTTTAACAGGTTGTTTAAAAAGACCAAAACCAGGCAACTCTGCCACCTCATCTTTCTAGAATTCTATGTCCAGTGAAATTATCCTTCTAAGGTGAAGGAAAAACAAAGGCTTTCTCAGACAAACAGAATCTGAGGGAATTCATTACTAACAGATTTGTTCTTCAAGAAATGTCAAAAGGTTTTCACAAAGAAGAAAAATGATATGGATACAAAATTTGGATCTATGAAAAGAAAAAAAATTGCAGAAAAAGAATAAAGTATCTTTTTTTCTTATCCTTAATTGATCGAAAAGATAACTCTTTATTTAGAACAATAATAGTAATAATAGATTGGGTGATTATAGCTTGCGGATAAGCGAAATGAATGACAACAATGTCATAAGGGACAGCAGGGAGGAAGTGGGAATATTTCATCATAAGCTACCGACACTGCTTGTGCGGTACTTAGGTGCTGACCAAGTAACTTTGGAAATGAAAGCCCATTTCAAGATGGATTTAGATTATTTAAAAACATACATTGTAAAATTTTAGAGCAACTACTAAAAATGTAAAAGTAAATATAAATAATACATTAAGATAGAAAATAAAAATGAAGCCATATAAAATGCCTAGTTGAAACTAGAATGGTCAGAAAAAGAGAAGTAACAAGAAACAAATAGTACATATAAAGAAGAGAAAACAGTGAAAACGTGATAGTCATTAATCCATTTAAATCTATAATAACTTAAAATGTGCATGGTTTGTGCAGCAAACCACCATGACGCACATTTACCTATATAACAAACCTGCATAACCTGCACATATATCCTGGGACTTAAAAAGTTTTTTTAAAAAGTGCATGGTTTAAATATGCCAATAAAATACACACCAATAAAAATACAGGGATTGTCCCAGTTAATTAAAAGAAAAAAGGACTAAATGGCATATTATCCATAAGAAATCTCCTTTAACTCATGCCTGTAATCCCTGCACTTTGGGAGGCCGTGGCTGGCAGATCACCTGAGGTCAGGAGTTCGAGAGCAGCCTGACCAACATAGAGAAATCCCGTCTCTACTAAAAATACAAAATTAGCCGGGCGTGGTGGCTCATGCCTGTAATCCCAACTACTCAGGGGGCTGAGGCAGGGGAATTGCTTGAACCCAGGAGACAGAGGTTGCCATGAGCCGAGATGGTGCAATTGCACTCCAGCCCGGGCAACAAAAGCAAAATTCCGTCTAAAAAAACAAAAAAACCAAAACCAAAAAAAAACCAAAAACCAAAAACTTATAAAGACTAGGAAAATATAAAAGTAAAGTGATTGAGGAAGCTATACTACTAATTAAAAGAAAACTGGAGTAGGTAGTTATATTAATTTCAGACAAAACAGACTTTAGAACAAGGAAGATTATCAGGGAAAGATTACTGGGGATGAGAGAGTTCAATTCTCCAAGAGGACAGCAATCCTAAATATTGATGCCCCTAAAAACAGAATGTCAAAATACATGAGACGAAACTGACAGAACCGAAAGGAGAAATAGACAAATCCGCAATTACAGTTAGAGACCTCAACAACTTTCTGTTAGTAACTGATAGATGAAGCAGGCAGGCAATCGTTAAGAATATAGATGACTCAAACAGTACTATCAATCAACTTGATCTAAATTTATAAAATGTGCCAACAAAAACCCTTAAAACTCAACAGTAAGAAAATGACTCAATTAAATATTTTTTAAAAAGATCTGAGCACGCATACCTCACCAAAGAAGTTTGCATATAGCAAATAAACAAAAAGAAGTTCAACATCATTAGTCATTATGGAATCACAAATTAAAACCACATGATTTCACGGTTAGACTGCCTATCAGGATGGCTAAAGTCCAGAAGATGTTAATTGCTGGGAAGCAGTTGCATTCTCAGGTATTTACTCAACGGATTAAAAAACTTATGTCCACACAGAAGCCTGCACATGAATGTTCATAGTAGCTTTATTCGTAATCACCAAAACATGGAAGTAACCAAGATGTTCTTCAATAGACGGAGGAATGGATGGCCTATAATACATACCTATATTGTGATATTATTCAATAATAAAAAGAAATGAGGTTTCAAGCCTTTTGAAAACATGGATGAATCTTAAATGCATATTGCTAGTGAAAGGGTAAGGGCTCTATGGCTGTGGATCACGTTCTGAAAAGGACAAAAACTGTCAGAGAGAGTAAACACGTAGTGGTCATGAGGGATGTGGGGGAGGGGAAGCACTGAATAGGTAAAATGTAAGAGTATTTTTAGGTGGTAAAAATGTTCTGGATGATACTGTAATGATGGATACGTTATACTATGTATTTTTTAAACTTATAGAACTTTACAGCACATACAAGTAACTTTAACATGCAAATTTAGGCGGGGTGCAGTGGCTCACGTCTGTGATCCCAGCACTTTGGGAGGCCAAGGTAGGTGGATCACAAGGTCAAGAGATCGAGACTATCCTGGTCAACATGGTGAAACCCCGTCTCTACTAAAAATACAAAAATTAGCTGGGTGTGGTGGCGCACATCTTACAGAATACCTGACCAGTACTCCTCAAAATTGTCAAGGTCATCAAAAAACAAGCAAAGACTCACCAACATAACAGCTAAATGTAGCATGGTATCCCGCATGGAGTCCTGGAACAGAAAAAGGACCTTAAGTAAAAATGAAGGAAATCTAAATAAAGTATAAAATTCAGTTAATAATAATGAATTACTGATTCACTAGTTATGATCAATGACTATTTGTAACTATAACTATAACTGTAACTATAACTATTTGTAACTGACTGATAAGACAATTGGTTGTGGAATATATGGTAGCTCTGTGCTATCTTCACTTTTCTATAAATCTAAAACTATTCTTAGAAAGATTATTAAAAATAGTAATTAAAATAATAAAAATACTACAACTTGAAATAGTGTCATAAAAATAGTGAATGAGGCTCTCTGAAACTGATTATTTTATTTATTATTATTTTTTGAGACACAGTCTCACACTGTCGCCCAGGCTAGAGTGCAGTGGTGCAATCTCGGCTCACTGTAACCTCTGCCTCCTAAGTGATTTTCATGCCTCAGCCTTTGAGTAGCTGGGATTACAGGTGTGTGCCACCATGCCCAGGTAATTTTTGTATTTTTTAGTAGAGACAGGTTTTACTATGTTGGTCAGGCTGCCCTTGAACTCCTGGCCTCAAGAGATCCTCCTGCCTCGGCTTCCCAAAGTGCTGGTATTACAGGTGCGAGCCACCGTTTCAGGCTGTGAAACTGATTTAAAACAAACAACTTAAAAAGGAAAGGATGAACAGGAAGTATGGTGGTGACTACCTAAAAATTGGATTTTACTGGACTGGTACTTCATTGGGTTCCAATCTCCTGGGCTCTGTCTGCTGTCTGCTGCAAGTTGTGATGTGAAGCCATTAAAGGTTTTGGGTTCATTTGCAAACAAAGCCCATGACCTTTCACTAAATTAATTGAATTTTTAAAAAACAAATACAAATCAATGTTTTCCAGTCTGGTGGTATATGGAAGTTGTTTCTAAAGGCAATTTTTAAAAAGGCTAAAATTACAGAGTCATTATTCAAGTTTGCATTCCTGACAGCAAAAAACAGGTACAAGACACATCACTGCTGAGAATTTTGTAAAACCAGATGCAGAGGTGAAAATAAATCTGATTCTCACCAAGAGAAAGGAGAGCAAACTACTGACAAGATTCTTTTATTAGAAGACACTTCTGGCTGCTGTAGATTTTTCAATGGATACCACATGGTATCACTGCTATGATCTCACTTGTAAGCCACCTGACATTTACCTTATACTTGTACAAAACCACTGCTATGCTGAGTACAAATTTGTTCTTGGGCTTATTTCTTAAGCTTCATAAGCTAATACATATTAAGAAACACACATATATATGTATACATATATATGTCTTTATATTCATATATATACACACACATATGCATTTATATAATATATGTATACATATATGTGTGTGAAGAAAGTATGCTCAACATTTTTTCCTATTGATTACTGAAAAATCTTACCATGGAGGGCATAGTCTTAATTTAACCATTATTTTATGAGCCCTGGTAGAGGCTACAGAGTGTGTTGGAATCAGTACCTAAAAGTATCAGCAGAGGCTGCGGCCAAGCAGGGCATTCACTGGGTCTTAATAAGAGAGGTCACACTTAGATGTCAACCCAGAGCTTTAGCCACTGATAGTCATCAATGATCAACAGCATTCTCTAAATTTGATTCAAGATTGAAGAAAATTATGAAAATTGTACATATAACAAAATCATGGTAACTCTGAGTTTATGTCCATCTTTGCAGCAAGGCGTGTGATGAAATGGGAGCTGGCAACATGGCTCTCTCCTTTTCCTCACCTGTGCTAGCCAGAGAGAAAGATGCTCAAGAGAGCTTTTTATTTTTTTGAGATGGAGTCAACCAGGCTGTAGTGCATTGGTGTGATTTCAGCTCACTGCAACCTCTGCCTCCCAGGTTCAAGTAATTCTCCTGCCTCAGCCTCCTGAGTAGCTGGGATTACAGGCATACACACAACACCCAGCTAATTTTTGTATTTTTAGTAGAGAAGGGTGATCTGGTTGAGGTTATTTTCTTGAGAGATTCTCAACTATCAATTTCAGTATATCTTTTCCACTATGTTTGCCAAGCTGGTTTTAAACTCCTGACCTCCAGTGATCCGCCCTCCTCGGTCTCCCAAAGTGCTGGGATTACAGGTGTGAGCCACCATGCCAGGACTTGTTTTTGTTATATTTATTAATCAGTTTTGAAAAGGTAATCTTTGCATATGGTGCAAAGTTTAAAAGATCCAAAAGGATGTGTGTATATATAGAGAAAAGTATAGACTCTCCTCATTCTAGTCTCTCTTTCCCGGAGGCATTGCTACTAGTTTCTTCCTGCATGTTGTATATGCTGTTGACATGAAGAATAAAATAAAAATTTGATGCCTGTGACTTCTTAAATAGGCCAGGTGGACCACTTGCATTTATCACAATTTCCTCCTGAAATCCCCCCAGGAATGAAAATACAGGGATTAAAAAGGCATAGAACCAAAGGGAAAAGAGAATGGGAAATAAAATAGCAGTAACAAAATTTTGAAATCTGGAGAGCAAACAGGTGGTAATAAATTTGTCAGAATGGAGCAATTTGAAACTTAGGTTGACAGTGCAAGAAGCCTTTAAACAAGATAGTTATCCGTGAAGGGCCGTAGAATTTCAGGATGGTGTACTGAACCCATCTGAAAGTGGGAATTCAGAGTAGCTGAACGTGGAAAATGTGGTTGGAGGTTCTGCATAAGATACAGGCAGATCAGCCTCCCACTCCAAGTGTCTGCTTCCAGGTGACATCATTCAACATTCTGGAAGAAGGTTGGGAGTAAACTCCTTAGAAAGCTGAATCAGAGAAGTTCTGGTCTCAGAGGTTTCAGCTGTGGGTATATTCTTTACTGAGAAGTAAAAGCCTATATGCGGAATGATAAGACCACTCAGTTTCCTTCCTCCTGTTGGCTTCTGGAAGGCTGTCGATCAGGTTACACCTTCAAGGAGGAAGTAGAATGATCATCTCTCAGAATCATGGATCAACCAAGGGAAAAGATATACTGAAATTGATAGTTGAGAATCTCTCAAGAAAATAACCTCAACCAGATCACCGTAGTCAAAAATCTCTGCACATGTGCACACCGATTCCTCTTATCTTTGTAGTGCCTCACTACTGAGGATCACCAAGCCACCAAGCCCTGAGGAAACCTCATGACAGACATGATAGAGCAGAAAAGAAGAATCTCAGAGGAAGCATAGACAATATTGACAGCAATTAAGCTTTAAAAATCTGTTATTTATATCCATAGAGACGCAGAAGAAAATACTGCACCATGAAACAGAAACAGGATATTGCAAAAAAGGGATATTAAATGAGAAAGAAAAAATTTGGGGTGGTAAAAATATGATAGGAAAATGTAATATTCTATATAAATTTTGGAAGATGATGTTGAGAGACTCACAAACAAAGTAAAATGAGAAAAGAAACAAGGAACCTAGGGGATCCATTTGGCAGGGTCTGACAGCTGAAGAACAGGAGAGGACAGGGAAAAGAGATGGAGGAATGTTTTGAAGAAATATCTCAATAAAATCTCCAAACCTGAGGTGTATGAGTTTCCAGGTTGAAAAGGCAAACCAAGGATTGATCTCAATAGATTACAAAAAAGATAAAACATTTAAAAACCCATAATTATATAATTTTAGAATGCTTGGGAAAGAGAGAGGATGTTACAAGATGAGAGAGAGAGAGAGAGAGGAATCACATGCAAATGATCAGGGATCAGGCTCACAGCAGCTTATTCAAGAAATCAGGAGGCCAGACAACAGTGAAATCAAAGCCTTCAAAATTCTGAGATGAAATTTTCATCTACAGTGTCGATGACTAGCCACATTATTAATCAAATTATGAATGTAGAATTAAGATATCTTAGGTCTAAAATTTTATCTCCTTTGGCCACTTGGTTGCTGGTTCAGGAAGTTACTGTAAAATGAACTCTATTGAAACAGAGAAGTAAAATAGAAAAACAAAACAAAACAAAACAAAAAAACATGGGATGCAGGAAATATCAGGGGAAAAAAGCAGTTAAAGGAACTGAAAATGACTGCCTCTAGGGATTTGCTGTTAGGAATTGGTATGGTTTGTGTCTATGTCCCCACCCAAATCTCATGTTGAATTGTAATCCAA
Source organism: Sapajus apella (assembly GCF_009761245.1). Lineage (NCBI taxonomy): Eukaryota > Metazoa > Chordata > Mammalia > Primates > Cebidae > Sapajus > Sapajus apella. The sequence continues at coordinate 22,306,645 of NW_022436952.1, read as the reverse complement.
ATTGTATTTCCCACGTGTAGAGGGAGGGACTTGTAGGAGATGATTGGGTCATGGGGGCGGCTTCCTCAATGTTGTTCTTGTGATTCATGAGTCAGTTCTCATGAGAGCTGATCGTTTTAAAGTGTGGCACCTTCTCACTCTCTCATGTTTCTCTCCTGCTGCTTTTTCAAGAAATGCCTTGCTTCCCCTTTGCCTTCTGCCGTGATTGTGAGTTTTCTGAGGTCACCCCAGCCATGCAGAACTGTGAGTCAATTAAACCTCTTTTCTTTATAAATTACCCAGTCTCAGGTAGTACCTTTATAGCAGTGTGAAGATGGACTGATATATGACTATTGAGACGTAGGGTAGGGAATATTTCTTTTTTGTTTTATTTTAAGCCATACAGAACTATTTGATTTTTTAAACATAAATAAATAAATAGATAAATGAGTGAGCCAACAAATCTAACACAGGTGAGAGATGAAGAGAACCCTGTAGGATGATGATGAATAGAGGTCCCAGGGACAGAGAGGCTAAAGGACAAGCAGCTCAGGTTTGAGCAGGAGGAAAAAGGGCTGTGGTCATTCCTGATAGCCTGCCTACCATTGCAAATTGGTGCTTCCTGATTTAGGAGAAATCGAGCGTACAAAAAATGACAAGATGACTGTAACTGAAGCTTCATTGAGCCGGGTACTGCTAGCTAAGCACAAGACTGTAAACAATATTATCTCAGACTATGAGATAAAGCATTGTTACTGATTTAAAATATACTTTCTTTTTTACTTGTTTAAAAAACAACGATGATTTTAAAAAAGTTCGCTGAAGATTGTTATGTCAAATGTAAGCCAAACTTAACTATGAAAATGCCTATGCTGGCTGGTGTTTCCTTTGGAGAAGCATTTAGGGTCAAACATCAGTTCTGACTGGTTGCTGGTTAGGCGTCCTTTGTTTGTTTTTCTTTTTCCATATCACATCTATTTCCATGGAAAATGTAAGCCTAGTCCTAATAGAGGGGTTTCCACTAATAGCTCAGGGTTTACCAGCATCATCTAGAAACTTCCATAATAGATGCAACCACCCTTCCTCATTTTTGCCGTGTCAGGGGTTTTACACTGGTGATGTGGAATGTAGGGATAGCAGTGTGTTCTTTGATACTTGGGAACTTTCAAAATACCACTTTTCTTTTTTTCCCCACTTGATAGTTGCATTAAGTCTCAAGGGAAAGCCGGTCTTCTTTGAAAATCAGACTGGGAAACTTTGTTCTAATGCGCTAGTAACTCTTGTTTCTTTTTCTGAGTGATTTCAGACCCTCCAAATCTCCTGCTGAGGACTTGAGATGGCAGAGGCAGAGGATAACATGTCTGGCTTATCCTCAGAACATGCAGTCATCAGAGGCCCACTGCAAGATCCCCAGAAGGCAGCATAGTATAGCTCAGAGCACATTCTCTAGAGTCAGATGGGTTGGGATTGAGTCCCATCATTGCAACTTATTAGCTGTGTGACTTTGACCTTGGAGAAGTTGCTTCTATTCCCTGGGGTCCATGGTCCTCCTCTCTAAATTGGGGTGCTATCAGCATCGACCTCACGAAGTTATTGTGACATTTAGAATGATGCTGGGCACATAGTAGGCATACATGTGCTATATGGCTTACAAAAGTCAGTTGTGTGGTGATAGCACTCAGCGCCACATGTGGAAAATGGTTCTGACAGCTGACACTCTGAGAAGCTCATCTTCATTTCAGGGCTAAGCAGAAGCCAACTGATAGATTCATGGTGATGGGAGGATTCGTACAAAGTATAGGAGGTGGGGCTAGAGCAGTCTGAAAGTCTTCTCCACTTCCCTGTAACATGTTCAAGTCTGAGTCACATGGCCTTTAGCTGGTTAGCTGAGCTCAAGGGCTAATGTTGTATGCCCTGAGCTCAGGGCCACGTATCAGTGTTGCTTGGAATCCACATTTTTGTGGCCAAGGTGGGAGCCAGTTTCTAGAAGCCTTAACTCCATGATGAAATGTAATCTATGGAATGGAAAAATATAACAGCAGTACTGATGTTTTTCCTTCTGTGCTCACTCAGAGCCAAGCCTGCTGGTGTCCTTTGGGTAATGAGGAACTCCACATTTTCAGATGAAATCCATACTTAAACAACAAAAACAAAAACTTTGAGCAAATTGCGCAGGAAGGAAGCGTGTCTCTTGGTGCCAGGAGGCACAGAGGCACAAAGTACAATGTGCTTAGAAACAAGCAGCTCACAGGCACATACTCACACCTTCTGCTGGGTGTCTCATATGCCCTAGCTACCAGAAGATGGGAAGATGCTCCCCCAAGAGAGCAGCAAGCTAGCTGCAACGCTGGGCTCCTCAGCCTCCAAGGTGAAGTCTCAATGGGTTCAAATGCATTTCATTAAATGTTCTATTACACTAAAATTACCATATTGTAATGGAACAGACTTGGTATTGTTTTAAGTCCAAAATCAATGTGCTAACATTAGTTATCCTTATATTAATGTAATAACATTAGTCTTCTTTAAAAAAGAAAAATATCATGTGAAATATCACCACTCACATACAATTTCTATAAATTGTCTTTGTTTGTGTGCTTTCTCCCCAGGCTTGTATATTTTTACAGAGTGGTAACCAGCCTTTTCGCTTAATATTATAACATAAGAATTTTCCTAAGTTGCATTTAGTTTTATCACTTAAAGATTTTTAAAGCTGCTGAGTATTATCTTACATGCATTCACTGTATTTTAAATGAATAATCATTTACTGTTGGATAAAGTTGCTACTGGTTTTGCATTATAGCAATATTCAGTAATAGTCATACTGACGCTTGTTCTTATTTTTAAATTATTTATTTATCTTCTATAGCACTGCTGGGTTAAAAGATATGAACATCTTTATGACTTTTTTTTTTAACTGAATTAAAAAACCATGCTTTTTCAATTAAATATAGAAGTTTGGCCACATGCATTTATCTGTCCTTTCTGCTGAGATCCCACTAAGGTGGAAGAGGAAAGGGAACCCAGGACATGTTTGGAAAGCCCAAGGAAGGTATTGCACTGAGTGGGCAAGCCGCTGCTGGAGAGGCTGCATGATGAGCCCCTTAGAGTAGGTGCAGAGAGAGTGAGGCCAGCTGAGCTGTGCCTCTCCTCTGTCCCCACCAAAGGCCAAGCACGTGGTAAAGCTATTGTGCAGCCTCCAGCCCTGCCCAGGGCTGCTGAATACCACCGAGTGTGTCCGGTCAATACCACTTGCATCAAAGGGTTCACCCCCACAAACCTCAAATCCTTGACCCTCAAATCATGACATACAATGAGATGGTTGTTTTAAGCAACTGAATTTTGCCGCACAGTGATAGATAACTAAAGGAGAAGAGGAAAATATAGGAGAGAGCATATAAAAGTATGAACATGAGAAAGTGATTATGAATTCCAGGAAAAGCAGAACATTTACAAAGAAAAAAAAGTAATTATAGAACAGTGCTCAGCTACTTCTGAATGTACCATAATCTATTTAATCTCCTCTGACATTTAATGTTTTCTCTCTCTCTCTCTCCTCTGTGTGTGTGTGTGTGTGTGTGTGTGTGTGTGTGTGTGTATGTGTGTGTGTATTATAAACAAGTTTCAGTGAGTACTCATGTACATGCTGCTGGGATATAGGCAGATCCCTCAAAATATGCCACTTTGGCTTTTGAGAAAACAGCAGAAGCAGGAAGTCCCTCTTACCTTCTCCTCACCCTTTATCTCTTGAAGCAGGCCCTGAAACCTAGTCCCCTTCCTCTAAAGTGGGGCATGAAACCCTCGTTAACATCCTTATCTCTGAAGATACAGAAACACAGAGGAGAATCCGAACCAACAAACCTTGCTTAGTTCCCCCAGCTCAACACCATTAGATCACACCCCCTTTCTCCAATCATACTTCCTCATGACTATCTATTCTTCATCAAATGTAAGCAAAAAAACTGTGCAGTTTTCCCTGTTCCTTTGGGTCTTCATTTATGAAGGCTGTTGTGTCTCATAAAACTCAGGTTAAGTAAATTTGTATGCTTTTCTTTAGGTCATCTGTCCTTTATTATAGGGTCCTCAGCCATGAACCTTGCCATAGTTGTGAAAAGATATTTTTTCTCCCCTACAGGGCCAACTTCCTAGGACAGATTCCTGTGGGGGAATTCCTGGGTCAGGCTGTTTTTCTAGGTCAGGAGAGTATTTATTTTTTATTTTTTTATTTTTTGAGATGGAGTCTTGCTCTGTTGCCCAGCCTGGAGTGCAATGGCATGATCTCGGCTCACTGCAATCTCCGCCTCCTAGGATCAAGTGATTCTCCTGCCTTAGCCTCCTGAGTAGCTGGGATTACAGGCACATGCCACCATGCCCAGAAAATTTTTATATTTTTAGTGGAGACGGGGGTTTCACCACGTTGGCTGGGTTGGTCTCAAACTCCTGACCTTAAGTGATCCGCCCGCCTTGGCCTCCCAAAGTGCTGGATTACAGATGTGGGCCACCACGCTTGGCCTTGATTAATAAGTGTATTAAGGTTCTTGATACACTGCCAGGTTGTTTTTTAGGAGGGTCCCCTACATGCTGAGAGGTTTGTGTCAGTTCCTTGAAAAGACCGTTTTCATATAAGCTCACTGGCACCTTCAAAATGCTGTAATTCCCCCCTCCTCTTCCCTTTGGATATCTTGGTACTTTCGGGCCATTGTGTTTTTCCAGGGCCTTTCATTTTCATCAACTCTTGGATAACCCACCTCTCGTCCTCCTTCCCAAAATACATTTTCCCAGGGGTCCAAACCCAGCCCTTAAATTAGCTAGCTATATAATTTTGAGCAAGTCACTTAAATTAGTTGGAATCCAGGTCCTTCATTTTCAAAGGGAGACAATTTGCCACATTATCTCTAAAGCCCTCTTATAGTTAAAAAAATGTTGAATAATTAGAAATAATCTATATGTTAACAACCAATGTTGCATAAATCATGATATATCCAGATGATGGAATACAATGCAGTAATTTTTGAAAAATGTATTTTTGTTACAGTGCATGGGAACTAACTCATGATACAATGCTACATGAAATCAGCAGGATACTGTATGAATCCCAATTGATGAATGCACATTTTAATATATAAAATTAAAAAGAAATACACCACAAGGCTGGCAGCGGCTTACCGTATGATTGTTTTATTCGTGATATACAGTCAGATAAAACATATTTTGTACAATTGTGAAAATCAGACACTGCAGTAGGATCAGGGTAAGCTTCTTGGTTTCTGGGTAAGCTTCTTGGTTTCTGGGTAGCCTTCCTTGACACCCAGGCAGAATCAGGGCCCTTCATCCTGGCTCCAACTAGATGTACAACACGCTTTCAATACAGCAAATATTACTCTGCATTGCAAGTTGACATATTTGCTTCCTACTAAATTCTGAGCCCACTGAAGGCAAAGTCCTCGCCTTGTTTGTTGATATATCCATATCATGACACTTGTCACTTAGAATACTCCAGACACGCATTGGCTGAATGTTTAATGCATTGGTGGGTGAAACAATTTCTGTTGGAACTATAATTTTAAATTTGACATTGCCTGCTACTTTTCAGTTTCTAAGTTAAATAATCTGAGCACCTCAGATAATACTTTCTTCCAAATGCTTTGTCAAAAACTAGAGTAAATTGCCACCAAGTGCTGTCTGCGAGTTTGGACTGAAAAATTCCTCTGGAGGTGATGGAGGCATCAGACCACCATACCTAGCGGCAGCCATTGTGTGTGCATACATCGATGGCCCATTGCTGGGATTCCTTGTTCACCATGTAACTTTCAAGTCGTAATTTGGCTTCTCATGGAAATGTCAAAACAGAACAAATGTGCTAACCAGGCTAGAGGGCATGAGTAGCTGATCCCTCTGGTAGTTACGTTTCTCATGGCAAATTAATGAATCGGCAAATTTTTGTTTGCTCAGCCTTTCTGAACTCAATTAACTTTGCAACACTGAGACACTTGGATTTGGAGATCTGCAAAGCTGAGGTTGGGATTTTGGACTTTGGCAATCCAAATGGGGAATGCCACGCTTCGAGGCCTGTCGATATGCTTTCTTTTTGTGACACTGTCTATTTACCCTCCCTCAATAGTAGAGAATCAGAGTGCTCCTTGTCAGTTTTGCTACGGAGAAGATACACGGGATGGAAGGACAGCTCCTCGTAGGACTTAGGGCACAACTGAAGAGCTTTGGAGAAACCTTCAGGTTTTGGCACAACAAAGTTTTGACGTACTTAGAAGAAGACCAGGTTAAATTGTGCAATGATTCATCATACAGTCCTCCCTTGGTATATGCCAGAGTTCTGAGTATACCAAATATGTACATGCTCCAGTCCTGTGGTTGGCCCTGTAGAACCCACCTACATAAAAAGTCCTTAGCATCCCAGGAATACTGTATTTTTGATCCTTGCATAAATGGAACATCACAGTTCAAATCCATATTGTTCAAGGGTCAACTATAGTTACACACTACTGTAAAAGGCACTAACTTGTACTAGCCATTTGTATTTCTTACATTCTTGTTCTCTCAATTGTATTTTCTTTGTATCTGTAATCAATCTAATTAAGATTCATGTTTAGCTGTTTTAAATACATCTTACTGCTTTTGTAGAAAAAGTCTTACTAGTTAGTAAAAGCATGCCACCCTCTTTGTTAATGGTTCACCATTTCTTCCATCCCTCGTTTCATAGCTGAAAGGTTCTCCCCTCTGCCACAGTAATGTCTGGCTGGTATTATGACGTCTGCTTTTTAAATCTTCCTCTGCCATTAGCTGCTCTTCAAGTCACTTGATTCTCAAGCCTCTCTTGGCCTCTGTATAGTCCTTTCTGGCACTCTGGGTAGAACTGGACCAAGAGACTTCTTGTCAAAAAGCAGATAGGATCATGCATGGTGCCCCATGCTCTAAAAATCTCTCTTGGCTCTCTGTGGTTTAAGAAAAAGTCTAAATCCCCAAGCTGGTATAAAAGACTTCACAATTTGCCACCATGTCCCACTATATAGCTCATGTCCTGGTCACACTGAGATGCTCAAATTCCTCAAATATGTCTTCCTGCCTCATCCTGCTTCAGTGTCTTTATAACCCCATTACTTCTGCCTGGAATGCTTTCCCCAACCTTTTTGGAAATTTCATTTACATCTTTCAAAACCAAGATGATCCATCATGTCAGCAAGTGTGGTTTCTTGCTCCTTCCTTTGTGTTTTCACAATCCTTTAAACAAATCTATTCTCTAGCAATTACCCCCAATTTTATAAATATCTGTTTGCACATGTTCATTTCTTTCTAGACTGAACTTCTTGAGAGCAGAGAGCTGTCATTCATCTCTGCAGAGCCAGTGCATAACACAATGTTTGACTCATCGTAGATCCTTAATTCATGTTTATTGAATTTATTAATTAAGCCATAACCAAGGCATCACCATCCATTTAATTGCAAATGAAGTCCCACAGATGAAATTAACAGCCTCATTTCTACCAGCCCTCACTGAAAAAGTGATGACAAACACTGAGTGTTTCACACAGTGCCAGCCAAGGTAGAGCAAAGAAAAGCATCCAAGGGCACTGGCCTTGCCCTTGAGGAGGTTACAATGTAGTTGGAAAGATAAAGTTTTCATTCACCAAACAAACTGAGGACAAAGTGAAGAACATTTAAAGCTGTGTTAGTTGTAGGAGGCATGTGAAGTGTCTGAGGTTTGAGGCTGGAAAAATGCAAGCAGATCCCCTCCCTCACATGCTTGCTGCCATCTCTCCCAGCAGTATGGTTGGAAGGTGGAGTCACTTAAAATCCAGTGTGGGAGTAGGTGAGGGGATTGTGATGAGCATCTTCAGAAAGTTTTCTATATGAACTTGGATCAAGACTATTATTGAGGAAAATGTGGTTTGGGATTGGCAATAGAGAAGGCTGGGAGAAAGGCACTCTAGAAAGGTAAAACAATGTAGGGAAATGCTAGATACTGGGGTTCAGAAGCATGCCTAATCTGAATCAAATCCTTAGGCCTCACAATTGTCTGAAGGACTCTGCAGTGCTGCGCAGCCAGAGAGCAACAATACAAATAATTCTGCTCTCTTCTTTTGCTTTACAACTCACACAACGTTTATGCACCTCTGAAATAGTCATTTGGTTCTTGCAACACTTCCATTTGGTGGGCTGAGTCTTCCTTGACCTCATCACCCTGTGCCCCACCCTAAATGAAGGCAGAAACCCTCCTAGAGAGGATGCTCACAAAACACTCCAAAGGCCCCCTGAGCTTCCCTCTGATGAGGCACATTTGCATGCTATTGTGTTTACTGGTTTATCCCTGGGGAAAGTAGATGCCTTTTTTTTTTTTTTTTTTTTTTTTTTTTTTTTTTTATCTCTTTCCAGCACCTGAAACAAAACAGAAGCTCAGTAAATGTTTGCTGCATGAGTGATTAAATGCATGGCTGCAATACAATGTACAGCAATCTTACTTGCCATTCTTACTTACTGTCTCTATCTAACGTCTCATTCTTCAGCTGAGTTCACAGGCTACTCAGCAAGTCCCCAGCAGTGAATCCCAAGATTGCAACCCATCTCAGCATCCCCAGCTCACCAAATACTGAATAGTCAGTGTAGCCCACAAATCAGTTGGACCCACCCTTCCTCCAGGCTTAGAGTTACTGAAGACTGGATAATAAAGATAACAACGCCTTGAGCTTGGCATGTGTGCCTGCCAGAGCACAGAAACAGACATGACCCAGCAGCACTAGGCTCTGCTGATAACAAAGGCTTTCTGAGCAATGGCCCTTCAAAGCAACAAATCAAGACAGACAGCCTGCCAAAATCATGCAGACCCAGCAGATTGAGAATCCCTTACCCACTAAGAAACAGCCTTCCCAGTGCATCCATCACTTAGACAACTCAAATTAGACGGTGAGAACATCAAGGAAGCAGAGTCGGCCTTTATGGATTTAGGAAAGCTTTCTGATTCCTTGGGCAACCTTGCCCCGAGTAACCCCCACTTTCCACCACTCAGTGAGCCAAAGAAATAAATACCCTTATCTGCCTGTCAGATTTCTATTGATCCTTCAAGACTGCTCAGATGCCACCTCCTCTGTGATGCCTCCACTCAGCTCTGAAGAGCACATTGTTAGGTGAAGAGTTGGTTTTGATGCTGTTCTGGGCAAGGATCTAAGTACTATCCAAATTCTGATTTTCCAACCAAACACCTCTTCCCCAAAAGAGATATTCACAAGGACAACTTAGGGGAACAAATAATCCTTTTGCACCCAACACCCCATTGTAGACCTCTCTGAAAGTGTAGGATTGGATTATAAAACTGAGCTTGAAACCCAAGCTGGGCTTTTATCTCTTCCTAAAGTCAAAACCCAAGTTATGGTGCCTTAGCCCCTCTCATTATAGCAATGATAAGTGCATTCAGGTGTGTAGAAGGGCGGTGAGACTGTCAGGCCTGGCCTGATGAGGTGGGCTCTGAGTTCACTCAGTTCTACCATATGTGAAGGTTGCTGTCTTAGCCCATCTTTGTTGCTGTAACAAAATATCACAGACTGAGTAACTTATAAATAGGCCAGGTGCGGTGGCTCACACCTGTAATTCCAGCACTTTGGGAGGCTGAGGCAGCTGAATCACGAAGTTAGGAGATCGAGACCGTCCTGGCCAACATGGTGAAACCCCATCTCTGCTAAAAATACAAAAAATTAGCTGGGTATGGTGGCACGAGCCTATAATCCCAGCTACTTGGAAGACTGAGGCACGAGAACCACTTCAACCCGAGAGGCGAATGTTACAGTGAGCGGAGATCACACCACTGCAATACAGCCTGGTGACAGAGTGAGACTCCTTCGCACAAACAAACAAAAAACCAACCAACCAAACAAACAAAAAAACCCTTATAAACACTAGAAATTGATTTCTCATGGTTCCAGAGGCTGAGAAGTCCAAGGTCAAGGCACCAGTATGATTGGTGTCTGGTTAGGGCTGCTCTCTGCTTCCAAGACAGCACCTTGTTGCTGCAGCCTCCAGAGGGGAGGAATGCTGTGTCTCACATTGACAGAAGAGCAGAGAGTAAGAGAGCAAGAGGGAACTGAACTCACCCTTTTATAATGGCTTCAATCCTACCCATGAGAATGGAGCCCCTGTGGTCTAATCATCTCTTAAAGGTTTCATCTCTTAATACTGTTACAATGGCAATTGAATTTTAATGTGTGCTTTGGAGGGGACAAACATTCAAGCTATAGGAGGTGGGCTGGAGAGGGGAGAAACTGATGTTTTGGCTGATTATTGCTTATCCTTTTCAAATCGAGTGACCCCACTCATACATAAATATGGCTTGGTTAATGGCTTGGAATCTGGCCAACCATATGAGCACAGGGAAGAAGGGCCACTCCCCTTTCAAAGATGACTTTAACCCTTTTACCATCAACCACACATCTATAGAATCAGAATTTTTTTTTTAATTTTCTTAAATACAGTTTATTCAGTTTCTTTTGAAGTATTATTAGTATCTGAAATTATTTCGTTACATTGTTCTTGTCTTTGGCATATGACAGGAATGTAAACTCCTTCAAGATGGGAGCTCTGCCTGTCTTGTTTTCTGTTATATCCCAGCATTAAGAAGAGTACCTAATATTTAATACATATTTGGTGCTCAATAAATATTTGTTGGCTGACTGACCTGCTATCTCAGCAACAGCCACAAAGAATCAAATAACAAGTATAAAGCATTAGAATCAGATCTTTAAGGTGACTCATTCACATTCAACATTCACGTTCTGAGTTGGAACCCAAGAGAGGAGGTTCATCTTCAGGCACCACTCAGCAATCCCCTGTGTGCATCCTCACAGGTAGGTAATATAAAGGGATATGAATGCATCGTTTTTTAAAGAATCAAAAAATATCTAAATAATTGTTTATTTGCTTTTTTTTTTTTAAGATGGAGTCTTGCTCTGTCACCAGGCTGGAGTGCAGTGGTGAGATCTCGGCTCACTACAACCTCCACCTCCCAGGTTCAAGCGATTCTCCTGCCTCAGCCGCCCAAGTAAGCTGGGACTACACGTGTGCATCACCACACCCAGTGAATTTTTGTATTTTTTGTAGAGACGGGGTTTCACCATGTTATCCAGGATGATATCGGTCTCTTGACCTCGTGATCTGTCTAAATTCTTCTTCTAGGGCTTCAGGCCATATGAACCAGTCCCTGCCATTTCAGGACTGAGTCAGGAGAAGTGCTTAGGATTTGACAAGCCTGTGGAGTTTCTCAGGATGGAGCAGGTGCACAGGTAGGGGAGAAAGGGTCATAAAGAAGTGCAGAAAAAAACAAGGAGATTATGGAAGGAGGAAAGAAGATGGGGCTGGGGAGACCACAGAGGGCACAGACCTCTCACATTATTCCAGTAGACTCTAGGGACCAAAAGGAGGCTCAATGGACAAGTACAAGAACATTTGGACCATCTCTAGACTCTGTGAGCTCATGGTTAACTGATGGTGAGATGATTTCCTGCCCAGAAATGCTGGCCTGAGTTTACCTCTTGTTTTTCTCATGCAAAGTTGTCTCACACAGATAGCATGTGAATGCATGATTTAGAATAAATGGCCCAGATGAAGACTCTCTCCTTAATGGTCAGAGAAGTTCCAAAAATTACCAGCTTAGACCAGCGGTGGAGACAGCGTGGAAGGAAACAGATACCTGAACATTGTCCGTGTAGCTGAGAACTCTGGTGCCCTAGAAACAGTCCCCAGCTTTCCCACCCTCAGTTGTAGACCCTGGTTTCATCTCTGGCATTTCAGATCTCACTTGGCCTCTAGCATGACGGGTGTCCTGATATTTGGTCCCAACTGTCAGCTCTATCAGAAGCTCTCTAAAGGGCAGGGAATTGTTAGACCAAACATGGTACATTCACACTCTTGGTATCCTTCCAAGGATGGACACACATGGCAGACTGTTCACTAATAACAAGTCTCTTTTAGGAAATGTGAGCCAATGTGGCTTTCACAAATGTAGAAGCATTAAATTGCCAGGGGTCAACGTTCCACTCCTTTATTTCCCATAAGAGAAAACCCTGAAGCAGTGATTTAAAACAGAGGCATAATGATGGTGCTAAGTGGTTATCTGGAGCAGGGCCCTTCACCAACCAATGGGGCTTGTAACATCAATGATACATAGATTTTTAAGCCACTGAGATTCTGGTGGTGGTTATGACTATAACGTAACCTAACTTATACTAACTTCAATACTTTGCAAGCAGGAAAAAAGCATCATTGTGAAGAGATTTTAATGGCATGTATATTAGTTACTCAGGACTACTGTCATAAAGTACCACAGGCTGGGTGGCTTGACCAACAGGAATTTATTGTCTCATCATTCTAGAGGCTAGAAGTCTGAGAGCAAGGTGTCAGCAGGGTTGGTTTCTTCTGAGGCTGTGAGGGAGAAACTGTTTCAGACCTCTCTCTTCACTTCTGGGATTTTGCTGGCAATCTTTGGTGTCTCTTGGCTTGTAGAAGCATCACCTCAATCTCTGCCTTCATCATCACATGCTGTTCTTCCCACATGCACGTCTGTATCCAAAATTCCCTCTTTCATTAGGACAGCTTTCATATTGAGTTAGGTGATCACCCTATCCACAGATGACCTCATTTCAACTAATTACATCTGCAATGGTCCTATTTCTGAATCAGGTCACATTCTGAGGTACTGGGGGTTGCAAGTTAAACAGACAGCTAATATACAAGTTTTCTGAAGGGACACAATTCAAACCATAACAGTGTAAAAGCATGGGAATATACCATAACATTAGGTTCAAATAACAGGAAAGAAGTTGCACAATTGGGCTGGGCACAGTGGCTCATGCCTGTAATCCCAGCACTTTGGAAGTCTGAGGCGGGTGGATCACCTGAGGTCGGGAGCTCGAGACCAGCCTGACCAACATGGAGAAACCCCATCTCTACTAAAAATACAAAATTAGCCAGGTATGTTGGTGCATGCCTCTAATCCCAGCTACTGAACTCCAGAGTGGGAGGTTGCAGTGAGCCAAGACCTGCTCAGTAGCCTGAACCTGGGAGGTGGAGGTTGCAGTGAGCTGAGATGGTGCCATTTGCACTCCAGCCTGGGCAACAAGAGCGAAACTCCATCTCCAAAAAAAAACGTTGCACAATAAAAGGACCCTAAATATGATACATGAACTATGAAATATATCTGATACATATATTAATACATAGATATTTGCCTATAATTATATTTATATAAAAATATATATTACATAAAATATGTTATATAAAATATATTATATTGTATAATTTTTAAATAATAAGGCTAGTTTTTCAACATTTTACTATTCTTTCACAATGAATATGTGTTATAGAAACAAAAGTGCTGTTTTTAACAAATTGTTGTACTCTCTCTGTTTCTCTTGCTGTACCCGCCTGGCTGGGTCACTTGAGAGGCTACCAATTGTTGGAGGTTTGTGTTTTGCCACTTGTGTTTCTCAGGCAGAGTTGTCTCACACAGATGGTGCATGAATGAATGGTGTAAAATGAATGACATAGATGAAGACTCCCCTTCTTAATGGTCTAGGAAGCTCAAAATATAATCAGCTTAGATCCAAGGATGGAGACAGTGTGGAAGAAAACACAGACTTCTCAAGGGAGCCAAGGACAGATAAAAATAATCTGGACACAGGGAGTGGATGGACAGAGAAGTCCAGGGTAAAGGGCTTTCCAAATATCTCTCTGACATGGGTGCCTTGGAAACCTTCTTGTCCACCACCTAATATCCACCCTCCAAGGATCTATCAGCATCCTACTTCTTCCATGTAGCCTTCCTTGACTCATTCCATCTTCAAAGATCTTCCTCTTCTTCCAGCTTCTACAGCACTTAGAGTCTAGACCAGTAGGTTTCCTGTGGGGTTCTGGAGGCCACATCCCCCATACCAGAAGTATTTCATGAACTATCTTATCTCAGAGGAGGGAGGATGTACAATGCCCCATCCTGGCTTTGACCAAAACAGCTAAAACAATGTAACCTAATTTACGCACTTTGATATACAAAGAACAGGTTCTGCTGCTATAACAAAAATTCTTTTGACAAGCTGCAGTATCTCCTCAGGTACTTTAGTTCTGAAGGACTGGAGACCAAGGTTTTGCCTTCACAGGGGTAGCAGGGTCTTCTGGCATCAGTGAGGGAGAGGTTAACCTTGCCCATCTGTGATTGGGCTGCTAGGGCCTGTCAGCCACGGGTTGCCATAGAGACAGTCATGAGATACTCAACGGTCTTGGCAACTGCACTGGGAGGCCTCTTCTCACTCAGCCCCAAGCAGGCATGTTGCTGAAGACGTGCATCCTGCTCTTTTGTTGTTCAGAGACCTCAGAAACTGCTGCCCTGAGGATCCATGTAAAAAAACTTCTAGTACTTTTGGTACATTTTTCTGCTCTTTTGCCCTTTTCTGGGAAACAATACAAAGACAAATAAAGCAAAACAAAGCAAGAACTCTGTTTGGAAACTTAAGTCAGAGGGGACCTACAGTTGGTGAGCTGTTCAGAGAGGCATTGCCCAGACTCCGGGTCCTGGGGTTGGACAGGGCCTGTCTCCGTTCTGAGATATTTTTTCCTTGTCAGATGGTCATTTACCCAAAGCCTCTAACTGCTGTCAGAATGCTCTTTCTAATGTGAATAAAACCAAAGATAATACTGCCTAGGCAAATGCTAAATGCTCTACTTTATTCTCACTTCATAGATGCAAAAACTGAGGTTCAGAAAGACAAGTTACATGCCTTATATCACGCAGCTGTAGACTCCGAAGATAATGCACTTAGCCCCTCTGCTATTCTGTCTCCTACACGACATTGAAACTGTAACTTCTACTCACTGGTCATCACTCATTCTTTGGGGCAGTGCAGAGTGCTCCGTTTCACAGCTTTTCCCTTGGAGAGAATGTGGGTGACATCTTCAGTGAACTGGTTGTGCCATGGGCCATGAAGAATGCTGCTCAGAAGGCACCCAGTGCCTCCCCTTGCTCTCTCAACTCCAGGCTAAACTTCTCTAGGTTCCCTTAAAAAGGGTAAGAGTTCCTGCTCATTATTCTCGACAAACAAGAGCATCTATCTTAGCTTCTTTCCAGAAAAAGGCAGAAAATCCTTAATTGCTGCTCATCCAGCCACTCACTCCATCATCAGGCTGGCAGAGGTGAAATGGACCTTCTTCACCACACCATTGGCGTATGCCCTGCCTGGTGCCCAGTGGGTGAGGAACAACCTACAAGGCTATACTCGGTCCCCTGGTCCCAGAAGTGGTGGCAGCAACAGTAACAACAGGTCATCTGTCTTTGAGCCGAGTTTGGGAGGACAATTTAGTGACAGATGAGATACCCCATTGGGCATTATTGCCTAAGTGTCAGGCATGGGTTAACGTTTCTGGAATCTCATCTCTTTTTCTGCATTGTGCCCGTGGAGAACAAAATCTATAAGGATGTGGTATTTAAGGTGATGACTGTAGTCTCCTCATCCAAACGGATCATTTTACTGGTGAGGAAACAGCTCCAGTGAGGTATGATACCATGTTTTCAGCCGGTGGCAGCACCAGGAACTAAATTCGGGTCTGTCCAATCCAAAGCCCGCTCCCTTAATCATCAACGCAATAAAGTTCATATTGGTCTCTGACATCGACCAGCACCCTGACTTTGAGAAACCCGTCAAATGGCCATCATACAAGTACCTCACAGTGTTATCTCCATTTATGGAGTTGCTGTTAAAGCGGGAATGGCAGGAAACCTCTCGAACACCGAACTGAGGAAGGAAGTGGCTTTTTATTTGGCCAGGAGCTTCAGGGGGCTAAAGCCTCATTCACCGAGCTCCCCAAGAAGCAGCTTCTTTCCCTTTTTATAGCCTTACAACGCTAAAGGGGAAAATGAGGTAAAACTATATCATTGCTCATTGGCTGGACATCCAACCTTGCAATTTTTTGCTTCATTGATTTGCTAGTTCATATGCAGCGTGAGTGGGAAAAGGCAGGGGAGGGGGCTTACAAAGACAAAACAAAGGCAGTAGATTATACGTTGGCAGATGTATTTCCAGGAGGGAGCCTGGGTCGTGCAAATGTGCAGGATGTGAACCAGTGCTGGGCTCCAGCCGGTAGTGATAACATTCTTTGCAGCTCTTTCAAGGTTTATAGATAGCAGAGACGCTGGGAACCAAAAAGGGAGTCATCTTCTCAGTCTTTGGGCCTCTTTATTGCCTGGTCAGTGGCGTTAGCAAGTCGCCTGACCATGGATTCAAGCTCTTTGGTATTTTATTTCTTTTTCACCCTTCTTCCCATCCAGGGGGGAGGGGAGGACGGGGTGGAGACTGGGAAGCAGAAGGAGGCAAGTGGGTCTTCCCTTTCACTGTGAGTATTAAATGAGATATACCATGTCATGCGCCTATCACCGTGCCAAGCATGGAGTAGATTCTCAGCCAAAGGTAGCCAGTGCTATCAGCAGGGATAAGGATCCAGGTCTCTCTGGGGACCCTTTGCACCATCCCACATCTGGCTCCCTGGTGTTTCCTGTCACAGCAGGGCGTGGCGATATTATCTTGGGCATAGCATGATGCAACAGCAAAAGCTCAGCCCTCAGTGAATTGGTAACTCAGCGAGAGACACAGGAACAACACCCATCTTAAGCATCTTCTTAGTAGGATTGAACCCAGCTCTTCGATTCCTCCTTGAAACCCTCTGCTCTTGTGGTTTCTAAGACAATGATGTCTCTTTATTTGCTTTCCTGAACGACCCTGGACTCCTTCCTAGTTCCCTTTGCTGGCTCTTCATTCTTTTCCAGATCTTTAAATACCAGTGGCCCTCTGTGCTCTTCTCTCTGATCACCAGAGAGACCTTTTCCTAGGTGATTCCATTGCCTCTTGACTTTAGGTACCAATCTGACATGGATGCCCCTGACATTTTTCTCTTCGGCTTTGACCTTTTCCCTAAGCTCCAATATCCGACAACTTATATGAGTTCTACAATTTGATCTTTTCTTGGCTTTTTGAATTGAACATTTCTCAAATTAAACTGTAATTCCTTGGCCGGCGCGGTGGCTCACGCCTGTAATCTCAGCACTTTGGGAGGCTGAAGGGAGCAGATCACCTGAAGTCAGGAGTTTGAGACCAGCATGGCCAACACCATGAAACTCCATCTCTATTAAAAATACAAAAATTAGCCAGGCATGGTGGCAGGTGCCTATAATCCCAATGCTAAGGAGGTTGAGGCAGGAGAATCGCTTGAACCCAGGAGGTGGAGGTTGCAGTGAGATGAGATCTCGCCATTGTACTCCAGCATGGGCAACAAGAGCAAAATCCCATCTCAAAAAAAAAAAAATCTGTAATTCCTCCACCCTAAACTCATCCCTCCGCTGCACCTATTGCACTTACCTTTATTTCCTGTGGTTTATTCATCCGATGAATATTTACTGAGTGCCATCATTCTTCCAAGCATTATTTTAGGCAGCAGTGAACTGTATCAAGAAAACAAAAAGTCCCCGTTTTTGTGAAGCATGTACTTTAGCAGGAGAACCAGAAAATTCCAACTAAAATAAATAACATAATTGCAGACACCAATACCTGTTCCTCCTCACTACATCTCAGTAGAGGACACCGCCACTTGCTAGTTGTTGAGTCCAAAATGCCTGATGTCATTCTTGACTCCTGCTTTCTTCTCACCTTCTCTGTGCAATCCTTCGGCAAGTTCTGTCACCTCTGTCTCCAGAATATACCTGTTTGGAATAGAGTTGCTGGTGGCGAGGGTGTTGAGACTGGGTGGGATCAGGAATAATGACAGTGTATGCCATATGCTGTGTCTGAAAAAAGAAAAACCAACAAAGATGAAAATGTTTTCCTCTATTCTTCAGAGACACGCAGAGAGCTAGGATCGATCTCTAAATATGCTCACTTTTGTTCCTAGGGCAATTCATGTTATTGCTACCCTTTGGTTTTGTATTTCTCCACGTCTCATTCTTTGAGGTGTTGGGGTGTCCTCTGATTCCTTTATTTGCTGCAGTGCAGTGGTGGTACCTGTCTCGCCACTGCACTCTCTCCAAGGCACATCTCAGGCTGGTTCTGTGAAGTCTGACTGAGGCACAGGTGCAGGTCCATGCCTTTCCATGCCCTCACTCACCTCACTGGGATGCCCATGGCCCCAGCTTCGGAGTCGGGGTTTTAGAAAAGTCTTGTTGTGTTCAAAGGAGGACTGTGCATATGTGTAAGTTAGATGGCAACCAAAAATATAGGTATTATATATATGAACACTGGGTGGTCTGCAGGGCCTCACGTGGCTTCCATATTGTTCCCGAGTCCTGACAGTAGTGAAACCTTCTCTGTGACACAAGGTGAAGCTGGGAGGCTCCTCACATTGTCTCCACACCTTCCCGTGTGGCCTCTCTAGATGCTGTCCAGAACCTACCTTCTCTCTTTCCTTCCTTAGTCCAGTGTTGGGGGCGAGGAAGAGAAAGAGAGGAGCCTTGCTTCCTTCTACACGGTCTGCATGAAATCAATCACTGGAGCCCACGTTGCCACCCTTCCTCCAGAGACCTGATATGTCTGATCTCAAAAGCAAGGCTAGATCATATTGTCCTTCTTCTCCTGTGATAATTATGTGGAATAGTTGACTGAATGGTGAAGTTAAGTCTGAGAAAAAAAAAATACCCCAAATAGCAGAATCCCTCTACCAGGTGTGCTTTGTCATGGAGGAAGCCCAGAATTGTGAAAAATGGTTACACCTACATAAATCTAAAACCACTGGGGTTTATAAAGAGTGTCCACGTGCGTAATCTCATTTAGTCTTCAGGCCGATGCCGTGACTTAGCTACAGTTAGTATACAGCGAATAGATGATAAAAGCCGCACTCAGCTGCGGCTTAAATGCAGCTCTCCTGCC
Source organism: Sapajus apella (assembly GCF_009761245.1). NCBI lineage: Eukaryota > Metazoa > Chordata > Mammalia > Primates > Cebidae > Sapajus > Sapajus apella. The sequence goes on along the minus strand of NW_022436952.1, from coordinate 22,287,773 downwards.
TAAGTTCCTGCACGATTCACTCCCAGGTGAAAATCCTGACCTTGATGGCTACCAGCTCCAAATGCCCAACTATCATTGGGTTTCCCTCAAATGGCAACTTCAGGCAATTTTCCTCAAAGCTAATGAAGCTTAAGTTTCAAAGCACCTGCCTTGCACAGACCCCTAGAATGCTGGGAGTCTCTGAGAATTGCAAAGTGTCCCAGGATTGGTGGATCTGGGCTTCCGTCAAATGGCAACTTCAGGCAATTTCTCCCCTTGGCCCCACCTGGACACTCATCGTGGGGGGTCACAGCTTTACTGCCTCAGTACGCCCCTACCTCTTGGTTCCACCTCCTGGAGATAAAGGAGCCATTTGAAGCCTAGGCAGGAAGATGGGCCTTTAGAAAGTGCTGGGACAGGAGCAAGCAGACCAGGTGACTGACTGGGAGTGCGAGTTAGTTGTGCGTTCGAGCTTTGAGGAAGAGAAGAAGCATGAGGCATTCAAAGCATGAGCAACATGAAGGGGATGGTGCTGGGTTTTTTTTTTTTTTTTTTTTTTTTAATTAGACATTTTTTAAGGTGCTGGAGGGAACCTACATTGCTTCTAGGAGAATCTGATCTGATGTTCTGGAAGATGAGAATTTGATCTCATCTTCCGGAAGCTTTTTGAGGATGCCATTGACTTCCATCCTTATCATAGCTGAGAAGTGAAGATGCTTCTGGAAAAGCTCATTCTTTTCAAAGCAGGAATGGTGGGGTGGGGACTCGAGCTGACCTTCTCAGCTGTTCTTTGACAGAGGCCACTTTTCATTTTTCTTGATTGCAGCATGGTTGGATGTAGGTTCAGGGGTGGGTAGGGAGCTGAAGCTTTTAAGATTGGGAGTCCTGCTTTAAGAAAAATAATTGGCTAGAAAAGTAGATATTTAGAGTGAGAAAATGTCAAAATAAATTACTGGAACCTCAGGAATTCAGTCACTATCTTTTATAATCTCTTCAGATAATTTACTAGGAAAAAAAAACCTGAATTAAGAGCACTTCCTGATTGCACCTCATGTTTCCATTGATCCTAGGATGCTCTGCAATTCTCAGAGACTCCCAGCGGTCTAAGGGTCTGTGCAAAGCAGGTGCTTAAACGTAAGCTTCATTCGCTTTGAGGAAAATGTGTTGGAGGAGGATGGGAGGTGAAGGGAGGCCGTAGAGAGGGTGCGTGCGAGTGGATTGCAGGGAAGAGGGCCTATTGGTGGGATTAATTGTTTTCCCTCATCCTGGAAGCATCTTTGAGCTGTGGGGAGGAAGCTGTGGTAGTAGCTGCCGCTGCACAACTGATCACACATTGAGCGATTGGTCATCTCTGCTCAGTAGTCTGCAGATCTAGCAAAAGCCTGAGCTGGCTGAAGGCACCTTACAAGTCCCTGGTAACCTCTTCATTCCAGACTTCAAGTGGTGGCTAGGGAAGGCTCCAAGTTAGAGCAGCCTAAGCTTTTCTTTTCTTTCTTTCTATTTTTTTGAGACAGTCTTGCTGCATCACCCTGGCTGGAGTGCAGTGCAATGGTGTGATCTCAGCTCACTGCAACCTCTGCCTCCTGGGTTTAAGCAATTCTCCTGTCTCAGCCTCCCGAGTAGCTGGGATTACAGGCATGCGTCACCATGCCTGGCTAATTTTTGTATTTCTAGTAGAGACAAGGTTTCACCTTGTTGGTCAGGCTGGTCTCGAACTCCTGACTTCAGGTGATCCACCCACCTCAGCCTCCCAAATTGCTGGGATTACAGGTGTGAGCCACTGCACCCAGCCTAGAGCAGCTTATTTTTCTTGTGCATGGATGGGTCCCTTTGGGAGCGGAGACCCTTTCCTCATTTTTGCAATAGGAAAAAGATACCTCTATTTTTTATTTTTTGCAATATTTCTCTCCCAATGTTTCTGCTTCAGCTCAGAGGGAATGGAGACCCCTGCTTCCTTTACCCATCTTGAGCAGGGCCAGGTGAGGGGACTTTGTTTCTGCCGACTTCACTCACCAACTTTTCACAAAGGCAAGAGGAATTTCTCATATTACTGTCCTGCATTCTCTAAGTGTGTTTAGTGAGTATGACAGGAACCAAGATTATTGGTGCTCAGCATAGTAGGTTCCCGCTTTCCTGGCGGTCCCCAGGAGTCAAGCACACCTAAGGCCCCATCTGGCTTTCTGGGCTGGCTGGGCAGGCACTGAATGTTTGATCCAGAGTCTCCAGCTCACCTGGGGGGTTAGGGAGATTGGTCATCCTTGCTCAAGGGACAAGAGCCTTCAGCTTGCCCTGTAGACTCATTTTATTAGACAAGGAAGTCCTGCTCAGCTGTCTCAGCTTTGAGACTACGCACCAGCCCACGTTGTTAGAGAAACTCTGCTTTGAGAAGTATCAGATGCTGGTTCAGCGGTTCTGGTTCAAAGCTATTCTTTTCTTTTCTGTATTTAATTTCCCATTTGACTATTTTTCCTTGACTGTCTTTCCTTCAGTTAAGAACCTGGAAGGAAGGAGAAATTTGTACCAGAATGCCATATGTACCCTAAACATTCATAAATGCACACATGCAATTTCAGGAGGATCACAGATCTTTCTAAGGAAACCAAGGCACGCCTTTAAAGAGTGCTTCTCAGACATGAATGAGCCTGTAAATTGCAAGGGATCTGGCTGGAATGTTTCAGGTGGTCTGGGCTGGGCCTGAGATCCACATTCCTAACAAGCTCAGAGGTTTCTATTCCCAGGCCTCTAGATCCTTGGTACTCAAAAGTGGTCAAGGGACCACAAGTGTCAGCACCACCTGAGAGCTTCTTAGAAACGCAGAATCTGCCAGATGCAGAGGCGCAGGCGTGGAATCCCAGCTACTCAGGAGACTGAGGTTGCCTTGAGGTGAGGAGTTTGAGACCAGCCTGGGTAACATAGTGAGACGTCTTCTTTAAAAAAAAAAAAAAAAAAGAAGAAAAGAAAAATTAGCCAGTTTTGGTGGTGTACATCTTAATCCCAGCTACTCAGGAGGCCGAGGCAGATGATTGCTTTGAGCCCAGGAGTTCAAGGTTACAATGAGCTATGATTGTACCACAGCACTTCAGCATGGACAGAAGATCAAGACCTTGCCTCTTAAAACAAACAAACAAAAAGAAAACAAACCCAAGCAGCAGACTCTCAGACCCTATCCCAGACCTATGGAAACAGAAATGTTGGCCACCAGTAGGTAGCTGGCTAATTGCTTTCTCATTTTTTTTTCCTATCAGCACCTCCAGGGTTACATTATGTAAACACTCAGGGCAGCACTTGGTTAAATCAGGGGCTTGTCAAGTAGGAAAATCACTAATTTCCCGAAGGAGCCTCAGAGAAGCTATTGGCAGCTGGCCCTCCTCTGTGAGTCGTTGGAGGCTGTAAACGGGACCTTGTGCAATGTTTGTGGAAGGTAATGTGGCTGCATTAATGAAGATGCAGGAGCCTTCACAGAGGTGATTCTTGACTCTTTTAATTGCACCATTTCTCAACTTTAATGCTCCCTCCTTGCCATTTCTGAATTATATAACCACACACATCCAGACGCACACATATCGTAGATTAATTCTCCCACTCAAACTGATAAACTACCTAACACATCATTTATAGTCATTTATCTTTGCCCTAATCTAGCCAAACCCTTTTTTCTTTTGCTCTGTCAGCCACCGTGCTTTAGAAAATTAGTTGTCTTTAGCTTGCTTCCCTACGTTCACTGTTCACGTGAGTCCTTTCCAAAGCTACCTAAGGAAATCGGGGGTTGATCGGATTTCAGGCTCTTTTCTGCATTTTGACTTCATCCTGATGACGGCTCTTTAATCACCAGAATGCTTCAGTATTTTACATACTGAAAGTTGTACTTTGTTCCATCTCAAACAAAATAAGTTTCCCTCACACTGTCTTTTTCCACACTTCTCACTCCCACTCCCACCAGCCCAGACAACTTGTCCTGACATTTAAACGAGATATGCTGTTTTCCACAGCCAGCACCTCTAGTCGTCTTCTCAGCCTGCCTAGTCTCACTCTCGCAGACACCTCCCTTGGTTCCCGAGTTACAGACTCCAAGAGACCCCAGCCATGCTGCCTTAGCCAGAGACAGCATTCTCCTCTCTCACTTCCTCTGGCACAAGGGAAAAGACCCACAGCTTTGATTCTGCCTTGGGGTCCTGCCCATTGCTGCACCAGCCACCTCCCTGGGTTCGTAGACTTGGAGTCTTGCTTGTCCAGGCTCATGAAACCCTGCAGCACATATTCTACTCTAGCTATTGCCTGTGTTCATGTCTGTCTTTGAACCTGCCCCTAGGGTGCTCCTGGAGTCTGCCAGGCTCCTCAGGTCCTCCTGAAACTCACCTCTTGCATTTAAACAGCTGCCTCAGCATTTGCTAGTATCTGCCTGCCTAGCTGGACTTCAGTCTTTGCACTGCTTCTCCCAGAAGGTTCTGTCTTACCCTAGTTCAGGGTCTGGATCCCATCAGAATCCAGATGTGAGCTTCCTTCTCTAGCTGAGCTACCTCCAGGGACTTGGCTTCATCTCTTATGACCCTCCCCAAGTGGAGTTAAATGAAGCTAAGGGACATGAAAGATGCAAGGAGCCCTGCTCATGAAAACCCAATGAGAGCCCAAGAAACCTACAGTGGCAAACCTGCAAGCTCCCTTAATTTGGAATTGGGAATACAGATGTGAGGGGAGAGTTGGCGGCAATCTCCCCTCCATAAACAGCTCACTTAAATACTTAGGAGCCAGCACAATGTTCCATATTGAAGTTAAAAACTAGCTGAAATGTAGGGCCAAGAGAGGTGAGGTTTTAGATTTCAGCCCTTATTCATTTTTATTGCACACAACCAAACATGTTAACTTCCCAAACTTCTTAGTAACTTTCCAAATAAATTATGGCAGAGAATCAGCTCATAGCCTGGGACTGTATCAGAGGCTATATCTGTTGTCAATTTTGTGGACAAAAAATTTGTTCCCTTATAGAGGCCAACTTCATGATCAGCCATTTGAACACTGCTTGCAAAACTCTCACTGAATTCATCTCCTAGACCATTTGCTCCGCTGAGTTCCTGCTCCAAATAAATTGCACTGTCATATTTCTCCACTCCTTGGCTGCAGGGTCTTTCTAGAGAAAGCCATGAGTCAGTCCTGGTAGGTCACCCACAGATCCATACTATTGGATCTCCATGAGGCTTTCACTGATACTCTTCAAGGCTTCCCTTCTTCACCTGGTGAGGAGCTCACTCTTCACACTCCCCAAGCCCCCGACTTCATTCCCGTCCTCACATTGTCTACTGATGACCTCAACTCTTGCTTTACAAAGATGAAATCATTGCAAGTAGGGCAGAGGGGAAAGAAGAAAGAATGCAAATGGGAAAAAGTCAAGAAAGAACATAGTGAGAAAATGAGACAGGCTGAGAGGGGATACTTTGGTAGGATGCAGGCAGATGAGAAAGATCTTCCCATCTCATGGCCTGGAAGAAGGGAGAAATGCTCGTCTATGCAACAGCTGCCTTACTCAGTCCCAAGGGGCTTTTCCCAGCCCCCTGCTAGCTCCATCTCCTCTCACTGACCTTGTGATCTCCCTGGCTTCAGGTTTTGGTTGACAATGAAAGATACTTACAGCAGAAGCAGGTATCTGCACATTAAAGATGACTGCTTCTTTATTAGTTTTGTTTGTGTTTGTGTTTTTTGTTTTGTTTTATAGGAAGAGCAAGTGATATAAACCACAACAATGGCAGGGAAGCCTGTGAGGAGTTCCTGGCATCTCTCATGACACACAGAATCAATAATTCAAGATCTGATTTCAGAGTTGAAGAAGCTCAAAGTGATAGCCGAGCCCTCACTTCAAACAGGAAGAACAGGTGCAAGAATTTGAGGTGATACCAGAGAAAACTGTTTGCCTGGCTATGTGTGAGACTGTGGGATTAACAGGAAAAGTTGGAAAGGGGGAGATGGTAAGGGTAAAGCCCGAGGCTTTACTCAAGAAAGGATGGTCTTGTCTGTGTCACAGTGCTCTGGGGCAGAAGAGACTCCTGGGGACTGAGTACAGATTGGCTTCTGAATTTGTTTACATTTTCTATCAGAACTGACATTTGCTTCTGGTCACATGATGTTTTTCTTCTATCACTTTACCCTCTTTTTGTGTTCTCTTTGCTGTCTTTTTTCCTTTATCAGTCAAAGTCCAGCCAGAAAAAACAGAAACCATGCTAAATATTTCAAACACAGGGGGACCACTAGATAGAACATGTTACAAAAGCACTGGGAGGGCTGAGAGAGCCACAAAGAGGAGAGGAGAGGAAGATGAGCTACCACAGAGATTAGAAATGTCAGGAAGCTGTGATTTTCCCAGGGCTGGAGGAACCAAGCAAGGGGGTTCTAGAGCCCAGCAGCACGATGGTGGTTGAACCTGCTGGAGGCTGCAGCTGCTATTCAAAGAAATCACTGCTGCATTGTAGATAGCAACGAGAGGCTGCTGGAGGCTGCAGCTGCTGGGTCTAGAGCCATCTTTGGACTCCGAAGGTATTGGTCACTTCTGGCCATCACCCATAGCAGTCACAGTTGGGATGGAGCAGAGCATGAAATGGCAGGAATGGCCCTGAGGCCAAATAGTCAATGATAGGCACATTTCCTCCTTTTACCTCTCAGTCCTGCTTTCTCTTAATTCTTCTTCATTGGCCTTTTCCTTTTCTCATTACATGCAATTGACCCACATTCACTGAGCATCTAACATGTGCCAGGAATTGTGCTAGAACTGGGGGGCAAGAGGAGTGGATTCGGAAATATCGGAACAGTGACCTCTCTTCAGGCTGCTCACAGATAAGAAATACCCTTCTCACTTTTTTTGGTGGGTGGAAGATAAGCTTCTAGAAATGAGTCCTTTCAGGTTCCCTCTACTTTCCCCTTACTGGAGTTCTTTTTGTTTAAAATCTTAGGGCAGCCTCTTACCGATTTGCTCGGTCAGTGGGCAACACTGAGAATCTGTATCATACACTGGACTCTACTAGGATCAGTAAGAGAAAAGAAGCATATTCTGCAGAGCCTTTACCCCTGAGAACCTTACAAGCTAATGAGGGGATACTTACATACATGACATAGGGAACAGAATTGTGATGGGACAGGTCGATGGGCTGACTTCTTAGAGGCTATTTGTAGGACAGACAGGAGTGACTTGGAGGTGAGTGGGGTCAGGGCAAGCTTCATGGGGAAGGAGGCTCAGCCTGGACCTAGGGAGTGGAAACACATCCCAAGAGAGCAATACTCAGGAAACCTAGCCAGATGTTCACACTGCTCACCCTCCTGCCTCTTGCCCCAAAGCTGCCACTGTCATCAGCCTCTGGGATATGGAACCATCGAACATCAGAGGGCAGAAGTGCACATAGAGTTCTGATTATTCTCTTTTCCACACAGTTTTAGTCCAATGACCTTGGGTGAATCATTTGACCATTTGGGGCCTCAGTTTGCGATAAAGAGATACTTACCCTATTCCTGATTACAGGGATCTGAACAGATCAAATCTTGTTCCATCCTGCTGTCAGATCCAGGACTCACATGAGACATGGGTTGGGAGGGGGTTGGTTCTGACTTACCTCGAGAAGAGTAGAATCCCCACGAGGACCAGCAGAATCCCTTGGTCCTTCCTCCTGGCCAAGAGTTCCATCTATTTTCTCTTTTCTTCCATGGTAGCTGTCTTGGAGCTGCTGGGGCACTTGGAGAGACTCCCAGGTTCATTCTTCTAGGTGGCTCGTAGGCAGACCCTGCCTGGTTCATGATCTCCCCAGTCAACCCCCTACATCTATGTGCAGGAGGCACACCCCTTACAGCCTGTGTAGGACAGGCTGCCCAGCAGACACACTGGGCAGGGGCTGAAATGGGGACTGGCTGCTCCCAGTCCCTTGCCCGCCTTCCTCAGCCCCCTGCCTCAGCACAGCTCCTCCAATGCTGCCCACAGCTTGTTCATGCCTGCAAACACTTCTGGGCTCATTGGCTGTCCCTATAATGAACAGAGACAGCTCATCGCATTACCAGCTTGCTTCTCTGGCAGGGAGGTTAAGGGCTGGAGAGACTCATTAGCATCTGCCTGGAAGGGCACAAGACGATCCCACTTTCCCTCCTCACAGGGTCTTGCTCTTCCTCCCATGCTCCTGGTTGCAGGTCTCAGCTGTGTTTCTCCCTCCGCTGGTGTGCTGTGAGTAGTTGCGAAGAGGGTGCCAGTGATTTGTTGCTCAGTAGCGGTGACACAAGGAGAAGATGTACATTATTTACTTTTGAAAATTTGGGGCTGGGTGCGGTGGCTCATGCCTGTAATTCCAGCACTTTGGGAGTCCAAGGCGGGCAGATCACCTGAGGTTGGGAGTTCAAGACCAGCCTGATCAACATGGTGAAACCCCTGTCTCTACTAAAAATACAAAAAATTAGCCAGGCGTGGTGGTGCACGCCTGTAGCTCCAGCTACTTGGGAGGCAGAGGCAGGAGAATCGCTTGAACCCAGGGGCCGGCGGAGGTTGCAGTGAGCCAAGATCACACCACTGCACTCCAGCCTGGGCAAAAAGAGTGAAACTCCATCTCAAAAAAAAAAAAAAAAAGGAAAATTTGGAACAGTCACCTTTACTGACTAGAATTCCAAGGTGCTTCTTGAGTAGGAGAGAAAAGAAAAAGGTGAAGCCACCAGGAGCTGGGCTAGCATGCTGTGAGTTTGTCCCTGGGAACGTGAGTGTGAATGAATGCCATCCATGTGACTGGTTGCTGTTAAAGGAGGATGGGGAGCAAGCTTGCTGTCAGTCCGCAGCCTCCTGACTGTTGGCTGGGATAGGCAGAGGTGAAGGTGGATTGTCGTGGATGGATATTTCCAGGGTATCTTCCAAAACCACGTCTTAAAAATGAATGACATATAAATGACCTAAGGATCTTGTTAAAATGCCAACTGATTCAGTAGATCTGGAGCGAGGCTAGTTGGGGACTTCCAGGTTCTGGTGTAAAAGATGGGGAAATTTGTTGAGGTTTCTAAAATGAAACCGCCCTTGATTTCTTTAAATAAAACTGATGGTTGGATGCTTTCTTAGATGGTCTCTCTTTTCCTAAGTCTACTAAATGGAGGCTTGTAAGCCTGGCCTAATCCTGAAAATTATTACATAATACTTCTTCAGTTAATTGCAATCACAGAGGAATCAAAATATAAAGGCAAAGAAGATTTTAGAAAATCTCTATAATTCTGTTATTTTAGAAATACTGAAACCAGGTGCAAATGCTTAAATTACTTGCTTAACACCTAATATAGTGACTGATCCATCAATATTGATTGATCCAATTAATGAAATATCAAGTATTTTATCTTATAAAGTCCATCAGAACAAGGACCTTTTTTGTCATTGTGTTTTGAGACTTTCTACATAGGGAGTTGCAACCATATGTCTGCAAAGGCTGAGGACCTAATGTAGCCAACGGGAAAGAGCTGGGGGTGTGCCTTGGGGAGATAAATGACACTTGATTTTTCCAGAGAAGCCAGAAATCTAGATTTTTAGGTGAAATCTGATTTTAAAAGATTGGCAGCTAATTCAAATTTAAGGCAGAATACGCCATAGCCAAACAAAACAAGTTGTCCAGTCAACTTGTTTCCAGCCTCTGATCTTCATGGATGTCAGGGATTAAAAAATGATCTTAGTTCACGTGTCTGGGTGTCATGATGCAGCTCCAAGGCGTAGGAAATACTTTCCTTGTTAGCCTAGTCAGAAAGAGAGTTTCTTCTTTAAGAAGGGAAACTTGGCCGGGCACGGTGGCTCACACCTATAATCCCAGCACTTTGGCAGGCTGAGGCAGGTGGATCATGAGGTCAGGAGTTTGAGACCAGCCTGGACAACATGGTGAAACCCCATCTCTATTAAAAATACAAAAATTAGCTGAGCATGGTGGCAGGCACCTGCAATCTCAGCTACTTGGAAAGGCTGAGGCAGGAGAATCACTTGAACCCAGGAGGTGGAGGTTGCAGTGAGCCAAGATCATGCCACTGCACTCCAGCCTGGGCAACAAGGGCAAAACTCCGTTTCAAAAAAATAAATAAAAAAGAAGGGAAGCTTGCTGCCAGTCAGGATGCAGGAGATGAATCAGACTACAGAATTCTCTCTCTATGGAGCCAGAATAAGAGAAGACATTTGAAGGATTTAACTCAGCTTGGAACATTCTTGGAAGTTGCTTCAGTATGGGGATCTTCATTACTCCAAGCAAAGAACCTGGGGATTTTTCTGAGCTTAACTGCTCACTTAATGAGAAATCCATAAAAGGCTTCCAGTATTTACCTACACATGAGGTTAGGAATTCCAAGCATGTTGTGACCTCAGGACAGTTGGAACAAGTACAAACTGTGGGCACCTGTTTATCTAATAGAAGCATTTCATAAATGTTTCATTGAGGTACAACATACTTCAGAAAAGTGCACAGGAGAATACCATGCAATGAATTTTCACAAACTGAACATATCTTTGTAACCAGTAGTGTACTCAAGTAAAAAACAATATGACTAGAACTCTAGCAGCCCCTCATGCTTCCCTTTCTAGTCAGTAACCTCTCTGTTTCCATGCCACGAAGTCAACCACTATTCCAACTTCTAATAGTGTAGATTATCTGTGTGTGTGTGTGTGTGTGTGTGTTGCGCGCGCGCACGCGCGTGTAGTGTCTAACTTGTTTTGCTCAACATTCTCTGTAAGACTAATTCATCCGTATTACCTGTAGTGGTGTTGCTGTCATGTATCATTGCTGTATAGTATTCCATTCTGTATATAAACTACTAGTTATCCATTCTTCTGTAGATGTGTATTTGGGTACTTTCCATTTGGGATGCTGCTATGAGATGTCCAGTACATTTCTTTTGGTGACCACACGCACACATTTCTTTGAGACGGATGCCTAGGAATGGAATTGCTGGGTCATCAGGTATGCATACGTTAAGCTCTGATGAATGCTGACAACTAGTTTTCCAAAGTGATTGCATCAGTTTACATTCCTGCCACCAGCCTATGGGAGTTCTGGCTCCTCCACGTTCTCATAAACACTTATTAAAAACCAAAAGTTTAGATTTTTTATTTGGTGGTGGTATAGTGCATTAGATCACTGATTTATTTATTTATTTATTTGTTTATTTATTGAGATGGAGTTTTGCTCTTGTTACCCACGCTGGAGCGCAGTGGCACGATCTCGGCTCACTGCAACCTCTGCCTCCTGGGTTCAAGCAATTCTCCTGTCTCAGCCTCCCGAGTAGCTGGGACTACAGGCGTGCGCCACCATGCCCGGCTAATTTTTGTATTTTTAGTAGAGACGGGGTTTCACCATGTTGGGCAGGATGGTCTTGATCTCGTGACCTCGTGATCCACCCGCCTCGGCCTCCCAAAGTGCTGGGATTATAGACGTGAGCCACCGCGCCTGGCCTTAGATCACTGATTTAATTAGTATCTTCCTGAAGACTAATAAAGTTGAAGGCTTTAAAAAAATATATTTAACAGCCATTTGGATAACCTCACCTGTGACCAGACTGTTCAAATATTTTGACCATTAAACAATGTGGCTTGTCTTTTTATTCTCTAACTGGTGTCGTTGGAAAAGTAGAAGTTCTTTAGTCTTGACTAATTTATCAACTTTCCTTGTCTTTACATTTAGCCCTTTTTGTGTCCTATTTAAAAAATCTTTGTCTACCCCGAGGTCATGAAGATGTTTTCCTTGAAAAGTTTTACCTTTCATATTTTGAATAGAAATCTGAGAAGGCTTCTTTGCATCTTCTAGTGATATTTTTTTTCTCAGGCTCAGTGAATCTATGGCAGGACTGGGAGGTAATAACCCATAACGGTAGGAGCAAGGAGCCAAAATCAGACTGCCAGGCTCCTCCAGTTATCAGCTGTTTGACATTAGGCAATTGTTGAAGCTCGCTGTGCCTCAGTTTCTTAGCGGTAATAATCCTGCCTTCCTCATAGTTTTCTTGTGAGGACTAGTTATGTCACTACAAGGCTAAAAACAGTACCTGGCATGAAATAAACATTACTGGCTGGGGTGGGGTGGCTCACGCCTGTAATCCCAGCACTTTGGGAGGCCAAGGTGGGCGGATTACAAGGTCAAGAGATCGAGACCATCCTGGCCAACATGGTGAAACCCCATCTCTACTAAAAAATACAAAAATTATCTGGGCATGGTGGTGTGCGCCTGTAGTCCCAGCTACTCTGGAGGCTGAGGCAGGAGAATTGCTTGAACCCGGGAGGTGGAGGTTACAGTGAGCCAGGCGCACCACTGCACTCCAGCCTAGCGACTGGGGACAGAGAAAAAGTCTCTGTCCAAAAAAAAAAAAAAAAATTACTAAGGGTTACTTATTATTATTGGGCTTATTTTAACAAGCTAAGGGCAAGAAGAGGAGGGAAGAGGAGAGAAAGAAGGACTGGGAAATCAGCGTGTTGCAAATGTTGGAGAGAATGGAAGAAAGGGGTAGAAAGTCGTTTATCTCTACCCAATGCTTTTAAATTAGGTGATGAGTTGTAAACTATCAGAGTATAAAAGCCAGAAGGTTCCAGTAAATAAAGAGAGAAATATTTGGGAATAAATAAGAAAGACCAGATGGTCAACAAACATCCTGGTCACATTTGTCCTTTTCCTGGGGTTGGGGAGAATGGGCCACAGTCTTGCTAATTATTTTAAACCTGTAGATAGGTGATAATTTATGAAGCCAGTTAATATGAAGAGAAGCTGTGGTTTGGGGAAAAGTCAGCTATACTGACAATCCAGCAATTTGGTTTTGTATCCCCACTTCCTAGAGTCAGATCCTCACCTGGGGTGGGTAGCCCTCCAGGAAATTTTGGTACACATTCAAATTCCAGACCAGTGATCCTCAAACTTTGAACGTGGATCAGAATCACCCGGAGGGCTACCCCTAGTTTCTAATTCAATAGACCCGAGGTTGGGACTGAGAAATCTCAAGTCTGGCAAGCTTTCAGGAGATGTGGAGGCTGCCTATCCAGGGACCGTGCTTTGAAAACCACTGACTTAAACGAAGAGCTGGCAAACGACATCCCGTGGGCCCATCTGGCCTGCTGCCTGTTTATGTGGGGCCCACAAACTGAGAATGGTTTTCACATCTTTAAATGTTTGGGGGGGGAGAAAAAGAGTATTTTGTGACACATTCAAATTATGTGAAATTCAAATTTCAGTATCCATAAACAAGGCTCGACTGGAACACAGCCACGTGCATTCATTTATGTGTTGTCCATGGCTGCTTTTGTGCCACAACGGCAGAGTCGAATGGTTGTGAGAGAGGCCGTGGGGCCCATAGCATATTTACTTTTGTCTCTATATTCTTTTCACATTACAGATGCCAATCAGCCTGACACCATAAACCCCCCTGGGAAGTCCTTGCCTACGGCTGCTTGTTGAGGCAAATTGTTGCAGAAAGTTACTGACGGGTGTCCTTATTCCGTGCCACATGTGTCTAATTTGACTTGTGCTGGACACATGATCGAAGATCTGATTAGTGATGTGTGTCTCTCCTCACAGCTAATCAGGTTCACCTTTATAAGGACCTTCACTAGATATGTGGGTAGGAAGCTGTTCATCGCTGGAGAGAGTATAAACCAAAAAAAAACCCTAACCAACTGGACAGATCCCCTCTTGGCCAAGGGGACCCCACAGAAAACTTAAGAAATGAATTCCCAGCAGTGACGGAATGGGAGGCCAAACACACCTCCTTGTATCCCATCCTTTTGTGGTTTAGACACAACAGCTCACCAGCATTGTCAAAGTAGAGAGCCTCAGACTGACAATAATATAGCTAATTATAAACAGTGCCGAAGGCTTTGCCATGCAAGGGTTAAATCATGCAGGCTACACCTGAATAATAAACTATGTTCTAACTTCTAAGGGGGGTTTTCTTTTTCTCTAGCAGCTAACAAGCACTGGCCTCGAGGTAAGCAACATGAAAACAGTGACAACTCATCCAGCCCACAGATGCCAACTGAGCCCCTGTTCCAGCAGCCATGGCTACAGCTTCGACCGGACAGGAGACTGATTTCAGTAACTTTCTCCAGATAAGAAGACCACTGACTATGGACTGGTTATGGCTGGTTTACAGGGGCTATGCAGTGAGTGCCTTCACGTCCTGAAAAGACCATGAGACTTACTATGCCTAATTGTCATATATTGAAATATTAAGTCTCCACCCCAAGGTGAACATGGGTGATATGTGACATGCATGCTTGTTCAATATGCCTGTGTGGGGACTACCTTTATAAATATTCATAGATCCTCCTATAACCTGTTGAATATGCATGTTCAGCCAACCTGGTCGACAAAAGGCTCCTCCACTAACCCCTCCTCCTTTGAAGTGGTTGTCTCTGGTCTTGGCTGGAGGCTGTACTTCCCAGCCTGCAGGATGGCCACCTTGCAGGATGTAACCCCTTACAAGAAATAATCTCCCCTCTCTTTTCCAAATTTATATACATACAATTTTTTTAGGTTAACAGGTGTCAACGTAAAATAAAACATGTAGAGAGAGGGGAGACAGTGCACATCTCTCATGAGGCAGAATGCACGTCTGTCATGGCGATGATGCCGGCACTGTGAGGGTGAAGGACAATCAGCTGTCCTGAGGCAGAGGAGAGCTGAGTTAACAGCCAAGCACTAGAGTGGAGATCAGAAGATTCTCCACGGAAGGGACAGCAGGAAGACCTGCTGCTTTGTGCCCTGAAGCACATGTCTGCCTCCTGAGCTGGGGGTCCCAATTCCTGCAGAATTCTTGGGCCCATGGGAGTGACTGTTCCTTGGCAGCAAGAGTATGCACGGATGCTCTGGCCTTACCAGCATGGCAGGCACCGACACACACCACGCACATGTGCCTCAGCTTGGGCTGGCCCCGGCTCCCCCGTGTGTCTGAAACTTCCTCTTCAAGACATCCCATCTGGGAACCTTCCCAAGTCTTCCTTGGTTCCCCTGTTCTTCTTGATCAGTTAATGCATCTTCCCTCAGACCTATCCTGTGACCAGTGGCTCTGTATCTTTCACTCTTTTTTTTTTTTAAGTCACTCATTATAAATTTGAAAAGTGACTTGAAGAATGAGGCCTTTTTTTGGTCCCTGCGAATCTCAGCAGAGGACTTGCACGTGGTGAAGCTGGAGATCACAGGAGGTCAGGTCATCCTGCTCTGACATGACCACCCCTACCCACCATGGCCATTTTACAGAGCAGAAGACCGAGGCCCCGAGAAGTGATGAGATTTGACAACGTTAGTCTGCCAGATCTCATCTTGTCTGGGACAGGAAGAGCCGATGTCCCTGGTGGGTTCCTGTTTAAAGCCCTGGTCTCCTTCACACTTCTAAATCCCTTCTCCACACTTCAGCTGAGGGAACCTGAGTTAATTTCAAGGGCTTTCAATGACCATTTGCAATTAACTGTATGGGAAAAATCTTCAGTCAATTAGCCTTGGCACTTTCTCAGGGCTGTCACCAACCTGCTCTGGAGCCATCAGACTTAATTATCTTGTTGTCTTCTTTGTTTTTTAATGTCGATCTCATTTGTGAGGGTTTCTGTAAACAATCAGGTGAGCAGAGACTTCTAATTTGAATGAAGCCAATTTGGACAAAGCAACCGTACATTACCAACAACTGGAAGGCTTCAAAAACCTCAGTTGAGTCTGTCCTACAGTTTATGGGGTCTCCGTGTCCTCCTAAAATCACTACAATCCCGCTCCTAGGGAACAAAAATTTGGGAAGCTCACTTTTTCTTTTGGTTTGTTTTTTGAGCAGCAAAGAGCACAGAAGCGGAACTCAGGAGGGGACAGCCAGTGTTTTGTTTGGGCTCAACCTCTTCAGACCCAATAATAAATTTACTGAATTAAACTAAACAGTCATTTAGTAGCAGTAACTAAGGGCTGCTTAGGGAGGAAGCAAGATGCAGCAGAGCATTTTAAAAACGAGACACAGAGAAGATCAGCAGGGGTTTGCAGTGAGCGGCTGTCGTTTCTGCTTGCTTACCCATCCATTCTACCTCCAGGAGCGGCATCCTTACTTTCTTTAGCAACCAGGACTAGGAAAATCCTTGTCATTTGAGGAAGGATGGGCTCCCACCACCCAGTTCTAGATATGGGCAGCTGGTCAATTGCACTGGATTTTTCTGGCCACAGTTGTTGGCATGGGATGGAAAAATGCTTGGCCATCGAGGGCCAATCCTGAGACATTTTCTGAGCCGCCATCTTTCTGTGGATGGTGCTGGTTTGTAAACATGAGTATCTGGCCCTGTCACCAGCTATGTTGCCACTTCATGAGAAGAGTCGGCTTCATGAGAATGAAGGAAAAACAAAGAAAAGCAGAGGAGAGAGGGAGAAAGAGAGGTTCCTGATGCCAACAGTTGAGTTGATACCTGGATCAAGCTACATCCTTGATTAGTTATTTGGCTAATAATTGACTTTTTTTCCTTCTTAATGCAATTTGTGTCAACTCAAAGAGTCCTTACAAATATAATCTTTGAAAAAACATTATCAACGTAAAAAATGATGACTTAATGACCAGGTATGGTGGCCAATGCCTGTAATCCCTGGACTTTGGGAGGCCGAGGCAGGGGGATTGTTTGAGCCCAGGAATCAGGAGTTCAAGGCTTCAGTGAGCTAGGATCATGCCATTGCACTCTAGCCTGGGCAACTGAGTGAGACCCCCTCTCTCTTAAGAAAAGAAAAAAAGATGACTTACTATTCATTGTCAACCATAAGCAAGTAGTAAAACCTGACTTTTAATTGAAGCTCCCTGCAGAGCCTGAATGATACGTCAAGGTAGGATGAATCTTAAGAAAGGAATAACCTACATTTAACTTCTGTTCCTCCACAGCCCTGGGGCACTTGCAGCCTTCAGAACTCTCAAGAAGTTGAGCGATGACCTCTCAGTGCCTTCCCTCTCAGGCACTTCTGTGATGACAGGTCCAGAGATGGCTGAGCTGGGTCTTGGCTGTCTGGAGGCTGCAGCCATTGCCACTCCCATCTGGCATGCAGTGCAAGGAGTGCTGGGCTGGGATTCCTGATAACTGGTTGTGTGATCTTGGGATTGGCACACTGCTACTGCTTTTCTCAAATGTCCCACAGCAAAGGTAGCTTTGGCATGGTGTCTAGGGGTCCAATCTGTGATGCCAGCTTCGTCCTGTATGAGGCCCCCCCAGTACCCACTTTGAGTCCTTGTGTTACTCTTGCCTGGTGGCAGCTCCCCTCCTGGGGAACTCACATCCCTGACTCAAGCGAGATCATATATAGCCCTCCCCACTGCAGCCTGGGTTCTCCAGAGCACCCGGTTTTCCCTCACAAAACCAGCATGACTTTAGCACACCACACTCCGCTGTACATTTGTTTCCCTTACTCCCTGACATTGACTCAGAAAGAAGAGAGAATTCCATACAGAGCTTTTTCTAGGATTGTGCTTTTGGTCCCCAGAAGGTTCTTGGGGAATCTGAGACAGTTGGGAACATGGACGGTTATTGGAATTGACACAGGCTTCTGGATTCTGTCAAAGTGTACTGGGGAGGCTTTGTACCTGTTACCGCTGACATTCATCACACAACTGAAAAGTGAGCAAGAAAAGAAGCCCTCGGTGTGAATTTGAAGAGAAACAAGAGAAGAGCTGGATACAGAACTCATCCCTGTGGGCTGAGGCAGCCTGGCCTTTAATCGGGGGAGAACTGAACTTTAAGGTTTCACGTGTGTCCTGCAGGAAGGAGGAGGATGCTGTGTCCTTAGTGGGCAGGTTCAGGGGCATCTGTCAACCCCACTTTATGCACTGCAGCTGCCCATCTGGCTGTGTGCCTGACTCTGAGCATGTCCTGAATCCTGTCTAGTGCACTAGGGAATCGATAAACATTGAAATGTCCTGCTTCTAGGAGCTGTCAGTCATGGTAAATGTTGCTTAATAGATGTCTGCAGAGGGTAACAAGCTCTGTTGCAGAGGACCTTCTGGCCACCACGTCCTCTCTTGATCCTCCCATTGGAATCATCACAGGGCTCTCCTGGGTTCAAATTTAACAGGAAGGAATGAGAGGCTGCTTCTTAGCCTGAAGCAAAGTGTATTGTTTGTCTTTGTTGTTTGTTTGTTTGTTTGTTTTCCTGACGGGCTGGGTGCACACGAATTGGCATCCTAACCCCAGGTACCGTGTGGTTGTCATTGGTGCTGTTTGCCAAACATTTGCGATTCTCTCCACATCTGGTACAGGGTAAGACTATACTCCCTGGCTCCCCCGTGACTGAACACATCCAAATGATTAGTTCTGACCAATGTACTATGAACATAAGTGACATGGTTTGCTTTCCTAACTGGAGCATTTAATTGTTGATCCAGGATCCTCTTGACACATCTTTCCTTTTGATACCACGACCCAGAAGGTTAAATGTGGTGGCTTCTCCATCAGCCTGAGTCCCTGGGTGACTCCAATGAACTGAGCTCTCTTCAATCTTTAGTGGACACATACCATGTGCAATAAATCCACTTTTATTATTGAACCTATTGAAATTTGGAGAGTCATTTGTTAATGCAGCATAAACTAACCTATTCAGACTGATACGGCCTCTGGAGTAACAAGATATTTAAAAGAAAGGCAAAAATACCAACCAACTGATCCTCTTACCTGCCCTTAAGCATCTAAAATAACCATCTAAACCATGCAGCAGGGTTAAAAGTTGCCCTTTTAGCTAAGCATGCCTGTTTTTGCAGCACTGGAGAGATTTCTGGTAATATCTCCTGAAGAATCTTAACACACAGAAAAATGAAGCATCTTCCTGGGTCCATTAATGTTCTTCTCCCAAGCAGAGCAGACTTGAGGAAGCTTCTGCTCTCAGAGAAGAAAGCACAGTGTAAGTTGTAAATGTTGTCTCAGTACTCAAGTGGAGGTGTGACTGCTGTTTCATTTACTCATCCTGGAAACTTGTCTAGAAAAGGTGTCAGGCTTGGGAAAGTGACATATGATGGAACTTTGCCAGTAGTGTTGGCCCAGAGAGTTTAAATGAGGACGCGAGGTTACCTTGTGTTCCTCCAGGAAGCAACTTCAGTCTCTGCGTCCCAGCCTCTGCTGAAGTTGGAGGCTGAGCCCACAGGAACTGCAGTAGGGAAGTAGGTGCGTGTTCTAGGGGTACAGGAAGGGACAGAGAAGGCAGGGCATCGCCCTAGGTATGGGTCAGAGAGGCTGCCCAGGGCACTGCTTCCAAAACACAAATGGAGGGAAAGTACCAACAAATGGCAGAGGCTGGGCCTTCCCTAGTTTTCCCAACCCAGCCCCTGGCAGGGCATGTCCTAGGGGTCAATTGTTGGGGTCAAAGAGTGGCTCCTTCTCTCTCCCAGCAGGGAGAGGTATCAGAACTGGTGTTTCTGATGTAGCTCTATGTCCAGACCACTCTATAGATGCACAGAATGGACAAGGGGAATGGATCACTGACTTCTGTATTGCAGAATCCCAGGGTTGGCCTCAAAGAGCCCCTTTTCAAAGCACCTTCACCACTGCTGTTGAACTCGCAAGCTTCATTTCCAGAAGGCTGCTTAATGGCTGTGTATTTCAGAATTTAATGCCAAAACTTGGAGAAGGCAGGAAGTACAGCTTTCTCTTGTCTTCTAGGAGGGGATGATGCAGGTCAAGGGCAGAAACCATTTTTCTGGAAGGAGCTTTTGTTGTTTTTAATATTGGGGTGGGAGTGCATAGTGTCATCTGCTGGTTGTTCAGGAACAGCAAATCTCTGTGTAGGTGCTTTCTGGGTCACAGCCCTGACTCCACCTGTCTTCACGTACTCACTTCCATGGTTCACAATCAATACCGACAAAGTGGTGGCTTCTTGGGTAAGTGAGATGGCACGGAAAAAATAGTCCTACTGGGCTGGGCGCAGTGGCTCACGCCTGTAATCCCAGCGCTTTGGGAGACCGAGGCGGGTGGATCACAAGGTCAAGATCGAGACCATCCTGGTCAACATGGTGAAACCCCGTCTCTACTAAAAATACAAAAAATTAGCTGGGCATGGTGGTGTGTGCCTGTAATCCCAGCTGCTCAGGAGGCTGAGGCAGGAGAATTGCCTGAACCGAGGAGGCAGAGGTTGCGGTGAGCCAAGATTGCGCCATTGCACTCCAGCCTGGGTAACAAGAGCGAAACTCCGTCTCAGAAAAAAAAAAAATAGTCCTACTTTAAGGGTTACCTCTGAGCATCCTGGAGGGCTAGGGGTTGTCCAGGGGGTACATTTCTCTTTCTTCCTTGTCACACTTCCCACTGGCTGTGACATCGGCAAGTCGTTACTGGCCGCCTCACTTATCTGGAGTTCTGGGTTTGCTCCCAGATCTGGACTCTGGGCTACCTGGAATTCTGAGCAGGCTTCCAAAAGTCAACTCTTAAATCCTGGCAGTGACACTTTGTATTCCTTTCACGACAATACCTTTCATTCTACAACTCTTTCTACTCACCGCTATTATTGCATTCACTTCTCACAGGCCTTTCAAAAACTGAAAAATGAATTTCTGTAGTGTAAGTATAGTATCTGCAGTTCCTTTATCACCACCAGGAAAACCAAAACCATTTACAGAAACATTCAGCGAAGGAGAGCATGGCTTTTTGTAAACACAAGAGAGGCATATTTTTATTCTTTTCAATCTCTTCTTTCTCCCTCTGCGTTTTCATAATGCACTTTACTCTTTTAGGAGGCCTTTCTTCTGATGTGTTATATACGTTTTTACTTTAAGATTTCTGCAATCTCAGGAAGTATTTAAGCACAACATCCTATTCTTTGTTCTTGCTTTACTCTCTTTTCTTTCAATGAAGCACTGTAAATCCTTGTTTTAATTTTTGGAAATCGCAGTTGCTATTTTTTCTTCCCAGTCTGCTCTTCCCTAGTAAACTAAAAATAAAATTCTAAGCCCCCCCAAATGACTGGACAAATCCTCTCTGGGCCAAGGGGACCCTAGGGAAACCTTAAAAACTGAGTTCCTGGCCATGACACGACAGGAGGTAAGACATACCTTGCTATATACCTTCCCTTTTGCAGTTTAGATACAACAAATGACCAGCAATAATGTAAAACAGAGACCAAGGAACTGAAAGAACGGACTCTTTGTGGCAATAGGACACCAAAATGACAAACAAGACGTAAGGCCATGCCAGGCAAAGGTTAAGTCATGTACCTTACACTTAAAGAATAAACTGTGTTCAAACTTCTAAGGGGGGTTTTCTTTTTCTCTAGCAGCTAAACAAACACTGGCCTCAAAGTAAGCAACATGAAAACAGTGACAACTCATCCACCCCGCAGGTGCTGACTAACTGAGCCCCTGTTCCAGCAGCCATGACTATCCTTCGACTGGACAAGAGACTGATTGTAGTGACTTTCTCCAGCTAAGAAGACCATCAACCAGGGACTGACTCTGGCCAGTTTACAGAGGCCATACATTTGAGTGTCTTTGTGTCCTGAAAAGACCTTTTGACATATGAGGCCTAATTATAATTCATTCAAATGTTAAGTCTCTACTCCAAGGTGAACACGGGTTGTAAGTAACATGCATTTTTGTTCCATATACATGCATTGGGACCCCTTCATAAACATAGCTCCTCTTATAACCTGTTGAATATGTGTGTTTGGCCAACCTGTTCAGCTTAAATTCCTGTCAATCCCTTCCTTCCTCCCTAGAAATGCCTGCTTCTGGGCTTTGGCTGGAGGATATATTTCCCAGCCTGTCAAAATGGCCATCTTGTAGGCTACAACCCTTTATAAGAAATAAAACTCTCCTTTCCAAATTTGTGAAGACCGACGATTTTTCAGTTAACACCCCTAATCTTTCTCAACTTGCTCCAAAACTTACATAACATTTTCAGACAGCCAGTGTTTTCCTGTGTATGCCCTTGGAGTTATACAGGTGTTTCCTTCCTTTAAGCTCCTTAAAATAGAACTAGGCACTCATGCATTCATTTGCTTATTCACTCATTCATACAACCATTCAAAAAACGTTTATTGAACACCTACTATGTGCTAGACACTGCTCTAGGCACTGGAGAACTGGAGACAGCAGTGAATGAAAGAGGCATAGTCCCTGCCCATGTGATCTTATATTTTTATAGGGAGACTAACAAAGATTTAAGTAATTAAGAATCATTATCTCAGAAAGTGATACATGCTCTGAAGAACAATAAAACAAAGTAGGGTGATAAAAGGTGATGGGGACCAGGTGTTTTAAAGAAGGGTTAAGGAAACCTCTTTGAGGAAGTGATGCTGAAGAAGAGAGTTGAATGAGATAATGGAGGCAACCATGCCCTACAGGATGAGGAGACACCATGTGGGAAAGCCCTAAGGCAGGAATGCACTTTGTATGTTCAAGGAACAGCAAGGAGGCCAGTGTGGCTGAGCTTGATGAGTGAGGGAAGAGGGACAGGAGTGGGGCCAGAGAGGTGGGCTGGGCGGCCTTCGAGGTCATAAGCAGACTTTGAAGTTGATCTAAGTGGGATGAAATGCACTGTAGAGTGACAAGCAGGTGGTGACATCATCTGGTTCATGGTTTAGAAAGAGAACTCGGACTTCTGGGGGAAGGATGGAGAGCGTACAGCAATGGAAAGAGGGAGTTCATTTAGGAGTCCATTGCAGAAGTCCAAGAAAGGTGGTAGTCTATTGGATAGAATGGAACCCTGGAGATCAGAGGAAGTGATGAATTCAAGATGTACCGTTAAGTGTAGAGCTGATAGTAATTGCTCATAGACACACTTAGGTGATGAGGGAAGAGAAGACCATGGACCACCCCTAGATTTCTGGCCTCAGTAAAACTGGCTCAACAACTCCTATCAAGGAAGTGGAAAAATCAGTGGAGAAATGATGGGTGGCAAGGAATTAAGGATTCAGGTTTAAACATATTAGACTTAATAGATAAATAGAGATATGGGAGAAAGCAACTAGATAATTAATGGAGCCGAAACTATGGATTGGGGTAGAAATAATGTTTAAAGTCATAGGACCAGGTGAGATCACCAGGAAGTGAGTGAGGAGGGAGAAGAAAAGCAGTTCAAGGACTTATTAGCCACAGGAAACATCAAACTTTAAAGGTTAAGAAGGAAGGTGGAAATCAGCAAAGAAGATTTAGAAGCAGCAGCCTGTCATATAGGAGAAAAATCAGCAGAGTAATGGCTCCTGGAAGCTAAGTGAGGAAAATATTTCAAGGAGGGCATGATTAATGATGTCAACCCTTGTGCACCTTATAGCAAAACAATAAGGCACAAAACATGGTCTTCATTTTGTAGCTAGGAAAATCGGTAAAGAAGTGAGGTGGTCTGCCCAGACTACATACCAGGGGTGCCCTTTCCCTTAACTCATGCCTCTGATCTCCTTGTCTGCAGCCCCAAGAGGGGAGAGGCCTGAGAGGGTCAGCAACAGCAGCACCATTGGGGAGCAAAGTCAGCGCAATTCCGCTCTTTCTGGTGGCTTGACTGAAGAAGACCTTTGCATCCTTCACAGAGAGAGACAGAGTTGGGTGTTGGCTTCTGTTTTCCTGCTGTGCCTCCTTCAGAAGGTAGAGGATGATGTAGTATAGGGGCTGGAAGGCTTTACCATGTAAGCAAGTATTTGCACCTTTCCAGAGGGTGCAGGCCTGGCCTTGCATCATAGCCTAGACTCAGTTTTGTGGCTGAGCCGAATAATCTCTTCGATCAGCTAGAAATTCTGAGTCTCCAAGAAAATCCCTTGGAAAACATTCCCCGTTCTTATTTTTAATGAATGACTGACATTGGAAGATGTAGCTCAATGGGTATCTATCTCTAAGATAGGATGAACAGAGAAGAGAGGAAATGTGCCTCATGAGGTTTCCCTCTCTTAATCTGACTACGGCTGACTCACCTATTGTGAATCTCTCACTATAAGCAGTGTAATAGGAGAAGTGAATCATCTGTCGTGAGGTTTATGCTGGCCTTGCCTCTGAACTGCTCTACTGTCCATCCAGTGGTGCTAGCCAGAAAACCAGGAAAGCTCTTACTCACTCCCTTCCTTTGCAATCTTGATGCCACTCAGTGCTCAGACTGGAGGGAGAGCTCAGCTTCTCTCCCCAAGATTGCACACCTTCGACCTAGCACCAAGTCTCAAACTTAATCATGTCTTTTCATTGCCACTGCTACTGCTGGGATTCAAGCCACCATTAGCCTTGGCTGGACTACCGATAGAGACTCTTAATTAGTCTCCCCACCTCTACTCTGAACCCTCTCATCTGCTTTCCATTCTGCAGAACAATCTTTTCACCCTCTGCGTAGAACCCTTCAATGATTTCCCATTGATCTTGTGATAAAGACCAAAGTCCACAGCATGCCCCCTGCTCTCACCTTCCTTCTGTTGTAAACAGAAACATCATTCTCTCATAAAAATCTTCTCTGACCACCCTGTGTGTCATGAATTCCTTTGTTATCCACTTCCTTAAAGCCAGATTCCGTCAACTCACGGCATTTATCTCAGTTTGGAATGATGAGCTTCATACTGCGATGGTTTGGTTGATATCTGTCCTTACCACTGGACAGGAAGCCCCATGACCTGTTTTCTCATTCTACTGTGTCCCCAGCTGCGTCTCCACAGCTGCCACATAAAAGAGTGAATGGCAGTGTGAAGGAGGCTGGGTAGAGCCAAGATGAGGTCATTTTGAGAAGAAACAATGGGGAATCCATTGCCCTTGGAGAAGTGGGTGCAGTAGCCTGACATCAGTGAGTTTTGTTCTCTTCCCAAAGTACTTCTGCAGTTGCAGCCTAGGCTCCTCTCAGAGTTCAATAACTTCATCTACAGATGCTACCTCTGTTTGCTCTACCCTGCCCCCACCCCCGAACATCATTAATTTCAGCCCGTCTTCAGATCTCCACAAGATATCCACTCCTACCAACTGTTGAGAAACATTAAGTTTACTCTGCCTGCATGGGTCCTCTGTGGAGGATACCTTTTAGTTTGATTAGTGGCAGGCAGGTAACAGCTGCCTACTTGGTATATTCTTGAGTTAAGAGTAAATGTAGAGCACCTGTGTATTAATAAGAATCACCTAAGAGCAAATAAGTACGTGGATGAGAATCTGCTCAGGGCCTTCAGCTTGGAAAAGCTACCAGCCTCTCAGCCCTCAGGCTGTTGGTCCCCCGGATACACCCACTCTGTTGTTCTATCTGGGTGTCTGCCTGTCAATACCTTCAGTGCCACCTGGGTAGGGGTCTCCCAACTGAGCTGGTAACTCAGTAACCAACAATTTTGTCTATTTCCTTAAAATGTGGCACTCATGGGGAGGAGTCACCTTGAAAACAGCCTTACTATCTTCACCTTTTCCGATCCCTGCTCTTTCTTCTATTTCTTCCTATTTTGCCTCTCCATTCTCCCTACCTCCAGAGCACTCCAAATTCTCCCTTTAAAAAAAATACATATCACCTTTCTTGTTTCTTTGCAATTTCGATGCCACTCAATGTTCAGACTGGAGGAAGATCTCAGCTTCTCTCCCCAAGACTGCACACAGAAACCCATGAAAAACCTGAGAACAAAAGTCCTTACCCTTGGTATGATATAAACTCCTTAAAGAACTTCAGAATTATAAAGCGGAAAAGAAGCTCCTACTGCCCAGTCATGAAGACAAGCTACAACATAGGATAGAATCTGGGATGGTTTAATAAAAACAATACCAGAGCTAGTTCTTGGCCTTTTCTGGGACATCGCTCTGGTGTGACTTTAATGAAAACAGGGACACTTTTTAAAAATTTTTTTATTTTTTTATTTTTTGAGACGGAGTTTCACTCCTGTTACCCAGGCTGGAGTGCAATGGCGCGATCTCGGCTCACCGCAACCTCCACCTCCTGGGTTCAGGCAATTCTCCTGCCTCAACCTCCTAAGTAGCTGAGATTACAGGCACACGCCACCATGCCCAGCTAATGTTTTGTATTTTTAGTAGAGACGGGGTTTCACCATGTTGACCAGGATGGTCTCGATCTCTTGACCTCGTGATCCACCCGCCTCGGCCTCCCAAAGTGCTGGGATTACAGGCTTGAGCCACCGCACCCGGCCAGGGACCCTTATTAAAACCACCTGGGAGTTTAGAAAACTATGGTATCCCAGGTCTTTCTCATCATTGGAGAGTCTGGTTTAATTGCTTGAATGGGGCCTGGCAGTGGTATTTGTAAGACTACACAGCTGATTCTAATGTGCAGCCAGCTCTGATGATTTCTGATGGAACATTTTTTTTTCCTTTTATAGGTGAGGAAATTGAGGTTCAGAGAGCAATTCTTAAGCTTAAGAGATATCCTGTTGGTCATAACTCTATTTTTAAATGGCTTAAAAGCTCAGCTTGTCCTTTTGAATCTCAGCATCCTCATTCTTGGATTCTTTATTTATATCCCAAATGACTGGACACCTTTGAATTTCTTCTTTCAGAGAGGATAGATGGTGTTATACTTTCTAACTTCTGGCCTATAAGCATTTTTCCATTGCATTCTTATTCAGATGGCCACCTGGGTGGTATAAATGCAGCATCTGAATTGTAGTGTGAATCACCGGGGGAACTTGTTAAGTGCAGACTAATTGAGAAGGTCTGGATGCCGGCTGAGACGCTACATTCGCATTTCTGACATGCTCCCAATTGATGCTAACACTGCTGGTCGATGGACCACAGTTGGAGTAGCAAGAGTGAAGTGGAGTGTTACAGTTTCTGCTTTCCCACCAGACTTTCTGCCTCATTTTGTCAAGTGCACTTACAAAAATTTATCTTGTTATTTTTTTCTTGAGAACCCTATCGTTAACCACAGGAATTGCTAGCATGTTATTAGAGAAGTTCTATTTTTCCCGAGGTTATACTAAGAAGCGTGTTAGTTGGAGCAGTCGGAAAGCATCGTGCCTGTTCTTTGCAAGACTCCATCTGCTAATGCCAAGCAGGGCCAAAAAGCGAGAGGTGGACAGAAAGGCCTGATAGCTGATGTCATCATTTGAGCCTCTGAATTTAGCTGTACCTAAAGATTTATTCCAGAGTTTTCCAGTTACCTAAGTTGATAAATCCATGCCACTTTTTTTTTTTTTTCTCTTTAGGCCAATCTAAGTGTGTTACAAACCTAATGGGCTAAGTTGAGGAGGTTTCCAGGGTGGTGAGAATATTCCTAATTCTGGTTGAGAATTTGGCAATGTTTTTCATGCAATAGTGAAGCAACTGGGTAAGCTGTTACCTGTAGAGCTGAAGCTCTTTTTGTCTTAGGACTTTGTCCAAGGTGCATATGGAAACTGCAGCTTTAGAAGGATGTCAGAATGTTGGTAGGCAACAAGATCTTCAAAAACAAAAACAAAACAAAACAAAAAAAAAAACGAAAAAGAAAGATGTCAGAATGTTGAAGTACGTAATCTTTTCCTTTCTTTCTTTTTTTGGTAAACTAATAAATATTCTGAATAAAGGACCAAATTTTAGTTTCATTTACCTGTCTGAAAGCAGAAAAAGAATATCATGCAACTGTGGTGTGCTGCAGTCAGCTAAGACAGCAGCCAGACCTATCGTCATACAGCCTGACAAATTGTTTGCATGAAACTCAAGTTAATGCAAGAAAGGAGAGGGAGGATGAGAAATTGCGTTACTTGTCTGTTATTGTATAGCAAATTACCTTAAAACGTAGTGGCTTAAGACAACAAAGGTTGATTCCTGCCCAGTGTCTGTGGGGTAGGCATTCCAGCAATATAGCATAGATGAGTGACCCTGACTCACAGTCCCCTCTCACAAGGCTACACTCAGGGTGTTGGCTGGAGCTACGTTCTCATCTGAAGACTCCCTTTAGGGTAGAGGGAGTATGGCAGACTGGACCCCTTGCTACACAGGGCTCTCCACTTGGTTGCCCCATAACATATTAGCTTCCCTGGGGTGAATCATTGAGGAGAGAGCAAAAGAGGAGGTGCCCAAGACAGAAGCCACAGTCTTTCTATAACCCAGTGTCTTAGAAACCAGGCAATAAGTCCAGGCCACGCTCAACAGGCTGGTGTGAATATCAGGAATTAGTGTTCATTGGAGGTAATCTTAGAAGCTGCCCACCACAGAAACTCACTAAGAAATAAGATTACAACCCTTGCAGGTATGCTAAGTCCCTCCTAAATGACTTCAGCTGTCTATTCTTTTTTTTTAAAAAAAGTAGATATGAGGCCTTGCTTTGTCACCCAGGCTGGAGTGCAGTGGCATGATCATAGCTCACTGCAGTTTCTACCTCCAGGTAGATTGATTCTCCCACCTCAGCCTTCCAAGTACTGTAGCTGGGACTACAGGTGCCTGCTACCATGTAGAGATAATTTTTGTATTTTTTTTTTTTATAGAGATGGGATTCTATTATATTGCTCAGGCTGGTCTTAAACTCCTGGGCTCAGGTGATCTGCCCACTGGCCTCCCAAAGTTCTGGGATTTCAGGCATGAGCCACCATGTCCACCTTGTCTATTTTTTTTTAATCCGAGTCAAAACCTTCCATCCACAGAGGGACAAAGAGCACAATAATTCTGCCTGAGCACTTGGTGATGGTCAGAGGCAGTGGCCACAAGTGAAGCGATAAGTTTTGGTTCCAGGCCTTGATGGGAGGAGGACTCTGGCCTCGCTAAAAGCCAGAAACACCATCTCAACAGAACTCAGATGCAGAGATCCTGGCACTCATGGAGATGAGGGATGGTTATCCAGAGTGTTCAGATCTCAAATTGATCAACTAAGTTTTAAGGGAACTGTACAAGGACAGAAACTCCAAGTCTGGCTAACAGGGGCCGTGTTTATTCATCTCTTCTAAGATCCCCAGGCCCGTGTCACCTGGCCTAAAGAAATGCACTGCTAAGCAGATGTTGCTTCCGTTTCTCCTTTGTTCCCCTCTCCCATGTAGAACATGACAGCCAAGAGAGCAGAAAACAGCCAGCCCAAGGACTGACTGAAGACTTCTTTCGCTATCATGCAGGAAATTCTTCTCTTTTTCCCGTCCAGGAGCAGTTATGACCGTATGGCCACTGAAGTCCATTCCTCTCCTTCCCTTTTCTAAGTCAGAGTTGCTAGTGTGTTAATCCTATTTTCTCACTATCACTGTAACATCGGACTTGTCAAATGGGGCTAAATCTATCCTCGTGTCTTAAGTTGCACCAGGTTGGGGACCCACACGTGACCTGGAATGAGAGGGATGTACATCTTCCAGAGATATGGATTTGCAGGTGGATGCAGTGGCCAGAGGAAATGCTGGGTTGTCTTCCTTTGAAGAAAAGCTACGTGAGTGTTTTGATTGTGTCTTAGATTACAGCATCATGTTGGCTGAGAACACTTTGTGGAAATGAATGAAAAGAAAGAAGGGCGCTTGAGTGTCAGATCACAGGACAGAATATAGTGGAATGCGGTAGCTGTGGCTGTGTTCTTTTGGCATGATTTCTCATCTCCTTTCCCTCTAGTTCTTTGGGGGAGCTTTTCTCGCATTCAATGGGATAGTTGTGTGATTGCCATCAGATGACTTTGCTCCTCTTCCTCGGGGCTTCTGTCTCTTGCAATGAGAAGCATCTTAACTAAAGCAGGTATATGTACAATATTTTGATCTCGTCCTCTTTTCTTCATAAACTTTGTTCATGACTTTTGCCATTTAACATTATAGAAGATAATCTTGAAGTTAATCTGTTTTTATAAAATAGAAAGGTAGGGCTGGGCGCAGTAGCTCACACCTATAATCCCAGTACTTTGGGAGGCTGAGGTGGGCAGATCATGACGTCAGGAGTTCAAGATCAGCCTGGCCAACATGGTGAAACCTCGTCTCTACTAAAAATACAAAAATTAGCTGGGCATGGTGGCACACGCCTGTAATCCCAGCACTTTGGGAGGCCGAGGTGGGCAGATCAGATCATGACATCAGGAGTTCAAGATTAGCCTGACCAACATGGTGAAACCTTGTCTCTACTAAAAATACAAAAATTAGCTGGGCATGGTGGCACATGCCTGTACAATCCCAGCTACTTAGGAGGCTGAGGCAGGAGAATTACTTGAACCAGGACCTGGGAGGCGGAGATTGCTGTGAGTCGAGATTGTGCCACTAAACTCCAGCCTAGGCTACAGAGCAAGACTTCATCTCAAAGAAAAAAAGAAAGAAAGAAAGAAGAAAGAAAGAGAGAAAGAAAGAAAGAAAGAAAGAAAGAAAGAAAGAAAG
>NW_022436952.1:22210683-22257284 GCF_009761245.1 Sapajus apella | reverse complement strand
GCCTTTTTTTTTTTTTTTTGAGATGGAGTTTTGCTCTTGTTGCCCAGGCTGGAGTGCAATGGTGCCATCTTGGCTCACTGCAACCTCCTCCTCCCAGGTTCAAGCGATTCTCCTCCCTCAGCCTCCTGAGTAGCTGGGAATACAGGCACCTGCCACCATGCCCAGCTAATTTTTGTATTGTTAGTAGAGACGGGATTTGACCATGTTGATCAGGCTGGTCTCGAACTCCTGACCTCAGGTGATCCACCCTCCTCGACCTCCCAAAGTGCTGGGATTATAGGCATGAGCCACTGTGCCCAGCCATTTATTGAAGCCTTTTGATCTACCAGTTTAGATGTTCAGTTTTAGGATAATTTTATTTGCTTCTGCTGAATTTCTTCTACTCTCCCCATCATATACACCATTAATATACATTTAGGATCTCTCTTTTCTATTATCTGTTTGTGGCATTGCCCCTTTCAGAAATTTATTTTCTTTTTCTTTTTCCTCTTGATTTTGGGTGAGTTCCTCAAAACCGTCCTCCACATTGCTGATGTGATTTTTTTGCACTGTCGATTCTTTTCTTAACTCTTTATATATTAAAAAGTCTCTTTTCACAAGTTTAATATTAATGTTTTCTGCTTATCTCATCTAGTTTCCTTTTTATAACTCCTTCTTAATAGCTGCCTTTTGATCTCACTGTATTGTCTTTTGTTTTAATAGTGTTGACAATAGAAAACAAATGTCTAAAATTTAAAAAAGAATGCTCTCTTATTGCGATGGAAATAGTATACTATCCATCTGTGTTTAGGATCTCCTCATACATCTCATATTATTTTGCTTCTATTTTTTTCATATCTGAACAATAAAGCTTTTATCTCCATCTAGAATTTCTTTCCCAAAATAGATGAGTGGATACTTGTGAGATCATCTCACTGAGGTTTAAGTTTGAGGGTAGCCTGAGGACTGAAAGAGAGCTGCAGTCATGGAGGAGAAAGGCAATTTCATGAATGGGTAATGTCTTTTCTGTGGCAAAGCCACTGAGTTGGGCATCCATCCTGGTCGTCAAATTGCCGTGTTCCTAGCCTCCCATATCTGGATGAGCCATAGACGCTGGGGGCCATGTGGAGTATGTAGGGTTGGGGGTGCAGGGGGAGTGTTTCCTGCAGCCTCCAGACCATTGTTTGGTCTATCAAACTGCCCATTTGGTCTACCAGCTGCCCATGCCCTGGTCTACCAGTGTAGTTAACTAATGCATTCCCATTGTCCTGTTGCGCTGCCACCCTCCACATGAAGAAGAAACTCCCCATCTCCCATAACTGCCACCAATAGTCTTATACTTGGCAGACACAACTTCCTAGTGTTCAAATTTTCATTTGTGAGGTCTTAACACACATATAACCCAGAACTGACATATAACCCTTCATGCATTAACTCAATACTCTTTCCTATGCCTGGAATATGTCAATATATATTTCTCACCCTTCCAATTTCTACTCCTTGAATGCCTGGCTCAATGGTCCTTTTCCACGCCAAACACTTTTTCTAGCCAGGGTGATTTCTCCTATTGTACCTTATACATATCACTATTTCAGCACTTGGTAAGTTGTGTTTTAATTGCTTATTCTTCTGTCTTCCCAGTTAGCATATGAATTCTAAGTTGTCAAGGATGTGTTTTATTCATCTCTATTATGCCTTCTTTGTTCTTGGCATCTAAGAGACTGCTCAGTAAATGTTTATAAATGAACTAATTGAGTGAGGAGATTTGAGCGCTTCCTTTATCTTTGGTTTGGTGGTCTGCAGTTTTGAGTGAGTATTGGAATTACAGTTCCCCTAAGCACATCTGTCTGGGTTGACTGTGTATCTTGTTTGTGACAGTCCTCCTGGCTTGCAAACCTGGGAACAGCCAAAACTTCCAAACACATTGTCTTCCACTTCTAACAGGTACACAGTGTTTGCAACCATTGCCTCCCTTTCTCCAACTCTTCAAAAACAAGCCATGCCAACTGCTAATTGGAAGAGGCCTTCAACTCTAAAAAGAAGACAACCCACTTTTTCAAGTTCTTGCAATAAATCACACTACGTCTATAGTGAGGTGCCTGTCTCTTTCCTGACAAAAATGTAGAACTGAACATGCCAAGCCCTCTCTGCTAGATGTGCTTTATTTTCAATATTTCAACCAAATGTCAAAGAGACAGGAGAATGTCTTGTCTTTAAGAAAATCCTGTCTAATGATTTAGAAAGAAGATTGAGATGAAGCCTGGTGCTAATTATATTCTGGTTTTCCCTAGCATTGAGTGTTATGCTTGGGAGCCAGCAGACGATGGGGGCCATGATCCAGTTACATCTTTAGATGCAGAAAATATCTTCAATAAACAAGAGCTGTATTTTTTTTTGTCCAAATCTGTGGATTTTTTCATTCTTTTTTGCAACGTATTGAGGTATAATTGTTATGTGAAAACCTGCCTATATTTACAATATACAACTTGATATATGTATTCACCTGTAAAAATATGACCATGATCAAAATAGCATACAAGCATATGTATAAAGCTTGTGGATTTGTATGACATCAGGATCAAAGGTTCTACATCCTCAAAGGCTTATAAATTTTGTCAATTTTTACCCTGTTGGAGACATTGATTTTTTTTGTCACTTGGCCTTTAAGTTCTTCTTAGGTTTTATTTTCTCTGTCACCATCGCTTTCTACATTGGTTTTTTTTTTTTCCCCCTTGACACTGATGCTGGTTAGTCTGTAGCCACTAGCATTGTATGTGTCAGGGGAAAAGGATTTCATCCATCATGGTTCTGTTTCTCTCATTAAATCACAGTTCTATGACTGAGTCTTCTTCCAAAATCTTAGTGGATTTCCTCTTCCACATTCTGATCGTGACTCCAGCCATGTGGATGGAAGTATTTCTATCACTTCTCCCCCACAGAATCATTCTTATGGCTTCATAACCCTTGGTGCATGGTTGATGCTCATTTCTGCCTTCCTCTTAATCATAGTTTCTTCACTGACCAGGCAGTAATAATTGTAGCATCTTCAGATTTTCGATAACATGCTAACAGGATTCTAGAGGTGATATTTCTCCAACATAAGATTTCTCATGATATCCACTAATATGGGAAGCAGTGTTCACTTGGAATGAAAAAGAAAGAGGTTGTTAGGCTGTCGTATAGGTTTAATCTGAAAGCACAGTTGAAAGCATCTTAACTCAGACTACAACGTTGTCACTCAGATTGCCACTCCCCAAAAGGGGATAATTCATTTCAATTTTCCCAGACAGAATATTGGAAATCAGGCTAGAATCATAGAGTCTTTAAATTACCTTGTGATCACTTGTTTGACAAATAGGACAGAGTCATTTCTCCATAGGACCATAAAACTTGTTTTACAAATACTGTTTGAAACAAACAGGCCATCTATGGGGCTGGAAATCTTTTTGCTGTGGACAGACTCTTATGAGTGTAATAATTATAATGTAATTCACTCTGTGTTTTATTGCTGTAGCATGTTTACTGTCTAGTTTGGCAAAGGCTGGAAGAGGCAACAGGATTGGGCAAAGTTTGTGGAGAAGTAGTTATATTTATAATAAGGGTGATTTTCAGGCATGCTCAAGAAAGACGGAGACTAACATTCAATCCGACAATCACACTACTGGGTATCTACCTAAAGGAAAATAAGTCATTATATGAAAAAGACACTTGCACATGCATGTTTATAGCAGCACAGTTCACAATTGCAAAAATATAAAACCAGCCTAAATGCCCATCTACCAATGAGTGGATAAAGAAAGTGTGGTATATATACACCACGGAATACTACTCAGTCATAATGAGGAATAAAATAATGGCATTTACAGCAAATTGAATGGAGTTGGAGACTATTATTCTAAGTAAAGAATGGAGAACCAGCTATTGTATGTTCTCACTTTTAAGTGGGAGCTAATCCGTGAGGATGAAAAGAGATAAGAATTATATGTTGGACTCTGGGGACTCAGGGGGAAGGGAAAGAGGGGGACGAGGGATAAAATACTACACATTGGGTACAGAGTACAGTGTGTACCGGGTGATGGGCGTGCCAAAATCTCAGAAACCACCACTAAAGAACTTATCCATGTAATCAAAAAACACCTGGCCCCCAAAAGCTATTGAAATGAATAATTTAAAAAAGAGTCCAGGGCTCACGCCTGTAATCACAGCACTTTGGGAGGCCGAGGCAGGTGTATCACCTGAGGTCAAGAGTTCAAGAACAGCCTGACCAATATGGTGAAACCCAGCCTCTACTAAAAACACAAAATTAGCTGGGCATGGTGGTGCATACCTGTAATCCCAGCAACTTGGGAGGATGAGGCAGGAGAATTGCTTGAACCTGGAAGGCAGAAGTTGCAGTGAGCAGAGATTGCACCATTGCACTCCAGCCTGGGCAACAAGAACAAAACTCCATCAAAATAAATGAATAAATAAATAAATAAATAGACAATTTCTGCTCTCAAAAAAAAAAGTGAGAGAGAAGAAAGGAGAGAGGTCATTATAAGATAGCAGATAGAAGTAGAAAAGGATTGGGCATAGGGATTTTGAAAACATGGAAAAACTCTGATTCTCACTTATAAGGATAAAGATGAATGAAAACAGACATGGTTGTATGCTTTTGTTTTGGTTACTGTGTGATACTGTTTGGATGTCCCATCATAGTCTCATGTTGAATTGTAATCCCCAGCGTTGAATGTGAGGCTTGACGGGAGGTGTTTGGGCCACGGGGTCAGGTCCCTCATGGCTTGGTGCTGTTCTCACGACAGTGAGTGAGTTCTCTTGAGATCTGGTAATGTAAGTGTGTGGCACCTCCACCCCCTTGTCCTTGTTCCCGCTTTTGCCACCTGACATGCCTCCTCCTGCTTCACCTTTTGCCATGACTAAAAGCTCCCTGAGGTCACACCCTCCCGGAAACCAGGCAGATGCTGGTGCCATGCTTGTATAGCTTTCTGATTTGTGAGCCAATAAAACACCTTTTCTTTATAAATTACTCAGCTTCAGGCATTTCCTTATAGCAAGGCTAGAAAGGCAGAATGCGCTATTGCTGCATAACAAACTACCCACAACCTAGTGACATAAAACAATTGTTAGACTATGCTCACAAATTCTCTGGCGCAGCCCCAGCAGGAATGACTTGTCTTTGTTCTAAGATATCTGGGACCAGCTGGGAAGACCCAATAGCTGGGGACTGGAGTTATCTGGAGCTTCCTATAAATAGGAAATTAATAGAACCAAACCATGAAAAATAAAACCCCTATAGAAAATGCATTAATAAGAAATACTCTTTATTTTGTGTATTCCAGTGGGTGGTTACTTATAAAACTTCTAAGAGTTTAGGGCCAGATTAGAAAAACATGAGTAGGCAGTGCTGAAATATTTACAATCTCTGTTAGAGGTTCATGAGCATGGCAAGGAGAAGGAGAAGCTTCTAAGACTAGTGGTTCCTGAAGTATGGCCTCCAGGAGACGAGCACTATCAACATTACATGAGAATTTGTTAGAAATTAAAATTTTTGAGCTCCTCCTCAGACATACTGAATCAGAAACTCAGGATTAGGGCTCAGAAATCTATGTTTTAGTAAGATGTCTAGGTGATTCTGATACAAGTAAAAGTTTGAGAACCACTGAATTAGACCACTTTTAGGGACCCTTCTAACTCTAAGATCTTGTTTCATTAATACATATTCCACACGAGTATACATGCCTCAAAGGTAGAAATCACAACTTGTATTTTTCATGGTTGCTTACAGAGACTCACAGTTCTGGCATCCATAAGACTCTTAAGAAGAAACCATTAGTGTAATTTCAGATGTTGGACCACCTCAAAAGACTTGAAATTCCATCTTCAAATTACAGATTGACCTCCCTTTTATTTCCTGCCCTTCCTGAGCCTTCCTTGAAGTTCAGTATTCAAATAGGGGATGGCACATACTCAGGAGGCTGAAGTGGGAAGATTTTCTGAATCTAAGAATTCAAGACCAGCCTGGACAACACAGCAACCCCCCACCTCAAATTTACAAAAACTAACAATCAAAGAGAAAAGAAACTGATAGGATCTTATTCAGTTTTTCAAAAGGAGATTCTGTAAAATTGGTAGAGGAACAATTTTTGGATATTCAGACCAAAGTGAAGAGTCAATATCCTTATCACTTTGGGATTGGATTTGTGTATGACCAATTTGTTTTTATTTGATTTTTACATACTTCCTGCCAGGAACATGTTATGAAACTTTAAGTTAATGTTTGATTGTTCTATGCCTAAATGGCAAATGCTAATATCAGCCAAATTGAAAGATGTTACAGAGTCAAAAAGCCTGTGACAGTAGTGGAAAGCCTTCTTTTATAGATATGCCAACTGAGGCCTAGAGAAATGAAGTGCTTTACCCAGGGTTGCAAAGCTATTTATTAATGGTACATCCAGCATTAGACCCCAGATCTTCTGACTTCCATATCAAAACATTTACCATGACATTAGAAATTCCCAGAGCAGGATGACTGAGGTATGTCCCTATTTTAAAATCCTAAGTAAAAGTAAATGTCATGATTTTTTGAGCGTTTAGAGACATTGGTGTATGCAAATTGTATGCCTCTATTCAGAAGATATGGCGTGTCTGGATTAATCTTCTCTATTGTTACTTTAAGTAGAAATGACTAGTCATGTATTTCACTAACTGAAACACATTGAATAGAAAATAAAATCACTGCCCTAGAGCCCTTTCTGACACTAATGTATGCATGTTTATCTTTGCATTCGTATTCCACTAGACGGTTGTGTCTGTGAGGAAGCTTCTAAAAGTGTTTTCAAAGGAGAAAGGCATGCTTGTATCTCTAGCTACATTTGACTGCTGGCTGTTGAGACATAGATGGGATTGAAAGAGCCCGTGGTGATAGTTCATACAATGGATTCTACAGCTGTTGGTTTGCCCAATGCCAGGACTTGTCTCAGGGCACCAAGTAGGTACTCAAGAAGTTAAAATGACTTTCTGACTGTGAGGTTCCCTTTCAGAACCAATTTACATAGGAGAGGCCCTAAGGCCTAATAACTAAGAACACAAGTGTTGGAGTCAGATTGAGCTCCAAGGCCAGCTCTACCCCTTTACTTGCTTTTAGGCTTTAGACAAGATATTTATCCTCCCTGAGCCTTACTTTCCTAACTTATAAAAAGGGGTTCATCCTAGGAGGCGGAGGTTGCAGTGAGCCAAGATTGCGCCACTGCCCTCCAGCCTGGGCAACACAGCAAGGCTCCTCCTCAAAATTAAAAAAATAAAAATAAAAAATAAAAGTGTATTTCAGAAATCCTGCTCAAAGGGAGGGTCTACTGTATATACCTTTTATGTTACTAGGTAAAATTAATGGATGTTGAGATTGTAAATTTGCCTTTGTTTTGATGGTAGGTTTATTTGAATTCAAAAGTTGAAAAGTATATAATGTGATCACTTCTAAGGAAGGACTGTGTAATTCTCCATTTGTTGAATTCCCTGGTTTAGGAAATAATCAAAGCTTTATGAAGTGCTCATTATAATGATCTGCTTCAATGTTCTAGAGTCTTTTACATTTTTCTGTGCACAGACACAAGAGTCCGGGGTCTACTGTACCAATTTGAGGGGGAGGAACTTGTAATTTAAGTACAGACCCTTCAGACTCTTTCTGCAGGGAGCACGGGTTGGGACATGGAGAAAGGTGTTGTGATGGGACACTTTCTGTTGGTTAATATCCACAATTATTCTCTTTACAGTCAAGTGGCCTGCACATAACTGAACTACTTGAAGGGGAACATTTATAAGATTAGCATCAGGGAAGACCATTTTAATGCCTCAGTCTAGCATCTTTCATTTTACTTCGTTAAGCTAGGTAAAGAGGGTATTATTATTATTTTTTTTTAAAATTGAGACAACGTCTTGCTCCCATCACCTAAACTGGAGTGTAGTGGCACGATCATGGTTCACTGCAGCCTTGACTTTGCAGGTTCAGGTGATTCTCCCACCTCTGTCTCCCAAGTAGCTGGGACTACAGGTGCATGCCACCACACCAGCCTAATTTTTATAATCTTTGGAGAGATGGGGTTTCAGTGGGTTGCCCAGGCTGGTCTCAAATTCCCGAGTTTAATAATCTGTCTCCTTTGGCTTCCCAAAGTGCTGAGATTTCAGGCATAAGCCACCATACTTCAGCCAAAAATGTAGTATTTTAATGATAAAATATCCAGCAAAAATGTAAACAAATTAAGATAACAGCAGAGATAAAGCAACATGTATTTTATGATTATTTGAATGCAGCAAAAAATTTAAACACATTATGAAATCAGGAACTATAATTTTTTTTTTTAACTTTTAATCCAAACCCAAATTTAGGATATGGCTTCATAGTAGGTGGGAGGGTTATGCCACCAAAAAAGAGGTATAAGTCCCCTCTCTGGTGGGAAGTTCAACAGTGTGGGTAGTCTTCTTTCTTAAGCTAGATGGTGGGTAAGTGGGTATTCACTCTATAGTTCTCTTACACCATTCTGTATACCTTAAATATTGCATTTTTTAAAAGAAAAAAACCCTGAAAACCTAAGTATAATATTCATGGCTTCATTTGGCCCCACACACTGGCAAATACTGGACCATTTACTTCTAGTACACTTTACCAAGGATGAAGAGAGAAATCACTTTCATCGCAGTGATTTATATGTTGGGAAAGACTAAAGAAGGTAGAAATCAACCTCCCCTCCTCTGATGGTTCTTATTCTCAAAAAAGTCTGTCTTGCAAAATTAAATGCTATTTCTAATTGCAAAACAAAACTCAAAAAAACAAAAAAATACGGGGGTTCCTCAGTCAGGATTTAATCTGAGAAGCAGAACTAGGAGATTTGGCCATATACAATTATGAGTGCTTGCTAAACACTGTCTGCAAAGCTCTTGTCTTTGTGATGGATGCTGGTTCTTGAAGTGTTCAGGGCAGGCAGTTGGGAAGGAAATGTGGATATAAGATGGAGAAGAGGAAGGGCAAGTTGGGATGTGTGAGCATGAATGGGAGCCTTCAAGGACCAGTCAGGACCTGAGTCAATTCTCATCATTTCCAACTTTGATTAAGTGGCTGTCCTACAAGTGAAGGTGATATTCTTCATCAAAGAGTTAAACATACACCTAGCTGAGGAGATAGAGAAACTAAAGTTGTATCCAGGGGAAGCTGGAGCTGCTGTGGGCTTGGCTGTTACCCCAGGTCAACTAGGTTAGCCAGAAGATCAGCAATAAGTGCTGAAAGGCAAAAACAAAATGGCCCCGCTTCACTTCTGTGCTCCAATCTGGAGTGAAAGTGGACCCAACCTGGAAACACTGTGAAGGGGATTCTGGGAAATGTAGTTCAGCCTAGCAAGGTGGACAGGCCACACAGTTACCACGTGGGGTGAATCAGACCACTCTCTAGACTTGTTATGAATGTATGGTTGCTGTGCAGCCTGAGAAAATACATAGTGATTATGATGACGATGGCATGTGGTTTCCATTGTGAACAATAGTCTATTTCAGATATGGTAGAGGCCGGAAACATGTCTTGAGCCCCTATTTTCAAGTTCTTTACGTTCTAACATAAGAGAGAATACATGCAGATGAGACATTATAATTTTTAACAGTTACCCACAATTACAATGTTGCAAGCATTGGTCTGTTTTGAATGGACTAGTTTGGGAGGCTTACCCTTTAAAACATTAAAATTATTTCTTATTCTAATTATTCTTAATGAATATCTTTCACACATTCATTTTACATTTTCTGACATCTTACATAGTACAAAGAAAACCATTTAAGCTTTCCTGTATGACTCAGAGTCATCACTGGGAGTGTCAGTTAATTGCATTGTTCTATAATGGGACCAGTTGTATTTGAAGCAATTTGGGCTGACACTAAATGGTCCCATGATTGATATTGTTCTTTCTTGTTCACTGCTGGCATTTTGTCACGATTTTCACTCTTCATGCCTATGGTAGTATCTCTTCCTTCTTCTAATTTGCTGCTTCCAATCTGCCATAGATTGAGAAACCAGATAACGAAGCTCATAAAACTGGGCACCACATTCAATAACAGAAGCCTGAGGAGAACTTGAGCAAAACCCATTTTGCTGCATTTTTTTCCCTTTCTCAGAGCAATGCAATTTCAGTGCCCCCATAAGTAGTGTTTCTCTCATTTTGTAGATTACTAAGAAAAGAACAACAGTATACTTTTATACAAAACGGAGGCACTTGGAACAAGTGAGGCCATGTGATGCCTTGGCTCTCTATGTGAACAAAGGTTTCCTGATAGTTTCAGTCAAGAAAGCCAGTGGGAAGATGGAGTGATCACACAGCACAAGCAATCTAGATATGTGGGCTCAAAAGGACCTTCCAGTGGCAGTTAGGACCATTGTCACACAGGGATGGCAATTTAATTTCAGCAAGATGTCACCCAGCCAATGAAGTTCATGTTAACAATTGCAGTTTTAAAATTTTATATGTTTTGCTATTTGATTTCTAAATTTTAGAATTTAAAAATATCTACAACATGGGATGTTTATACATAGGTTCACATGATGTGTGTAATTGCAGTAAGTGTGCTTGTGCATGGGGAAGCATTTTCTTTTGACAAGTAAGAATAACTTTCGAGTAAGCTTCAGCCCAATCTGTCAAATTATGCTCATTTCAGTTTTTTGCTCATGTTAAGGAGAAATCCGTCAATTCTGCCTGGCTGGGGCTTCTTTTTCCTTCAGTCTTTGTGTTGGCAGTGTTCAGTTTTGCTTTGTGATGCAATGTAGCATAATAGCCAAGAAATGGGCTCTGGGGTCAGGCAATGAGGGTTTGAATCTCACTTCTAACGAATCACTAGTTATATGGCTTTGAGCAAGTTAAACTCTCTGTGCCTCAGTTTCCTCATTCATTCAGCAGAGATAACCCATTACATACCCGCTAGGGTTCTTGTGAGGATTAGATGAAGCAGTATGTACAAAGTTTTAAGAACAGTGCCTGGCAAAAAACATGAGTGCTTCTTAAATGTTGGCTATTGATATTCTGGCTTTTCTGTCATTTCAGAGCCTCCAAGCAGAAAATGATGCTGAAAAGAAATGAAATGAAGATGAGCCAAACCATAAAAGTTAATGCTGGCATTATGAAAAGTATTGCTATGAATCCAATTTATTTAATTATAAGTGTTTTTAATTAATTTCAAAAGAAGATGGCCATCCCCATCAGTATTTGGCAGAATGCCTGTGTTTGAGGATGAAGAAAATATTGTGTGTGTGCTCGCACATGCGATGATTTTACAATGAAAAAATTACTTCAATCATCAATTTAAAACCCTGTTCAAAGTGAAATCACATTTGCATGACAAACCACACAGCATCTACCAATTAGAATCACGTTTGCTGGCAGAAAGTAGAGCGTTCGTGAAGCCAAACGCCAGTGTCGCAGCCACAGAGGAGTATTGCATTTTATTCGTCCTTTTCGTTCTAGCATTAAACATAAAAGGTACTCAACTGGTGTCTAAAGAATGAACAAATATATGATTTAATAAATGAACAAACACACGGAGGAAAGAACACATAGGAGACGTCTGCTGAGGGTGAGAATAAGTGTCAAAAAGGAATAAATAACAAAAAGAGTAGATTAGTGGAAAT
This sequence comes from Sapajus apella, assembly GCF_009761245.1. NCBI lineage: Eukaryota > Metazoa > Chordata > Mammalia > Primates > Cebidae > Sapajus > Sapajus apella. Next base: position 22,245,649 of record NW_022436952.1, on the reverse strand, counting down.
CCACCATTAATCTCATTGTTTGACAAATTGGTCAAACAATGTAGATCTCACCTCAGTTGGTCCTCCATGGTAACTGCAAGATTTGGGGTGGTGAGAATGGTGGTACAAATGTGTGCAAATAAAGTGTGTGTGTATTTGAATGTGTGCACTTTTTAATTAATTTAATCTGGCTCTCCCAATCTCCTACTTGAGTCCAAGATTGCAAAAGCAAAGTTAATGGCCCTTCATTATCAGCCATATCAGATAGATTATGCAATCAGTTTCTTGAAACCCAGTGCACTCTTTCCCTAACTAGGACTATTATCTTGTCCCTTAATCTGTAACTGTGAAGAGGGAGGCAGTAGGTTCTTATTTTGCTCTTCTGTTTGACTGCTCACTTCTTATTCTCAATAGAATCAGAACACAAAAGAAGAAGAAGATCCTAGGAACCTTAGCCCTGAGGGTCTTCCTAAGATGGCTTAATTTGTTATCCCCCTGTTCCCTTCATATAGGATGTCAGGTTTTGCAAGCCAGAAACTGCTGCAAAGTTTTTGCAGGGACCACTATAAGCTGGTCCTGCGAGTCCTGCAAGTCCTCTTGGGGACTCTCATCCCCTCCTCTAAACCTGGCTTCTGTCCCCAAGTAAACCACAGAAAATCTCACGTACAAGATAAAGGGAGTTCCCAATGGATACGAGCTCTGGAGATTTCTTACCTTCAAGTTGGTTCACTTGTGCCTCATTAGCCTCTTTGGATATTTGCTTGGAATTTCAAGTATTAACGTCACTTCTTGCTGTAGTTGTTGAGTATGTGCCTACAGTGGTGCTGATTGCTGGTTGACTCTGCCATCCTGCCCTTCAGATCTATCTGAGCTAGTGTTAAACCTCAGCACAATGCAATCCCAGGGCTGGCTGTGAGCCTCCAGCTGATGCTGATGTGGGCAATCTCACTGCATTAATAAAATTGAGTGAGAAGATGTGGGATTGAATCTCAGCTCCAGCTCTCTCCAGCCTCATGGCCATGGGCAAGTTACTTCCCTTCTCTGAGACTAACATCCTTATTGCAAGGTAAAGAACTCGTCTCTCCCTCCCAGGATTATTAAGAAGATCAGAAGAGATAACTCATGTGACTGGAATATGGAAAACCTGCTCTGGAGCACATGCTTAAATAATTATTATTCCTGCTTTACCCCTGTTGCAATGCTTATTATACTTTCTTCACACCATAGATCTTAGAGAAATAATGTTACAACACATTGGCATAAAGAGATGCAGCTGTTTAAGCCAGAGGTTTCAGCTGACCCAGACTTCAGTTTATGCCATATACCTGCAACCATCCAAGGCCCTCTGCATGCCACAGCATACCTAGTGGGAATCTTTGGGATGGCAAGTGTGAATCTTGACTCTTGTGAAGAGTGTGGCCTCTGAGACAGGGCTACTTGTACTTGAATATTGAGTCACAGCAGCATGACAGTGGCAACTCACATAATGGCATCTCTGCAGCATTTTCACCATGGCATCCCCTGCAAAGTGAGGTGACAATTTTAGGGCTTTGTTCAGCCCCAGATACGCAGTTAGCTCTCCATAAACATTAACTGTCATTTGCTTATAATTACTCTAATTTGAACCAAATTGGGCCTAGAAAAACCACAAATGTGCTTTTCTGTCCAATCACTTTCTTCAAAATACTCCACCCTGTTGTTACTTTCTCTCCCTTATGAATGTCTCTGTCAGACCCCTCAGTCTTCTTGTCATTTTCTGATATTAAAGAATACAGTGGACAGCGCAAGGTGGCTCACACCTGTAATCCCAGCAATTTGGGAGGCTGAGGTGGGTGGATCACCTGAGGTCAGGAGTTCGAGACCAGCCTGGCCCAATGAACCCTCGTCTCTACCGAAAAAAAAAAATGCATGCAGTGGGAGCTTCAATCTCATTCTAATTTGTTCCAAACTTCTCCGCTGACATCGGCTGGAAGCTTCAGAATGGGACCGGTGAGTAGACTTCTTTTTTCACTCCCTCTTCCTTTCACCTCTGGTATGTTGAAATTTGCATATTGGGTTGGAGGAAGGGGAAGAGGCACCTTTTTTTTTTTTGTAAGGCAGTTCTGGTGGCTTGCAGGTTTACTATGTTAGGGAAGAAAGAGTGCAGGGGTTTCTCACTCTGTCCACGCACAGGTGACACTTGTCATTTCCATTTGCAGTTATTGGCTAGAACTGGTCACTAGCCCTTTCCAACTGGCCATGGAGCTAAGAAGTGTAATGTGTTGGCTGCCTAGGAAGGAATGGAGAGCAGGGACCACTGGTGAGCACTAAAAGTCTCCGTCACAGGCCATTTGTGGGGTGAGCTCTTTTTAGAAAAGAGTGTTGAATGTCTACGGAAGCAGATGATGAGGAGGAGTAATGGAGCTGAAAGACCAGGAACTTTGCTATTAGATGCTTGTGTTTCAAAATCCATCTGCACAAATTGGAACCTTTGCACTATTGGTGGAAGTGCAAAATGGTGCAGCTGCTGTGGAAAGCAGTGTGGAAGTTCCTCAAAAAATAAAAACTAAAACTACCATATAATCCAGCAATCCTGATGGATTTCTGACTTTCCTGTCCCATGTAAGGTGGTTTCCTTTCCTTACATACAAAGGAAATCTAATTGATATCTCAAAGAAATAACTGCACTCCCGTGTTCTTTGCAGCATTATTGACAATAACCAAGGTGTGGCAATAACCAAGTGTCTATCCACAGATGAATAGATAAGAAAATGTGACATATACATATTAGAGAACACTATTTAGCCTTAAAAGAATTCTGTCACTTGCAGCAACATGGATGAGCCATACGGACATTATGTTAAATAAAATAAGCCAGTGGCAGAAGGACAAATCCTACACGATTCCACTTCTATGAGGTATCTGTAATAGACTCAGAGCAGAGAATATAATAGTTGTTACCAGGGACTGCCGGGAGGGAGAAATGATAAGTTGTTGTTCAACAGGTATAAAGTTTTAATTATCCTAGATGAGTAAGTTCTAGAGATCTGCTGCATAATACAGTGCCTACAGTTACACTGTAATATTGTGTACTGTAGTAAAAATACAGTGTCATGAATTGCAAATTTGTTAAGAGGGAAGATGTCATGTTCAGTGTGTTCCTTACCACAAACAAACAAACAAACAACAAAACACTCCAAACCCAAAGAGACACAAGAAAACTTTGAAAAGTGTTGGGTATATCCATTGCCTTGACTGTGGCGATGGTACCACAGGTGTTTGCATATATCCAAACTCCAAATTTACACATTAAATATGTGTGGATCTTTGTATGCCAATGAGAGTTTAATCAAGGTGTTAAAAAGTCTGTGTTGGTCAGGCATGGTGGCTCATGCTTGTAATCCCAGCACTTTGAGAGGCTGAGACAAGCAGATCACCTGAGGTCAGAAGTTCGAGACCAGCTTGGCCAACATGATGAAACCCTGTCTCTACTAAAAGTACAAAATTAGTCAGGCATGGTGGCGCATGCCTGTAGTTCCAGCTACTCAGGAAGATGAGGCAGGAGAAACACTTAATCCTGGGAGGCGAAGATTGCAGTGAGCTGAGATTGTGCCATTGCACTCTAGCCTGAGCAACAAGAGCAAAACTCCATCCAAAAAACAAAACAAAACAAAACAAAACAAAAGGCCGGGCACAGTGGCTTACACCTGTAATCCCAGCACTTTGGGAGGTCAAGGTAGATGGATCACGAGGTCAGGAGTTTGAGACCAGCCTGACCAACATGGCGAAACCCCATCTCTACTAAAAGTACAAAAATTAGCCTGGCATGGTGGTGGGGGCCTGTAATCCCAGCTACTCAAGAGGCTGAGGCAGGAGAATCGATTGAACCCAAGAGGCAGAGGTTGCAGTGAGCTGAGATCATGTAATTGCACTCCAGTGTGGGCGACAGAGTGAAACTCAGTCCCAAAAAACAAAAAAAAAAAAGAAAAAAATCTGTGTAGCCCATAAACTCGGTGATATTTGACCATTTAATTATCTCTCTAAGCCTCAGTTTTCCTATTTATAAGATAGGGAGATATTTGCATAGGGATTTTGTGAAACTAAATCACAAGCACAAAGCACATAATGTCTTTTCATTGTATATTAGGGTAAAAGGTTTGCATATAATCCTGCGGGTTAGTAGAGAATGTGCTTCTGTCCCCCTCCCTATACTTTTTCCTTTGATCACTGGTTTTCCCATCTCCTCTGCTCCCAAGACAGAAGAACGTGCTTATTTTATTTCTCAGCACTTCGAACCCATTTGGACTTTTGCTTTAGCTTTCAATCATGTATCCTCTTTCACCTTTCTATAGTTTAATACCCACATGGAAGCCACAGTAATCCTCCTGAAAGACAAATCAAATTTTCTCTCTCTCTCTCCCTTAATACCCTCCAATGGTTTCCCCATGCTCTTAGAATAAACTCCAAAGTTCTCACCATATTTGTAATGACCTTGTCAGCTCCATGTTGGTCTGTCCCACCTCACTCATAGACGCCTCCTCCTCACCCTCCATGCTCCAGCCACACGAACTATTCTGAGAATGTGCTAACATCTTCCTTGCCTCTGGACCTTTGAACATGATATTTCTACTTGAATGTGCTTCTCCTGGCACCTTCTCATTCATCAGATCTAGCTCAGATGTCTCTTAGGAAAGGCCTTCATGACTCACCCAAGTCATTCCAGCACCCTTGACATTTACCTACCAGCATAGTACCATATTAATTTCTTTTAAATCACCTCCCACATGTTAATATTTTTCATTAGCTTATTTAATTGTTGTCTATTTCTCCCATGATAATGTAAGCTCAGTGATGGGAACAACTTTGCCAGTCCTGTTACATCCCCAATACCTAGAACAGTGCCTGATATATATTAGGTGATCAGTAAATAATAAATAAATAAATAATTTTAGGCTGAGTTACTACCAGGCAGAATCACTATGAGTGCAAGGCTCAGAATCACTATGAGTGCAAGGCTCAGCGTGCATGAGCTGACCCTTCCAGGGTGCACGTGGCAAGCAGACAGGGCCAGGAGGGCTAACCAGATCTCTTTTTTCTTATCTACTTCCTCTGCACCTACAGTTGGGTGGATGGATTGGGGGACTGCTCTGAATATTTGATCATATTGACTTCAGAAAAGGAAGAACCAAGGAGCCCTTGCCACATTTTCTGTTTAGTTTTTTTTAGACAGCCCTATGGTGAACATATCAAATGCTTTTCATCTATTAAGTGATAAGTGCCTTGATTAGAATTCTGCGATTGTTCCTATGAGAGGTCCCTCAGTAATATCTGGGTATTTATGGGCCCTGAATGTAATAATATAATAACAAAACCCTACAACGAATCACTAATATAGTAGTGCCTCATCTAGAGCCAAGTGGGCAAATGCACAGAGATGAGGATTTAAGGACAAAGCACCACTTGGGGATATCAAAGCTCTGGAACCATTTCTAGAGTTCAGCTCTGCCTAGCCTTGACAGCTAACATGATAAACACACTTACTGAGAGAGGAATAATTGGGGTCAGGTGAAGCGTGTCCTGGATCTCTCTCCGAAACAGCAGGCCTCTGATTATGGCCCAGAATAGAGAGATTCTTTTATGAGGTGAAAAGAGATGGGCTGGACACAGTGGCTCAGGCCTATAATCCTAACGCTTTGGGAGGCCAAGGCTGGTGGATCGCTTGAGCTCAGGAGTTTCAGACCAGCCTGGGAAACATGGTGAAACCCTGCCTCTACTAAAAATATAAAACTTAGCCAAGTGTGGTGGTGTGCACCTGTAGTACCAGCTACCTGGGGGGCTGAGGCAGGAGATTGGCTTGAATCTGGGAGGTTGAGGCTGCAGTGAGCCGAGATTGCACCACTGCACTCCAGCCTGGGTGACAAAGTGAAAACTGTAAAAAAATATGTAAAATGTATATATTATTTTTTTAAATGTAAAAATGTATATATTATAAAAAGAAAAGGGATGGCTTTATTTCTTTTCAACATAGAGTGCATGTGGGGAAGGTAGGACTTGTATTGGAGGGGAAAGGCAGGGAGGGTTTACTTCCAAGGACAAGTTTTAGGGACAAATTTTGTGCTCAGGACTGGCTGCTCTAGGATTAATTCTTTCTATCGGAACTGAGGGACCCTTAGGTGTCTAAGAAGAGGTCAAGCCGTCAAGAGAAAAGGAGAGAGAAAGGAATATATGTACTGTTTTGGGACTAGTGAATAACCTAAGGCTGGAAGACTCTCAGGAAAGGCAGTGTCAGGGAGGAGCCTATAGAAGTTTCTGGGTCTCTGAAGACAGGTTCTGGCAGCTTCAAGAGCTACACATAAGGCTAAGAAAGTTTTGGGTTTCTAGAAATCTCAGAAAAAGCTCATGGCAGCATGTATGAGTCTGTTTTTACATTGCTATGAAGAAATACCTGAGATTGGGTAATTTATGAGAAAAGAGGTTTAATTGGCTCACTGTTCTGCAGTCTGTATAGGAAGCATGGTGGCTTCTGCTTGGCTTCTGGGGAAGCCTCAGGAAGCTTTCAGTCATGGCAGAAGGCAAAGGGGTGCGAGGTGTTTCACACAGTGGAAGCAGGAGCAAGAGAGAGGGGGGAGGTGCTACCTACTTTTAAACAACCAGAGAACTCGTTCAGTATTGCAGACACTACCAAGCGGGGGGGATGGTGTTAAACCATTCGTGAGAAATCCACCCCCACGACTCACTCACCTCCCACCAGGCCCCACCTCCAACAATGGGGATTACAATTCAACATGAGATTTGCTGGAGGCACAGATTCAAACCATATCACAGCATAATTAACTTCTTGGGAGATTTTTGCCAGCGAGTTTTAAGTCCACAGGTTGGTTCCTAGCAAAGCTGAAACCAAGCTTTCTCCACCCTTCCCTTCCTGCTTTCTCTGTCTACCTCCCCACCCCAGATAACACAGTTGCTGTTGTGGCTCCAGACTAGCAATGTGACACAACTGCTATTACATAGAAAATACTATTTCTGCAGCAGGCATATATCTGGATATACCTGGTCTACATTGTGTGTGTGTGTGTCTACGTGTGTATGTGTATGTGTGTGTGGTGCAGGTTGTGATGGGGTCTCTTGCACTTAGAAACTGTGCATATCTCATTGACCCAACTATTCAGGTTCTTTGAGTTAAAAGAGGCAGAAATCCTCCTCAACCAGTTTAAGCAATATAAGGAGAGTGACCGGTTCATGGAACTAAGGGAATCTTAGGGTGGATCAAGCTGCAGGTTGGAATGTCTGCAGGGTTTGTACAATATATTCAGAATTCTTTCTTTTTATTGCTGTCTGTCACTCCCCCATCACTCAGCTATTTGTCTCTGCTTGTCTTTGTTTTTAGTTAAGCTTTGTCCCTATGGTAAGAAAATTTTGTCCTCTTCTTAGACCTGTAGCTCCGTCATGGCTTACGTGTAACGTAAGCTTATGTTGTCTTTGGAACTTGCGCTTCCTAAGGAAAAGCAATGTTTTATAAGCTGCATTTATGTAAATCTCCCCAAAGGGCTCTGATTCATCTTGCTTGGGTCTTGAGTCCAAATTAAAACAAATCAATGTGTCTGGGTTGTGGAAGTGAGGTTACAAGTGGCCCTTCTTGGGGATGTGCCCAACATCCACCAGCGGTAGAAGAGGCAAAACCACGTGATTGACAGCTCTATCACACAGGGGCTGGGTAGTCAGTTACCAAAAGGAAGGGAAGCAGAGCACACAGCAAAAGAATGCATGTTCTGTATGCTGACCTTTCATGCATTTGGCAAGTAGGACATGTGACAGTTTAGGATTGAATTAATTCTGTTACCGGGACACATGGGAATCCTCAGTTCTCATCTAACTTGGGAGAAATAATTCAGCCAAGAGACATTTAGTAATGTAAGCAAAAGGTTTATTAAGGAGGTAAGAGTACATTCCAAGAGAGGAGCTAGCTGGTCTGGCTGGAAAAGTCGCAGTAGTAGTGCTTATTTAAAGAGACAGTATACTCTGAAAGATGAGTCAGAGCAGACTGCTTGGAAGAGAGAACGAGCCAGCAGCAGTGAGATCTGCACTATGGTTTTTATTATGCCAGATTTTTTTCTTTAAGTTCCTGCCTCTGATTCAAGTCTCTGCCTTTGTGTTTGTCTAGTTTTCCCACTTCTGTCTTAAGTCTCTGCCTTTTCCCTGCCTGCTCCCAGGTTAGCAGGACTCTCCCTTATTGTCAGTTGATGTACATGCATGGGCCTGGTGTTGGATATGAATTCCACCTAATAGCAGTGTTGCTCATCACTATTATAAATAAACTTTCAGTGCCACAAAAAATAGCACTGGAATATAAATTTTCTTGCAAGGTAATTTACTTCTATAGAATGGTACATCTCACAGATGAAGCAATGGCGAGAGTACATCTGACCAAGGGAGGGGAAAGGGTCCTTATCCCTGGTGCTGGTAGCCCCTACTGCTGTGTAGTTCCCCTATTGGCTAGGGTTGGATCGCACAGTCTAAGCTAATTCCAACTGACTATTTTAAAGAGAGCAGGGGTATGAGCCAGTGTGGCAGGGTGAGCAGTTTTGGTGGGAAAGACAGTTATGGAACAGGTAAGTAAAGGTCACTCAGGTAAAAGCAGGTGACCAGGGTTGACTCAGGATGGAGCAGATGGCTAGGATGAGTTAGGACTCTAAATATGTGGGTTAGGAAGGGGATGCATGAGGGGGACATGCAGTTTTGATGAGAGGAATAGGCGCAGGTAACCAGGGGAACGGATGTGAACTACTGATTAGAGCTGGCAGGAAGGTTGTTTACTGAAACTAGAGGCAAAGGGACAAAGAGAATGAGGAAGTTAAACTTTAAAATGGGACAAAGAACATGGAAATTGAACCTACTGACATACTGATTCTTTGAACAGAAACTTGGAACTCAACTGTATTTACCATTTCCACCACTCTTGTATGGTCGTATAGTTAAGCCTATACATACCGCACCTGTGTATCTCCTGGGACTTTCTCCTTTGCCCTTGTTCCATCCTTATTAGCCTGTAGCTAGCTACATTCTGACAGGTTAGCTGCAGAGTAAGTGATTATTGGATGTTGTAAGTGACATTTCTTTCTGCATAGAGATATCTCCTCCTCTCTGCTTATGACTCCTGTGGCTGTTTTATGTGGTCTCTGAGGTGTGAAGATTTTCCAGACCCCCCTTTTCTCAGACTCCCCCTCCTGCTCATGTCTAGCTATCTGCCTACTGTAACAATTCCACTTTAGAAGTACCAAAGGAACTAAGACTCTCAGTACATAACCAAGAAGTTAGAGTGAGACCTCTTGCCTGGTTAAAGCATCATGAGAAATTGGGCAGGGGAGAATTTGACATTATAAATAAATTGAGACCATTTATTTCTAGAAGAGAAAGAGGATTTCATTTTTAGACCTTGATTTCTTTTCCGTTTTCTGTTAAAATTTAGACTTTGTTCTTTTGTTACTTGGGCTATAATCTTGGGGGGACTATATTGGTCAAACAGGCTGCACACACTTTGAGATGGAAAAGCTAAAGGAAAAAATAAAGTGTTTTTTCTGCTCTCACTGTCTCACTCAATATAACACTTCTGACACCAGATGTGTGGAGGTTTGTTTCCCCACATGCCAAACAATTCTCCAGCAGAAACCAGCTGGGTGACCTCCCATTCAATTCAGTTCTGACCCTTTCTCCCTGGAGTAGATCTGTACCAGATCCCATAGGTTAAGGGCTCAGTCCTACAAAACTGTCCCCCCACTTCAGATGCCAGTAGCCCCTTGTATACTTATGATCAATTAGCTATCAGTCAGAGGTCCCTATAACCTCTTTCTCAGGTTTGGTTGATTTTCTAGAGTGGGTCACAGAACTCAGGGAAATACTTTACTTACATTTACCCATTCATCATAATGGATATTACAAAGGATACAGATGAACAGCCCAGTGGAAGAGGTGACTAGAGCAAGGCAGCTGGAAAGGGACATGGAGCTTCCATGTCCTCTCTGGGTCACCCTCCAGGAACCAAAGAAACTCAGTGCCTTGAATAGCTAAACCACATGCTTAGCTATTCAAAAACTCTCCAAACTCCACCCTTTTGGATTTTCATAAAGGCTTCTCTGCCTAGGCAGAATTGATGAAATAATTGGCCATTGGTGATCAGCTCAAGTTTCAGCCCCTCTCCCTTTTTAGAGGTCGGGGACTGGGCTGAAACTTCAACCTCTCTCTCTAATCGTGCCACGGTTGGTCTTCCTGATGAGTAGCCCCATCTTGAAGCTATCTAGAGGCTGACAGCCATCAGTCTACTCATTAGCATCCAAAAGACTCTCTTATCACTCTGGAGATTACAAGGGTTTTAGGAAGGAAAGAAGATCAAATACATATATATTTTATTATAAATCACAATATCATGAAAATAGACTAGAATGTATTTAGTATGTGGTATTCTATAGCTTTGGAGAATGTTTGATTAAAGTATCTTTTGTACCTCCTTCACAGATGTCCATGGGTCATAGATATAGTGCTCCTCTCATGGTTTCAAATATGGTACAAAGAAGGGGTGGTGATTCCACAGGAGTAGGCTTGGGAAGTAGGGACAGGTCTGCTTACCTTCCTGTGGGAATAGCCATATTATCATTTACCATGGATTGTGTGTTAAGCCACTGGCTTAAAAGAAAATGAAAAATAGTGTGGACTGCAAGTGAGGTGGTGATTCTGTTTCTATCCCCAAATTTCCTCCTCTCCTCAGTGAAAAGGTGAAGTTTCCATCATTTCTTCCTGCTTGTCCTTCTGAAACTGGCTTTGCAAAAACTGTTGTCAGTGAGAAAATCATGGCAGTAAAAGAGATCTGATTTAACTCACTCTCCATCCTGCCTTTCTCTTAATCATTCCTAGGCTTAGGCTAAGCTAACTTTGGGAGACATTTAAAGTTTAAATGATAGTAGGCCTTCATCAGGCTAGGGGGAGGAGAGAAGCCCCATTCTGCTAAGGCATAGACATAAACAATTGCCAGCCACTCCTATGGATAGCACAACTATTATAGATTGGTCTTTTAAAATATCCTCGCGGGTTTCTTTTTTTTTTCCATGTCTGACACCCAGGACTCCATCTGGACCTGCCAACCCCATTCCTGTGGCCCACTCAGAAGTGATTTCAGCTCAAAAGGTCAGCTTAAGCTCCCTATAATTTCCTCGCAGCCCCAACCAATCAGCAACAAGCAACTATTACATAGATGTTTCTATTACACCCATTACAGAGGTACTTCAATTACATAGGTGCATCTCAGTCCCACCTTTTCTCCCAAACTGCCTTGAAAAACCCCTACCTATGAGCCTTGGGTGAGATTGATTTGAGTACTAACTCCATCTCCCAAAAGGCATGGCTGGCCTCATGTCTATTAAACTCTTTCTTTACTGCAATGCCATAGTCTTCATTTGTGCAGCGGGCAAAGAGAACCCCTCAGTCACTTAGACTTCTGACAATCCCCTTTGTGGCTTTTCTCCTCAACCCTACCTCCACATCATACAAACAGAAAGGAGACCCTGTTCTCATTGGTCAGAACCCCAGGACACTATTTGGAGCATGGGGAGTGGTCACTGTGTTAAAATTCCTTACCCTTCCTCCCTCTGTCTGTTGGATAAACAAACCAAGGCAAGACCTGCCTTTTTGGGACAGACCTGTCTGCCACTCTACTTCCTCTATGCCCAAACAATAGGAAGTATGCCCATTAAATAGTAACCATTCTTTTACAAATAATTAAAATACTGCATGTATCACATCAAAGTTAAATGTATACTAGGAACTAATTCAAGTTCTTATTTCAGTCTCACTCATCTGCTTCTATATTTGTATAAAAACATCACTGTAGTTTGATTACACTGAATTTATGTGTTCTGATGTCTGGTAAGACAGCTTTCCTCACTAGGCCTCTCTTGCTTATTTTGTTGGCTGTTCTCTGCCAAATACATTTATTCTACCAAATAAAAATTTAAAGTAGTTTGTATAATTAAAAACTGCCTGTGGGGACACTAGTTAGATTGCAATAAATTTAAGCATTAATTTAGGGAAAATGGACATTTGGTAACATTAAGTACCCTCATCCAAAAAATGATAAACAAAACATTTACTATAATATCTGTCATGTAAGTGTTGTATTAGTGCTAGTAATTATTATTGTGATCATTATTATTTCCATATATTCAGATCCTGTTTTATGTCTTTCAGCAATATTTTATAAATCTTAAGATGTAGGTTATATCCCTTTCTTCTTAAATTGATTCCTAAGTATTTCATAGTGAATGAAGTTTTTTAAAAATATTATTTCTAAATATTTGTTGCTAGTGTTTTAAAGGGTATTTATATATGTGTCCTGCATCTAATTGTCTGATGACCTTACCCAATTATCTTATTATATTTTTTTAACTTAGATATTTGAATTTTCCAGAAACATAATCATGTCATCTACAAAAAGCTGCACAGTTTCATCTCAGCTTCTTGAATGTTTCTTTCCAGAAATGGGGGATAGGCCTTAAAAAGTGTATGGGATATGGTTGTTTTCTCTCAATGTACTCAGTGTGGGCAGATGAGAAGTCTAATGTCTGCCTGATTCTTTTTGCTTTGTGGATAACTTGTACTTTCTGTCCGAAGATTTTATCTTTATCCTTCAACACCATTCTTTATTTCATTCCTTCCTTTTCCCACCATCATGTCTGGAATATAGTTGCCTCAGTTAGGATTCCCAATGGGGATGGAGAGTGAATAATGAGATTTAAGCATTTATGGTTCTCTGGTTATGATGCCACACTAAAACAAACAGATCTTAACTAAAACCCTAAAATAAGCAGAACGTTTTAAAGCAATTAATTAACAAATTTAAGACTGCGTTTTGGGACATTCTGCCATTTAAAGATTGTGTATAGAATAGCTCTTAATAGCTTAACCTCTGGAGTCAAATTCCCTGAGTTTTTATCTCAGATCCAGGCAAACTGTTTACCTCTCTGAATCTCAGTTTTATTGTTTACAAAGTGGGAGTAAGGGTTATTCAATACATGAAAATCAATCAGTGTAATAAACCACATTAACAGAATAAAGGGGAAAGTACATATCATCTCAATTGACGCAGAAAAGGAATTTGGTAAAATTATGCACCTTTTAATGATTAAAAAAGACTAAACAAACTAGGAATAGAAGGAAATTTCCTCAATCTGATAAAAGAAATCTATAAAAACCTCACAGCTAATGTCATATTTAATGGTAAATGACTGAAAACTCTCCCCCAAAGATGAGGGAAAAGACAAGGATGTCTGCTTTCATCACTTCTATTCAACATCGTGTTGGAAGTTCTAGCAGGGCAATTAGGCAGGAAAAATAAATAAAAGGTATCATAATTGGAAAGGAAGAAGTGAAACTCTTTATAGATAACATATTCTTTTTAAAAATTTTTTATTTTAGGTAAAGGGTATACATGTTATGTATGTAAACTGCATGTCATGGGGATTTGGTGTACAGATTATTTTATCACCTCAGTAATAGGCACAGTACTTGATAGGTAGTTTTTTCAATCCTCATCCTCCTCCCACCCTCCACCTTCAAGTAGGCTCCAGTGTCTGTTTCCTAATTTGTGTCCATAGGTACTCAATGGATAACATATTCTTATTGATAGAAAACCCTAAATAACCCACAAAAAAATGATTGGGACTAACAAGTTCAGCAAAGTTGCAGGATACAAGGTCAACATAAAAAAATTGATTGTATTCCTATACCCTAGCAATGTACAATCTGAAAATGAAATTAGAAAAACAGTTTCGCTTATATAACACCACAAAGCATAAAATACTTACAAGTAAATTCAATAAAGGAGGTGCAAGACTTGTATATTAAAAATTACAAAACACTTGTAATTTTCTTTCAAAAAATTTGAAAGAAATTAAAATCTAAATAAATGAAAAAAATCCTATATTCACAGATAGGAAGATTTAATACTGTTAAGATAACAACACAGAAATGAAAAAACTAATTCTAAAATTCAAATGAAATTGCAAGGGACCCCAAAAACACACTACCATATTTCAAAAGTTAATACAAATTTACAGTAATCAAGACAGTGTGGTCTTAGCATAAAGATAGAAATAGAAATTAATAAATTACATTTAAAATTCCAGAAATAAATCTCCACATCCATGGTCAACGAATTTTTCACAAGGATACCAAGACCATTCAGTGGAGGAAGAAATAGTCTTCTTCAACAAATGGTGCTAGGGAAATTGAATGTCTGTGTATAATCTTTGTATAATATCATTTATAAAAATGAATTACAAATGAAACAAAGGTCTAAATGTAAGAGCTAAAACAATAAAACTCCTAGGAGGAAACATAGACATTAATATTTGGGACTTTGTATTAGGATTCTGTAGAGAGACAGAATTAATAAGATATATGTACATATGAAAGGGAGTTTATTAAGAAGAATTGATTCATATGATCGAAAGGGAAAGTCTGCAAGCTGAGGGGCAAGGAAACCAGTATTGGATCAGTCTGAGTCCCAAAACCTCAAAAGTAGGGAAGCCAACAGTGCAGTCTTCGGTCTGTGGCCAAAGGCCTGAGAGTCCCTAGAAAACCACTGGTGTAAGTCCAGAGCTCCAAAAGCTGAAGAACTTGGAGTCCAGTGTTCGAGGGCAGGAAGCATCCAGCACTGGAGAAAGATGAAGGCCAGGAGACCCAGCAAGTCTGCTTTTCCATCTTCTCCTGCCTGCTTTATTCTAGCTGTGAAGGCAGATGATTAGATGGTGCCCACCCAAATTGAGTGTGTGCCTGCCTCTCCCAGTCCACTGACTCAAATGTTAATCTCCTTTGGCAACACCCTCACAGACACACCCAGAAACAATACTTTGCATCCTTCAATCCAATCAAGTTGACAGTGTTAACCATCACAGGCCTGGATTAAGCAATGGTTTCATTTGAGAAACCAAAAGCACAAACAACAAATAAAAAATAGGCAAATTGAATTTCATCAGATTTTACAACTTTTGTGCATTAAAGGAGATGAAAAGAAAGTAAAAGGACAGTTCACAGAATGGGAGAAAATATTTGCAAATTATGTATCTCGTAAGTATCCAGTATCCAGATGCAAAACAGCAAGAGACAGAAAGCATATTAGTGGTTGCCGGGAACTAGAAGGGAGAATGGGGAGTGACTGCTTAATAAGCATAGGGTTTCTTTAATCCTAAAAGGGCTGCCTTTGAGGGGGAATGCAAATCTTTTGAAATTAGGTAATGGTGATAGGTCTACAACATTGTGAATGTACTAAGAGCACCGACTTGTACTTTAAAATGATGAATTTTACATTATGTGAATTTTACCTCAATAAAGAACATTTACAATTCAACAACAAAAAGACAAATAACCCAGTTAGAAAATGGGCAATGGACTTGCACAGACATTTCTCCAAAGAAGGTATACAAATGGCCCATAAGCACATAAAAACATGCTCAACATCAGTAGTCCTTAGGGAAATGCAAATCAAAACCATGAGCTATCACTTCATACCCACTAGATGGCTATGATTTAAAAAATGGAAAATAACAGGTGTTGGCAAGACTGTAGAGAATTGGAACGCTCAGACATTGCTAGCTTGGGAATGTAAAATGGTACAGCCACTGTGGAAAATTGTTTGGCAGTTCCTCAACCAGTTAAACATAGAATTAACATAGGGTCCAGGAATTCCATTTCTGGGTATAATAGAATACGTATATTTAAAAAGAATAGAAAACATATATTCAAAACAAAAAACTTGTACACAATGTTCGCTGCAGTATTTTTCATAGTAGTCCAAAGTGGAAACAACCAAAATGTACATCCACTGATGAATGAATAAACAAAATGTGGGAGAATAATGCTCCATTAAATAGAATGTTACTCACCCATAAAAAGGATACATGCTACAACATGACCAGATAAACCTTGACAACATCATACTACTAAGAGAAATAACTTAGACACAAAAGGCCATATAGTACAATTCCACTTACATGAACTGTCAAAAATTGGCAAATCAATAAGACAGAAAACAAACTAACGGTTATCAGGAATTAGAAGGGAGAACGGGTGTTACTGCTTTTGCAGGCTGATGCACATGTTTTGAAATTAGATAGTGGTGATAGGTGCACAACATTGTGAATGTACTAAAAGCACTGAATTATACTCTTTCAAAGGATTAATTTTACACTGTGTGAATCTTACCTCAGTTTAAGAAAACGGGGCAATACCATATGTTTTGCAAGGTTTTGTGAAAATGAGTTAATATACATAAAAGTACTTAGAGGACTGCATGGCACATATGAAGTGCTAAATAAATCTTGGCTTATTACTGCCTGTAGTACTGAGAAGGAAGATGAAAGTGTCAAGAAGATATTAAGGGGAACCAGCAGAGAAACTGGGACGCCAGCTTCCTCAGGGATGCTCCCTCACTCAGTTTGTGTCCTCATGAGTTTGTCTAAATAACCACGGTCCCTCCAAGATGAGGGTCTTGAATGTAAAAATCATCATCATCATCATCATCATGGTCCGGATCTCTCAAAGCTTTATTTTAATTCCTATGGAAATGTTTTTCTTCCAAAGCTACTGCTCAGCTTGTTCAGTTAGTAGGCACAAACAGAATCCTCACTTTGGTCCTCACTCTTGCCGGGTTTGAGAAATGACTGCCCCTTCAAGAACAACAGCCTTATTTTTCTCATTCTGGGTTTCTTTTCCTTTCATCTGCACTTCTGCCTCGTGGAGTATTGGTGGTTTGCTTTTCCTGGGCACATACAGTGCTTGACAGTACAGATTTTGTTCATATGGCAAGTTCTTCTGTATCAGTCAGGGTTTCAGTCGGCAAGCAGAACTATGGTGAGTTATGGGAGGGGAATTTGACCATACACAGTTGTAGGGGATTGGCAAAGCGAAGGTCCAGGAAGGAGGGGATGAAGACCAAAGAAAGGCTCACCGTCCATTTAATATGAGAATCCAAACACATCTAGGCACCAAGGTGGGGCCACAAAGGGAAAGCTCATGTGGAGTTCCATGGGAAGCTGCCTCTGTAGCTTCTGCCCTAGGGACCCACCTCCAAGCACTTGCTAATAAACTTGAGACTGCTGTTCGTCTATAGGCGCAGGAGTTGGGGATAAGAGCTGGATGCAGAAGGAGGAGATCAGGAACAAGCTGCAGCCTTGGTGGCCTTCACAAGTCATGCCTCCATTCTGCCCTCCAAACCTCTTGAAAATGTCTCTTTTTGTCCAACTCCGATGTGGAACCGTACAGGTTAGGGGGACACTGGGAACTTAGTTTCAGCTTTGTCAAGTGTGCAGGGTACAAACCATGACACATTCCTAATCTCCATAGGGGAAGTTAGATAAATGGGATCTTAATTTGCATAGAAAAAAATCAGCATCAAGTGTCCAGATGTGGTTTCCTAGAAATATTGAAAAGAATTCCATGTTCCTTCATTGTACAATTCTTTTTATTGGAGCATCGCTATAAGAATAGCAAATCATACTGCCACGTGTGTACCTATGCAACAATCTTGCATGTTCTTCACATGTACCCCAAAACCTAAAATGCAATAAAATAAATAAATGGAAAAAAAAAGAATTTTAATAGGGAGAATTTATGGATTCAGAAATATTTAAAGAGATAATATTGTTCAGATGAGCCCTTTATTCTTTCTTTTGAATGGCCATATTGAGTAACAGATCTGTTCATTTGTTCACAGGCTGCAGAGGTGTCTGCATTCAGCTGGTGTCTCAGACCAAGTGATGTGTCTCAGAGGCAAGTGAATATAAGAGGAGTGACGTAAGATGGGGATAGAGAAGCGTGATGTATTAATTATCTATTGCTGCATAACAAATTACTCCAAAACCTAATGGCTTAAAACAACAAAGATTTATTATCTTGTTGTTCCTATGGGTCAAGAATCTGAGTCTGGCTTATCTGGGTGTCCCTGACCCAGGATCTCCTACCAGGCTGAATCAAGGTATTGGCTGGAGCTATAGTCATCTCAAGGTTTGGCGGGGGGAGAATCCACATCCAAACCCACACAGCTTTGGCAAGCTTTGGGTTCTTACCGGTCATTAGCCAGAGACATTGTTTTCTTGCCATTGGGTTACTCACAATACGGCATCTGGCTTTCTTCAGTGGGGGACTTGGAGAGGGAGTGTAGAGAGGAAGACAGAGGGTGAGAGAAAGAGAAAAAAAGAGAAAAATAGAGAATATGATTTTTTAAAAACATAATCTCAGAAGTGTCATCCATCACTTTTGCCTTATTCCGTTTGTGAGAAGGGAGTCACTAAATCCAGCCTATGTTCTGTAAGAGGAGCTAACACGGAGATGTGAACACCAGGAGGTAAGATCATGGAGGGGGCCATCTCAGAGGCTGCCTGTCACACAGACGGGGCGTGAAAGGCTACGCGGTTTTGACTTCATCTAAAACGCAATGGAAAGCCATTAAGTAGTGTTGTAAGATAGGTATGTCTTCAAAGAAACTGACTTTGTGTTTTCTGGACAAGGTCAACGTCATGTTTCTAAATGTTCCTTATTTTCTTGGTATTTTGCAATTTTGGTTTTGCTCCCTTTGGCAAAAGAATTAAGAGAAGTTTAAAGACTTCCAGATAGCACAGCTTTTCTGTTGTTGTTCACATCACTGTTACTTAATTCTTACATTGCTCTGTGTTCAGAAAACAGGCTCTATGTTATTTCTACTCTTTGAAATGGTCCAAAAATCTTTGAAAAGACTTTTTGTTTCTTTTTTATTGTGATATATTTTTATGTATTACATGAGACTTCGTTGTGTGGCTTGGGACTACATGGTGTCATTCTACTTCATCTATCAAGCCCTGAGAAAGATGTATTCAAATCTTCAGTAGGGAATGAGTTTCTGTTTCTGCCAAAGAGTAAATTTTATTACCCAAATACTGATTTTTTTAATTTAATGTCTGGTAACTCATGGGGAATGTTTACTATGTTATAAACTATATCCTTTATTATTTTAAAGAACTCTTCCTTGTCCAACATAGTAATTTTTTGCTTTTCTTATTTACAGTTGTTTGCTGTATCATTGATTAACCCTTTCTTTTCAGTTCTTCAGGTTCTTTTGTTTCAGATGTTTCCCTCAGGTTTTGATTTTGGGTACAGCCTACTGATATTTAAGGGAATAAAGGGATTTAGAAGGTGAGTTGATCTGATGTAAGTTAACTGATAAGACGACGTATTTTATTCTTATCATTTTATGTTTCTATTTTTTTTCTATTCTGAATGCTCCCTTTAAAAAACAAAACAAAACTTTTACCCTATAGTATATGTTCTCTTTGTTAACAACTCTTTTCTTCTGATACCTTGAAAGGTTATGAACACTTTCTTTTTGTTCTTGTTGTGGTTATAACATTATCTTGAATTTTCACCTTTAAATAGTGTCTAATGGCCCCCTTATGTAAGATAAGAAACTTGGTATATGTCTTAGTTCAGGGGCATAACAAATGACCACAGACTGGGTGATTCACAGACAACAAAAAATTTATTTCTCACAGTGCTGGAGGCTGAAGATGAGAGATCAGGGTGCTAGCATGGTCAGGTGCTAATGACAGGTCTCTTCTAGGTGGGGATTGCTGACTCCTCAATGTGCCCTCACATGGCAGAAAGAGAGCAAGGGAGTTTTGGGAGTCCCGTTTATAGGGAAACTAATCCTATTCACAAAGCCTTTACCTTTATAATTTAATAATTGCCCAAAGATCGTACCTCCTATACCATCACCTTGGGGGTTTGGATTTCAACATGTGCATTTAGGGAGGGCAAGACACAAACATTTCATTAACAGTATACCCTTCCTGCCTTCTAGCTCTCACTCCACCCTGATACTTCCATCACTGATTAATTTGGTTACGCTATTTTTCGTTGTTTCTCTTGGTATTAACCTTATAAATGGAATCACATACTGACAGTTCTATTATTTTATGTATCACCTCTATATACCCTTTTTTTGACAGCCCTCCCTATCCTACTATGAAAGAAAAGGAGGTCAGCCCACGTATGTGATCCCCCACTTTCTTTCCACATCCCAATTCATGAGTTTGGTGAATTATATTGTTATGTATTATCAAGGTCAGCATAAATTTATATTTTCTAAAACTATTTAGCTTTAGCTTCACATTGTATGTTGATGCATGAAATCAATGGTTTTTCTCTGTGACTGCATCATGATGAACTGGACTTTTTCTTTCCATTTTATTGTTTGTTTTACAAAATGCTCCAAAACCTGATGTATTAGTCTGTTCTCACACAGCTATAAAGATACTACCAGAGACTGGGTAATTTATAAAGAAATTGACTCACAGTTTGGCATGACTGGGAAGGCCTCAGGAAGCTTACGATCGTGGCGAGGGGGGCGGGAAGCAGGCACGTCTTACATGGTGGCAGGTGAGAGAAGTAAAGTGTGAGCACAGGAAAAACTGCCACTTTCAAAATCATCAGATCTCATGAGACTTACTGACTATCACAAGAACAGCATGGGGGAAACTGCCCCCATAATCTAATCACCTCCCACCAGGTTCCTGCCTTGACACATGGGGATTACAATTCAAGATGAGATCTGGGTGGGGACACAGAGCCAAACCATATCAGATTCACACCCAGAAATCTTGAAGATTTGCACGTACAGATGGTCTGCTTTTTTGACTTTATGATGGTGTGAAAGTGATAGGCGTTCAGTAGAAACATTAGTTCTAGTCTCCATAAAACCATTCTGTTTTTCGCTTTTATTACAGTATTCAATAAATTACATTGAGATAGTCAACACTGTATTTTAAAATAGGTTTTGTGTTAGATGATTTTGCCCAACTGTAGGCTAATGTAAGTGTTCTGTGCGCATTTAAGGTAGGCTAGGTTAAGCTGTGATATTTGGTATGTGTCTCAGTCTATTTTGTGTTGTTAGGAAGGAATGCATAATTAGTAAAGAAAAGAGGTTCATTTGGCTCAAATGAATAATTAGTAAAGAAAAGACTGCATAATTAGTAAAGAAAAGAGGTTCATTTGGCTCAAAGTTCTGCAGGATGTACAAGAAGCATGGCACTATCGCCTGCTTCTGGTGAGGCCTCAGGAAGCTTACAATAATGGAGGATGGCTAAGAAGGAGCAGGCATTTCACATGGTGAGACCAGGAGCACGAGAGAGAGAAGGAGATGCCAGGCCTTATTTATTTTTTTTATTTGAACAATTAGATCCCATGGTAACTAGTAGAGCAAGAGTTCACTCATTACCATGGGAAGGGCACAAAGCCTTTCATAAGGATCTACCTCCGTGATCTAAACACCCTGCACTAGGTTCTACCTCCAACACTGGGGATCACATTTCAACATGAGACTTGGAGAGGACAAACATCCAAAGTGAAGAGGAAAATTAAATAATAACAATAGCAGTCTGTGATTGCTGCATAATAAAATAAAGTTTACTGTGTTGTGTTCAGCATAAAACCTAACCCCCAGCTCTGCTTGAAATTAACTAACTCCCTGTAAAACCTAACTTATGTATTCTCCCCACATTCTCAGCAAAGTTCCCAGGCATCTCAAGACTCCTGTTTTATTTATTTATTTATTTTTATTTTTATTTTTATTTTTTTGCTGACC
This sequence comes from Sapajus apella, assembly GCF_009761245.1. Classification (NCBI taxonomy): domain Eukaryota; kingdom Metazoa; phylum Chordata; class Mammalia; order Primates; family Cebidae; genus Sapajus; species Sapajus apella. The sequence goes on along the minus strand of NW_022436952.1, from coordinate 22,224,033 downwards.
AGCTGCAAGACCATGGGGCAAAATAACACCCAAAGAATGTTCAATGTGTTTCTCAAAATGCTATTTTTCAAATGTAATGTAGATCATAAGACATGTTATAAAGTAATTCACTGTTCTTTGTTCTGTCTTCTATAAGCTTATTAGCTGCTACATCATCCTGGATGTATAAAAGTACTCCATTTTCTTTGTCCTGGGCTCAGCCTTGGGATGCTAATCTGCTGAGCCAGTGGCCACCTTAATAAAATCCTCGTATTTCACCCATTGGTCTCTCTGGTCTCCTGAATATTCTGTAACAAAACTGTACCAGTAGGTAAGGTGTATTAAAATGCATCTTTCACTTAGGGTATTTTCAACTTATGATAGGTTTATTGGGATGTAACCCCATCATAAATCAAGGAGCATATGTATTTCCATGGCTTTTGATCGGAATTTCAATTACTCCCCACCTCCCTGCCACCACCTTGATAACTTTGTAGACATTGTTTCATAGTGTGTATGAACCACCCCCTAAGGTGTGTCAGAATGGCCTCTTTGTTGTAGAATTCATGCCTTTGCGAAATCCCCCCCATCTTGGGTGTGGTCTATACCTGGTGACTTGCTTTTAAGAAATAATATACAGAAAAAATGATGGGGTATACCTCCAGTATTAGGTTACAGAAAGACTGTACTTATATCTTGCTCTTCCTTTCTCACCCTCTAACTGACTCATCCTGAGTAGGGTTTCCAGATTTAGCAAATAAAAATACAGGATGCCCAGGTACATGTGAATTTCAGATAAGCAATTAAGAATCTTTTGATATAAGTATGTCTTGTGTAATATTTGGGACATACTTACACAAAAAGTTATTTTTTTATCTGAAATTTGAATAATTGGACATCCTGTATTTTATCTGGCACCCCTAGCTCAGAAAGAAGCCAGCTGTCATATTGTGAGCTGCTTTGTGGAAGTGCCATGTGGCAAGGATCTGAGGACAGCCTCCAGCCAGCAGCCAGAGAAAAAAAAACCCAAAGCTCTGAATTCAACAGCTCTTGAGGAATGAAATCCTGCCAACAACCACATGAGTGTGCTTGGAAATGGATCCTCCCCTATCAAGCTGTCATATGACTGTAGCGGCTGTAGACATCATGGTTGCTGCCTCACGGGAGACTCTGAGGTAGAGGCCCCAGCTAAGCTACATTTAGATACCTCATTTACCAAAAACCATGGGATAATATATGTTTTTCTTTTTATAAGCCACTAAGTTCTGGGGTGATTTGTCATGCATCAGTAGATAACTAACACAGCATGTCTGGTTAAGTTTTCTTCATCAGAGTTCTTCCTTGAACTCCTCCAACAAAATTAGATTGCTTTTTACTGCTGGTAGTTATTTCTGTCTCTATGGCAGGAATCTATAGATCCACCAGAGATTTTGCATCTTTCTTCGAATAGCTTTTCTGATCTATCATTTTTATGTCTATTTCTTTTAAAGTCTATACTTTTCAAATTATTATTATTTTTTTTTGAGACAAAGTTTCACTTTTGTCACCAAGGCTGGATTGCAAAGCTGCAATCTCAGCTCACTGCAATTTCCATCTCCTGGGTTCAAGCGATTCTCCTGCCTCAGCTTCCCGAGTATCTGGGATTACAGGTGCCCACCACCACGCCCAGCTAATTTTTGAATTTCTTTTTTTTAAAGTAGACATGGGGTCTTGCCATGTTGGCCAGGCTGGTCTCGAACTCCTGACTTCAGGTGATCTACCTACCTCAGCCTCCCAAAGTGCTGGGATTACAGGCATAAGCCACTGTCTCCAGCTTCAAATTAATTTTGCTCCATTTTCTGAATCCTATTTCCATATTTCTCACAGAGTTTTTGCATTATCTAGTTTTCTTCTACTGCCTCTGGAGTTATCTTCATTTCTGAAATGGTTTAATTTTTCTTTTCCATTTATTTCTTGAGATTCACCAGCACACTCTTTGTCCCCTTCTGTTGCTCTGTCATTTTGTTCTTGTGCCATTGTATTTCTTCTCTGAGCTTTTATTTCAGGTTGAACTTTATACCTTTCATTTCATGTAGAACTCTGGTCATAGTTTGTATTTGCTTTGTTTTATAACATTTCTGAGGTGTATACTTTGCTAGGTTTCCTTCCTCTTCTCCTCTCCATTCACATTAGTTTGTTTATTTTCTTCATGATTATTTCTCTCCTTGGAATGCTTCCTGGATGAGCTCATTATAACAGTGAGAGTGAGGGGTGATGGGATTAATTAGGGATGTGAGCAAAGTGGAGTTTGATTCTACCATCTCTAAGCATTTTTTCCACCAGCAGTTTCTCTTGCCATGGGCTTGCAGAATATCTTCCTGGTCACAGGGAAGCTTCATGTGTCACAATTGTTTTTGGGTGGGAGTGATTTTAGCCTTGGATTTTCCCCAGCAGACCAGAGTAGCATCCTTCCCGTGGGTTTTTGACCTCTTGGTTTCACCTCCATGATGTCCTACTTTTTATAAAAGTGGCAGGTCTACATAATCTCACACTCAGCCCTACTGCCCCACTATTTCATGGTGCCACCTTTCAGGAGAACTTCCCTAGTTGACAATGAACCTCAGTTACCTTTCTAAAGTAAAAATCCAGGCTGAGCACGGTGGCTTATGGCTATAATCATAGTCTTGGTAGGCCCAGGTGGGTGGATCCCTCGAGGTCAGGAGTTGGAGACCAGCCTGGCGAAAGTGGTGAAACCCTCCATCTCTACTAAAAATACAAAAATTAGCTGGGTGTGATGGCATACACCTGTCATCCCAGCTACTTGGGAGGCTAAGGCAAGAGAATTGCTTCAACCCTGGAGGCAAAGTTTGCAATGAGCCAAGATTGCACCATTGCCCTCCAGCCTGGGTAACAGAGTGAGAATCTGTCTCAAATAAATAAATAAATAAATAAATAAATAAATAAAATAAAATAAAATAAAGTGAGAGTCCAAGATACTATCTTCCTGAATATTCTGTGTTCTGTCTACTACATCCCAAAACCTCAGGGACGAGAGTCCTCTTGCAGCATCTTCCCTCACCCTTGTTCAGTTTTAACTGTGTCTGTGTGCATTAGGCATCTTTCATCAGTTGTGGTTTAAAGTTACAAGTATGTCTTAGTTTCACCAAATATAGAATTTTCTATTTCTCCTTCTCTTTGTTTTCAGGAAGCTTCAAAGAGAAAAGAGGAGCAATATTCTCTTTTCTGATTACAGAAACATGCATACTTATGAAAAATTTAAACTCTTCAAAAATACAGAAAGAGGAAAGTTAAAACACACAATAAAGGTATTTATACAAGAATATCCCCTATTGCTAGAGGAGATCAGCCTTATTGCCTGAATATTATGCAGAGGGCACTCCTAAGAAATATGCCTTAAAAAAGTGAACTTGTCCTCAAGATCTGCCTCTGTGTTCTCTCATTGTTTCAAGACAAATATTAGGCGCGAAGATTCACAATGGCTCAATCGAGGAAGTGTTATCCCTGCTATGAGAAAGAACGGATTATCTTCCAAAAGAACTTCAAGGCGTGGCTAATGTACTGAAAAGATGTGCAAGAAAATAGCTGGGCTCTGGAAGGTGTTGGACCAAAGAAGCTGAAATATAAGGCTGAGTAGTGTAAAGCTTATTTATACAAGCATACTCTCCAATGACTATAGATTTAACATCCTGGCAAGGATACCAAAAGCTGGGCAAAAGATGTTGGAATGGCTTCTTCTTGAAGGTTGGAAACAGCAATGTTTTACAGAAAATAAAACAGAGATGGTGGAATTGCCCTGGCAGTTTTGAGGAAAGTGCCAATAGGCTCAGATGTAGGCATGTTAAAAATACATTTTTACGTAAGACAGGACAACTTGCCAGTTGACTATGTTCCCTAGAAGGGCTCTGATATAGTTTGGGTATTTGTCTCCTCCAAATCTCATGTTGAAATGTGACCCCCAATGTTGGAGGTGGGGCCTGGTGGAAAGTGGGTCACGGGGGTGAATCCTTCATGAGTGTCTTGGTGCTGTCCTCATGGCGATGAGTAAGTTCTCACTTCATTAGTTCACATGAGAGCTGGTTGTTTTAAGATGCTGGCATCTCCTCCTCTCTTGCTCCTTCTCTTGCCACGTGACATGCCTGCTCCCCCTTTGCCTGCTGCCATGAGTGAAAGTGTCCTGAGGCCTCCCCAGAAGCTGAGCAGATGCCGGTGCCATGCTTGTTCACCCTGCAGAACTGTGAGCCAAATAAACCCTTGTTCTTTATGAATTACCCAGCCTCAGGTATTCCTTTGTACCAACACAAAATGGACTAATACAGGCCCAAAGGAGAGTACTTCACTAAAGAAATAATAGATGTGCTAGTGAAGGGAACTCTGGCCTTGTCGAGTTCAGTGGCAGCTTCCTCTATAGTCCAGGGTTAAAGGCTAGAGATGCTGCTGTGGAAGTAAGATCCCTAGTATCAATGGAAATGATAGAATTCCATCCAGAATAGTAGGTGCAAGGTGGTGGCTCTTAATCGTCAGGGGCAAGGTAGATTTAATTATCCATTATCCATTAATTATTTATCAAGAGTGGGATTGCAAGTGGAAGGTTTAGAACAACAGGCTCTGTGGCAAAGACTACTAGACCATGGTATCGCTAGGGGCAGCCAGTTGGGGAGACAACAAGGGTAAATTCCTTGGCTTATAAAACAAAAATAGACCAAGAGCAGATTATCGGAATGCTGGTGTTGGCTGCCAAGTGGAATATAATAACCACACATCTGGTTTCCAAAATTGAGACGGTTCTCAGATCCAGAATCCTGTGATTGGTAGAGATGCTAGATCCTTTTGCAGAAAATCTTATAATGCCTCAACATATAGTACGTTTCCCCAGTCCTTCTTCAAAGGAATCAATACTGCAGAAAATAAAATACCTGTACAGTGTGCATTAGACTATGCACTAGAGAGGTGAAAGCAGCTAAATCGTTCAAGTGCTGTTGGATCCAGAATTTGAGATGATGCTAATATCAGAGAATCCAAAATACCATCATGGCGCCATAGTTAGGGTGGGTGTGTGAAAGCCAGGTGATAGATGGAATCTTGGCCCACATTCATATTATAAATGTCCAACGAGTCTGCCAACTCACACTGTGATAATTTCATGGTCTTTGAGTGCTTAATTAGTTTGGATGTACCTAACAGCTGGAAGACCCTTTACACTGGATCCTGACCTGCATAGTGAGAGCCATTGTAGTACAAAAGGCCAAGGGGAAGCCCCTGAAACTGCGCATTATCCCAATCAGGATAGTAAATTAGAAGCAATGACTCATCCTAGCTGAGATGGCAGAAACTAGGGACACTGTCAGAGACTTTGCAGAGGGGGTGGTTTTCTATCTCATTTCATTCATTGGCATGGCACTTGCAAAAGCCAAATGGATCATAGAGGATGGTGGTTGTCATAGATCATTTTCTGTTTCTTATAATAAAATATCGAAAACTTGGTAATTTATAGAGAAAAGGAATTTATCTCTTACAGTTATAGAGGCTGAGAAGTCTAAGGTCAAGTGTCCACATCAGGTGAGAACTTTCTTGTGTGTGAGGGCTCTCCGGCATTCCAAGATGGCACAGAGTCTCACATGGCAAGGGGGCTGAGCATGCTAACAGGCTACCTCACACATCTCCTTCTTTTCCTATAAGGTCACCAGCTCCCCTCCTTTGATAACCCATTAATCCATAAATAGATTAATTTATTAATGAGAGCTTAGTCCTGATGATCCAATCACCACTTGGAGGCTCTTTCTCTCAACACTACCACATTGGAAATTGAAGTTCAACAGAGTTTTGGAGGGGACAAGTATTCAACCATAGCATTCTGCCTCTGGCCCCACAAAATTTACATCTTTCTCACATACAAATATATCTATCCCATCCCCAAATAAGTTTAAGCTCCAAATATTAACTCATTTCAGCAGCAACTCAAAAGTCCAGAGTCTGAAATCTCACCTATGAGCCTGTGAAATCAATACAAATGATCTGCTTACAAGCTAGGACACACATTTCCTTTCCAAAAGTGAGAAATAGGCAAGAATAAAGGGGTAAAAGGGTAACAGGCACCAAGCAAGTTCATAACCTAAGAGAGCAGACATTGGGTCTTAAAAGTCCAGAATAGACTCTTTGACTCCACATCTAGAACTCACTATATGCTAGTGTGGAGTTGGGGACTAAGACCTTGGCAACCCTACCTCTATGGCTTGGCTGGGCTCAGCTCTTCCTTCCAGGGAGCATTGCACACTGGCCACTGTAGTTCTGTAGGTCTTGGTGGTGGCCCTATTCTCACAGCTCCAGTAGGCGTTTCCCCAGTGGGAATGTTACAGCAATACCAACTTCACATTTCTGCTCAGCATTGCTCTAGTGGGGGCTCTCTGCAGTGGCTCCACCCCTGTAACAAATCTCCATCTGGGTCTCCATCAGTGATATCCTTTGAAATATGGGTGAAGGCTGTCAAGCCTGCACAACTCTTCCTTTCTTCAAGCCTGCAGAATTATCACCACGTGGTTGCTGCCAAGGTTTACAACTTGTGCCTTTGGAGCAGTGAGTTGAGCCATTTCTTGGATTGCTTGAGTCACAGCTGTGGTGGCCAAGGAGCCCTGTGCTAGAATGCAGAAAGCAGAAATCTCAAAGGGGCCTGGGTATCAGCCCATGAAGGGCATTCTGAGTCTGTCCCTGAAACTACTCTGCCCTCTTGGGCCTCTGGGCCTGTAATGGAGGGCAACCTCAAGGATCTCTGAAATGCCATTGGGGTCTTTCATTTTCTTGATGATCCCTTCTCTCTGTATCTAACCTCTTTAGCAAAAGGTTGCTGGGTCACACCTTCGATTTCCTATCTTGAACATGTTTTTTTACTTTTTATACAACCAGGTTGAGAGTTTTCCAAATCTTTCTTCTATGTTTCCTTTTTAATTATAAATTCTCTCTCTCTTGTTTTTTTTTTTTGTTTGTTTTGTTTGTTTGTTTTTGTTGTTGTTGTTTTTTGTTTGTTTTTTTGAGGAGTTTTGCTCTTGTTGTCCAGGCTGGAGTATAGTGGTGTGATCACATATTTCTTTCTTTTCTTGTAAGGCCATCAGTTCCCCTCCTTTGATAACCCACTAATCCATAAATAGATTAATTTATTAATGAGAACTGAGTCCTGATGATCCAATCACCTCTTGAAGGCTCTTCATCTCAATACTACCACATTGAAAATTAAATTTCAACAGAATTTTGGAGGGGAAACGCATTCTAACCAACCATAGGTTGGCTCACTGCAACCTCCACCTCCCAGGTTCAAGCAATTCTCCAGCTTCCCGAGTAGCTGGTTCTACAAGCATGTGCCACCATGCTTGGCTAATTTTTTTTTCTTTTGTATTTTTAGTAGAAACAGGGTTTCTCCATGTTGGTCAGGCTGGTCTTGAACTCCCAACATCAGATGATCCACCCACCTTGGCCTCCCCAAGTGTTGAGATTACAGGTATAAGCCATCATGCCCGGGCTATAAATTATAGTCTCTTTTAAAATTATTCGTTTGTTCCCTAATCTCAGTGTAAGTGGCCAAAAGTAACCAGCAGTTTCTACTACAATTTATTTAAAAATTTCTTCTGTAATACTCTAGTTCATCACTATCATGTTCAGCCTTCCACAAAGCCCTTGGGTGTGAACAGCTCAGGCAACTTTTTGTTGTGGTGGTGGTTTATTTATAACAAAGATGGTCTTTCCAATACCATGCACCTCAGTTTCATCAAAACCTTGTCCAAATAACCTTTACCTTTCATATTTCTGTCATCACTCTGGTCATGACCACTTAACCTGTCTCTCAGGATTTCCAAACTTCCCCTAGACTGTTTGTCCTCTAAGTCCTCACCAGAATCTAGGCTTTTTAAAGTCTTGTCCTCCAAATTCTTCCAGCCTCTGCCTATTACGCAGTTCCAAAGCTGTTTCCATATTTTCAAGCGTTCTTTATCAGCAACACCTCGCTCCAGGTACAAATTTTGTAACTTACTCTGTTTTCTCTTGCTTATAAGACAATACCTGAAACTGGGTAATCTATTTTAAAATAAGCAATTTATTTGTTATAGTTACGGAGACTGAGAAGGTCAAGGGATTATATTCAGTAAGAACTTTCTTTCTCATGAGCACTGTCTACAGAGTCCAAATGCAATGTAGAGTCTCACATGCAAGGGGGCTTAGTGTGCTATCATGCTAGTTCAGATCTCTCTTCCATTCTTTATAAAGCCATCAGTTACTCTCCCATGATAACCCATTAATCTATTAATCTATGAGTGGATTAGTTGGTTAATAAGGGCCAAGCCTTCATGATCCAGTCATCTCATAAAGGTCCCACCTCTCAATATTGCCACACTGGGGATTAAACTTCAGCATAAGTCTTGGAGGAGACAAATATTTAAATTGTAGCAATGGTAAACCAAGCAAATCTAACCAAGCAGTAGATCCATCTGCAGCTGCTTTTTTAGTGTTCCTGCATCTTTGCTGGAACAGATCAACATAGTCGTAGGCTCTCGTGTAGCTATTGATATGGCAGATGCCTTTTTTCAATATCAATCAAAAAGGAGAATCAAAAGCAGTTTTCATGCACCATAAATGGGTGGCAATATATATCCATAGTCTCATCACAGGGCTATGATAACACTCATTTCCTCTGGCACAATATAGTCCAAAGGGACTTTGTCTGGAAATTTCATAAAACATTACAGTGGTCCCCCATATTGAAGATATCATAATAATCAGAAATGATAAGCAGGGAGTAGATAGTACTTTGGATACCCTAGTAAAATAAAAACGTAACAGTGGGTAGGACATAAATTTTGCAAAGACTATTGGTAATCATTACAGAGACTCAATGATCCCAACCGTGCTACCCAATGTTTGTGTAATCTATGCACTGGAAGCATTGGCATCACTTTGGAGATCATTAGGAATGAAAAGTCTCAGGCTTCCTTCCATTCCTACTGAATCAAAGTCTCTGGAGGAGATGCGGAGGAATCTGCGTTTAGCAAGCCTGTCAGATGATTCCTTGGCCTGCTAAGTTTTATGAAGCATGACTCTAGGATCATGCTGAAATAGTCCTCTCTGAAGAAAATAGTTATCGCACCTATAACTCCCTACCACTGAGCAGCACAGCACTTGATGGAACGTTTTTTATGCTGGATACAACATACACTATAGTTAGGAGCACTGCACAGACATTCATCAGGTGACTCAGTGGGTTACCTGTTTTCTCTGGGGCCAAGAACAGGAAAGCCTCAGACTGTGTGACATTCTGCCTTGCCGCTTGGGAGACATCCTAGAGCAGATCTCACGATATTGAAAGTATCCATGGTAGATAAGGTGGAATTACTGAGAAGCTCTAATAGGAGACTTGCAGTGCAGAGCATGAGGGTTCTGGAGTAAGGTCATGATATCTACAGCAGAGAACTACTTACATTTAAAAAAAAAACAAAAAAAAAACATTCCTGGCCTGTCTGGGGACCAAGAAGAGACAGAGCACCTGCTCATGTGACATTAAGTAACTATTAAACTGTAGCTGTAGCTTCTCGTTATAACCTGGGTATTGTCAGACCTATCCATCATAAATTCTTTTGCTGTATTAGTTTTTTTTTTACTGTGCCATAACAAATTAGCACAAATTTCATGGGCTAAAACAACATCAATTTACTACTTTCAGTTCAGCAGGTTAAAAGTCTGATGTGGGTTTTATTGGTCTAAAACCAAGTTTTAGGAAGGCCGCATTTCTTCTAGAGACCCTAGGAAAGACTTCCTTTTTTTTTTTTTTTTTTTTTTTTTTGAGACGGAGTTTCACTCATGTTACCCAGGCTGGAGTGCAATGGCGCGATCTCGGCTCACCGCAACCTCCGCCTCCTGGGTTCAGGCAATTCTCCTGCCTCAGCCTCCTGAGTAGCTGGGATTACAGGCATGCACCACCATGCCCAGCTAATTTTTTGTATTTTTAGTAGAGACGGGGTTTCACCATGTTGACCAGGATGGCCTCGATCTCTTGACCTCGTGATCCACCCGCCTCGGCCTCCCAAAGTGCTGGGATTACAGGCTTGAGCCACCGCGCCTGGCCCTTTTTTTTTTTTTTTTAACCTTTTCCAGTTTCTGGGAGCATTTCCATTCTTTATCTCCTGGACACTGTCCTCTGTCTTCAAAGTCAACAGTGTTGCATTTCTGACCATTCCTCCTTAATCACAGCTCCCTCTGACCTCCTCTTCTGTCTCTCTCTTCCATTTTTAGAAACCTTTATGATCACCTGGGGCCCACTCAGGTAATGCAGGATAATCTCTTTATGTAATCAGCTGATCAGCAACATTAACTCCATCTGCAATTTTTATTCCCCTTTCCCATGGATCCTAACATATCCACAGGTTCTGGAGATTAGGATGTACACGTATTTGGGAACGCATTATTGTGTTTACCACAAGTGAACATGAAAGTGATTTGTGATGGAAATGGAATATTTGGAATGGTTCTCAGGAAGGTCCAGGAGATATAAATCACATACACAGGTGGCCCAGATTCCCAAGGCACCCACTTCTTTTGTATTGATGTATGTATTAGTTCATATGGGTTGCTATAACGGAATATCATACACTGGGTGGTTTATAAACAATAGACATTTATTTCTCACAGGTCTGGTGTCTGGAAAGTCCAGGATTAAGGTACCACCAGATTTAGTGTCTGGTGAAGGTCCACTTCCTGCTTTATAGACAGCACCTTCTTGCTGTTTCCTCTCATGGGAGAGGAAGCAAGAAGGCTCTCTGGGGCCTCTTTTATAAGGGCACTAATCCTATTTATGAGGGCTCTGCCCCTGTGACCTAACCACCTTCCAAAGACCCAACTTTCAAATACCATCGCACTGGGGATTAGGTTTCAACATGCGAATTTAAGGGAGGGGGGCATAACGTTCAGTTTGTAGCAATATATTTCCATCAGCTAACAGGTACAGCTTCATGGTGAGGTCCCTATAACCAGCTGTCAGAAGAGGAAACAAACCCAGGCTTGATTCATCAAAAGATTGGCTCAACATGTTGGCATGGGCAGAAAAGAGAGTGCTGCCACAGTATAATCCAACAGAGGGGTGATGAGGAAAAGCCTCTCAGGTAGAGCTTAGAGCATTGAACCAAGCCATCAACTTTGTGTGGAAAGAGAAGTGGCTGAGCTGAGATATACAGATTATTCAGTGGTAGAAAACGCCTTGGCTGATTGTCAGGGGCTCACAGAAGTGGGGGGGTGGGGCAAGACTTGAAGAATATATACAAGAAGTCAGGGGGAGGGAAGGGGCATATGAATGGTCACATGGGAGTGGACACAAAGCATGTTGGTTCTTGTGTCTCATGTCACTGACAACTAGAAAGCACCTGTCACCAACAAGGGACTGAAATACCAAGTGAATAGGATGACAGGTGGATTTCAGCCAGCCTTAATCCTCAGTCACCCAGTGCTTACAAAATAAGTCCATCAGACATAAAGAAGGGTATTCATGGACCACACAGCATGTGCTTCTGATCACCAAGGCTGAATTAGCTACTGCTACTGCTGACTATCCTGGCCTGAACCCAGAGCTGAGCCTGGGTTTTCAGACCAACTACCGGTAGATGTCAAGTTGATTACATCAGACCATTCTTTCCTGAAAAGGGCAATGATTCATTTTTATCAGGATTGCTACATATTCTGGATATGGATTTACCTTTCTGTCCACGACACCCCTGCAAACACCACTATCCACTGGCTCCTAGAGTGTCTGATTTTCCAACATGATATTCTGAATAACAAAACCTAGGGCCAAGGAACCCACCTTTAAGGAGTTGTTGACAATGGGCTCTACTGGTTTCATCATATACTGCTTCATCCACGAGTGACCAATGTAGTAGAATATTGCGATGACCCCTTAAAGTTAATCGCTAAGGCACTAGTTTAAGAATAACACACCAAAAATGCTTCAAGAGGTAATATACACATGGATCCAGGAGTCCAGAGGTGAAGGAAGGTCTGGATATTTCAACGCTACTACAGGAACCCAGCTAAAGAAATTGTGCTTCCTGTCTCCATGATTTTAGGCTTTTCTAGGCTATAGATACTGGTTACTAGTGTGGAGGGGATAGTTACACTGGAGACTGAGTTTGGCTCTTGTTGCCCAGGCTGGAGCGCAGTGGCATGATCTCAGCTCACTGCAACCTCCGCCTTTCGTTTTCAAGTGATTCTCCTACCTCAGCCTACTGAGTAGCTGGGATTATAGGTGCCCACCACCACACCCAGCTAATTTTTGTATTTTTAGTAGAGACAGGGTTTCACTATGTTATCCAGGCTGGTCTCGAGCTCTTGACCTTGTGATCCGTCCACCTAAGCCTCCCAAAGTGCTAGGATTATAGGTGTGAGCCACCGCACCTGGCCCAGCTCTGTAATCTTTAAAATTATGGCTGTGCCCATATTTTTCAAGTATTAGATCTATTGCATAAGCATGTGCACCGTCTTCCGCCTATTATCCCATCCAAAGAAACCACAGCGGACAACCTTAGCAAATGTGATTCCACAGCGTGATAACTCCTCCACTTAATGCCAGTAATAGAAACAGGTTTCTTGCTGTCATCTGGTTGGGGAGGGATCCAATTTCAGAAACCCACCCTAAGAGTCTACTTCGTAGTATCACTTCAACTGTCATGGGCTGAGTTGCCCCCAGATCTTGAGATAGAGCCACAGTTATTTGCAAGGAGGATGCCACTAGCATATGCTCAACCACTGAGTGCCCAGGTGGAATGGGTGAGCAATAGTATGCATATACTACAATTTCCTTAACTATCCACCATTGGTCTTTATTTCCCATCTTTCACTTTTGTAAGAAATTCTGCAAAAATTAACTGTATACGCATATCTTTGCACACTTTGTGCATATTCTTTACTGTGTTTTTAATTTTTTAAATTTAAATTTTAAATTTTGTATAATTGCTATACAAAAAAAGCCCTAACAAATATGATTAAATGGATTTGGGCATATGGCTACACCTGTGATACCATCACCGCAGTCATGATTATGAACATGTAAAAAAGTTTTCCAGCCAGGCACGGTTGCTCATGCCTGTAATTCCAGCACTTTGGGAGGCCGAAAAGGGTGGATCACAAGGTCGGGAGATCAAGACCATCCTGGCCAACATGGTGAAATCCCATCTTTACTAAAATACAAAAAATTAGCCAGGCGTGGTGGTGGACGCCTGTAGTCCCAGCTACTCAGGAGGCTGAGGCAGGAGAATTGCTTGAAGCTGGGAGGTAGAGACTGCAGTGAGCTGAGATCACACCACTGCACTCCAGCCTGGGCGACAGAGCAAAACTCTGTCTCAAAAAAAA
>NW_022436952.1:22015621-22210583 GCF_009761245.1 Sapajus apella | reverse complement strand
TGTGTGTGTGTGTGTGTGTGTGTGTGTGTGTGTGTGTGTGTATGTGTGTGCGCGCGCATGCGGGCATGCGCGCATGCATTAAAAACACTGAACACTGAACGTAAAGTCTACCTTAATGCATTTTGAAGTGTACAATGTCATATTATTAGCCACAGGCACTGTGCTTGTGAAGCAGATGTCTAGAACTTATTCATCTTGTATAACTGAAACTTTTTACCCATTGAACAACAACTCCCCATTTTCCCCTCCTCCCAGTCCCTGGCAACCACCATTCTATTTTCTGCTCCTCTAAGTTTGACTATTTTAGATACCTTATATAAGTGGAATATTTTACAGAATAGATTCTTAAAAGTGGAAGGTTAGCTTGAAGGACTACACGTAATTTTAGATCTGGCAGTATGGTCAAATCAACCTCCAAAATTATACATTTTTACACTCCTTGTGTATGAGGATTCTTGTATCATCACCAATGCTGGGCATAAGTTTGGCTCATGGGGTGGACATTTGGTTATAAGAGTCGGTGGTTATAAGAGTCAGGAGAGAAGGCTGGGCTGGAGGCAGAGATCTAATAGCTGTCAGAATATAGATGCCAATTAAAGTCATAGGAGTACCTGAGTTCACTCAGGAAAAATAAAATATGTAAATTGAGAAGTCAACCGTGCAGAGAATGTAAGAAAGGAACTCTTAGGGACATTGACATGTAAGGTATGGATGCAGGAGAGGAGAAAATAAAATGAGAAATGTCAGAGAGGAGGTCAAGGAGATGGCTACGGCCAAGAAGCCAAGAGAAGAAGGCATTTTAAGAAGGAAAATGCTATGAAGTGCTGGCGAGAGTGGAGTGCCCAGTGGATTTAGCCACGAGGAGTGCAGTGGCAGCCTTGGTGAAATCAGTGTTCGTGGAGTGGTGGAGAAGGAGGGGATACTGCCGTGGAGTGAACGTAAAGGAAGTAAAGGTGGTAAGGACCAAGAGCTTTCCACAACGTTTGTGAGCCAAGTGGAGGAGAAAATCAGGGCGGTAATGGGGGAGGACGTTGAGTCAATGAAGGGCTTTTTTAGAAGTGGATGGAAAGGAGATTCCAAAAATAGTATAAGCTGCATGTTATTCTCCAAATACAAAATAAGGGCATATATCATTTAATGTTTAAATTGCGGTGACTCCTGCCCCACACCATTTCACTCCCGTTTCTGCACAGAGTATCAGGAAATCCAGCCCTTCTTCTAGAGTTCCCCTTCGGTCTTAGTCCTTTTGGATTATAGACTGGGTGGCTTATAAACAAGAGGAATGTATTTCTTATGGTTCTGGAGACCAGGAAGCCCAAGGTGAAGGTCATGGCAGATCTGGTTTGGTGAGGACCCACTTCCTAATTCATGGATCACCTACTCTGTGTCCACAGACGATGGACAGGACAAGGGATATCTCTTGGCTTCTTTGATAAGAGCACTGATCCCATTCACCAAGACACCACCCTCATGACTTAATCATCTCCCTAAGACCCCACTTTCAAATACTATTACCTTGGGGGTTAGGATTTTCACATATGAATTTTGGGGGAACACAAACATCCAGACCATAACACCTCCCTAGGCCTTCCTGTAGACAGCCAGGGTTTTTTCCATGAGTTGTTCTGTTTCCTCTACAGAAATTCTCATGCATCCGTTTGTAACCAATTCTATCACTGAAACCATGAGTGTGGGATGCAAGTCTTTATTCACGCAAGCTGTCTGAATGGCAGTAGTGTCTGTTCTGCAGAGGGTTCCTCATCCCACAGTGATTCCTCATATCAGGAGAATCCTTCTTTTCCCTGTGATCTTTCCTCTGACCACCGCTCTAGGCTGAAGTTAGGATCACAAAACCAAACTCCCCCAGACATGATATTTCCATACATTTATTCAATAAACAAATGTGGAGTGCCTACTGTGTGCACTACTATTTCCTCAAGTTTGCCCACAATGTCAAGGTTGCCAGGTCAAGAGAGGTTCTAGCATTAGGCCACCTTTACAGCAGGTCCTTGAATCATGTCATTTCATTTAACTTTGTTTTGTTACAATAAAAACAATTGATTCCCAGCCAGGGTCACTGCCCGTGTGGCATTTGACATTCCTCCCATCTCTTCTTGGGTTTTCTCTGGATAATTTGGCTTCTTCCCACATCCCAGAGATGAGCACACTGGGTGAATTGGTGTGTCCTTATTGCCCCAGTGTGAGGGTGTGTGTGTGTGTGTGTGTGGTGTGTCCTGGGAGGGGATGGTATCCCATCCAGTGTCAGTTCCCCACCTTGTACCCTGAGCTGCCTGGACAGGCTCTGGCCACCTGAGCCCCTGAACTGGAACAATTGGGTGAGTAATTACCTTATTTGTTTTTCGTAATCTTTCTTAAGTATATGTGTATCTCATATTTATTTCCATGTTTAATATTTTAAGTGTTTCGGTCTTTATCTAGAAGTTTGATGATGTTTTATGAGCAGAACTATGCCATAGGAATGTTTGTTTGTATGAATCAGTCTATGGTAAATTGGTTTCACTATACATCGCTTTACTTCAAGTCTCAGTTTCCAAGAACCTGTCAATG
The DNA here is from genome assembly GCF_009761245.1 of Sapajus apella. Taxonomy (NCBI): domain Eukaryota; kingdom Metazoa; phylum Chordata; class Mammalia; order Primates; family Cebidae; genus Sapajus; species Sapajus apella. Next base: position 22,208,015 of record NW_022436952.1, on the reverse strand, counting down.
ATGTTAAATTAGCACTTACTATATCCAGGTATTCATGGTCTCAGAATCAGCCTGCATGTGCAGTCTGGGTCACCAGCCCTGGCTTTCAGCACACCTGATCATGCACTCAGGGGCCTTGTGCTATCTGTGGATGCTTTCATGCCATCAGGGCAGAGTAGAGTAGTCATTTCTAACCCAGACTGTCCATATTAGTCTGTTCTCATGCTGCTAATAAAGACACACCCAATATTGGGTAATTTAAAAAGCAAATGATTTTAATTGGCTCACAGTCCCACATGGCTGGGGGGGCCCTGCAGTCATGGCAGAAGGCAAAGGAGGAGCAAAGTCACGTCTTACATGATGGCAGGCAAGAGAGCGTGCGGGCGAACTCCCATTTATAAAACCTCCAGATCTTGTGAGACTTATTCACTACCATGAGAACAGTACTATTACAATTTAAGGTGAGATTTGGGTGAGGACACAGCCAAACCATATCACTGTCAGACATGTTTCAACAACTTTGAACCTCCATAGGAAGTCTTTGGGGTTGATGCTTCATTGCTTCTCTCTCAGAAAAGACCTTTTGCTTCAAGAGCAAAATGTGACCAACCTAAAGCCAGACCTCAGGTCCCAATTCAGTCAAGGTGCATGTGTACACTGATTCCTCATATACCCTGTGTAGCATAGGTGGATAGAAGTTTGATTTTTGTGCAACTAAACCTCCTTTTGATGGTTTCAGAAAAGCAAGGGCATCATCTGAGTAAGTTGTCTTTCCTGCACCTGTTTGGAAGGTCCATTCCTACACTATTCCTGGTTCTTATGATGGATCCAGCATGTTCATCAGGGAAGGTGAGTGTTGAGTTCCTTTTAAATGGCAGGATATACAGGGTCCTGCCTGAGCAGCACTCATGTGTCTGCTTCCCTTAACTGATGGTTGTCCTGGAGGTCCCTCCTGCTTCCTACCTCTGGAGTCCCCTTCACCTCCCTCTTTCCTCCCACCTGGGAGCCCCTCCTCTTCCCTCCCTCCTGACAACCTCCGCCTCCCTCCTGGCTGTTTTCTGTCTGCAAGGCAAGGAAGCATCTCACCCTAACACTGTCAGGGGGCTCTTCTTGCCGCTGATTCTCCACTTCCTGATTTTCTAGCATCTCCTACCCTATCCAAACAGTCTTTACCTTCCTCATCACCAGAGTCAGACGGTAGGCCTGATTTTAAACTTTAAGGAAACAATTTTCTTCTTCATCCTTATAGCAAATAAGAGGTATGTGGTGTGTCTTTTCCTAAATCATTACCAATTTTCTCCAAAGAAGTTACATTTTGAAATTGGGTAATGTCTCCTGTAATCATAGGAGTCCTTTGAAGTGGCAAAGGAGTCAAGCTCTAGTGGCACAGTCATAAATAGCCTGTCCTGATCCCCTCCACCACTACCTTTCCTCCTCCAAGAAGCCTTCCTCAGTGCCCTCCTCTTCTGTGCTTTCAGGATCCCTTGTGCATACCTGTATGAGTAGATTCATCAGACTGTATAAGTATTTATGAAGTTTTTGGTCCTTACTAAGTTTTCAATTTTTTGAGGATAGAAGCTTTCCTATATGAATACTTTATAGCCTTGGGGCATTTGTCTGCATAGATAAATGGAGGTGTCGAATGAATGGATAGATGCAGTAGGAATTTTGTAAAGAAATGAAAGGCCTCAATGCCTTGTGAGCACTTCCACCTTCCCGTGTCCACTGGCTATCTCAGATGTGGAGTTAAGCCAGGGTAATACACATGGCATCATATTTTTAAACATCATCTTTATCACACATATATTTCTCTGTAATTCCAAATTGTACAAAGGATGTGCAATGAGTAGTACGCCTCTCTTCCATCCCTGTCTCCAAATTCTCTAATTTCCCTCCTGTGGTGGAACCACCATTAACTTCTTTCAATGAATTGTCTCTGAGCTGATCTACGCATGTAGCAGCATGTGTTTAATTCCATAACCCTCTGCTCCTCTGCAGGATCCTGCCTCAGATCCCTGTGAGTCTTAGCACAGCCTTTTGCTAACTGAAGCATCCTGAGAGTGAGGAGGAATGGGGCAGTGCATGTGAGGAAGCTGAGGGTCTGGAGTAGCACTGTACCAGAAAATAGAAGGCAAAATCACCTGCATCCTAGATCAGGAGAAAACAACATCTGCATAAACTGCTCTGTAGCATGGAGCTTGATATGGATATTCTAAACTTCCCACTTCCACTCCACCTGCAGTATATACTCCCCTTCTATTAACAACCTTTGCTTTTCCTGGTGGTGACTATAATCATAGACATCCAGCTTTGAGGTGAAGCAGTCAGACTCTGCGGCTCCTCCCTTTACAACAGAAGTCCTGTGTTCCCCGGGGCAGTCCCAAAGAGACCCTCACCCACACCAATCTCTTCCACCAATTCTGTCACCAGACAGACGCCTTGATTTGTCTGAGCCCCAGTACAATTTGCAAAAAGCTGTGATTTTGTAGGAGTTGAGGCTGTGAAGCAGCTATTGTTTACTGGATTAGAGCCTTGGCATTCCTAATCACACCCAGCCTTGGGCTTCAGGAGCATGAAGAAACCCTATTTACTAGCATTCAGTGGGCCTCTGGGTGTTATTTCAGATGCAGAATAATTAGCAATATGCCCAAGAAGCAACAAAGCCTTGAATGGTATTTAGTGACAATTATTCAGCCAAACCATTGCTTACTATTATAGGGGCTTATTAGTACCAAATTGTTTCGATAGGAAGTGGCATCAGCAATAAAAATAATGGCTGCAGCTTGCTGTGCAATCCCAGAGTCAGCAGAAAGGGGCTGGAATGTGTGCATGTCTCTTTCACATCCCCCAGGAATTCGGGGGACCCACTGGGATGTGTTGGCAGTGACAGGAACTGACTCAGGTGGCTCAGGATAGAGAGCAGGCAGCCTGCTTATGCCAAATCACTCACTCCTTCCTCTTAGTGTTTATTTATGCATGGAGTAGAGGGTGTGGGGAGCAGGCTTCTCTGTGCACCTTTGCTCAGCTCCCCTCTGGGGCCAGCTGTAGGACAACAAGGGGCATGCTGGTATCCTCTGCTCTATCTGTCTTTGTATCTACACCTCTGAAAACTAGAACTCAAGAGCTGGAAAGGGCTTTAGAGCAAAAGCCTGCATTTTACAGACCAAAATAATCTGTGCTCAGAGATGCTATTTAATTTATGTAAGGTCACACAGCAGCGCTGAGACAAGAATGTGAATGGACTAGGTATGTCCTTTTTCTATACCTTTCACACATCCTGGATTGCATTTGATAATCTCTTTTACTAAGATAGACAATGCATAGTCAAGTCCACAAGTCAGCACTTCAGGCTGAAAATGACAAATGATTTGAATACTTGTGATGGAATTTCAGGGAACACAGAACGGGTAACTTATAGTTCACACATTACTCAATGAACTTGGCTCGGATTCAATTATTTCCTTCTTCTCCAATCTGTGTTGAATCTCCCATGTTTGAGCTGTTAAGTGAATTTTAATTTCCTTGCCTAATCCAAGATTTGTGCTCCTTTCAGGGTATGGGAATTACTGGCGAACCCAGGCCCCTCTCTTACCTTTGTAACTTACAGGACTCATCTTGGGAGTAATAAAAAAATACTACAGTCTACAATAAAATATTTGAGATGACATAAATAAGAAGATTTAATAAGCAGATCAAATGTAATATGGAGAAGTGTGCATCTTAATATTTTTGTTCAAAATAATCAATGCAAACATAAACAGGGAAGTTATGAGACTGAATAGTTTGGCCTTTTGGTAATAAGCGCTATGTAAGCCAATGTTTTAATCTCCTCGGGATGCTATAACCAAGTACCATAGCCTGGGTGGCTTAAGCAACAGAAGTGCACTTTTCACAGTTTTGGAAGCTGAACATTCGAGATCAGAGTGGCAGCATGGTTGGGGTTCTGGTGAGGGCTCTCTTTCAAGTTTACAGATGGCCGCCTTCTTGCTGTGTCCTCACGTGGTCTTTCCTTGGTTCATGCATGTAGCTATATCGTTGTCTTCCTCTTCTTATAAGGGCACTAATCCTATCAAGAGATCAGGAAGGACTGCTACCTTCATGGCCTCGTCTCCAAATACCATCACATTGGTGGTTAGGGCTTCAACATATGAATGCTGGAGAGATACAACCTTCAGTCCACAGCAGTCAGCACTGACAAATAAATATAACACTTCAAAAGGCCAAATGTAAGCTTTTGTTAAATTTTTTAAATATGGTGTAGGAAATGATCTCATCTTCTGGGCTCATCTACCTTCATAGTTTCTCTTGTGCTCATTTTCCTTCCTGCCACCCTGTGAAGAAGGTTCCTTGCTTCGTTTTTTGCCTTCTGCCATGATTGTAAATTTCCTAAGGCCTTCCAAGCCATACTGAATTGTTAGTCAATTAAACCTCTTTCCTTTATAAATTACCGAGTCTTGTGCAGTTCTTTACAGCAGTATGAAAATAAAATAATACACTCGCTATTTTGTCTTTCAGCTCCTGCAGTGTTTTATCATGATTGTTAGCTTCCTTGCATTGGGTTACAATGTGCTCCTTAAGCTCAGTGAAGTTTGGTTTTTATCCATAGTCTGAATTCCATGTCTGTCATTTTGGTCATGTCAACCTCAGCCCAGTTCTGAACCCTTGCTAGAGAGGTGATGTGGTCATTTGGAAGAAATGGGGCACTCTGACTTTTTGAGTTTCAGGATTCTTGTGCTGATTCTTTCTCATCTTTCTGGGTTCATCTACCTTCAGTGTTTAAGGTCTCTGGCCTTTGGATTTTTTTTCTTTTAACAGTCTGGCCAATTTTCTGTAGAGCTGCTATTGTTTGATGGGGATATCCTCCAGTCCTTAGTCACCTCAGATTTTCCAGTACCCGGAGGTATTACCAGTGAAGTCCGCAAAACAGTAGAAATAGCAGCCTGCCCCTTCCTCTGGGAGCTCCATCCCAGGGAGGTACAGACCGATTGTCAGACTGGATGCACTTGTAGTAGGTGCCTGGAGACCCCTGCTGAAATGTTTCACCAAGTCAGGAGGAATGATATTGGGAACCAGCTTAAAGCAGTCTGGCCACATCTTTGTAGAGCAGGTGCACTGTACTGGGGTACTGCCTCTAGCCCCTGGTCAGCTTGGGCTCTCCAAAGGCTGGAAGCTGGAATGGCTAAGTCACTCAAACAGCAAAGATGGCAGTCCACCTTTCCCTCTGGGAGATCTGTCCCAGGACGTTTTCAAGACTCTGCCAGCCAAAAACACTGGCAGAGGTGTCTAGAGACCCTGGTTGCGAGTTCCAACCAGTGAGGATAAGCCATTTGGGGACCACTGAAAGAAAGAAAGAAAGAGAGAGAGAGAGAGAGAGAGAGAGAGAGAGAGGAAGGAAGGAAGGAAGGAAGGAAGGAGAAAGAAGGAAGGAAGGAGAAGGAAGGAAGGAGAAAGAGAAAGAGAGAAAGAGAAAGAGAAAGAAAGAAAGAAAGAAAGAAAGAAAGAAAGAAAGAAAGAAAGAAAGAAAGAAAGAAAGAAGAAAGAAATCTTATTTCAAAATCTAATAAAACTAACACAAAGAAAGACCAAGCTTACTTGTGATGATCCGTGGAGAAAATCTTCACCAAAATATTATCAAAAACAAATTAGCAAAATATCAGATGAATGGCATACCATTACCAAGTGACTTTCAAATGACTTTTACCATCTATTAGGATCATATAGTGTTTCTAACCAAATAGGTCCGTCCCCCCGACCTCCGCCGGTGAGTGTAAAGATGTTGTTATGGGTTGAATTTTGTCTCCAAAAAGGTGTTCTAGTACCTATAAATGTAATCTTGTTTGGAAATGGAGTCTATGCATATATCAAGATGAGGTCATTAGAGTAGGCTCTGATCTAATATGACTGGTATCTTTATGAAAAGAGAAATCTGGGCACAGACATAGACGTGCACACAGGGAGAGCATCACATGATGGTAAAGACAGAGATCAGGGTGATGCATCAACAAGCCAAGAAATGCCAAAGCCTGCCAGCAAACCACCAGAAGCTAGGTTACAGGCATGAAATAGATTCTCCCTCACTGCCCTCAGAAGGACAGTGCTAGCATCTTGGTCTTAGATTTTTAGGCTTTAGAACTGCGAGGAAGCAATTTTTGTGGTGTAAGACATTCAGTTTATAGTGTTTTATTATGACAATCCCAGGAAACGAATACAGGTGATTAAGCTAGAAACATTGTATGATCCTAATAGCTGCTAAAAGCCATTTGAAAACACTGGAACTTTCTTCTTAATAAAGCAAGAGAAACAAACCCTTATGAAAATTTTGTAACAAAATATATAGTACAAATTAAAAGTTAGCACCTTGCTTGCTGGGGAAATACTAGAATTTAGGGACAAATGACAAAACTCCTAGTGCAAATACTGTTTACTGCTCTTCTATACTTTATTACTCTTTAATATTCTTCTGTACTTCTTAGTACTAACTAATGCAATTAGGTAAGAGAATTAAACCAGAGGAAGCAAAATTATCCTATTTGCAGTTGTGATTATATACCACATAAAAGCAAAAGAGCCAACTGACAAATTATAATTATATAAAATTGGAAAAGTTCAGTATGCTAAATGGTTAATTTACAACAAATAGAGGATTCTTCTCCAAAGAACTAGAATACGATGCCTGAGAATAATGAGGGCAGGTAGAGCAGATGGCATATATGGATGGAGTGGATGGGGTTGAGTCATCCCAAATTTTGGCAATTGGACTCACACCAAGATGCTCCCACCCCCAGCCTCTCCCATTACATAATCCTAGTCAGCCTTCCCATCCACGGCTTAGACCCAGTGGAAAATCAATCAAGATAAACCACAATATTAGATAAGTTAAAAAAAAATCAACTCGATCCTTCATTTAACAAACATATGATAAGAACATTGACATTAAAGAGAAAGACTAAGATGAACAAATAGAACGATTGGCGCCAGAAACTAGAGAACTTAAAAATGAAAACAACTAAAAAAAAATAATAAGAAGAAAAAGAAGAAACTCTAATCAGTAACTGTATAGTAGTTTGGGGAGATACTGTAATCGTAAAACAGAAAGAAGATATTATATATTAAATGGTGTTGATAAAAAAATAAGAAAGCTCTTTGAAAGTAAGCATGTGATGACTAAAACTAAAACTTTAATAAAGAGATGGAAGAAACTATTAAGGATATCTCATAGATCATGGAACAAGAAACCAAAGATGTGGAAATGCAAGAAAAAGGATAAGAAGTATGGAAAACCAACTTAAATTTCACGACTTTGAAGTAGAATACTAGAAAGAGATTATAAAGAAAATGGAGAGGAGCAAAAAGACAGTAACAAAGAGGAGAAAAAGTCCCATGGCTGAAAAGAGATGTGCTTGAAGATTCTAAAGGGCCTTCCCAATGCAGACTGGGATTTAGGAAAAAAAAGATCCATACTGAGACACCTCATGTAAAGTTCCAGAAATATCCACACCAACGCACATCATATGAAATTCCAGAAAAACAAGGGGAAAGAGATAATCCTCAAAGACTTTAAAAAAAAAAAAAAAAGGAATCATACAAAAAGAGGCTAAAATTAGCCAGGCAACAAACTTCTTACAGCAACATTAAATGCTGGAAGGCAAAGTTCTGGGAAAAATGATTTTGAACCTAAATTCTACGATCAAGTATATTATCAAACAAATGGAGAGGGAGAGGGAAAAAGACTCTAAGATTTGCAAGAACTTAAACTTTACCTCCCATGACCCCTTTCTGGGGAGGCTGAGTATAGTTGACCCTCAAGATTCATGGGGCATTGCTTTTGGGGACCCCTCTAATGCCAAAATTTGAGGATGTGCAAGTCCGTGATATAAAATGTCTCAGCATTTGCATATAACCTATGCACATCCTCCCATATACTTTAAACCATTTCTAGATTACTTATGATACCTAATGCAATTCAATGCTAGGTAAATAGTTGTTTTACTATATTATTTAGGGAATAATGACAAAAAAAACCGTCTGTACATGTTTGATACAGATGCAATGTCTTTTTCCATATATTTTGGATCCAAAGTTGGTTGAATCTTTGGATGTAGAACTTTTGGATATGGAGAGTCAACTACTTACTCCAGGAAAACATGAATGGATGCCAAGAAAGAGAACGTGTTCTCTTAAGTCCTTTGAACTGATTGATTCAAGCCCACTCAGATCATCTAGGATAATCCCTCTTACTTAAAGTCAATTGACTGGGGGCTTTAATCACATATACGAAATACCTTCACAGCAACACATAGATTGATGTTTGATTGAATAGCTGGGAATTCTAGCTTAGCCATGGCGATACATAAAACTGACCGTTATAGTTTGTAAATAGGGAATTATTATCCTAGACCATTTTTGGACTTTACGATTTAAAAGACTTGCACAATCATAATATTATACATGTGTTTGGTTGTTTCTTCAGCTTTCAAAATGAGCTTTTAGACAAAAGACTGTCATATATTTTTCATGGTGTAATATAAATGTCATCAACATTGTTAATGTAACGATATGGATAGAGATACCAAAGAACATCAAGATGCTTGGAGAAGGTTGGTTATTATAGAAATAGCTAAGGGAAAGAACTGCAGATAACCTAAACATTCGATAGTTGGGGACTATCTAAATAAATTATGGAGCATCCATATAATGGAATACTATGGTATGCATAGGTTAAGAAAATGACATAGCTCTCTATTCTGATAGGATAATTTCAAATTATATTATTAAGTGAAAGAGCACAGTACAAATCAGTGTGTTTAGTGTACAAGCATATGTGTGTATATATAATATTGATAGAATATATACAACAATACACACACATATATGCATGCATGTATATATATATACTCGTGTGTATATATATATATATATATACTCATGTGTGTGTGTATATATATATATATATACTCGTGTGTGTATATATATATATATACTTGTGTGTGTGTATATATATATATATATATATATATATAAATTCTTAAGAAAGATACCAACGAAAGGAAACTTTTAGTTTGTTACTTTTGTAGAAAGAAACCAGAGGTAGAGGAAGAAAAAGAAACTTTTATTTTTTATCTTGACATGATTTGCATTTTACAAACAATGTACATATAATAATATGTTTAATATTATTTTAAGGCTAATAATGTTATCTGGCTGAAGATTTGAAAGCTACTTATATTCTCTTCATATTTTCCAAGTTAAAAAAAGCACATAAGAAATTTTATGTAAAAATATTTACTGAACACCTTGTATATATTAGGCAGTTGGCCAAACCTGGTCATGCAAACATGCACAAGACTCCTTCTGCCCTGAAGGTGCTCCAACTCTCGGGGAGATATAAGCATTCAAACAGAATATTAGAGAACGTTGTGATGCAATAATAGAAATAAGCACAGGGTGATATGGGAGCCCCAAAGTACCAAACTGTGCCAAACCCTAGCTGTGCACTTCAAAAATGGGCAGCATTCCTGCCATAGGTGTTTGGATAAGAGGTGGGAGTGTCTGGCCTTGAGAGGGAGGGGTCGAGTCAGGTGACTGGACTCTGAACTTTGCTTTCTCATTTATAAAAGAAGCGACTAAACACTTATCTCATGGGTTGCATACAGATTAAATAAAATCATGTCTATAAAAAGCCTGGCACATAGTGGCATTCAAATTTGAGTGCTTTTTCCCTTCCTCTGACTCAAACCAGAAGGCTAGAAATTGCACCAGGTAGATGTTTCCTATTTTTAAGGTTAAAAACAACAAGATACCCCAGAGATGAGATAAATGACTTGCCCAACATAACTGGCTAATTAGAGGCAGAGCTGAGACAAAAGCATGGGTGACCTGACACCTCAGTTGATTTTCCTTGCATGGTACCCACAAGGATAGTGACATTTTAATCATGTTCCATTTTCTATTTCTTGTGACAAGGGGCAGTAAGAGGTGGTATGAATGGCAGATGGGTCACAGAACCCCAAAGCATGGGCTATGTTATGCTTCTTGAAGAAATGCCAGGCTCTGGGTCTACAGGGAAGAGATGATCAACCAGTCGATGATGAGCAGAGGCTTCGATTCTATTCTCAAGCATCTATTTATGAATGTATGTTATCATTATAACAACATGTTCATAACACCAAGTGTGCTCCAGTTGTGTGTGTTCAAAGGAGTTAAAGGTTTATGGGGGAAGGGGAATGCATTTGAGAAATAAGGAGGACGTCTTCAAATATTCAGTTTGTAAGAGAGGAGGGTGAAAAGTCCACTTCTCCACTTTAAATTAAAAAAATTTTTCTTTTTAGAGATGGGGTTTCACTCTATTACCCAAGCTAGAATGCAATCGTGAGATCATAGCTCATTGCAGCCTCAAACTCCTGGGCCCAAGGGATCCTCCTGCCTCAGCCTCCTGAGTAGCTGCAACTATGGGCAAGCATTACTATGCCCAGCTAATTAATGAATTAATATCTTTTCCCATCTCTCTATTCTGTAGTACTTGTCCACACCAAGTAGGAGAGGTAGGAGCTTCTACAGTGAAAGGTATCTTAATAGCTCTTAAAATCTCAAGGAATTCTAAGGGCAGGAGCTAATAAGATAATTAACACTGCACTTCTGAAGGGCAGCCACAGACAAACTGCACCTAGGAGCCAGCTGGGTGTCTGCACAAGCTAAGTTGACAGAAAGGGCTCTTCAAACCCTTCTTGCTAATCAGCTCAATTACAGATTATCCTGTTGAGGGGAGTTCCAAATGAATGCCAGTTAAATGTTGTGCTTTATGATTGCTCTGCGTAAAAAGCTAGGGTTAAATTTTCACCGTGCCCATTATTTAACAAAAAGGCTGTCCTTTTCATTAAAAAGGAAGTGAAGACTCTGGGTTATATCTGCTCTCTACAGTTCTTTCAGCCTGAAGAATACTTAGCACTTGGATAGGGCTGCCCCAGACCTTCATCTGCTTGGCAATTAATCCAGAGAGCTTTGATTTAAAGAACTATAGAGAGGGGCAGGTGCCATGGTGACTCACGCCTGCAATCCCAGCACTTTGGGAGGCTGAGGTGGGTGGATCACCTGAGGTCAGGAGTTCAAGACCAGCTTACCAACATGAAGAAACCCCATCTCTACTAAAAATACAAAAAATTAGCTGGGCGTGGTGGCACATGCCTGTAATCCCAGCTACTCAGGAGGCTGAGACAGGAGAATCACTTGAACCTGGGAAGCGGAGGTTGCAGTGAGCCAAGATTGTGCCATTGCCCTCCAGCCTGGGCAACAAGAGTGAGAAATTGTTTTGTTTTCTTAGAGACCAAGGAGATAAGAGAGAGAGAGAGGGAGAACTTGGCTTCTGAACTTCTCTCTAGACTGATATATCCATTTGAATATGTAGAAAGTTCTTTAAAACAAAATGCATTTTTTACTTCAGATGAAACCCACTTCAGATGAAACCCATTTCTATTTTTAAAAATTATTATCCATTTTCTAGTTGATACACAACTTTGCAAATCCAAGCCATGAACTAATCGTAGTGTGTCAGTGGGCATTCCGGTCAGCACTGTGCGAAGTGGTAGGAGATATTTAGAAATATAGTATAAGGGCTGGGCACAGTGGCTTATGCCTGTAATCCCAGCACTTTGGGAGGCTGAGGCGGGTAGATCACCTGGGGTCAGAAGTTCAAGACCAGCCTGAGAAGCATGGCAAAACCCCATCTCTACTAAAGATGCAAAAATTAACTGGCCATAGTGGCAGGCTTCTGTAATCCCAGATACTCAGAAGGCTGAGGCAGGAGAATCACTTGAACCTGGGAGGCAAAGGTTGCAGTGACCTGAGATTGTGCCATTGCACTCCAGCCTGGGTGACAAGAGTGAGACTCCATTTCTAAATAAATAAATAAATAAATAAATAAAAGAAGCATAGCATAAGGCATCATTAGTGTCCCAGAGAGATTTATTTGGAAAGAAAAGACATACACAAGGATCCCTCTGCAAAAAACAACAACAACAACAACAAAAAACCTCTACCCAGTGATTATTTGAGAGTGAGACAGGGAGGGAGGAGTAATAAAGGATTCATTTCTACAGCTCCTGCAGTAGGAGAGTTCAGCTCCTAGGGGATCCTGGAGAAACAAACAGAATGACATATGATTTGGTCTTGTGTCCCTGCCGAAATCTCATGTGGAATTGGAGGAGAGGCTGGCGGCGGTGGGGAGGTGATTGGATCGTGGAGAAGGATTTCCCCCTTGCTATTCTCGTGATAGGGAGTGATTTCTCACAAGATCTGATGGTTTCAAAGTGTGTGGTATCTCCCGCTTTGTGCTCTCTCTCTCTTTCCTGTCGCCATGTGAAAAAGGATACTTGCTTCCGCTTTGCCTTCTGCCATTATTATAAATTTCCTGAGGCCTCCCAGTCATGCTTCCCGCTAAGCTTATGAAACAGGGAGTCAACTAAATCTCTTTTCTTTCTAAGTTATCCAGTCTTAGGTAGTCCTTCATCACAGTGTAAGAATAGACTAACAGGCAATGCATCCTAGCATGTTTTTTCTGAAGAACAGGATGCTGGGACAACATCCCTGCCCCTTATGACTGTGCCAGAATGTGAGTTGAGTGGACTACTGTGACTTTGAAGAAAGCCCTAAGGCAGAAAAATAAAGCCATGCCACAGTGCACCCTTGAGACAGCGACACTGACAGCTAGCCTGGAGTTGCCCACCACAGCTGTGCGAAACTGGAGGTAGGTGGATAAGACGTGGTAGAAGGCACAAAATCATCTGCTCCAATCAGGAAGGTGAAAGCTACCTCCTTCTGTACCCTCAAATCAATTATCATTGGCCAGAAATTGTCCTATGACCACCCCTAGCTGAAAAGGAACCCAAGGAATGGAGTAGTTCTAGGGTGACTGCTTGTAGGAGACAGTTTGTAAGAGCCACGCTGAACAAAATGAAAATTTTACACTCTGTAAGGCAGAATAAAAATGGGTATTGGGCAGGCAACTAACATGTTCTGCTCAACATCATATCTAAGAGTAGCCACTCTCTCCTACTCCCTAGGTAGAGCTGTTCTTCCTGTGCCCCCAAATATCCATAAAACGTGCAGTATGGGGACAAAGGTATATTAGGAGCCACCAGCCAAATCTTCCTACCATGAACTTGTCAACAAAGTGCTTTGATGATTGCTATGCCCTCGTACCTCGTGGAGTGTGCAGAAGACATGGCAACTATATAATACACCATTTAAGCAGCTGCCATTAACCCTCTCCACAAACTTAGCTTTATGTGACAGTCCCTGAGAAGAGCGCAGGGTAAAGGGTTTGCTGATCACTGTGTTGGCAAACCACAGACAGAGGATTCGACAACAGCAGGCTCTTGTGTCTCAGCTCTGCAGCTCAGCTGTTTAACATGCAGCAATACTCCTGGGCTGAACTGCCCCAGAAGGTAAGATTCTCTAAGAATTGTCTTGGAAGAAGTGAAAACCAGAGGACAGACAGCCTCTCTCCTTTCTTCCCCCGCTCTCTGTCTGGCTATTCTTCAAGGAGGAATCAACATGACTCTTGCAACTTGATTTACTCCTTCCCAAAACCTCTGACACAGGAAAAGGGCATAAAATGGGAAATTCAGCCCTGTTTGCTCCTGTTCAGCCTCTGTGGGGAAACAATCGTATGGAGGCTGTTACCACTGGTGGCCATGGTAACAAAATAATTGACGTACAGTCTGAAAGTCATAAACTTAATGAAACTATAGTTTTTATTGCACCTCACCCTCATCACTGATTAAATCAGATCTGCATAATGCAAAGATATTAAATTTCCATGTTTCTCATTTTCTCTCCCCTGCCAATAGGAAGGCTTTGTTGTGAGGCAACCCTGCCAGTGGGCCGGGAACATCATTGCTCTAGATTTTGCTGAAAAATGTTTTTTAATAATTGGTGCTAGCTGGCCCACAACGCAAAGCAAACTTCTGAGAAACAGTTGGATTCTGGCTCCGTGGAGACACAGCTGCTTCTTTCTGGCAGGTAGAGGTTTTATGGACCTCTAAGGGAATCACGAAGAAGAAAAGGGATGTCAAGGGGGCTAGCTCATCGGAGGGACACATTAATTCAAGAAGTAATTGTGGAGGAATTTTACTTCTTAGTCCGCACGCCTGACCTACTGAATTGAAATGGGAGGAGGAGAGGTGGAACACATCTGGACCAGGCCTGTGTGGGATCTAGGGATAGAGACATGAATGGGACAAAGCACCTGAGTGCAAGGTACTCACAGTCTAAATGAAATGCTCACCTGGGTTGCTTGTCCCCAGTAGCCTGCTTCCAACAAGAACTGACAGGAACGGGGATTGGAGATGGAATCTGTGCTGGTCAAACAGTACACCGCTGTGTGGCTGTGTTTCAGATCTAGTTCTAAGTTCTCCAGGGACTAAAGATTCATGATATTGATGCTTATAATATAAGAACTTTCATTATAAAAGAATCTGTGCTGGTCAAACAGTACATCGCTGTGTGGCTGTGTTTCAGATCTAGCTCTACGTTCTCCAGGGACTAAAGATTCATGATATTGATGCTTATAATATAAGAACTTTCATTATAACAGAAAGGTAATATGATGAGAGGAGAAAAGTGCTGTAAAAATTTTCAGGAAGGAGCACTTACTTCTAGGAGGGGTCTCCAAGAAGGTACTGGGAAGACATTGGCCTTAGCCTGTGGTTACATATGTCAGAGATCCTGCAAAATGATTTCACTGGAAAGAGACTTCATCTCTTATTGTATTGGGCTGTTCTCACATTACTACAGATAAATACTGGAGACTGGGTAATTTATAAAGAAAAGGGGTTTAATTGGTTGGCAGTCCTGCAGGTTATACAGGAAGCATCATGATGCTGGCAACTGCTTGGCTTCTGGGGAGGCCTCAGGAAACTTACTGTCATGGCAGAAGGTAAAGTGGGAGTAGCACCTTACATGGCCGTGGCAAGATCCAGGGAGAGAGAAAGGAAGTGCCACACACTTTTAAATGACCAGATTTCATGAGAACTCACTCACTATTGTGAAGACCGTACCAAGGGGGTGATACTAAATCATTCGTGAAAAATCTGCCCCCATGATCCAGTCGCCTACCACCAGGCCCCACCTCCAACACTGGAGATTTGGGCAGGGACACACATCCAAACTATGTCATTTGTGTTTCATTTAACTTCATCTTAGAAGAAAATGGTCAGAAAAAAGAAGGTAGAGTGAGGCAGCGGTTCTCAACTGGGGACGATTTTTGTCCCCTCCTTAACAGCCAGAGGATATTTGACACTGTCTGGAGAAGTTTTGATTGTCACAACTAGGGGTTGGTGCTACTGACATTTGGTGAGTAGGAGCCAGGGATGTTGCTAAACATCTGACAATGCACAACATAGTCCCCAGAACAGAGCATTATCTGACAATAGTGATGAGGTTGAGAAATTCTGGCACAAGGGGAAATACAGTTCCACTAACATGCCACTCATACGCTGAGAGACCAGGAGAGAGGCAGGTCACAGCAGGTCCTTAAGCTAAGTTCTGTCCCTGCAGGGCAGGTGATGTATGGTCAGGGCTGTGTCAGGTGAAGGGGACCGACACTCTGTGGCCAAGGCATGTCATCCATGAGGCTGGGGCAGGAGGGAGCCTGAACATTTCAGGCTGAGACAGAGGGCAGGAAAGGTGTCATACCCTGATTTTACTTTTGGTATGTTAGTTTTACTTCCTTGCCTATGCCCATGTGCCGGGAGTCCCCCACAACCCTCCCTATATCCATCCACCCCTTTCCTCTCATCCTTCTTTTGCTTTCTTGGATTATTCTTTTCTATCCTCTCTTTTCCTACAGTTCAAGCGTCAGGTGAGTAGGGATGTTGTGTTTCCTGCAGTTCAAGCATCAGGTGGGTCAGGGTTAAAGAGGTGAGAGGGAGGAAGGATTTCAATTTCGGGGCCTATTGTTCCCATTTTAAGATTTTCTGGAAGAGGAAGAGCTATGATTACACTTTGTCAAGTTGAAACAAAATGGCCAAAATAAAAACAGAACAAAACCAAAAAGTGCTTGAAATCCTTGGGCTTGATCTTTGAATTCAACTTTCAACAAATTTGCAAAGTTGTTACCACCATTTAATGGATAGAAAAGCCACAGCCCAAAGACAGCGAAGAAATCTCCCAAGACAACACAGCCAGGAAATCATTGTCTCAGTACTCAAAGAAATTATCCAAAGGTGGTGTCTGTATACTAGTGTCTAGGTTGCTTACTTCAAAAGCTGGGGTTAAACTCAAATTTTCATGCACCCAGTTGTTTTAAAAATAGCCCAAACAAACAGATTTTTGGCCATTTCAAGTCTGCCTCCTTTGCAGATTCTAGGAAATCTCAGGCCACATATGTTGGCCATAAATCCCCGGAGCTGCTATGACCCTGGCCTTAGGACCTCTCCCACACAGATCCTCCTACCTGGCTGCTGAGCAGCGTCACCTAATTCCCACAGCCCAGGAGTTCCTTTGCCTACCTCCCCTTCTGGATGGTGGCCTCCATGAGCTTCCAGACGGTCTCATGCCGTAAGGGATGCCCCCAGCCCTGTCTGTGCACTGCCCAGTACAGCTTATTGTATCTTATTGCCTTTCATAGCCACACCGCTCTCCTTGCTCTGCCTCCAAATCCCTCAAACCCCCTATGTATTCCAAGTCAGATTTTCAGGTTAGTAACCTTTTTCCCCCACTACCCCATTGCTTCCACCTTAGTTTCAAACTTTTTCAACAAATAGGCTTATACAAAGAAATACAGTATCTAAGCAATGTTTCTAGAGAAGGACCAGGAATTGATCTGAAACTTAATAAGTATAGCTCAGTTCCTCAAACCTGGGAAAAGCTTGCATCATCTGGAGACAGCAGAAAGTTCTTATAGATAATTATTAATTATTGCTACAATTTCCACATAGGTCCTTTGAAAGGGATTGGACTGGGAATAGCACCCTAGAGACTTGATAGTGCTCATCACATTATTAAAAGCTTCTATTCATTGAGCATTCACTCCATGCCAGGCTCTTACCAAGATCTTGAACAGAATCACCCAGTGATAATGGCACATCTTCCAGTTCTTATGCCATGGTGTTAACTGTGTAGCAGACAGGGATTCCCTCTCCTCATGGTTTCCACGTGCATCCTGTCAGCTTACTACCTCACTTAAATTTTCTGAGAAACATAATGCAAGGGACTTGCCACCCCAAAACACAATTCCACTCCTGACTCGAGTTTCTGTCCTGGTTCATGAACTGCTTACGGGACCAACCCGGCAGCTAGCTCTGGCTTAAAGAAATTACCAGGGGAAAGGCAATAATACCTTTTAGCAGGCAGAAACACAGGCAATAAAATCATCCCCTGGATCTTGAAGTTCCTGGGCACCTGGAGGAGAGTGCGGGAGAGCTGTTATTTTCTAGCTTTCAGTTCTGTTACATCTGTTATGTCTTCCTAACAAATTGCTGGCTTCAGGAAGATCCACACCAAAAGCTGTGGTTATAACTATCATGGGTCTCATGGTGCCCTGAGGGCCTCAATTCATGGGCTGGTCCAATCCCACCTCCCAAGGCAGAAAGCATTGGAAGGAACTGAAATGAAATGTCCTCCTTTCTGATCATGGGTGAACCATATTGAAGCCAATTTCAGGCAGGGGTGGGGAGGTGGTGCTGGGTGCTGAGGAAGGACAGAAGTCTAGGCTGTGCCTGAGGGTTGGTGGAAGGGAGAGGTGTATGGGACCCCGTTTGATTGCTTCCTTCCCTAATCACCATAATTCTGCCCAGCAAATTGGAAGCTAATGAAACTTACTGACTATGTCCTATATGAAATTTCCAGAGAAATGCTAGAAAAATGGTTGAATCCTGTAATGGTTATTTGGCACATTGTTGGCTTGGAGTCTACAAGATAAGCCCTTCGGAGTTGTGTTCCTGTCTTCTGCGATGATACCGAGAGAATCTACCAAAAGATGAATAGTGGAAATGACAATAATTGCAGCTAGATGCTTACTAAATGCTGGACATTTTTGTGTGTGTCTTCCACATATTATTATTAACTTTATAAATCCTTACAACAATCCTAGGAAGTAAGGCTTGTTATTACTCCCATTTTACATTTTAGATATAAGGAAATTGAAGAACAGAGATTAAGCAATCTGCCTACAGGTCTTGAAGCAGGTAGAAGGAAATCAGGCCATTGGCTTTAGAGTTCATGTTTTTTCTCATGCAGCCTCAAGTTATAACCTCATGGGATATGGCTCTGGCCATACATGGACAGGAATGACTAATAAAAATGAATATATATCTATAGAATGTGATCTCAACTATTGCCTATTATTCTCAAAACAAAAATATCTGATGTAATAAAAAATAATATGCAAAGTGTTAACCAAACATACCTTCAAAAAAATTAAGAAAAAATGAACTCAGGAAAAGATTTAATTTTAAAAAATTTAAGAGACAGTGTCTCCAAATGTTGCCCAGGCTGGCCTGGAACTCCTGGCCTCAAGTGATCTTCCTTCCTCAGCCTCCCAAGTAGCTAGAACTACAGGCACATGCTACCACACCCAGATTCAGGAAAAGATGTGAATACTAAAATGAAGTTATTGATTTAAGACCTTCCTGACTAATTTTTAAGTGTGATGTTTCTTTGCTAATCAAATCTTGGTTTTCCCTACCATGTTTGCAGCTAATTGGTTTGAGCCTTATCTAGAAGACAGGACACTTGGGAATATTTGCAGCTTTCTTGTTTCATGGTAGCATTTCATGGGTTACAAGAAGCTTTGGAATCGGTCCCCACAGCTTATCAGTTAAAATCATTTTGGGTGCTAGTTAAAAATACTGACTCCAGGTCTTACTCTAGTTTAATGAATCAGAACCCTTCAAGCCTGGGCCAGGCGTAGAGGCTTATGCCTGTAATCCCAGCACTTTGGGAGGCTGAGGCTGGCCGATCACAAGGTCAGGAGTTGGAGACCACCCTGATCAAAATGGTGAAACCCTGTCTCTACTAAAAATATATGTAAAAAAAGATAGTTGGGTGGGCACCTGTAATTCTAGATCCCAGATACTCAGGAGGCTGACACAGGAGAATCGCTTGAAACTGGGAGACAGAAGTTGCAGTGAGCTGAGAATGCGCCATTGCACTCCAACCTGGGCAACAGTGTGAGACTGTGTCGAAAGAAAGAAAGCAAGAAAGGAAAGAAAGCAAGAAAGGAAAGAAAGCAAGAAAGAAGGAAGGAAGGAAGGAAGGAAGGAAGGAAGGAAGGAAGGAGGGAGGGAGGGAGGGAGGGAAGGAAGGAAAGGAAAGGAACAAAGGAACAAAGAAGGGAGGGAGGAAGGAAGGAAGGAAAGAAGGGAGGGAAGGAGGAAGGAAGGAAGGAAGGGAGGGAGGGAGGGAATGCCTAACTCATTAGTCACAGCTATATGAGGAGGCTCTGGAATTGCATCTCAATTACCCTGGAATGGGACCAAAGCATGAATATTGTTTAAAGTTTTTGGGTAAGAACAGTGAGAAGCCAGGGCTGATAATAATGGGCTTGACCAGTCTGCACCATTAATAGCTATCCTCTGGGTAGAGACCTTGCTTCCAGAATATGCTGAACATGCTTTTTTCCATCCTCAGAAAGGACTTATACAATCAGCATACAAAATAACTAGCTGCCTTCATCCCTTGGATCAATAATCAGAAATCTATTAGATTTGTATTGAAAGTGGGACCTCCCTGGGAAGGCAGGAGATTGTTTCATGATAGAACATACAAAAAGTGAGTCCCGACGCCAGGCATAACACCATAGTGACATGAAGGAAAATGTGGATCTTGACCTGGGAAATCAATTTCAGAATGGGGGGAGTGGAGAAAATGGACAGGTTGCAGGTACCATTAACCAAGAGTCTGAGGAGCTCAGCCTCAGAGCCAGGGGCTGCCTGTGTGGATAGGGCAGATGGACAGCCAAGATCCAGGATGCTGTGGGAGCATCGGCTACAGGAAGCAGAGACCCACATTGAGTAAGTGGGGCCCAGCGGAAGGGAATTCAAACTGTCAGAGGAGTGACATAACAATCAGGAACCCCAGCACGGGGAAAGAGGTCGGCCTGAGGATGATACAAAAGTAAGGGAGGGCCAGGTGCGGTGCCTCATGACTGTAACCCCAGCACTTTGGGAGGCTGAGGCAGGTGGATCACCTGACGTCAGGAGTTCAAGACCAGCCTGGCCAACTTGGCAAAACCCTGTCTCTCTACTGAAAACACAAAAAATTAGCCAGGCCTGATGGCGCGTGCCTGTAGTCCCGGCTACTTAGGAGGCTGAGACAGGAGAATCGCTTGAACTCAGAAGGCAGAGGTTGCAGTGAGCCAAGATCGCACCACTGCATTCTAGCCTGGGTGACAGAAAGCGACTCCATCTAAAAAAAAAAAAAAAAGTAAAGTAGATGAGATTTAAAGAAATAAAATGCTGATCAAGGAATTCCTCAACTTCCTATCATTACGGACAGGGCTGACTTGAGAATGGATGAAGTGGAAGGAGTTTCAGGACAGGTCTCACTGGACAGAGATTTGAAAGTTTGGAGATCCCAAGAGATGCATGCTAAACAGGATATTTCATCCTCTTGTTGGTTAATCTTAAGATGCTGTTCCCAGCTTTCCTGTCAAAGGAGGTTCACTGACTCTTCCCTCCTGTTTGCTTTGGGGTGACACTCATGGGAAGGGTCTTCCAGCTGCACACACCTACGTGTGCTCATCCATGTGTACGTGCACTGCGGAGCCCTCCACGTTCTGTTATCTGATCTCCTGCACCCTGCCTGCCCTGGGTCATAGCCTCAGTTCTAGCTTGATTCCAGGTCCAGCTCACTCTGGTCCATTTGGCAGGTCCCTATGGACCAGTACCAGGAGGACAGCATTCTAAATGCCAACGTCTTAATTTCTCCAAGCCCACTTCAAGTGGTTCTGTTTCTTAACAGGAGCCTCCGGCATCAGGGAATTTACACCCTGCATGGAAGACACTGCGTAGCCTGTGGTTTTTACTCATCGTGATGACATAGGGGGCACTTTTCTCATGCAATACAGTAAAGCCACTTGGGGAGAAATGACCTTCCTGAAGCATATTCAAGAGAGCCAGCAAGACAGACATTGCAATTCCCTGAGCCCCAGACACATCCAGGTTCCACCTCTTTCCGTTTGCTTCGGGTTTGTGCCATGTGATGCATCTCACCAAGCACCTTCTGGCCTCCTCTGTGTGCCTATGGGGCCCCTCCGAGACTGGCGCACACACACTCTCAGAGCCGCATGAGGATTCCAGAGAGTGTTCAGACACTAATGAATTCTCCCTGTGCAGAACTGAGCACATGTACAGATTGCACGTGGGAGTAGATGTTCTCTCAGTGTCTGCTCTAAATGTTGTTTCTGAGTTAATCGTTCCAAGACAGGGAAATGAATGGGGATTGCCTGAGCCACCCTTGAGCTGAGACAAAGCAGCCAGGATCATTGGACTCTGCAGGAGGAGTTTTTCTTCTGCTCTTTTTATCCCTAAGATCCATGGGTTAGTTATTGGGCCAGTCAGCTACTGTTTGCTGGCTGGCCCCTTTTTCACTCTTCCTCTGCTCTGCTCCCACTGGGCAGTTTCCACTGTGGGCCCAGCTTCTGAGCTTTGGATTAGGGGAAGGGGTTGCAGGAGAGAGGACTACCCTCTCCTCCCATAGTCCCTGCCTCTAAGGTGGCAGTGATTCTCCACTGTGGCTAATCACAGCTTCTCGGTTCTTCCATCCCTTGTGAAACCGATTCCCTGTATACAATTCCCTCTGTTTTAAAACTCCTATTTCCTCTAGTTCTTCCTCTTTCTATGTTGATAAAGTTTTAAAATAATTGTTAACAGGGCTGGGAGCAGTGGCTCATGTCTGTAGTCCCAGTACTTTGGGAGGCCGAGGCTGGTGGATACCCTGAGGTCAGGAGTTCGAGACCAGCCTGGCCAACATGGTGAAACCCTGTCTCTACTAAAAATACAAAAATTAGCTGGGTGTGGTGGCATGCACTTGTAACCCCAGCTACTCAGGAGGCTGAGGCAGGAGAATCACTTGAACCCAGGAGGCGGGGGTTGCAGCGAGCTGAGATTGTACTACAGCATTCTAGCCTGGGCGACAAGAATGAGACTCCATCTCAAAACTAATAATAATAATACGTAAAACTTTTTACAACATTAGAAAATGCTTTACATTATTGACTCATCGAATCCTCATGGCTCAGTTTAATCACCTCTTTGTAAACATTACCTTCAGTCCCCTGGCAAGCTGTCTCCCATCCCCCAACCCCACTACCTTGCTCACTTGGTAAATCCCAGCCTGGGCTCAACCCACATAGCTGCCCTTTTCATTGTCTGCACCTGAGCAGCTGAGTTTTGCTTAAAAAAAAAAAAAGTCACAGATCCAGGTTAACTGCTTTGCTTTAGAAATCAAGCCATTATCCTCACATAAGCACTCTATACCACCTGATGCATTGGTCCTCCTTAATTGCTAAATCCCCTTCTCCACACCCTAACATGACTTTGCGCTCCTTCCCTCCCCACGGTCTCCTCTCCCACACTCTCAGTTGGCAATCTCTCCCTATACTTGCTGAGAACATGCAAACCACGAGACGGGAATGTGTTCAACTTCCCATCAGCAAACGTGTTATTCATTTTCATCCATCCTCTTTTTTCCCTCCTTTTGTAAAGAAGAGAGTATTTCACCACTAACCCAAACTTAATCTTTTCATGGCTTTCCTGAGTGACATTCCCTTTTTTTTGCCCAAGGACTTTGCTGCTTGTTTTTTCTTTTTTCTCTTTCTCATCAAAGGTCTTTCTGAAGAGAAACCTATAGTTTCAGATGCTTGCATGTATTAGAAAATAAAAAAAAGATCTAAAATTAATTATCTAACTGTCCACTTTCCAAATTAAAGGCTAGGAGAAGAAAGTAAGTTTAAAAAAAATAATTAAGGGAAGAGCAGAAGTTAATGAAATAAAAAACAATCAGTGAAGTCAAAAGTTAGTTATTTGAAAAGATCAACAAAACAGATAAACCTCAAGCAAGCATGGTTAAGAAAAAAAGGGAGAGAAGTTATCAACACTAGAAAGAGGAATCATTATTACAGATTGCGTAATTTTCAAAATAATTAAAACAGAACATGACAGTTAACTTTATGACAATAAATATAACAAAGTAGATGGAATGGAAAAATTCATTATGAAACTCAAAGTACCAAAACTGACATAGGAATAGCCTTACCCCTACTAAAGAACTAAACTTATTATCAAAAACCTCACCACAAAGAACCCTTCAAGCCCAAGTGGTCTCATTAGTGAATTTCATTGATTATTCCAGGAAGAAAAAAAGATACCAAATTAACACAACGTATTTCAGAAAGTAGAGGAATCAGCTCCTGACATAGGCAACAACATGGGTGAATCTCATAGACTTTATGCTGAGCAAAAGAAGTCAGACACAAAGGAATGTGGATTTTGTGATTCTATTCAAATGGAGTTCTGAATAAACGAAGCTAATTTATTGTGGAAAACTTCAACAGTGGTTGCCTCTGTTGAAGGCAACAGAGTGGGACATGGACTGGAAAGGGATCCCAGAGAACTTTCTGAAATAAGAGGAGTAGGTTGCATGAATGTCAAAATTGTATATTTAAGATTTTTGAATTTCAATCTATGTAAATTAAACAGATAAACAATCCAGAAGGTGGAGAGTAGGTGTAGCGATAGAACAAGAATGACAAAATGTTTACGGTTGTCGAAGTTGAGTGATGGGTGTGTGGGAGTTTATTGCCATATACTGTTTGTGTTGTACGTGCTTTCAGTTCTCCAAAGTGAAGAGTTAAACACTGAAACGTTCATGAAGTGTGATTTGTAAAGTGGGATATTGCATTTGTATATCACACTATTTCCAATTTGCATAGTTCCAATTTGTACAAAACCGAGTACATTTGTATTTCCTTCAAGTCCTTTTTTTTAAATTGTTCTAAGCAGTACTGAATATGCAATTTTACACTCAGCTTTCCCACTCACATTACACTGCAGGCATCTTTGCAGTTTTACAATCTTTTTGATCATCAATTTTAATGGCCACCCCTCTGGCTTCTTCAAGCTGAAACTCAAATTTCATCTCATTATTTTACCTCCATTGAATGCTAGCCTACTCAGAATAATACCTGCTACTCAGGTAGTCTCATTTCATTATTTACGCTCACCTTACGCTAAGGTGGATTTAAGGTGGCCTGAAAAGACTCATAAAGTGCAACCAGATAAAAGAAAGTTCAAACAAAAATATAAAAAAGACAGAGAAACAAGGTTAAAGACAGAGTTTAATCAGCGATGTTTAAGGCAGGAAAAATCAGCCACCCTTCTTTTCCAAGGTAAAGATTAACAAAGCACATGCACATCTAACTTTGAGTAATTATTTTTAGTATGTATTGATTGGGGTGGGCGTTGAATAACCTCAAAGATTAACCAGAAGGTTCATAACAAACAAACAAAGTAGTCTTTTTTTTTTTTTTTTTTTTTTTTTTTTAGACGGAGTTTCACTCATGTTACCCAGGCTGGAGTGCAATGGCGCGATCTCGGCTCACCACAACCTCCGCCTCCTGGGTTCGGGCAATTCTCCTGCCTCAGCCTCCTGAGTAGCTGGGATTACAGGCATGCACCACCATGCCCAGCTAATTTTTTGTATTTTTAGTAGAGACGGGGTTTCACCATGTAGACCAGGATGGTCTCGATCTCTTGACCTCGTGATCCACCCGCCTCGGCCTCCCAAAGTGCCGGGATTACAGGCGTGAGCCACCGCGTCCGGCCTCAAAGTAGTCTTTTGTGAGAAATAGTTATTTTTGAGCCAGTAAAAAGTTAAGGCTACAATATTGATGACTTTCATTTCAGAATAGTTGTATAACTTGAGATATAGCTTAGAATTGCTTTTTAGGTTAAGTAGCTGAGAGGCAGGATGGAGAAATGGGTTCACCTCCCAGATCTGCTGCTCCCCAGCTTGTTATTTTTAGAAGTTGACCTCATCTTTCTGATTCTTTGTTTCTTCCTTTGTAAAACTGGAGGGTGATAAATGTCTACATTATGGTACTACAGTGAAGATTTATCACAGATTCATTCATTCGACAAATATTTATGGAGACCTACTAGATGCCAGGTGACTATTGTCTCTCACATTTTAATGCTCACTGTGCAGTGGGGGTGGAGATGGAAGACAAGAAAATGAGCAAGATCATTTCAGATGATGACAATTTCTATCAAGAAAATAACCCGGCCAGGCGTGGTGGCTCACGCCTGTAATCCAAGCCCTTTGGAGGCCAAGGTGGGTGGATCACCGGAGGTCGGGTGT
Organism: Sapajus apella; assembly: GCF_009761245.1. Lineage (NCBI taxonomy): Eukaryota > Metazoa > Chordata > Mammalia > Primates > Cebidae > Sapajus > Sapajus apella. The sequence continues at coordinate 22,182,680 of NW_022436952.1, read as the reverse complement.
TCAAGACCAGCCTGACCAACATGGTGAAACCCCGTCTTAAAAAAAAAAAGAAAATAATCCATGCTATAGTGCTAAAAGTAAATGATGGGTATATATGTATGTATGTGTGTACACTTTTAAAGGTACATTGATCAGCAACTTCCTCTCTGAAAAAGTACTATTTTTACAGGGATCTGAAAGATGAGAAGAAAGACATTAGGGAGAGCCATAAGCAAAGGGAACATCAACAGTGGGCCTCACATTTTAAGAAGCAGCCAGAAGGCCAGTGTGGCTGGAGCACAGGGAGTGAGGATGATGATGGAGAGAGATCAGAGAAGTGCACAGGTACCAGAACTCATGGAGCCAGAGTTGAGGCTTGGATTTTATTCCAAGCAGAAAGGGAGGTCATTGGAGGATGTAAGCAGTGGAGTTGCATGATCTAATGAGTGTTTTAGGCCATGTTATGGAGGATGGATTGCAGAGGGGGCAAGAGTGGATTTCAGGCAGGGAGGCCACCTAGGAGGTTAATGCATATGCACCTAGCAGTTGCTCAGTATGATACCTGGGGCCTAACAACACTCACTAAATATTACTTATTTTGAACTGGTGATCTGTAGCCCTACTTTTTAGAAGAAAAAAAAATAGTTATCAGGACAATGATTCACTCAGATCATCTTTTATATGAGAAAATTAAGTCTTTCTGTTCTCTGTAACAGAGATACATTCTTCTAGCTCACTAAGTGTGGAGGCTTTGTGAGGTGTCAGCCTGCCTCGGTTGACCTACATTTTCCAGAATTCCTTTTTCTGGGTGTGTCCTATTAGAGTGGGTTACAGACAGCTTCCCATGGGAGATGTGGAGCAGAAGGCAGGCAGTGGCCATTCTGTAGCCCGCACACCTTGTTGCTGCTCTGCAGTGACCAGGCCTGTACTCAGCTGGTCCAGGCTCCCCTGGAGCCTTGTTCAGCTTCTTTAGCCCCTGGACAGGTGTGAGTGCTCAGCAATGGGATGCAGTGTCCTGGCTTCTCAAGGTCACTCCCACCAGGAAGAACCAACGTGGGTTTCAGCCCATCCTCACAGGCCCAGCTCATGTTTGTGGGTTACCACACATTCTTACTTTCCTCCACTTTACGTCCATCTGTTCTCTCAACTGTCTGTCTTTTGCGCTTCAAGCTTCAGCATTAAATATGAAGACAACAGCCTTGTAAAGGCTGCTGAAGCAGCTTCCACTATTGGGTAAGGCCAAATCCCTTATCTATGTCTCTCAGTGGTTCTGTTTCTCCAGTTAATCCTCTATAGATACAAGAGTGGAAGCTGATTAGAAGACATACACTCAAAAGAAATAGGACCAAATACATCCCCAATTTACACCTGAAAATCTCCAAGTGCCCTTCAGTAGACGGGGATCACAATCATCACCGTTTTGGGCATGTAACAGGCATTCAATAAATATTCTTTAAAGAATGTATAATCCAATTCTGGATTTTTAAAATGTGGTATATATACATAATGGAATACTATTCAACCTTATAAAAGGAAATTATGTTATTTTTGGTAACACAGATGAATCTGAAGGACATGATGCTAAGTAAAATAAGCCTGACACAAACAAATACCACACATTCTCACTTATACATGGAATCTAAAGAAGTTAAATGTACACTTTGGGAGGCCAAGGAGGGCAGACCACCTGAGGTCAGGAGTTCAAGACAAGCCTGACCAACGTGATAAAACCCCGTCACTATTAAAAATACAAAAAATTAGCCGGGTGTGGTGTTGGGCACCTGTAATCCCAGCTACTTAGGAGGCTGAGGCAGGAGAATTGCTTGAACCTGGAAGGCAGAGGTTGCATTGAGCCAAGATCGCATCATTGTACTCCAGCCTGGACAACAAGAGTGAAAGTCCCTCTCAAAAAAAAAAAAGAGTTAAATGTATAAAAGCAGAGAGTCAAATAGTAGTTATCAGGGGCTGAGTTAAATTTTGGGGAAAGGGGAGTTATTGGTCAAAGAGTACAAGATTTCAGCTGGAAAGGAGGAATAAATTCCAGAGATCTATTGTAAAACATGGTAATTTTATTTAATAATAAATGTATAATTGAAAATTGTTAAGAGAGTAGATTTGATATGTTCGCATCACAAAAAAATGATAAGTGTGACAGGTGATGGCTATGTTAATTAGCTTGAGTTCCACAAAACATCACATTGTATACCATAAATGTATATAATGTTTCATTTGTCTACTAAGCAAAGGGAAAAAGAACACATGATTCAGTTCCAATTCCCTTGGCAGGTTATAATTGAGGTTTGCAGTCAACTTCGCCAGGGCTCCATGCAGGACTCCTCCTGTGACTTGTCCTAACCAAAAACATGCAGGAAAAAAAGTGCTGGGAAATGAGGTTCAGCCTAGTCAGGAAGACACAACTGGTCCTGGTCTATAGAATCAGAGGTTAAGAAAGATCAATCGAAGCTATTAATCGCTCACTAGTCTCCTAGTTTCTCATTCTAGGAGGTGGTCAATAATAACGATTGTCCATGAGAGATCAGCCAAGTCTTAAGCCTACCTGTAGCTCTTGTAAAACTTTGACCTGAGAAACCCACGCTTGCAATTTGTTAGGCAAATTGTGAGAACACAGCATTGATGGACTGCACAACAAATTAACAGGTTTACAATTCAAGGAGCATGGAGTTTTGCTTATTTTGCTAATAAACAATACTCTGGTTTCAGTCAGATGGGGCCATCTTTAAAAAACCAGTAAAGGTTAACAAGTCTGCAAACACTGAAAATCATTATTTTGTGAGGTTCTTAAATAGCTCTGTTAGCAAAAGTATCATTCTGTTTTACTCACCTTAGGTTTCAAAATCAAAATGCCCATGCAATGTGATGTTTAAGGCTGTGTATTTAGTTTATAGTTCCAGAAATGGGGATCCTAGGTGTCCCTATGAAAGACTCTTCATTGGCAATTAAATAGCTCTTCTTCCACACTTATTTCTTTGCTAAAAGAGACCAAATGTTCTTGTGGCTATAATACATCAAGCCTAGGGAATTGATCTTGAATCAAATCTGCTTGGAAGATCCTGGAAAAGCTATTTTTTTGTTGTTGAAAGAAGAGAACCATTAGAGAAAAGGGTCTTTTTTTTTTTTTCTCTAGCCCCACCTCTTTCAATCTTTCCCAGCTCCCGCCTCCTGCCTTTGAAAGCAACCATGATGCTCATAGCTGCATCAATCATTTTACAACGTGAAATGACAAGCCACCATATTGGGGTTGGCAGAACCGAAGAATGGAAAGAATTTGGGCCTTGTTGAGATGCTTGAAGAGCTGAATCAGTCCCAGGCTGCCCACCTACAGACTCTGCGCTCTGTGAAATAACTAAATGTCATTACGTTTAAGCCTCTGCAAACCAGGCATTCTGTTACTTGCAACCAAAGCCACTCCTAACTGATAGAGCCCCTTTTATGCTGCCTTCCAGATTCATGCTCTGGGTAACTGTGCTGTAGAACTAGACCTCACCAGGTCTAAAAGCTGGACTTGGATCTTTCTAGAGACTGCTTGTTATTTTTTTAATAATAAATTTATGTCTATATTTTCTATACAAAACATTTGTTATATCGGGCATCATATTTGTCATGTAAGGAAGCAATCACTCCATTATTTAGTGATGCCAAGAAAGGTATCATTAGACTTTCTTCTCAACCTAACAATCACTCTCCAACAAATTAGTTCTTCCAAGGTATAACTAGAACACATAAAGTTTAAATGGTCATGAGACAAGACCATATATCCAGTCATGTCAAATTTGCATTGGCAAGGGAATGTACATAAAAAGATAACCTCCATCAGCCTTTTCAGGAATTAAATCAAAACTGACAAAACAAGAAAAAATATCATTGGAACCAGGCAAACCCCCAAGGTTGACAAAGATAAGACTGGCAAATTTATCCTAACTTTTGCAAGAGTTCCACAGTTCATTTTCTGACAGCTGGTACAATAAAGGTTTAAAATTCTGAATAGGAAGGAGGAGGTGGTTGCCATCTGTGGCCATTACCTGATCTCTCTGATTTCAACTGCTAGGGATAACACCATGGGACATGTAGTTTTTGTTTTTAATTAAAAAATATTTTATCTTAGGCTATTTCAAATACACAAAAAAGATTGCAGAAAATAATATACCTCCAAGTACTCATTGCTGATATTTGACAAATGTTGACATTTTGCCATTGGCTTTGGATGTTTTAAAAATAAAATTTTATAGATACTCTAAAGCCCTACAGAATCCTGTCTCCTTATTGTTTTAATTTGCATTTTGTGGGGCATGTCTCTGTAAAATTAGGCCACCTGTGCCTCTAAAACTTTGCTGATATTTGGGAAGCTGCCATGAAGAAGTCTGTCTCCAAAACATACTTTGATTACTAGAGGTAAAGCGATGATGCTGCTTGGCCTATGCAATCTTCTAATGCTTGATAATCCACATTTTCCATGTCCACCCCATCTGTGAAGGTCACACCTTTCTCCCTGTGTCCCAGCCACCTTCTGATGCGGGATCCTGCAAGTCTCAGGTGATATATTAGACGCCTGGAAACAATGTGCAAGCAACCTTCATGGGGAGTCCTTTGGGAGGGACATCGTGCAAAATAACAATGTGCTTCCCAGGCTCAGGTTGCTGCCCAGCATGTTCTAGCCTTCCACCCAACCCTCCTCATCCTGTTTCACCCACAAGAGAAGCCAGTGGGTGACGATGGCAGGACCAGGTCATGACCTTGAACCTTGCCCTTTTCACAGTCCACACACCTACCATCCAGGAGCTCATTCCACATCCTGCCCCCTTCCTGGTTGGTATATCTAAACCTGTCCTCTGCCTTCTTCCTAGCTTATGACTACAGTGGACTCACACTTCACTACACTTCTTTGATTCTTAAGTTGAGGTTTACCTTCTCAGTTCTGTCTTCTTCTCCCAACCTCTGCTCTCAAGAATCCTGTCCTGGCCATGGTCATAACATAAAGCTTTCCCATACCTGTAATCCCAGCACTTTGTGGGGCAGAGGCAGGAAGACTGCTGGAGGCCAGGAGTTCAAGACCAGCCTGGGAAACAGAGTGAGATCCTGTCTCTACAAAAATTAACTAGGCATGGTGGTGCGTAGTTGTTCCTCAAGAGCCTGAGGTGTGAGATTTGCTTGAGCCTAGGAGTGTCAGGTGACAATGAGTCATGATCATGCCCCTGCACCCCAGCCAGGCAACAGAGCAAGACTCTGCATAAAAAAACTACAAACACAAAACTTTCCCAGAGGAGAACTTGAACTTTACAAGCTCATCAGAGGATAGGGACTTGAGCTTTCCCACAATATAAGCAGCCAATGAGGAGTGTTCTTCCATTGCTTTTATGAGATACTATTATACTGAGTCCTGATTTGAGAGAACTGAGTTCTTCTTAGAAACTTGAATCCACTAATCCAAGTGAATGTCTTCAAATTAACATTCTCTTGGACCAGCATGACAAAAAGAGCAAGATCTACCCTGGCTTTCACACCCCTACATTTTTTTGTATCATTTACAGGTGTCTTTCATGATAACTTAATAACACATACATAACAAAAGAAGGGATGACTTGTTTCAGGACACCTCCCACTTGAGGCAAATCGGTCTTCCAGCCTGCAATATCTCAAAAGGTGGCCCCTGCTGACAAGTGGAGTTTCTTCCATCTAGCTTTCTGGGTGCTTGAGCTTGCTCAATCAAAAGAGGAAGGAGAGAAGCAAAGCTTTGGGGGAGATGAGTAAGGTGGAAAGAAGTTTTCATATTAGGGTAACAAACCTGTCCTCATTCACCCCAGGCTTACCTGGTTCTAGCACTGAACATTCATCTGTCATCCTGGGAACCCACTAGTCCTGAGCAAATCAGAGCAGTTGATCATCCTACCTCACATACAAGAGGGATTTTTAAGGTCTAATTGAAAGTATTTGATAAAGAAAAGAAATCTGCCATATTGGAAAACTTTGCAAAGACCAGATGGGACCAAAGCAATCATGGGGAGGGGCATAGTCAGAGAAGGAATGTTTATGTTGGGGACTAAAGGATGACTCAGAATTATAAAGGCAAAGGGCAGGATGAGGGAGTGAGAGGCCACTCAATTTCATGGGAAGAGGCTAAAAGGCAGCCTTGTCACACTATTTCTATTTTGACATTGTTCCATTAACTTGCAGTGCGTTTGTTTAGGTCTATCCCACCAAAATAACATCAATTCTAGGCTACATCTCTTGTTGGGATAATAAACATTTGATATCTTAATTCCTTGATTTTCCAGATCCACATTTTCTATTGCCAAAGCCAAATCCTGTCTTCTTTCAAAAATACTTCTTAAATGCCTTTTGTGTGTACAAAACTGTGAGAATTGTGAAGAGTCTTCTGAAGTGGACTTGGAGATTTTCAGGTGTAAATCGGGGATATATTTGGTCTTATTTCTTCTGAATTTATTACAAATAATTTTAATTTGATGGATACTTTACTTTTAAGTAACCCATTCTGGAACTTCATCAGGGTGAGCTAGTCTCTATTTCAAAGAATCTGCATTCCCCACATTTGGGAAATCAGGCCAGTTTTCGCCCATTCTGAGATGTCAATCATGCTTCCCATCCTTCCTAACTTTTCAGAGAAGGCATAGAGTCTTCAGTTACATCTGCACATTCCTTTCATTTTAGAGGCTGTAGTTTACAAGGCCCAAGTCCCTTAAATTAAGACTGACAAGGAGCTATCATATTAGATTTCTTCCCATCTGAGGCATTAGATGTTTCATATTCATGGTTAGCCTAGACTTCCTTCTTTGAAGATTTGTATTCCTAATGGAGAAGAAATGAACACAAAGAGGTTGAATAGCATTTTCCTGTCATCTGTTAATATAATAGCACTTCTCCCCAAGTAGTCTGATTAAATGTAATTAAAACAAACTTTGAATTCATTTGAATGACTTTTATATTTTTAGCTATCTGTTTTCATTTTCCAGCTCTTTTTAAGTATACCTTTAGATTTGCCTTAGAAATTGGACAAAAAAAATGAAAATGTGTTATTGGGGAATGGAAGAAATTACTTATAAATGTTAAGGAAATTAATTCTTAGTGGCCTGGTATTTATTGTGTGTATATATCCAGCCAAAGCAAATGTTTGAAAGATGAAGAATTTGGTTATCAACGAAATGCCTTTTTTCTCCTATGTTGTGAATATCGAACAATTTTCCTTGGTACATAGGTCAAACTGTCCAGACATACTCTCCCGATCACTGCTCAGAGACTCCAGAGACAATGACAGATCAAGATGCTGAAAAAGGTACTGCTTAAGATGGCACTTGTAAGTTCTCTCTGCTTCTGTAGAGTTCACTAGCCAATAATTATGCATTTATTTCTCAATTAACTTAATTTAATTGAGCACTGAATGCAGCTAAGGCTGCAATTTCACTGTTACAAGTAAATGGTATTGAATAGAAAGAACATATACTCCTTTCCTATAAGAGAACCACCACATGTACACAGAATTTATAGTGTGGTAGAATGTGAGTAACTCCGTGCAGCAAAGATCAAGTGAAAGGAGGGATGGATTAGCCCAGGGAACAGGGGAGGCCTTCTGGGACAAGTATGATTTAAATAGACCTTGCCTTAAGTTGTTCTGTAGAATGGTGACAGTGGACGTGGTTGGGGAGGCATTTCCTGATAGGAGGCCCCCGTGTCACTAAAGGCACAGAGGTAGAAATCTGCAGAATGTGTTCCAGCATGCTGAGAAGTCTAGTGTTTTGGAAGCATCTATGAACAGGGTTTGCAGAACTTAGGAATGTGTGGGTCCACTGCTGTCATCAAGTTCTTCTACAAGTGTGGCTGCTAGCCAGCAGCAGCAGCAGCAGCATCACTTGGGATCTCCTTAGAAATGCAGTGTCAGGTCCCCTCCGACACCAAGTGAATCCAAATCTCCGTATAACAAGATCCCAGGTGATTTGCATGCACCTTACAGCTTGCAAAGCACTTCCTTAGATATCATCTGTGTTGTCTCTCATTTATTATCCCTCTGGTCATGTGAAAAGCACACTTTATCCATTTTAAGTTTTATCAGTAACCAATTCTAAATCATTGAATAATGTACTTAAAACCTGGACTTCCTGAAGCTTCAACTTGAATCATGCACAGTCATTATTGACTCCACCTGGTCCAAAGAGGAAGTGAGCACCTTTCCTTTCTTCTCCTTTCTTTCAGCCTTCCCTGGCCTACTTTCTCTGTCTTATCTTTCAGGGCTTTAGGGCTTTTTGTCTTGTTCTAGTATTATTATTATTGTTGTTGTTGTTGTTATTTTTTGAGATGGAGTTTCACTCTGTCACCCAGGCTGGAGTGCAGTGGCGTGATCTCCGCTCACTGCAACCTCTGCCTCCTGGGTTCAAGTGAATCTCTTGCCTCAGCCTCCCATGTAGCTGGGATTATAGGTGCCCACCACCATGACTGGAAAATTTTTTTTTTTTTTTTTTTTTAGTAGAGACAGGGTTTCACCATGTTGTCCAGGCTGGTCTTGAACTCTGACCTCAGGTGATCCACCTGCCTCTGCCTCCCAAAGTGCTGGGATTACAGGCATGAGCCACTGCACCAGCCTTGTTTTAGTATTATCATTACTCTTATATACTCTATTTTTCTTTCTATACTGGTATTATTTTCATCGTTTCTGTGTCCACATTTGCTACAATTATTTAGACATGGTTCCATATGCATATGAATTTAGTCCTTCTACAGTCTAAATGTTTTTCCCCTCTACAGTTCATATGTTGAAGCCCTAAGCCCCAGTGTGATGGTTTTAGGAGGTGGGGCCTTTGGGAGGTGGTTAGGGATTGGTGCCCTTTTCAGGTACTGAAGGGACCAGAGTTCTCGCCTTCCACCATAGGAGGACACAGTTAGAAGGTGCCATCTGTAAGCCAGGAAGTGAGTCCTCACCAGACACCGAATTTGCTGTCATGCTGATCTTGAACTTCCCAATTTTCCAGAACAGTGACAAGTAACTTTGTGCTGTTCATAAGTCATCCAGTCCATAGAGAAAATGTGGCATATATGCACCATGGAATACTATGCTGTCATAAAAAAGAATGAGTTCATGTCCTTTGCTGGGACATGGATGAAGCTGGAAACCGTTTTTAGCAAACTAACACAGGAACAGAAAACTAAACACCACATGTTCTCACTCATAGTCGTAGTTGAACAATGAGAACACATGAACATGGGGGAGGGGGGACCTCACACACCAGGGCCTTTTGGGTGGCAGAGGGCAAGGGGAGGGAGAGGATTAAGACAAATACCTAATGCATGCGGGGCTTAAAACCTAGATGACGGGTTAATAGATGCAGCAAACCACCATGGCATATGTATACCTATGTAAGAAACTTGCACATTCTGCACATGTATCCCAGAACTTAAAGTAAAATAAAAAATAAATACATAAAAATTGAAAAAAGAAAAAAAAGGTGCAGTGGCTCATGCCTGTAATCCTAGCAGTTTGGGAGACCAAGGTGGGTGAATCACAAGGTCAGGAGTTCAAGACCAGCCTGGCCAATATTGTGAAACCCTGTCTCTACAAAAAATACAAAAATTAGCTGGGTGCAGTGGCACGTGCCTGTAGTCCATGCTACTTGGGAGGCTGAGGCAGAAGAATCGCTTGAACCCAGGAGGCGGAGGTTGCAGTGAACTGAGATCGTGTCACTGCACTCCAGTTTGGGCAACTGAGTGAGACTCCACCTCAAAAAATGAAAAAGAAAAAAGAAACAGAAAAATAAAAAGAAAAAAATAAAAATAAGTCATTCAGTCTAGGGCATCTTGTTATAGCAGCCTGAAAAGACTAAGACAGCTTCCCATTGGCAAGTCCTTTATGCCATCACTACTCTGTTTATCAACTTTGCATACTTATTCTTCCTGATCTTCCTGAGCAGATTTTAATGGATGCATACATGGGTCATATGCTCCCTATGTTGGTGTGTATTGGCTCCTGTCACCTGGAAGTAGTTTCACAAGGAAGGGCATTCTTGTGTCTCAACCTTTTACTCTAGAAATTTGCTAAACATTTCATACTATTTTCTGGCATTTAACATTAAAGAAAAATCTGAGGTTGGCCCAATTTCTTCTTCTTTGCAGGTAACTCATTCATTCTATCTAGATGATGGTAGGGTTTCTTATTATTAAAATACCATTGTTACCAGAATATGACTAGTCTATGAATATGCTAGTATATGAATATAGTATATGACTAGACTATAACTAGTTTGCTTATTTTTGTTAATTTTGGGTAAGAATTGGTGAACTGTTTTGATACATAAATTCAAATCTTCCCTGAATTCTATACATTTTTCTTTTCATATTTCTTTGAAAATATTTTTGCTTCTTTTATTTTGTCCTCTTTTTTGGGAATGCTGATTACCTATATTATTGAATTGCGTCTGTCTACCCTTCATCTGTCATATAATTTCTGATTACGTCTACCCCTGTTCTCTTTCTCTGAATTATGGGTGATTTTTTTCAAGGCTATTCACATTCATATAATTCAATTTTTGCCACTATGATTATTTTCATTCTTGCTCCTAATTCCTGCTATCAACTCTAAAGTGTATCTATATATACTCCATGGGTATTATTTTCTTTGTCTTTCTTTCTTTTTTTGAGACACAGTCTTGCTCTGTCACCCAGGCTGGAGTGCAGTGGCACAATTATGGCTCACTGCAGCTTCAACCTCCTGGGCTTAAGTGATCCTCCCATCTTGGTCTCCAAAGTAGCTGGATCCACAGGTGTGCATGACCACATCTGGCTGATATACATACATACATATATATACACACACATACATATATATATATATACACACACACATACATATATATATACACACATACATATATATACACATACATATGTATATACATACATATATATATACACATACATATAATATACACACATACATATATATATACACATACATATATATACACATACATATATATATACACACATACATATATATATATATACACACATACATATATATATATATATATATATATGTATGTATGTATAATCAAAAAAGTTTAAACTACAGCTACCCAGGATTTTTTTCAAATGTATATATATATATCTACACTATATATAGTATATATATATATCTATATATATATCTCCATGATGCCCATGCTGGTCTCAAAGTCTTGGTCTTTAGCCATCTGCCTGCTTCAGCCTTCCAAAGTGCTAGAATTACAGGCATGTGCAACTTTTTTTGCTTTAAATCTCCCATAACACTTTTCTTCTTAACCTAATCATCTTGCCATCTTATTTTAAAAGCCCACTTGAAAAAAATCCTGGGTAGCTGTAGTTTAACCTTTTTTGATTCCTTAGGGTAAAACTTGCATTAATTTCTAATTTATTATTTGCATGGCTTGGGTTTGTTCTACTGTTTACTGTTCCTTCAATTTATTCAGATCAATGCAGGTAAATCATTTCCACTAAACTGAATGGCGGATGCTATTGGGGACCACTCACTATTTACCTGGGTCCTGTCCTTAGAGAGGTAGAGATGGGAGCTGAGGTCATGATATTTCCATCGGCAGGGTTGACTTGCATACTTTATTTTCTTTGTGTTCATCAGAACAGCAGCACTGGGAACAGGCTTTCTCCGTAAGCTTTCCTATTTGGATGAGCTTCATTATGTGCACACCATGTGGATTTGTCTCCTTTCTATTTCTTGGGAACTGGCATTGTCCCCTGATTCTGAAAATGCAATCTCAATTTGAAGTGATCCAGCTACTTGTTAGCTAAAGGCTCTGCTTTCTGTAGTAGTTCTCGCTAGTTCAAGGTGAAGAAATGTCTCTCGGCAGAGTAATCGCCAAAGATCTCCTTGTCTGCCCTTTGTTCAGACCTCATCCAACACAGTAGAGGAGGTTCTTATGTCCTCCTCTCTCACTCACTATTTGTGCACTCCAGAGAAAGCCTGAACTGTGTCAGAGAAAATCCATCCCATGAGCTTCGTTTCTAACTACGAGCAGGGTCTCCATGACCTCTATGTAAGATATATCAGCTGGATTTGTCAGAATTTTCTTATCTATTTCTCAGAAAGTTGCACAGCCTTCTCAGGCAGGGGGTTATCTACTGATTCCTTGTGTATTTCTTGATTTTGGTAGAGCCTGCTCTTTGCCCAGAAGTAAGCATGCACAGTGGCTGGCTGATACCAAGTGTGGTTAGTAGCATTCCTTTGTTTCGGCTCTTTATTGAGAGTTTTGGAGTTTTTCCTTTATTGCTACTTCTCCCTAATCGTTTTGGTCAGTTTCTGGGACAGAAGTTTAAATGCCCATTTTCAATTTACTCACTTATTTCATAAGTATTTACAGTGCTTAATAGGTCCCAATCACAGTTAACTAGACTGTACTATCTTAAGCTATTAGCTCTCAGCTACAAACCCACCCTTTGTGGCCCTGGGTCTATGGTCCTAGCAGTGAGCTCCCACTAGGCTCTGCCAACAGGGGAGACTAGGGAGAACTGGAAGAAGAAATGGAAGCCCATGTCTTCCTGTTTGCTACTGTTTTTGTTATTATCACCAGAACAATGGTTTTTACCCTACAGTTAGTATCAATTTTCCCCACACACTCCCTAAACCAGCCTCATTTTGCTCCCCACTCCTGTCTTCCCTCCCTTCCTACTAGGAGATAACAGTCCAGCCAGCTAGGACCTCCATGGCTCTAGGTCCCTCCTCTAAGCTCCGTGAGCCCCTCTTGGAGGCTGCTGAGGCACCAGCACTAGCCAGACATCCTCTGCCTGGCGATCTGGTCCCAGCTCTGCAGGGCACCTCCCACAGACTTTGAGGTTCCAGTGCTCCCACCTTCTTTTCTTCACTTTCTAGCCTTAGGACGGTAGCTGCTTCCTGTGGTCACTATCCCCATGCCATCTCAGTGTTGCCATCTTTGTCTTTTCAGTCCTCTGATGCCTGCTTCTTCAATTCCTTGTATTAAATTCCTACCTTTAAAATTACTGGTGTTGGTTGTTTTCCTATTAGACCATAAATGATGCGAAGACTGAGCAGGTGCTTACAGAGCATGTCTGTATCGTTCTAGTAAAGAATACAGACAATAAACCAACAAATGCAATATGAGATGACAGGTGCTTTGGAAAAAATAAACAGAGGAAGCAATGAAGACACAGAAGAGGGAAACCTACACTTCAGAGGAGCCAATAACTACTTCGTGGGTGACATAGCATCTAGCTGATACCTGGAGGTAGGTAGGAGTTCCTTAGAGAATGGAGAGAGGAGGAAAGCGTGCTCTGGGAAAGTCCTAAGCAAGAAGGAACAGGACATGTTTGAGTCCCATGGGTAAAGTCATGAAGTAGCTGAGATCCAGAGGTAAAAGAGCATATGGGGTGAATAAATTTCTTTTCCCTGTATTGCAGGAGGACATTGTATGAACATGAGAGTGGCAGATGATAAGTCTGGAAAGTTAAAGCGATGTCAGCTCAGAAATAATCTTACTGTAAATCATTTAAAGAAGATTGAGGACAAGTGGGAGCCGCTGAAGAGTTTTGAGCAAGGAAGTGACTTGATTGGATTTGCATTTTAGGAAGACTGATTTGATGGATTGAAAGAAGATGTGACTGGAGTCAGGAAGACTGAATAGGGAGTTGCTCCATTTCTCTCTTCAGCATGGGTAAGGTAGGACTAAAGAAAATAGGTTCGAGGAACACAAAGAAGTAAAAGCAACAGGATTTAGGTATTGACCAGATGAAGCAGGTCAGGCAAATAGAGGAATTAGTGATTCAATCATTTGATAAATATTTCTTTATCTTGAGAGAGAGAGAGAGAGAGAGAGAGAGAGAGAGAGACAGGGCCTTACTCTGTCAGGCAGGCTGGAGTGCAGTGGCACAAACATAGCTCATGGCAGCATCAACGTCTTGGGCTCAAGTGATTCTCCTACCTCAGCCTCCTGGGAGCTGGGACCACAGGTGTGTGCCACCATGCCTGGTTAATTTTCTTGATTTTTTTTTTTTTTTTTTGGTAGAGACGAGGTTTCACTGTGTTGCCCAGGCTGGTCTTGAACTCCTGAGCTCAAGCAATTCCCCCACCTTGGCCTTTCCAAGTGCTGACATTACAGGAGTGAGCCACTGTGCCTGGCCAATATGTCTATATAGATAGATTGATAGTGGGGTGCAATGGCTCATGTCTGTATTCCAGCACTTTGAAAAGCTAAGGCAGACAGATTGCTTGAATCCAGAAGTTCAAGACTGGCTTGGGCAACATAGTAAGACCCCGTCTCTACAAAAATTTTTTAAAAACTAGCCAGGCATGATGGCATGCACCTGTAGTCCCAGCTAGTTGGGAGGCTGAGTCATGAGAATTGCTTGGGCCCAGGAGGTGGAGATTGTAGTGAGCTATGATCATGCCACTGCACTCAAGCCTGGGCAACAGAGCAAGACCCAGTTGTAACTGTTATGAATACATCCATAAAGGAACAACACTAGAAATTTTAGCTTGGGGAACATTGTGGATGATGTGGTCCTGTTCACCCATCTGATGTCTGAGACGCTCTTAACTTTCTCATTTATTCCTAACTCTAGCAGTTCTATAGCCTGTGGAACTCTGGGGTGCTTCCTACAAATTACACTGATTCTTAGGGAGACACTCTTTACTATTCCCAAGTGCTTTTTTTTTTTAACTTTTAATGTTGTCTTTGCTCTTCACCATGTTGAACAAGATGAGAACTATTACACTCTTTTCAATACTTATAAAATAATGTATATTCACAAAGACTTTCCTGAGCAAGGAAGATATTATTGAATATCATATAGGTGAGGGGTTTATATCATTCACATCACAATAAGCAACTTTAAAACCCCTGTTGGCTGGATGTGGTGGCTTACACCTATAATCCTAGCACTTTGAAAGGCGGAGGCAGGCGGATCACCTGAGTTTCGAACTCCCGAGTTCGAAACCAACCTGACCAACATGGAAAAACCCTGACTCTACTAAAAATACAAAATTAGCCAGGTATGGTGGCACATGCCTATAATCCCAGCTACTCGGGAGACTGAGGCAGAGAATTGCTTGAATCCATGAGGTGGAGGTTGCAGTGAGTTGAGATCTCACCACTGCACTCCAGCCTAGGGGGTAGAGTGAAAGAACTCACTGTAGCACGAGGGAGGGTGGATGGAAGGAGAAAAAAAACACGGCATGAACAAAACTTGGTAAGAGAATAGCAGCCACATGGCAGGACATTGGATCTCAATAACATGTATTTGTTACTCAACAGGTTTCATATCTATTATGTGCAAAGCATTATGCCAGATTCTGTGATGAATACAAAAAATTAGACATTGAATTAAATAACAGACTAAATTAAAACCCAGTAGAGAAGACATAAATCTCAACAATACATTTTTAATATAAAAAATTTATGTCATTACATGCATTTATTAAAGTATTATTTTAAAGTGATTGTCAACTAATTCCTAAATGCTAAATGCAAGTTTTTCATATGAGCCAATGTTATTTCAGATAATGGAAAACATTTATATTTTATTTCTTTCTAAGAATTTATTTTACTCTCCAGACTAGCTATTAATAATAAATCAGGCTGGGCATGGTAGCTCATGCCTGTAATTCCATACTCGGGGAGGGCGAGGCAGGCAGATCATATGAAGCCAAAAGTTTGAGACCAGCCTGGCCAACATGGTGAAACTCTATCTCTACTAAAAACATAAACATTAGGCCCAGCGCAGTGACTCACACCTGTAATCCTAGCACTTTGGGAGGCAAGGCAGGTGGATCATATGAGGCCAGGAGTCAACATGGCAAAACCCCATCTCTACTAAAAATACAAAAATTAGCTATGTATGGCAGTGCATGCCTGTAATTCCAACTACTTGGGAGGCTGAGGCAGGAGAATTGCTTGAACCCGGGAGGCGAAGTTTGCAGCGAGCTGAGATTGTGCTACTGCACTCCAGCCTGGGCAACAGAGTGAGACTCCACCGCAAAGAAAAAAAAAATGTAATCATTAGCCAGGCATAGTGGCAAGCACTTTTAATTCCAGATACTCAGGAGGCTGAGGCAGGAGAATTGCTTGGACCCGGAAGGCGGAGGTTGCAGTGAGCCAAAATTGCACCACTGCACTCCAGCCTAGCAACAGACCAAGACTCCATCTCCAAAAAAATAATAATAACAAATCGAATAGACAATAAAAATATATACATATAATATATATGTGTGTATATATACATACACATCTTTTGAGACAGGTATTATCACATCACTACACAGATCCGTAATTTATACCCTACCTATTTGTGACTGGGAATAAAAGTGGGCAAAAAGAAAAGGAACATACATTGATGTTGAGCAATTAAATTCAGTTTGTGGGTAAAGAGACAGAAGCACAAGGTTTAAGTGTGACTGTGGCATTGTAGAATGCTTAGGGCTTCAAAACGAAGACAATATCACCGCAAAGTGGAACCAGCTAGTAGACACTGCTTGTGTAAACTAAGCATTGAACAAGCTCTTTGAACAGTTTTGGGAAAGGCCTTCCAGATGGGGAACTGGACGCTCCCTGAAGAAAGAATCATGAGGAAAGTGTGTTTATTATCGATCTAATCTGGAGCTTACAAGATAGAGACATTCTCTACCTGGGAGAACAACAGCTCCTGTTCTTTTTTTTTTGAGACAGAGCCTCACTCTTGCCACCCAGGTTGGAGTGCAATGGCACAATCTCAGCTCACTGCAGCCTCCACCACCCAGATTCAAGCAATTCCCCTGCCTCAGCCTCCCGAGTAACTGGGATTACAGGCACCTGCCACCACACCCGACTGATTTTTATATTTTTAGTAGAGATGGGTTTTCACCATGTTGGTCAGGCTGGTCTCGAACTCCTGACCTCAGGTAATCCCCCGCACCCCGCCTCAGTTTCCCAAAGTGCTGGGATTACAGACGTGAGCCACCAAGCCTGGCATAGCTCCTGTTCTTGTTCCAAGCACCATAATGCATGCCTGGAGGCATCCTAGGCAACGTGTTACTGGCTTCCACCTGAGAGTACAGCCTCCTGGAAAGAGTGGTTTATGGAGAGGAGGAGATTGTGTTCCAGTTGCGTATTTACAGCCTCTCTTTTATGTGACTAGGGATAAATGGCATGAGGGCTCAGACAGTAAATACATGAAGTGTGTTTGCTTATTTTAAATAAGTAGGAGGCTGCCCCTGGTGGGATGTTGCCCCTGGTAAAGAAAACCCTCAACTGAATTAAATTTAAAAGGGTTTAATTGAGCAAAGAATGATTCGTGAATTGGGCAGCCTCCTGAACCAGAGTAGGCTCAGAGACTCCCACACAGCCACGTGGTGGAAGATTATTTATGGACAGAAAAAAGACAGTGATACACAGAAAATGGAAGTGAGGTACAGAGCTGCTGGATTGGTTATAACTCATCATTTGCCTTATTTGAACACGGTTTGAACAGTTGGCCACATTTGATTGGCCAAAACTTGGCGACTAGCACAAGTGCAGGCTACAATCTGTTTACACCTCCACTTCTTTTTTTTTTTTTTAATTGCATTTTAGGTTTTGGGGTACATGTGAAAACATGCAAGATAGTTGCATAGGTACACACATGGCAGTGTGATTTGCTGCCTTCCTCCCCTTCACCTATATCTGGCATTTCTCCCCATGTTATTCCTCCCCAACTCCCCACCCCCCACTGTCCCTCCCCTATTTCCCCCCAACAGACCCCAGCGTGTAGTGCTCCCCTCCCTGTGTCCAAGGTGACTAGCCACTTTTATATAGTTCATGATGTACAGAAAAACCTTTAGGCAGAACTCAAACTATGTGAGGAGACAGCTTGAGGCTACACTTGATATAACACTCCTTTAGTTAAGTCTATAGAGCTCGTGGATGTTAGGGCTGATGAGATTTTATGTGAAAACTGGCCAAGTGTCTGTTTTGTATACCGTTGACCCAGGAGTCAAACAGACAGCTTGCTCATTTGCTCAGGCAGTGGGGATCCCCAGTTGGGATTTGAGTTACGTTGATAGGAACTATTCTGAACAGTTCAGATTAAAGTGCAGCCTCCGTGTTATTCATCTCAAATGAAATACCCACCCTGGTATAGACCAGAACTGCAGCCTGACCATGGTTGTTAAACTTGAGATGATATTGAGGTCTGTATCTCAGATTCAAAAGGGAAGTTATGACAGCCACTCTGAGGCCATCTCTTTTAGCTTTGGTAAAGGTGAAAATTTGCCATGGAATCTCAAAGCATACATGTGAGTATTCTTTTCTTTTCTTCTTTTTTATTTTCTTTGGGTTTTTTTGTTTGTTTGGTTTTTTTTTGAGACGGAGTTTTGCTCCTGTTGCCCGGGCTGGAGTGCAATGGTGCGATCTCAGCTCACCGTAACCTCCACCTCCCAGGTTCAAGTGATTCTCGTGACTCAGCCTCCCAGGTAGCTGGTATTACAGGCACCTGCCACCACATCCAGCTAATTTATTTATTTATTTATTTATTTATTATTTATTTATTTAGTGGAGATCACCCAAGGTGATCCGCCCACCTCAGCCTCCCAAAGTGCTGGGATTACAGGCATGAGCCACCGCGTCTAGGCCAACATGTGAGTATTCTTAAAAGATTAGAGCAAATCTGTGTAAAGGTGAGTGTATACAAGAAAACATGTAAGTTTTAATATGAGTTAGCGTCCTATCCTACGGTTCTCATGTCACTGATGTTCATCATGTTGGGAAGCACCACAGACTATGCAGATGACATGCTGGATTTATGGAATTGTATTTTCACCCATCAGCGTCCCCGCAGGATACAGAATTCACTGCAGACGGTTTAAATGAAAATAGACACAGAAAAAAGACCACTTGTATAGGGGTAGGCTGGGTCCAGGAGACAAATAAGGGATGAGGAGGTGTCCGGACACCAGCAACAGTGGGAAGCTGCCACTTCCCCTAGGGCTGGAGCAACATGGGGAGAAAAGGGACTCTCAGGACTTGGGCGCATGGTGGAGGAGGGGCCATCCTGTGAGACTGACAGTCATGGAGAAAGGCCAGATAAAGTACCAAAGCTGGAAAGTAGAGAAGATGAGCCTAATCTCTCTTCTTCCCTTTCCAATCTCCTGCCAATAGTCCCACTGGCTGAACCCAACCAGAAACCATCAGGAAGGAGAGCCTAGGGTGATAGATAACACAGGGCAGAGTACGGAAGAATAGAAAATGGATCCATTGGAGGTTTGGGGAAGGAACTAGCAGATAAAAAATCACCACGCAGGGCTGCTATCTGGTATGAAGTTCTGCTTTTAAATAGAAAAGCTCAATCATCTCTAATGTGTGGGTTTGGGACAAATTATTCCAGCAGGAATATGCTAGGAATGATCTGTTGGTAGGGAATCACAGCTCAGAAGGAGGTCCATGTGTGGTTCCTAGTCTGACTCTGAAGAAGCATGGTCTGGCAGGGTGCTTCTGGAGGAGGTACTACCAAGGGTTCGTGGCCAAGCTCCTGATATCACACGTGACCTGTCTACAGCTAACCGGTTGTTATTTCCGTGTTGGTCCACTGCCCTGCTTAGCAGAGTCATAAAGTATTCTCCTGGCATACATGTATGCCTGGCTCACTGCCCTTGGTGCTAGGGTTGAGGAGGGCTACTGGGAGTGGGGATGACTTTCAGTAGGTTGGTAACACTTGATTTTCCTTCTCAGGCTGGAAAGTTCTTTGAATAAGTCATGTCCCTCACAGGGTCACAGCAGTCTGTCCATTTTGTCAGAACCTAAGGAGAAGGCAAAGCTCATTTTATTTGCACAGAGTGGACTTAGTCCAAGTTCTCAGTGTTTGTAGAGGCCACTAAGGGCGTAATTCTCCATCCTTCATTTGTCTCTCTAAAACAGAGCAATGTGCCACTCTCGGGAGGTTAGAATCCTTTAAAGATATTTTTCCCTACCTCCAAATTCGTGGATGTAAAGCCATTCGTACCACTTTAATATCTCTCCTTCTGTCCACACTTCCACTGTCGTGTCTCCCCTGAATTGCTACGGTAGCCTCGTCACTGGTCTTGGTGTCTCTGGTGTGACCTCCACCTCTTTTTCCATGCTGCAACTTTAGAGATCATTCCAAAATGCAAGTTTCATTGCATCAGGGCTTTGCCTAAAACCCTTCCATTTTTCTTCATTGCGCTCAGGATATGTACAAAATTCTTATAAAAGTTTTACCATCTGGCTACTACCTACCCTTATTCTGATCATTCTCCAGCATCAGCTCTCCACCCAACAAATACACACACACACACACACCCCCACACACAATCAGTCACTACACCCAATCCCATTGATCTCCAGGTTTAGGTTCTACTGATGATCACACACTCTTCGTTAAGATATGTGGCCTCTTACATTTTCTGATTTGGGGATACTATTGTGGACAGACCCATTTCATACCTCTAGGTTTTCTTTAAAGGTTCTTGGAAGAAAACTGCCTGAAAGGTTTGCTACAAATGAAGTGCGTGATCTTCTCATTAGTTTCTTTCTTTCTTTTAATCATCCTAAAGGAGTCTCGTAAGTCATACTTAGGATTTACTTAGGGATAGCATAATAATGAGGCCAGTCTCCCAATTTAGCAACACTCCCAGGATTTCTCCATCTCTTACTGCAGGGCTCAGATGCTACGCCTGAGATCAGATACCAAAGTAGAGGCCTGGAAACTAGGGCTGTCTTGATGATAACTTCAAAGTGGGATGGGGAAGGCCAGGGTAAAGTGGTATGTTCACAGAGACCTCTTAAGTACTAACAGAAAAAGGAAATCAGAATGTTGAGACACTGGGTTTATACTGACTTAGTGTTGGACCATTATTTAATATATAACCAGAAAGTAAAAGTTCTCCATTAAATAAAGCCAGTCATTGGTTCAAAGGAAAAATTATTTGAGGGCGTCAACAAGTTTGTAATTATTAGTGTTATTATTATTATTTTTGAGACAGGGTCTCACTCTATCATCCAGGCTGGAGTGCAGTGGTGTGATCTTGGCCCACGGCAACCTCTGCCTCCCAGGTTCAATCGATTCTCATGCCTCAGTCTCCCTTGTAGCTGAGATTACAGGCACGCACCACCACACCTGGCTAATTTTTGTATTTTTAGCAAAGACAGGGTTTCACCATGTTGACCAGGCTGGTCTCAAACCCCTGACCTCAAATGATCTGCTCGCCTCACCTCCCAAAATGCTGGAATTACAGGCGTGAGCCACCATGCCTTGCCAAATTTGTAATTATTTTTAAAAAGACAAATAGAAAATCTTTTGGGGAAAAATCCTGTTCTAAGTACTGGGAATAGAGAAGTAAACAGAAGGAGACAATGTCTGTGTTATGAGACAGGACTGGGAAAAAATAAATACATGAACAAACATTATACAATGTCCAGGCTGTTCATGATAAGAACCTGGATGGAAAATAAAGCAGAAGTAAAATGGCATTGTATGAGGGGTCAAGGTGCCTGTTTAGAAGGGATGATCAAAAAAAGCCCACACAAGAACAGAAAATCAAACAGCGCATGTTCCCACTCATAGGCGGGTGTTGGACAATGAGAACACATAGACACAGGGAGGGGAGCATCATACACTGAGGTCTGTAGAGAGGATCTAGGGAGGGACAGCAAGGTGTGGGGAGTTGGGGAGGGATAATATGGGGAGAAATGCCAGATATACGTGATGGGGAGGAAGGCAGCAAACCACATTGCCATGTATGTACCTACGCAACAATCCTGCATGTTCTTCACATGTACCCCCAAACCTAAAATGCAATAAAATATATATATATTTTAAAAAGCCTCTTTGCAAAAATGAAGTTTGTGCAGAGGCCTGATTGAAGTGAAGGAGGAAGCCATGAACTATTTAGTAAAAGAGAACACTAGGAAAAGAAATAGCAAATGCCAAGGTCCTGAAATGTTCAAGGAACATCAAGGAGTTCAGGGTGGCCACAGCACCATGAGCAGAAATGTGGAACACAAGATTAGAGAATAAGCCAGAATGGAGATCCCACAGGCCTTGGGACCCTGGTAAGGACTTTGAATGCTCCTGAGTCAAGGGACGCCACTGGAGGATGGAGAGAAGGGAGAATGATGTTTTCAAAGGATTGCTGTGGCTTCTGTGTGTGGAAAATTTACTGTCAGGAAAAGAAAGGAGAATACCAGCAAGGACGTCAACAGAGAAGATATTGTAATTGTCCTGCAAGACATTAATTTAGGTTGGCCCAGGATGTCAATGACATAGAATATGAGGAGTAATTAGATTTAGAATGTGTTTTGAAGGTAGGTTGTTGGTAGGATGTTCTGCTGAATTGCATGAGGGCATGAGAGAAAGGAACACATGAAAAATAGCTTGGACATGGTGGTTCATGCCTGTAATCCCAGCACTTTGGGAGGCTGAGGCGGGTAGATCACAAGGCCAGGAGTTCAAGACCAGCCTGACCAACATAGTGAAACCCTGCCTCTACTAAAAATACAAAAATTAGCTGGTTGTGATGGTATGCACCTGTAATGCCAGCTACTCGGGATGCTGAGGCAGCAGAATCGCTTGAAGCTGGGAGGCGGAGGTTGCAGCGAGCCGAGATCACACCACTGCACTCCAGCTGGGGCAGCAAAGTGAGACTCCATCTTGGAGACAAAAAAAGGAAACGGTAAAAAATAATCCAAGATATGGAACCCAACAGGATCCACAGAATTGGAGTGAGAATTAAGAATAGACTTTGGATTTTTTAAGACTCAGAAAGCTATTAGATATAACCATAGAAATGTTGACTGGGAAGTTGTATATTCAAATCTGAATTTGAGGAAGAGACCAGGACTACAGATTCTAATTCAGGTGAATTTAGGCTATGTATAAAATGAAAATCATGGGTTTTAATTTCTGAAATATTTAGGGTATTTTCTTTAAGAGAATAGAGGAGGTCCAAAGTGTTAGATTGAGAAGAGAATACAGCAGAAGAGACTGAGAATGTATGGCAAACATGGGAGTAGAAAATATGTGTCCGTGGGGAACTCTGGGAGCCATGTGGGAAAAAAAAGTTTTATGGAGGAAAAAGTCAAGAAGGGTGGCTTGAGCTGGTCATAGTGGCTCAGGACAATAATCTCAGCACTTCAGGAGCCTGAGGTGGGATGATCACTTGAGCCCAGGAGTTTAAGACTTGCCTGGGCAACATAGGAAGACCCTGTCTCTACAAAAAATAAAAATAAATTAGCTAGGCATGGTGGCATGCATCTGCAGTCTTAGCCACTTGGGAGGCTGAGGTAGGGGAATCTCTTGAACCTGGGAGGTTAAGGCTGCAGTAATTACACCACTACATTCCAGCCTGGGCAACAGAACAAGATCCTGACTCAAAAAAAAAAAAAAGAAGAAAAGGAAGGAAGGAAGGAGGGAAGGAAGGAAGGAGGGAAGGAAGGAAGGAAGGAGGGAGGGAGGGAGGGAGGGAAAGAAGGAAGGAAGGAAGGAAAAGAAAGAAAAGAAAAGAAAGAGAAAGAAAGAAAGAGGGAAAGAGAGGAAGAAGGAAAGAGAGAGAGAGAGAAGGAGGGAGGGAGGGAGGAAGATGGTTTATCATCATCCCCAAGAGGATGGCTATTATTTTAAAAACAACAAGTGTTAGCAAAGATGTGAAGATGTTGGAATCTTGGCGTACTGCTGGTGGGAATGTAAAATGGTCCAGTCAGTATAGAAAACGCTAAAATCTTCCTCAGAAAATTAAAAATAGAATTACCATATGATCCAGAAATTACACTGTTGGGTATATTCCCCAAAAAAATTGAAAGCAGGACTTGAGCAGATATTTATGTATCCATGTTCATATCAGAATTGCTCATTATAGCCAAGAAGCAACCCAAATGTTCATCAAGAGATGAATGGCTAAACAAAATGGGATGTAGACACATCTTATGAGATAGAAAAAACCCAGATGCTCTTCCTAATCTCTTACACAGTCTCTTAGCACAACACTTCTGACACTGGATGTATGGGAGTTTATTTTCAACACATCAACCAATTCTCCGATGGATACCAGTTGAGTGTCCTCTAATTCAATTCAATTCTGACACTGTCTACCTGGTGATAGTGTCAGATTTCATGAATTGATGGCTCATTTAGACAAGAGTTCCCATCATTTCAGGTGCTAGTCTGAAGTCATAGGTTGTCACTTCTTGTAGGTTGATGCTTCTGATCAACTGGCTATAAGTCAGGGGTTCCCACAGCCCCCTCTGATTAGTTTAATGTGCTGGAGCAGCTCACAGAATTCAGGGAAACACTTATGTTTACCTATTTATTAAGAAGGATATTACAAAGGACACAGATGAACAGCCAGATGGAAGACATGTGGATGGCAAAGGATATGGGAAGGGGTGCAGAGTTTTAATGCCCTCTCTGAGTGCCACCCCCAGGAACCTCCATGTGTTCAGCTATCTGGAAGCTATCTAAACCCTGTCCCTTTGGGTTTTATGGAGGTTTCATTACATAGGCATGATTGATTACACCATGGGCCATTGATGTTTAATTTAATCTTCAGCTCCTCTTTCTTTCCTGCATGTATGTGTGTGTGTGGTTGTTGGGGGAGATGAGACACTTAAAGTTCCAATGCTCTAATCATACCTTGGTTTTTCAAGTGACCAGCCCGAAGCCATATAGGGGCCCTCAGTCACCAGGTATCTACTGAACACACAAAAGACACTACAGAGATCACCAGGGTTTTAGGAGCTGTACCCCAGGAAACAGAGAAGAAAATCAAATATACGCTCCCCAATATTGCAAATAAAATGGAAATTATTTAATTTAAAAAAAGAAAGGAAATTCTGACACATTCTACAATATGCATGAACCTTGAAGACATTATGCTAAATGAAATGAGCCTGCCACAAAAGGACAGATACTGTAAGGTCCCACACATAGGCGGTTCCTAGAGTAGTCAAATTCATTGAGACTGTACTAATTTGTTAAGGCTGCCATAACAAAATAGTACAAAGTGGGTGGCTTAAACAACAAAAATTTATTTTCTCATGTGCTAGAGGCTGGAAGTCCAAGATCAAGGTGTTGGCAGGTTTGGTTTCTCCTGAGGCCTCTCTCCTTGGCTTGCAGATGTGCAAGCCTTTTCCTGTTGTGTCCCCTGTGCATAAGCATCCTTGGTGTCTCTTCCTCTTCTTATAAGGACACCAGTGCTATTGGATTAGGATCCTAACCTACAAGCCCTCATTTTAACTTAATCACTTCCTCTCAAGGCTGCTTATTCCAAAATACACCTATATCCTGAAATGCTGGGAGTTGAGACTTCAACATAAGCACTTGAGAGAGTAGACAATTCAGCCCATAAAGAAACAGAAAGTTGAATGGTGATATCCAGGTCCTGGGAGAAGGGAGAATGGGGAGTTATTATTCAATGGCTACAGAGTTTTAGTTTGAGACGATAAAAAAAAGTTCTAGAGACGGATGGTGCTTATGGTTGTACCACAATGCGAATGCACTTAATACCACTGAACTGTACACTTAAGATGGCTAAAAGTGTAAATTACGTTGTGCATATTTTTACCACATTTTAAATTAAAACAGGGTGATTCTTTCAACAAATGTGCTGGCACCATTGGATATCAATAATGAAAATAAGCTTACATTCTTATCTCATATCATACACAAAAATCAACTCAAATGGATTATAGTCCTAAATATAAGAGCTAAAGCCCTAGAAACAAAACATAGGAGGGAATCTAATGACTGTAGGTCAAGCAAGTGTTCTTAAATACAACGCCAAAAGAACAATTCATAAGAGAAAAAAATAGTACATTGAACATCAAAATTTAAAACTTCTGGTTTTGCAAAAACACTGTTAAGAATTTTTTAAATCACAGAAGAATGAAAAAATATTTGCAAATTACATATCTGAAAAGGATTTGTATCCAGAATATAAAGAACTCCTATAACTCAATAATAAGAAGGCAAACAGCCCAATTAAAAATGGGCAAGAGAATTAAATATACATTTCATCAAAGAAGATAAATGAATAACGAACACATACAAAAGATGCTCAACACAAGTACTCCTTAGGGTAATGCAGTTAAAAGTACAGTGGAGATCCAATTATTGTACACCTCCTAGAATAGCTAAGGTCGAAAGGATTGATCATATCAAGTGTTGGAAATGCCATGAAGAAACTGAAATTCTAATTCAAAGCTGGTGGGAACATATAACAGGAGAATCACTTGGAAAACAGTTCGGTAGTTTCTTCAAAGTTAAATATAAATTTACCAATAGACCCATCAATTCCACTCCTAACTGTCCACCCAAGAGAAATGAAAAGGTATGTCTACATAAAAACCTATAGGAGTATGTTCATAGCAGCATCATTTGTAATAGCTATGGAAACAATACAAATGCTCATCAGCTGGTGAAAGGAGAAACAAAATGTGACATAGTTACATACTGAAATACTATTTGATAATAAAAAGGAACAAACTAGTGATACAAATTGCAACATGGTTGAACCTCAAAACCATGATGGTAAATGAAAAAAGTCAGATACAAAAGGTCACGTATTGAATGACTCAATTTATATGAAATATCCAGGAAAAGAACATTTGTATAGACTGAAAATCAGTGGTTCCGTGGGCCAAGGTAGGAGTGGGGATTAGCTACAGATGGCCATGGGGAATTACTTTAGAGGATAAAAATGTTCTACATCTGAGTTATGGTGATGGTTACACTCTGAATTAAAAAATCATTGACTTGTACTCTTATAACAAGTATTTTTATGGTAGGTAAATTGTACCTCAATAAAGCTGTTAAAAAAATTTTTTTGAAGGACAGAATGCTGTGTATTAAATGGATGAGAGCAGAGCTTCCATAACTACCACTCCTGCTGAAGCAGCTGTGTCCCCCAATGTCATGAACTGTTCTAAAAGAAGGTGGTCATGTACACACATTGAGTTATTCTAAGTAGCTCTTGGTAGCCTCCAATCGTTTCAGGTAGGTGACAAGTGGCTAATCTTACATAATCTTGCCCACCAGGGTCTAATGAAAGAGAATCTCCAACCAAAATCTCATATGAGGTGTTTATTAGACAAAAACAATTATTAACAGGAGGGCACACAGGTAATTCTTATAACCTGTTGGGTTAGCTCAGTGAAGTCCTGCTCTCTGGTGACCTTGAACAAGAGGCTCGCTTGAGATAGACATGGCAACCCAGAAACAGAATTCAGTTAGCTTTATAGCTGGCATCAGGGAACCAGAGTCCTCCAAAATTATGGCTGTTCATGGAACTTTTTGGATGCATGCATTAAAGTGGCACAAATTAAAACTCTTTCTAGACATTTATATACCATTTATGAAAAGTTGAGAAGGCTTTCTAAAATATTTTAGCCAATTCATATTTTTGAACACCATGATTTCACCAATGAAGATCTATTTCTAGCACTTGTGATGCTAACTAGGATTGATCAAAGATATTGATCAGAAACAAAGACAACTGAAGCCTTCTAATAGCCCTCTCTGGCAAGTAGGCTTTTTAATTACAATGCTAGCTTATCACTCCTGTAGTGTGAATTGTTTAGTAAAGCAACTAAGCACAACTGTGGTAACATCAAGAACACACATAACTAACATTACTTATGTTGAAGTAATCTATTTTACGAGTCAAAGATGCAAAGATTTTAAGATTCCCCTTTTTTTTGCATCTCTAGGGGGAAAACATTGTCAAATATAATTTTACTGCACCATTGACTGTAAGATACATCCAGGTATGAGAAATGTTAAAATGTGAAACAAAATTGTGTGTCTTAGAATTGAGGATATACCTAAAGTGAGATTATAAACATCATAACAGTGAGCCTGTGTTAGGCTATACCTAGGCATGTTTGTATATTGTTTTCCTTAAGAATATAAGTCTCTTGCACATTTGGCTTCTAGCCCTTCAAGTAAAATCCAGCTTCCTGTTCCCACTTTTCTCATCCTTAAAAAAATTTATCTCTGTAGGGCTCAACGTCATCTGGCCTATTTTAATGACTGAAAGTAAGAAGAAGTGTTTCTCAAAGTATGAGCTGTAAAACGCCCTGCATCAGAATCAGTCTGGTTGCTTGTTAAAAACATGGATATCCTGACTCCACTTGGAACAACTGAATTAGAATTCCTAGAGGTGGTGCTAGAAATTTGCCTTTTACCAACCCACCCAGTTAATTCCAATGCATACCAAGGTTTAAGAACAACTGTCCTAAGAGAGAAACATGGCAATAAAATGCCCTTTTACATAAACTGAAGAAATATTACCTATTGGTTACGAACTTGAGCATGTACCACATCCTGCAGGACAGGGGTGATAAAGTGAAGCAGAGTCTGGTTAGAAGTTCACCAAATCCATTTACTTCTTCTGGCAAGAAGCCAAATTCTATTCCCAGCCTTCATGGCAGTGGTAGAAAGATATGCTATTGAGTACTAGCCAGTGAAATGTGGGTAGAAAAGATATTGTCCACTTTCAGTGTTGGATTCCCATTCTCCTTTTGCATCCTGCAGACATCTATCCTCTTTGTTCTTCAGCCCTCAGAAAACAGAAGGTGTGGTAGCTTCTTAGTTTATAGTATAAATGAAGATCAAATGGAGTAGCTGGGAAGAGGAAAAGTCCTACTTGCCAAGAGCTTCACCATATGAACCATGGAATACTATGCAGCCACAAAAAAGGATGAGTTCATGTCCTTTGCAGGGACACGGATGAAACTGGAAACCATCATTCTCAGCAAACTGACACAAGAACAGAAAACCAAACACTGCATGTTCTCATTCATAAGTGGATGTTGAACAATGAGAACACACAGACACAGACACAGACACAGACACAGGGAGGGGAACATCACTCACCGGGGCCTGGGGGTTGGAGGGATAGGGAGGAATAGCAGGCGGTGGGAGGATTGGGGAGGGATGGCATTAGGAGAAATACCTAATGTAGATGACGGGCTGAGGGATGCAGCAAAGCACCACCATGGCACGTGTATACCTATGTAACAAACATGCACAATCTGCACATGTACCCCAGAACTTAAAGTATAAAAAATAAAAAAAAACAAACAAAGCAAAAAGAAGATACTTTCAAAGTGGGTATGCCATTTGGGGCATGCTTAGGGTCTTAGTCCATTCAGGTTTCTGTAACAAAATACCTTAGATGGGATGATTTGTAAACAACAAAAACGTATTGCTCACAGATCTGGAGGCTGGGAAGTCTAAGATTAAGGTACCAGCAGATTTGGTATCAATAAGGGCCTGTTTCTCAAAAATGGTACCTTCTATGTGTCCTTACATGGTGGGGAGGGACAAATGAACTCCCTTAGGCCTCTTTCCCTTCTCAGTAAGGGAACTGCTCCCATTTATGAAGTCTCCACCATCGACCTAGTCACCTCCTGAAGTTTCCACCTCTTAATACCAACACACTGGAGATTAGATTTCAGCTTATGAATTTTGAAGGACGCAAACATTCAGACCATGGGCACTTAATCATATCACTCTCTAGTCTGCCAATGGATGCATCTGTCCCCACTTATGTTCCACTCAGGAAATGCACTTGCTCAAGAGACATTCACGATAAATCAAACCAGGAAAATTATTTATCAGGCAGACAGCATGCCAGAGAAGGGAAGTCTTGGTGCTGCACAAAAACTGGCAGTGACCTCTGAAATCCTTACACAGTTTGGCCAAAAAACTCGAGTGTCCTAAAGAATGGAGTAAGTTAAGAGAGAGAAAGGAGATAAAAATTAAGAGGGAATATAATACCTCAACAAAAAGAAATTTTGGGCAAAGATTCTCAAGAGAATTGTAGGGACACTCTCTTTAGTAGAGGGAGGGCTATTGGTCACCTGCTAGACACAGGTGTGTACTGGTCATTATAATTGGTTCCTATTGATACTACACTGGTTGCAATATCTGACTGGCAGGTGCCAAGGACACAATGAAACAACAGTTGTTAAGAATTTTGACTATCCCTCCTGGTTGTGGGGAGAGGTGTGCAGAGGCAATGGAAATGCTGAAAGGAGCACCATGAGAATGCTCAGCCAGTGTTAAAGGCCTTTATGAAGGCACGATTCTAGAAAGTCACCTCGTTTAGTGATGGTGCTATTTCTGACTTTGTCAACCTATATACTCACCCTCTTTCAACCCCCATGCTGGAGGAATCCAATATCTAGTTTCATGCTATCAAATGCATGCAGGGCAGTGAACTAAGAGGGTTATAGTATAAAGACTTCTTCATTTTTCAAATATGCATCCATTTAAATCATCAAGTGAAGCCAAATAGCTTAATGGTGTTTATTGCAATTCCTAGAAAGTAGCCTCTGGTAGTATGTAAAATGCCTAGAAACAGGGACTCTTTGGGAAAAGCCCCAGTTGTCAAACTCTCTGCCAAGAATTGGCAGCAGTAAGTAAAATATGGAAATTATTAGTTTTTTTCTCTTCATTTCCAAATCATTTGTCAGTTCTCCCAACAACGTTTGTTAAATAATCTACCCTGTACCTACTAATCTGAAATGCCACCTTCATCGTGAAGCACATTCTCATATGTTCTTGGATCTATATTACTGGGCTTTGTAGTTTATTCCTCTTTATTTTCTGTGAAGTACAGAGCTTGGAATATAGCTTTTAAATCAAACTAATTAATTACACAATTTAGATTTTTAACCTTTTATTTTTTGCCTATTAATCTGCCAAAGACTTAACGAGGTATAATGTTTCCTGCCATGATTCTAATTCTGTCAATTTCTCCATGAATATAATCTATTTTGCTATTATATATTTTGATGCAAAATTATTCTCCAGATAAAAGTTTGTGCCAGTTATATATTAGCTGCAAATTATAACTTTTATCGAAACAAAATGAGGCTTCCAGGTTAAAAACTCATAGAGAAAAGGTGTTTTGGTTTCTGTCTCTTCTTGAAATTGTTCCAAAGCAACAAAGAGAAAATGAAACCTGAATTTCATCTTTGATAAAACCAGTAGACACCTATGGCCCGCATCGTAGTAAGTGGAGAAGGAAGGTTAATGGATGAATATGCAATGACTCAGCAATAGGAGAAAGACCAAACTTACTTTTATAGTCGGTGGGGGGGAACTGATAAGAAAAATATCATTATGCTTGCTGAATTCTGGAAAGCTTTAGGAATTGGATATAGCAAATACCAAAGTCAGAAGTGTGGTAGAGCTGCTAACCAGGGGGTTATTTGAAAGTCTGTACAAAAAGCAGTCATGTCCAATACCCTCTGCTTTGCCTACCACTATCCTGCACAGTCAGGCAGTTACTGCCAATATAAAGCAAGAGGCAAATACTTTAAAACACGGAACCAGAGAGCCTGTAAACTAAGATACTTTAAACATTGAGAGGCACCAGGGTGAGATGTAGAATTGAAAACAGAGGAGTTAAGTAAAAGTCTGCATACAGAATGAAAAGAACATCTAGCAGATTCAGAATTTTGCATGGCAGGGTAGCTTCTACACACGCATCCAAAAAAGACCTAACTATACTGATATTTGGATCCCCAAAGGAAAAACCAGCTGGTTGTTTATTTGCCATAAAATGAAGTCAACCACTTCCATCTATGTAACTTTCCATTCTTGGTGTCTTACTCTTAAATATGAGTGGAATCATATATGCTGAGAATCACCACATCTCTAAAGAAAGCTTCTGGTATTAAAAAAAAAAAATCAAAGCCAAAAAAAAAAAAAAAGAGAGAGAGAGAAGAAAGAAAATCAGCAAAAGTAGAAACAATGCAGGAAACAGGATAAACTTTAAAGAAATTGTAATTAATATTCTCAAAGATAATAAAACAATGCATCTATATAACAAGTATAGGGTGCCATTTATAAATTGAGGGAGAAATCAGAGATAAAAGACAACTTTCAGAAATTAAAAACACAATACCTATAATTTAAAGCTCAATCAAGTTTGGAAAACAAAGTTTAAGGATCTGTAAGAAATTGGAACAAATGATAAAGGAATAGACAAGAAGGAGGAATCCTAGCTTTAGAAAGCAAAAAATTAAGGAAATGTAGGACAAAATATTTCAGAGGACTAATGAAAATTAACCTTCTTAGAACTAAAAGATAAGAGGTTCCAGTTAAAAGTATTTCCCAGGTGCCCTGCAGAATGCATGATAAAATGCTCCCATCAGTATACACAATAACAAAATGTCAGAACCATGAGATAAAGAGAGGATTCTGTGATTGTTAATTGTCAACTTAACTGGGCTAAGGGCTGCCCAGATAGCTGGTAAAACAATGTTTCTTGGTATGCCTGTAAGGGTGTTTCTGAAGAAGATTAACATTTCAATCCGTAGATGGAGTAAAAAAGATCCACTCTCACTAGTGTAGGTAGGCATTATTCAGTATGCTGAGCCTCTGAAAGAGCAAAAAGGTAGAGGAAAGTTACAGGGTCTCACTCTCTCTTCCTGAGCTGAGACATCCATTTTCTCTTGCCATAGGACAGTAAAGTTCCTGGTATTCGGCTCTGTCCAAGTTATATAACTGGCTTTCCTGGCTCCCCAGCTTGCATGTGGCACATTGTGGGACTTCTTGGCCCTTATAATCGAGTGAGTCAATTCCCATAATAAACCTCCTTTTATTCATATCTATCTAGACATCCTATGGTTCTGTTTCCCTGAAGAGCCCTGACTAATATAAATCCTAAAAACATACAAGGTGGGTTGAGAAATGGGTCACAAACAAAGGATCAGTAGTCAGAATAGCACCGGACTTCAGAAGAGAGGAACTAGAAAGAAATGGGGCAAAGACTTCAAAAATCTGAGAAGTATTTTCTAACCTAGAATACCAGACTGGCAAAGTTTTCAATTAAGTGTTGGGTAGAAGTGCAAAAACCTAAAGAAAGCAGTAACTACGGCACATCTTTTTCTTTCTTTCTTTTTTCCTTCCAGAAAGCAACTGAAGAATGTGCTTGGACCTAATTTTGGTAGTAATCCAAGAAAAAGAAAGAGAGGACTCAGAAAATTGGGGGAGGGAATAAAGGGATGTGACAGAGCTAAGTCCCAGGCTGACAGTCTGGCAGCAAGCCTAGAAAGCAATTCGTTTACATGGGAGCAGAAGGGTAGAGACGCCAGTGGTGATGTCTCCTGAAAAAGGTTTGAATAATAGAATATATGCCAGATTTAAACACATGGAACTTATATTGAGAAATATCTTACAGAGCTTTTGGTATTTTTTGAAAAAGTTAGCTACAAGTTCAAGGAAAAAGAAACTAAGTGAATAAAAATAATGTGGCGAGCATTGACTCCAGGCAAATATGTACAAGAAAATAAATATTTTAATTACAACTGGTTAAGCAGTTAGCACTACTCACATAGTAATGGTAATAAAAACATTGGTGACTGGCTCTGTTGGTTACTTTGCCAATGCCTACACCCCTTTCTTCCTAACAAAATATCAATTTTTGTTCAGGCAGCAATGTGTCTGTCTGAAAATCTGTGCAATGCTAGATTATCTTGCAATTTGAGATAGCCATGTGACTCAGTGCCTGCTGAGACATGTGCTAAGGGTTTCTGGGAAAGTTTTCATTTTCCTTTCTCCTTCTTGCATCTCTTCTTTTTTCCTTCCTGCAACATGGATATAAATGCCAGAGGTGCAGCAGCTATTTTGTGATCATAAGAAAACACACACACACACACACACACACACACACACACACACACACACACAGAGCAAAAATGGGAAACAGAGAAACAAAAAGAGCCTGTGTCTCTGATGGCAGCATAAAGCAATGATGTCAGCCCTTGACTGCCTGAAAGCTACTATTCAGAGTGTTTTCTGTTATTTGCAACCAAGCTCATTCCTAAGTAATACAATACTGGATGTGGACATAACCCCAAATTGTGATATAACTACATCAGAAGAATGACAGCAGTATAAAGTGGATATAAAATAAAAACATAAACAAAAATGCAATTATTTGCTGGCATTGTAAGAAGGCAGAGTGGTTGATTAAGAGATATCAGTGTATGTTCATCAATTTTAACATGGAGTTACATATAAGAAACAGCTAAAAGATTTGAACAAAGTTACTTCTAAGATATTAGAGGGGTTGGGGTGCAGGGAACTGTTATATTTGTTATATCTTTGTCTCCGAGTTCTCAGGCTATTGTAACAAACTATCATTCACTGAGTGGCTAAAACCAGCAGGCATTTTTTTTTTTTTTTTTTTCAGAGTTCTGAAGGCTGGGAAGTCCAATCCCATGGACTCAATGTCTTGTCAGGGCTCTCTTTCTGGTTTGCATGTGGCCACCTTCTCGTTGTAGCCTCACATGACAGAGAGAGGGTGCTGATCTCTTGCTCTTCTTATAAGAGTATTAATACCATCATAGGAGCTATACACCCATGTCTTCAGCTAAACCTAATTACCTCCTAAAGGTCCCACCTCCACATACAATCACACTGGGAAGTTAGAGCTTCGACATGTGAATCTGGGGGACAAAGAGTGCTATGCACTGAATGTTTGTTCATAGTAATCTTTTTAGATTTTTTTTTTAATTTTAGACTATGCACATGTTTAAACTTATTAAAAAATTAAAAATAAAAATAAAACAAATTTTGCTTCATATAATGTCTTTTATCTTGGATTTTTACATTATCTTTTATTAATATGATGAATCATACTTTCTATATTTTCTCCTTTACATATGTTAGTTATGTCTTTGTCTATACTTTTATCTTAAACTTATTGGATTCTGTTTTTCATTTTAGATGTGTAAGTTGCAGCTAGCTCATACTCAAGTTTAGGGTTTTGACCCAGTCTGAAATTCTCTGTCTTTTAATAGGTGTCTTGGTTTGTTTTCTGTTGTTTGTAATAGAATACCTGGAACTGGGTAATTTATAAAGAAAAGGAATTTATTTCTTACAGTTACGGAGTCTGAGAAGTCCCAGGTTGAGTGGCCATATCCTGTGAGGGTTTTCTTGCTGATGGGAATTCTCTATAGAGTGCCAAGGTGGCACAGGGCATCACATGGCAAAGGGGCTGGGCATGCTAGCTCAGATCTCTCTTCCTCTTTTATAAGCTACCAGTCCTACTCCCATGATAACTCATTAATCCATTAATCCGTTCAACCATTAATGAGGGCACAACCCTCCCTCATGACTCAATCACCTTTTAAAGGCCCCGCCTCCCAACACTGCTGCATTGGGGATTAAATTTCAACATGAGTTTTCAAGGAGACAAACATTCAAACCACAGCAATAGAGAATCTTGATTCATTTGCTTTTATTGATATAACTCTCATGTTTAATCTTTCTTTTATCACCTTTTTCTAGGTTTCTGCATTTTTAATGTATTTTATTTTATTTTTTTGCCTTCTGACTTTTGATAAAGAGATTTAGGTTTTTTTCTTTTTTGAGATGGAGTTTTGCTGTCATTGCCCAGGCTGGAGTGGAGTGGCACGATCTCAGCTCACTGCAACCTCCGCCTCCCGGGTTCAAGAGGTTCTCCTGCCTCAGCCTTCTGAGTAGCTGGGATTACAGGTATCTGCCACCACACCTGGCTAACTTTTATATTTTTAGTAGAAATGAGCTTTCACTATGTTGGTCAGGCTGGTCTCAAACTCCTGACCTCAGGTGATCCACCTGCCTCAGCCTCGCAAAGTGCTGGATTGCAGGTGAAAGCCACTGTAGCCAGCCGGATTTAGCACTTTGAAAGACACACTCTGTTGCCGTTCTACTGCTTTTATCTGTAAGTTTTCTTCAAAAATGCATTTTGAAAAGCATTTCTTAAGCTGTATTTCCTTAATTGTCAGAATCAGGACGGAAATGTTAATCCAGTTTTTATGTTTAAAACAGCACACAGAATTTTCTTGTCTTTTTTTATTTCCTGTTTTTTTTTCTTCTCTTTTGCCTTTCTTCTCTCTTATGACCTACATTTACTTTTTTCACAATTTATTTTTGAGATTTTACTTTGTCAACTCATTTATTCTTTGATTCATGTAAGACACCTTGTTCCATGTATTGTACCAGAAAATAAGCTTAGAGAAAGGTACATAATCCTTGCCCTCCAGGCATTTGAGGCTACCAGGAAGTCCTTATAGTCCAGGACAAGTGATATAGCAAAGGTATACCCATGTGAAGGGGGAAGACCTAGGAAAGTTATGGTTTTTCAGGGGAGACTTCCTGGTGGAGGTGACTGTTGAGCTGAGACTTAAAACATAATGTTGATTGCTTAGTCCGAAGAATGGAGAAAGATCTTTTCTAAGCATAGGTTAACAGAATGTATAAAGATAAGAAAGAAAGAGAATGTCTTGGGTTTTAGGTAATTACAAGTAGCTTAGTGTTGCAGAAACTTGGAGGGTGGTATTAGGTTGGTGGAAACATAATTGTGGTTTTTGCCACGAAAAGCAAAGGTAAAAACCACAATTACATTTGCACCAACCTCATATAAAAAGAAAGACACAGAGAGGTGTAGCAGATCATTCCAGTAGATCACAGAGGGCCTTGAAATCACTTTCAAGAAGGGTGCTACTGAAGAGCTGTAAGCAGGGTACAAATGGAAGAGTGGGGAGGGTAGGAATGAACAGCGAATGCAACAGCGTTTTCATGATATTTAAGATCTCTATAATAAAGGTGATTCCAATGAAGAGAAAGGTTTAGAATGGAGAAAAATGAGTATGGTCAGGAGACCTCAAGGGTGTTTTCTTAGAGGAACAGAAGGAAGCTCTCTCTCCACGTGCTTCTCCAAATTGGCCCAATCTCTCTCTAGCTCAATAAACAGAAAGCTCCATTAGAAATGGAATAAGACATTCCAGTTAATATGATGAAGAAACATCATCTCTGAGGACTCACTGGTTGAGGAGTATGGGATTCAGGCAGAAACCCTGATAATGTAGAAGTGGCTTTAGACACAATTCAGTGAGGACTATGAGGTTGCAAAGAGACTGTATAAACCCTCTTTCTCCTCTTCAAATTTTCTTTGGTCCCTTGTGAAGTCTTTCGTTTTTAATACAGGGATAGCTTAATAAGATTTGGCAATGTAGAATAATAATCATTAAAAAGTCAGGAAACAACAGATGCTGGAGAGGATGTGAAGAAAGAGGAACAGTTTTACACTGTTGGTGGGAGTGTAAATTAGTTCAGCCATTGTGGAAGACAGTGTGGTGATTCCTCAAGGATCTAGAACCACAAATACCATTTGACTCACCAGTCTTATTACTGGGTATATACCTAAATGATTATAAATCATTCTACTACAAAGATGCATGCTCATGTATGTTTATTGCAGCACTGTTCACAATAGCAAAGACTTGGAACCAACCCAAATGCCCATTAGTGATAGATTGGATAAAGAAAATGTGGCACACATACACCATGAAATACTATGCAGCCAGAAAAAAAGATGAGTTCATGTCCTTTGCAGGGACATGGATAAAGCTGGAAACCATCATTCTCAGCAAACCAACACAGGAACAGAAAACCAAACACTGCATGTTCTCACTCCCAAGTGGGAGTTTAACAATGAGAACACATGGACACAGGGAGGGGGACATCATACACCGGGGCCTGTCAGGGACTGGGGGACAAGGGGAGGGATAGCATTAGAAGAAATACATAATGTAGATTATGGGTTGATGGGTGCTGCAAACCTCCATGGCACGTATATGCCTGTGTAACAAACCTGCATGTTTGGCACATGTATCCCAGAACTTAAGGTATAAAAAAAAGGTTTGGCAATGTTAGGAATTACAAGCAAAATCATGGTTTCTTAGTTTATCTCAGGGCTTTGATCCAATCAAGAGTGATGTGGCTGAGGTGGGTGATGGTGGCTGAATAGCACAAGAGTAGATGAAGGTGGAGATCCTTAATCAGGTATTTCCATTACATATATGTTACACATTTTATAATTGTCTTGCAGTCCTTGGGTATTGTGTTCTTTTTCATTCTTTTTCTCTTTGCATTTCAGTTTTGAAATTTCAGTTGATAGTTCAAGCTAACTGATTCTTTCCTCAGTTAAATTCATCAAAAGAATTCTTCATTTCTATTATGGTGTTTTTGGTTTCTAGCGTTTCTTTTTGAATCTTTCTTAGAACTTCTATCTCTCTGCCTATATTACCCATCTGTTCCTGCATGTTGCTCACATTCCTATTAGAGCCCTTAGCATATTAATCACACATTGTTTTAAATTCCCAATCTAATTCCAACATTTCCACCATACTTGAGTCTGGTTCTGAGGTCTGCTCTCTAAACCATGGTGGTGGAGGGTAGGGGGTTGTCTTTTGTGTCTTTTATGCCTTGTCATGGTTTGTTGCAAGCTGAGCATGATGTGCTGGGTTTTAAGGGATCTGGTCGTGTTTCCCACAGAGTTTTCTCCTTCTGGGCTTTGCTCCAC
Organism: Sapajus apella; assembly: GCF_009761245.1. Lineage (NCBI taxonomy): Eukaryota > Metazoa > Chordata > Mammalia > Primates > Cebidae > Sapajus > Sapajus apella. The sequence goes on along the minus strand of NW_022436952.1, from coordinate 22,144,348 downwards.
TAAGAGATTCTCTGTATCCGACTATTCATCTCTTCCATTTGGGAGGCAGCTGTTTGTCCTATACCCGGGTTTCTGATCACTTTAAGAAGCGTTGTTCGTTTTCAGTTTATTCAGCTTTTACTCTCGTTGTGTGGATGGAAGAGACAACTCCCAAGCACCTTACCTGCTGAACTGGAAACCCAAAGAAGTCTCTAATTTGGAATTGCATTCACCAGTTTATGAACAACACCAAAGAATTTGCTTTTAGAATTTTAGAATGCAAGTTTTTAACCACTCACTTGTATTGCTTACTTAGTGAATAACAGGAAAGAACTAGTCCTTTGCCTTCACATGAGGATATTTGGTGAGATCCAGTTCTTCTCCTATTGAAACATAGAACTTTAGAGGACTCTGCCTCCCATTTTACAGGTGAGCACAGCTGGGTTCTGACAGGTAAAGTGATTTTCTAACATTACATAGCCGAACAAAGGTCTGGGACCCGAATCCTGGTCTCGTGAGTGAGTTCAGCATTCATTCCATGTTTCATACGTCTCCCTGGTCCAGGCTCCCTAAGACAATGAGAGTCCTTTAACCTTTATTCGCAGAGATGATAGTCACATTGGCAAAGAATCCAGAGGACAGGTGTGGGTGGCCTTATTAGAGAGTGAGAGGAAGGGAAGAAATACTAGGAAGACTCAGAGCCAAGAGGAAACATCCTGATTAGAGAAAGATGTGTTTTGAAAGGAAAAGGGACTTGGAGGCTACAGGAATGTTAGAGTCACCTTCCTTGTTACTCCCTGAAGTTTAGCACCCTGCCCAAATCAGACAATTGTCTGCACACCAATGCCCTCTAGTGGTTTGAAGAAACAGATCCTTTCCCCAAAACTTGGCTACACTAGAAACTTCAAGCTTGAGTCTCTGGGAGGGTAAGAAGCTGTCCTTCTTCCATCCTTCTCTTTGGTTCAGAGATTTGTCTAACCACTGTTCTTCTCCAAATATACTTTCTAATGTATTTTTACTCAACAATCCAAAGACATTTAGAAAAGTGAGTGATGGAAATCATTACCCCACATGGAGAACCATATGTACCTAAGTTTGAGGATGGGAGAGGAAAGCCATAGAAACACACACACAAAAGACATCCTGGGATTTGCACATACAACTGCAAATACCTGGGGTGGATATAGGCTTTGGGAGCCTTAAAGATTATGAACTTTGGGAAGCTCCCTTTGATAAAAGGAATATAAAAATACAAATGCAAATTTAGATACAGAGTCATGAAAGGGTCTCCTTCATCAGCTTCATAGTGAAGAAAGTTCACATGTACCCATATGCTTGTGCATACACCAAGAGGAAGTGAAAGTGTAGAGTTACTTTTATTCTTTTATGCTCTTCCTGAAGTCCTATAGCTAATGAAAATAAAGTCACTTTGGAAAGCTGTGCACTTATTTCTATGATGTTACCATTGTTTAGAATTTATCTGGAATTACTTACTGAAATTGCCTTCAGATCTTGTGACCATAGTCCTCAAAATATCATTAATCATGGTAACTTTTATGATTTGAGTGCAGATTCACTTTCATTTGAAATAGCCAAGGCCACACAGAGCCTATTCTGATAAGTACTGAGATAGGTAGTTAGGCTGGATATGCTGTTTTTGGTCAAGAGTAAAAAGCCATTTAAATAAACTATCAAACTATTTTGCCCTTTTATGGCTTCTGTACTATCCTGTGGACAAGTTTCTCTGAAAAGGAACTCCAAAATATTTTTAGCAATTAAAAAAAAATCATTTGGATTGGAATGTAGATAGTAGCCACGAGAATGTGCTCACAGTCTTACGACTATGAAGATAATTGGCCAGGGGCCCAGCCATTGAGTTGTGAAATCCATTCACCTGTTTCCGCAGAGGCCAGGCCTCCCCGGGCTGCTCCCAGCTGAGAAATGAGTGCAGCAGCGACTGGAGGAAGACCCATCCCTACCAGGAACACCTCTGGATGACCAGCTTTGCCTCAAAGACATCCCAATACTTTGCTGAACCATTTTTAGACTACACAGAAGTCTAGGACGTTTCCATCTAACCTTCTCTTTCTTCGTCCTTCACTCAAGGTCAAACTTGCCTCATGGTCTGCTGGCTCCTCCAGGTTGCCTCACTCTGATCCCGCCCCACAAGCATTTTCTTCCTACAGGCATTTTTCTTAAAAGATCTTGCATATTTAATCCCGCCTTGGTTTTGGCTTCTTGCAGTACTTGGTCCAGCTTTCCACAGTAACCACTTTGAAGAATGGCATCATCGCTATTCTAAGAAAAAACTGTTCTCCCTGAGAACATAACTGTAACAAAGAGTCTGGATCCATTTCTTTAATTGTTGACAGATTTTATATCTCATCCCTTCCTCTATTCCTTGTGTCCCACATCTGGAAAAAGAGATCAGAAAGTCTGGGTGCTTCTTCCTTAGCACAAGTAGGAAATTCAAACCCTATAACCTCCTGCCCCATCATAGGAACCTTCATCTTGGCCCCTACTCCCCATTAAAATTCAGATCATTCTCCTTTCTTCAATCTCTCAAGTTATTTCAGATCTGCTCGAGAGGCCTGTCCTGGTCTCCCAGATACCTCAATTATATAAGTAGTGAAAGGTTTCACAGTCTTTTGATGGATATGTGGCATCATCAGTTGCAACATCTAAACCAGTTTGGGAGGGAGGTCTATCCATCTTGGAAGGTGGCCACAATAGTAATAAAATGCTGCTAGTTGCCAGATATTGGAAGTGGTTACTGTCTTAGGCAGCTCAGGCTGCTATAACAAAATGCCATAGACTAGGTGGCTTAAACACCCGAGATTTAATATCTTGCAGTTCTGGAGGCTGGGAAGTCCAAGATCAAGGTGTTGGTGGCAGACGTGGCTCTTGGCAAAAACCCATTTCCTGGCTTGCAGATAGCCTTCCTCTCACTGTGTGCTCACAAGACCTCTTCTCTGGGCATGGACATGGAGAGAGCCAGGTCTCTCTTCCTCCCCTTATAAGGGCACTATAGGAGTGTCCTACTTATAATCCCACTGTGGGAGCTCCATCCTCATGACCTCCTTAAACCTAGTTACCTCCCAAAGGCTCCACTTCCTCACACCACAACATTGAGGGTTAAGGCTTCAACAGATGAACTTGGGAGGGTGCAAACATTTAGTCCACGACAGCTACTCAGGTCCATTACCAAAAAGAAAATTTGCAACGTACCCTACATTTTCAGTTGAGGGGATCACTAGCTATGCAGGCAGTCCTCTTCCTTCAGGGTGTATAAAATGATGCCATTCAGAAAACCTAGCACTGCCCACCTACTCCCCACGCACCACTCTAATATAAAAGAATGGCTGAGAGAGAGAGAGGAGGTGGCATTTTGAAGAAATGTCATGTTTACAAAAAGTAGATATATTTTCTCTCCAAGGCTGAGGGAGGGAACCACCAAGACAATCCACCACAGAGTGGGAAGTGCCTAAACATTTTCTCCCTCCATGAATTCTGGGATGAGAAGTTCATCCTGTCAGAAAAGTGACAAACTCATGCACTGACAAATTTAATAACCACTAGGGCACGTCAATAAAGGTAGAAGAGAGAAGATATGGCTGAAATAGAGGGATACCTCAGTGGGGGAGACAGAACTCCTCACATTTTCATGTGGCAAAGATGTGTAAGTTTTCTAAGACATAAAGTTAGATGGCTGCAGGTACCTTGAAGCTACTTCAGCCTATAAGGCTGCTGGCATGGTGTAGGGGACGCAGAAGCAAGATGGGATAGGCCTGTATTGTGTTTTGGGAGAAGGAGGAAGACACTGAAATTGAGACACAAATCCAAAGGAACGTGCAGGGAGTGGGTTCCCCAGGGCTCTCGGAAACAGCAGCAAACACCCTCTCTGAAATAACCAGTATGCTTGAAATCTGACAGCTGTGTGTCTTGGAGACTTAACACACAGGTAGAACCAACCGCTACTGGCTCCTCAGTGTTGGAAAACAAACAAAAGCCAACAGAAAGAAGACATGACTTTGCTACAGGTCAGCCAGTAAAGGACCCGTGGCGCTCCTCTCCTTTCTTCAGGCCATGACATCAGCATGTTATGTGACATCCCTATTTTCAAGCCACCAGCCACAAGTGTAAAAACCCCTGTAGTCAGGGATTGGTGAGGAGGACATTGAAATGACTATAAAATTAACCATTCAAAATAAACAACACTGACTCTAAGAGAAAGGGTGTAAAACAGATCAAACAACTAAAAGTAATCAAAGAATTACGGAATTCAGCTGTGCTATCAGGAGAAGAATCCACTATCAGGCGGGGAAACAGTTGAATGAAACACAAATCATAGCAGAAACTGAAGAAACAAAATGATTCTGTGTTTTTCTTTTAGTGAGTTGTTATTCTTTTTCAAATTAATTTTTAAAACAACAAAAACATTTTCAAAGAAAATGAGAAAACATTACCTTTAATTTGATGCCCCCTATAGACATGCAATTAATTGCTTTTCCATTTTTAGACAAGTTAACTTAAACTGTAGGTTATGTTCATTATTTCCAGCTGCCGGGCTTGTACTCACATGTTCTCTCCACCTTGAATATCTGTCCTGCCAGTCCAACTTGTATCTCACAATTTAAAATTTTATTTTGCTAGAAAAACAAAAACATCTTTTTTCTCTTCCTTCAGGTACTCTTGGGAAGAGAATGTCCCTTGGCTAAGAATTTAATCTAGCTCTTTCAGGAAGTAATTACAAAACCTCTGTGAGGTGTTTGGGTAGTTATGAGAGCAGTTCTTAAGAGGCATAAAGCTGGAAAATGGGCCCATTTCTTATTTTCAACAGGCCCTAGGGGTCACAGTTTGAAAAGGTGGGAGTACTTGCATTGTTCAAAGGTAAATTACATAAGATGTTAACTACAGGCAGAGAAGAGGCTTTGAAAACTACAGGGATATTTAAAAAGGATTTCTCTTCCACTTTATGGGCTTAGACTAATAGAACTGATAATTAATATTTATCTTTGGGAGCTGTGTATATCTGTAGTGAGGGAAAGCGTGGATGATGAGTAAAATGTTGCAAGGAAAGCCCACAGCTTTCCAATGAGCAATCGATAGGATATGAGGATTGTCTGCAACTCACTGTGGTATGGAGACCCTCAAGGGGATTGGAGGAGGAGTGTGCAGGCCAGCTCAGGCGGGTTCTGTGGGATTGGGGATGCCAAGTCCACCATCAGCTCTCTCTGGGATATTGTCTTAAACAAAATAACTCAGAGCTGGATAAAAGTGCTGTTTACAATAGCAAAGACTTGGAACCAACCCAAATGCCCATTGGTGATAGACTGGACAGGGAAACTGTGGCAAATATACACCATGGAATATTATGCAGCCATAAAAACGATGCGTTTGAGTCCTTTGTGGGGACATGGATGAACCTGGAAACCATCATTCTCAGCAAACTGACACAAGAACAGAAAATCAAACACCACATGTTCTCACTCATCGGTGGGTGTTGAACAATGAGAACATATGGACACAGGGAGGGGAGCATCACACACTGGGGTCTGTTGGGGGGAACTAGGGGAGGGACAGCGGGGGGTGGGGAGTTGGGGAGGGATAACATGGGGAAAAATGCCAGATATAGGTGATAGGGAGGAAGGCAGCAAACCACATTGCCATGTATGTACCTATGCAACAATCTTGCATGTTCTTCACATGTACCCCAAAACCTAAAACACAATAATATATATATATATATGCATGTGTGTGCTGCTGGTGGGGAAGGAGGCAGCTACTGGGTTGAGAACAGTCTCTGCAGGAAGGCAGAACATTTTTGCTGAAATCAATAATGAGTCACAGGAAGGAGAATAGGGAGAGATGTTTCTCAATGAGGAGCAGACCCCAAAATAAGGGTGTATTATTAGGAATTAGGGGAGCCCAAAGGAGCATCTCTATGTGGGTTTCACATTGTGTATTTTCCTCTTGTATTATGGCAAGGGAAATGTTTATATTTGTGTTCTTATATTACGATTTCCTTTTGTTATTACAATTCTGCAGAACATTTTATATGCATACACATACCTACATATATATCAGAGATCAGATGCGTTCTGGATGTTATGGCGGCAAACACATGCACATATCTATTTGTCAGTGGTGTTGTGAAGAACAGAAGAACAGCATAATTAAGGAAGCAGGCCCTGCCCAGTTTGCCCTTCTATGGTTGCCGTGCAGAGGGAGAGGCATCCTAGAGAGAAACTTCCAAAAAAATTGGTCAGAGGCCCAAGATAGAGATGGGAGCTGTGGGGAAGCAAAGCAGAATGGTGAGTCTAGGAAGGCTTGTAAATGAAGCCCTCCTCATTCCTTGTATACACAGGAAGAAGATGACCTTTCAAAATGAGAAGAGGCTGATGTGTAGGTTACTCTACTCATTCTTCGGGGCCAGCTTCTCAAATGCCACATCCTTACTAAGCTTTCCCTGAACTCATCCAAGCTGGAAAGAATCCTTCACACCTCTGAAAGCTGAGAGCCCTTGATTTGGGCCTCTCTTATGGCACTGAAAATTTCTGCTTTAAAAGAGAGTTATTTTGGAAAGTAACTCTGTGTCCAGATACCTTTGGTTTGCCATCCAAACCCCCAAGCCCCAATCCACTTTTTATTCTCTCCATCCCTTTTACCGCAGTAGGGTGCTGAGCTGCTGCAAAACACCGACAGACCCACATGCTCTCCAGCTTCTGTGGGATTGGGCCTGGGAGGAGCTCTTACAGAGGGAAGAAGAGAAGTTGGGGTATGTAATTCCTCAATGCTTTCCCTGAGGGGTCACTTCAAGGTGACTATATAGGTCTTTCAACTGAAGGTCACTCCTTTCAAGGTGGCTGACACGATGAGACCCTCTCCCTTTCCAAGTTCCAGCATCTACCATCCACCTTGCTTCTGTAGGTGTTAGGGATGGTAATACTTCAGTGGTACTCACCCAGGTAACCACCCTGCTCCTTACGCTTTACCTATATTCATTCCTCTGCAAGTACATCTTCAGCTAAACTTATTGTGTGTATACTAAATGTTTACGATTGGGATCTTGCCTTGTATATCCCCTTCCTATACTATACATAAATTGAGAGTACATTAATAAATGTTTGCATTATGCCTATATCTGACCACAGCTAAAAGAGAGTCTTGCATATTACAGGTGGCTGATAACCATTTGTTTATTTCGTGATATGCCTGCTTGTCTATCTCTGGTGCAGAGTTTATCAGCCTTGGGGCTACTGAAACCTTGGGCTGGGTGGGACTCTTTGCTGTGGCGGGCTGTGCTGTGTGTTTGGCAGCATCCCCAGTTTCTGTTTACAGCATACCAGTAACACTCCAATCCCAGTTGTGACAACCAAAAATGTCTGCAGACATCGTGCAATGTCCCCTGAGGAGCTGTATCACCCCAGTTGAGATTCACTGCCCTAGATGTTTGCTACTCCTGCCATTTCAGCATGCGTGTTACCAAAAACAACAACTTCCCTTTGTAATAGCGGTTCATAATCTACATACATGTATGTACACAAGCACATTGTGGTCGAATGCACATAGTGAATTCCATAAACATGAATCATTCAAAGCTGCGGAGTCTGACATACAAATATATGTGCACATGTGAAAAAATGTTTTTGAAAGGGGCTTTCAAAGTTAGGAAATCAAAGACAGCTTTTCTTACTTTTGAAAAATAAAATCTTCATTATCCAGTGGCGGAAAAAAATCACCCACAAATTGGACATAATATTAAATGAGGTCTCTTTGACCTTTGCAGAGTTGCACTTAGATCTTCTAAAGATCATAGGCGTAAGTGGAAATGTAAAAGTGCCAAACATAGCGCATGAAATAGGAAATAATCAAAAGAAGGTGCTTCAAAGTGCAATGGTAAGAACACAAGTGTCTAAAATCCCTTCCCCTACATCCAGATATTCATTGAGGTGATCCATAGCTTTCAGGTATAGGGAAATAGATCACAATGCCCTTTATTTTGCTGCTTGCAAGAAAATTCTGTTAGGGGCCTCCGGAGTCTAAAAGCCACTATGTTGGCCTTTGTATATTATCTCAGATTTCATTCTTCCTCCTTCCTCTTTGTATCCATTTGCTGCTGCTTCTGCTCTGGTTCTTTCTCTCACCAGTGGATACTGTGTAAGTACTACCAGGTTGCAGAAATCTAGGAGAAGCCATTCTCTTAATTTGGGAGCATTCTTTTGCCAAAGTGCTGTCTTTTATTATAACGCCAGTACAGTTCCTCCCCGTCCCTCAGAGAGCTAAAGATATTGTGGGACTGTTTTGAGGAGTACTTCAAAGTCCTGGGCGGTTCATATGTTATGGAGGAAATTTTCCCAGGGCTTTGGTGCATGGAACCTAAGGCATAATCACTGGAAACTGAAGACTCAAATAGGCAGTTTCAAATGAGGTCATCAATTCAAATAGCGTTGGACATAACAGGAAGAGACAGTGTAAGATACCAATCATATCAGCAATGGTGGGAGCCAACAAAAGAAAAGTACGAGATCAATAAAAAGCCTAGGGTTATTCATGAGCCCAAGTTAGTTCTAAGGCCAAGTACAAGAATCTGCGGTGGCTTTTTAAATTGCTCCCAAAGCAGCTGACAAAAATGTGTTGAATTTGAAGGGATAATAGTATAAAATCAACCACAATAATAGCAAGCAACGTAAATTGAGCTTTCACTGACCTAAGTGCGACTTTGACTTGATACTGAGTTAAGAGGTGGGTGTGGATCATCCGTTTAATGGAGAAAGGTAACAGCAACAACTTTCAAAACACGCTAGAGGTAGCTTAGCTCTGCTTCTTGGCTCTCACTCATAATTGTTCCTGCAAACTTAACCTAAAGCCTGTTTCTTCAGCCTTTCCAAAGATTTTCTAAGTTACTAAATACATTTTAATAAATTCCTTTCTGTGTAAAGTAGCTAGAGAAGATTGTATGCTCACAACTACAAGTACAATAATCCTTAGGGTTTAATTCAAGACACACGCGCACATGCGTGCGCACACACGCTGAAATAACACACTCTGCATTTACATGATTCTGTAAGAAACTACTGATGTTTAGGCTCCCAACCTCTGGTCAGCCCTAATTTGGAAACAGGGATAGATGAAGTTATTATCATTTGATGGCGAAAGGATACAGTGAGAGGTGAAAGTCTTGTCACCATTTGGGACTTTCTCATTTTGGTGCACAAGCAGCACTGTACAGTATGTAACACTACAGTATTGTAACAATGTAGATTGATTTTAAAATATTGTCTTCCATTAACCTACATTGTATGCAATCAAATTTTTGTTTCCCACTTACAGCTTTACAATAAGAAGTTACATATGTGTGTATATATGTATTATTTCCATATACATATAAGATATACACACATATATACACATTATAGTATAATTGTGTTCTTATGACATCTCAAGATAACAAAAATTACATTACAAAGTTTCCGTGTCAGAAATGAATCTCAGAAGAAACTAACTTGCAAAGGAAGGCCCCCAAGGGAGTGGAAAGTTTCTGGCCATGATTTAGGTAAGGACAGATCTCAGGAAGTGGAGCCTAGAATCTGTGATCATTTTTTACTTGTGGGTAATTTTTGATTCCATAGGGGATGGGTGACAGAAGTTAGAGTGGCAAATATTGGAGTTCAGGGTCCACTAAGCTGGGCTTTTTTGACCTTTCTCACCTTAAGCTGCAATGTCAAGGGACAGAATCCTAGGAATCAGAGTGAACTATAAGTAGACAAGTTCTTACAGGGAATAAAATCTGTCTTTGAGTTATGTATATATCTGCTGATTTCATATTATGTATCTGGGTCGCCAGATATATAGATAACTTGAAGATGCAATTTATTCCCCATAAGAATGCAAATGTACATTATTTTTACAAAGGCTTTTTAAAAACACAAATATGTCACATAACAAAACAGCACAAGAGAAAAAAATGTGGAAAAAAATAGCAAGAGTTATTAGGCAAGGACCTTAAAATGCACATGATCATTATGTTTATAATAAAAGACAGGATTGAGAATTTTGGCAAAGAATTAACTATTAAAAGATTCAAGTAAAAATTCTAGGATGAAAATAAGAAGTGGTATTAAGGATTCAATGGAAAGATTTAACAGTAGATTAGGCACAGCCAAAAAGAATGAGTGAGCTGAAGTATAGTCAGAAGACAATATACGGAATAAACCTTGGAGAACAAAAGGATAGAAAATACAAAATAGAGGATAAGATATATACAAATATAGTGATTAGGAGAGGCACCCAAGGAGAGAAGGGATGCATGAGGAAGAAAAGTTTAATGAGAGAAAGCAGCAAAGATTCAAATAGCACAGCACAGTAAAGTTCATGAAAGATAAATGAAAAGTAGTTCAGATCTAAGCACATAATAATGAAAACTGCAGAAAACCAAAGACAGAGAACTTTTAAAGAAGTTAGAGAGAGAAAAATAGTACTTGTAAGGCAGAATAAGCTAGATAAACAACTCAAAGTTACGGTAACTTTAAATAAGGAAGGTGGCCTTGAACACCTGGGCTAAAGTGATGGGCTTTTGCAGGCCTCCCAAAGTGCTGGGATTACAGGGACAAGCCACCACTCACGGTTGACTTTTAAACCTCTCTCTCTCTCTCTCACACACACACGCACACACACACACAACCCTACACAGACACACATGTGCACACATGCTAACTGTAAAGGAAAATGTTAACTCTATATTTGAAAATTAAAAACTTCAGCTCATCAGAAAAGTACCATTAAGAAAATGAAAAGGCAACTCAAAGACTAGAACATACCTGCAACATACACAGCCATTAAAGGACTTGTGTCCAGAATATAAAGAACTTGTATAAGTCAATAAGAAAATGCAGATGGTCTAAAGAACAATCGGTAAGAGGCTTGAAGAAGCACTTAAATAGGTACAAAAGAAGGCATCCAAGTCGCCAAGAAACATGAAAAAAATGCTCAGCCTCATTAGAAATGATAGAAATGTGAATTCAAAACACAACGTAAAGTCACTGCATATGCATAAGAACTACGCCTAAAATGTAAAAGGATGATTTTACCCCATAGGTAAGGATGTGCAGCAACTGAAAGTTTCATTTATTCCTAGTAAGAATGTAAATTGGTGTGACTACTTTGGAAAACCGACATTGCCTCCTAAAACTGAAGACTTCCATTCCCTATAATGCAGTAATTTCTTTTCTAATTATACACCTCTCAAAAGTGCATGCACCTGTGCATCAGGAATCATGTTCAAGAATGTCCATACCAATACTGTTTCTAATAGCCCCAAACTGAAAACCATCAAAAAGTGCATCAACAGTACAAATGGATAAATAGTGGTTGATTCATATATTGATATATTATATAGCAATGAAAATAAAGCATATCAACATGAATCTCACAATGAAAACATATGTAAAGCTATGTGAAAATGCATTATTAAAAGAAGTCAGAAACAATAAAATACATATGGCATAATTCATTATATAAAGTTTAAGAAATGGCTAAAACTGAAATATAACATGTAGGTATACATGTTTTAATGCCTTGTGTGTATATGTATGTGTGCTACATACATACGTACTTCCTGCTTTTATGTATATGACACACATACACATGCACATACACACACACACAGAGATTGTGTGGAATTTATTTCTGTCCAAATCTCATGTTGAATTGTAATCTCCAGTGCTGACGGTGGGCCTGGTGGGAGGTGTTTGGATCATGTGGGTGGATGCCTCAAAATGTTATAGGAGTTATTAAGAAACTATTTTAGGCAGAGAGGAAAAGGGGTCCTTGGGAAATCTTTATTTCTTTTAAAGCAGCTCCAGAAATGTTTCCTGTCTAGCAAGAAAGCTCTGGCTCTTAGAGCCTGGCCAGCAAACTTTGATATGCAAATGCCAGCTATTAGAAATTGGGTCCACCCAAATATGGCAATTTCCCTACACCTTCTTCTTGCCCTTGCCCCCCATGTTTCTGGCAACACGGCTATCCCCATATCCCCACGTGTGTAAAACATCATGGTGCCCTGCATTTGCATATTAAAAGGCTAGGGTGGGAGGGTGTATATACAACATCATGGCACCCTGCATTTGCATGTTCAAAAGCTAAGGTGAAAGGGCCAGTTTTTTCGAAGGCTACGTGAATGACATGCCTGGTCAAACCAATTCCTTGAGCCCTATGCCAGTCAGATAGCGCCTCCTCCAGCCTACTCATATAAGCAGCTACGTTTCCACAGCACTTGGGTTTCCTCTCTGGGCTTTGGAACCCCTTCCCTCTGTCTCTGTATTGGGGAGCTATTTTCTTCTTCCTTCCTTCTCTTTTGCCTATTAAACTTTTCACTCCTTAAAACCACTCCACATTTTATTTTATCCAAGCCAATGTGTTATGAGTAAAATTTTGATGCCGCAAAAGAAATAGTACTCGAAGATATATCCTCTCAGCACGGCAGTTTACTTCTACAGAAGGGTGCAGGGCATGGAAGGAGCAATGATGGCCCCCGCATGATTGGACAAGGAAGGAAGGGGTACTTATGCCTGATGGGGGTTGTCCCTGCTGCTGTGTCGTCCCCTATTGGCTAGGGCTAAACTGCACAAGCTAGACTAGTCCTGACTGGCTATTTTAAAAGGAGCAGGGGTCTGAGCTGGAGTAACAGGGTGGGTGTTTCAGTGGGAAGGGTGGTTACGGGCATGTCAGAGTAGGCAGTCAGGAGTAATCAGGTGACTGGAATGAGTCAGGATGGAGCTGGGGGAGGGAGAGCAGATGTGAACTACTGATTAGAATGGGTGGAGAAGGTTGTTTACAAGAATTACAAGGAGGTTAAACTATAAAATAGAGATTTAAAGAATAAGAGAGCTGAACATACTGACATACTGATTCTTTGAAGAGAAACTTGGGGTTCACTATAACAGATGCAAGGACCAAGAACACGGGCGTTCCTCCACTCATCAGAGCTGTATCAGTAACTTGGTGCTGCCTTCATTATCACAAGAGTCAGTCATTTAAAAGTGCGTGTCAACTCCCCCTCTATCTCTCACTTGCTCCTGTTTTCACCACATGACATGTCTGCTCACCCTTTGTTTTCTACCATGATTGTAAGCTTCCTGAGGCCTCCCTAGAAGCTGAGTAGATGCCAGCACCATGCTTTCTATAAAGCCTGCAGAACTGTGAGGCAATTAAACCACTTTTCTTATAGATTATCCAGTCTCAGGTATTTCTTTATAGCAATAAGAGAATGGTCTAACACAGAAAATTGGTACTAGTAGTGAGGCATTGATATAAAGATACCTGAAAACACAGAAGCGACTTTGGAACTGACTAACAGAAGTTTTGAAGAGTTTGGAGGTCTCAGAAGAAGCTAAGAAGATGCGAGAAAGCTTGGAAATTCTTAGAGATTGGCTAAATGCTTGTGATTAAAATGCTGATAGTGATGTAGACAGTGAAGTCTGGGTTACCAGGTCGCAGATGAAGATGAGGAACTTACTGGGAACTACAGCAATGATCACAAATGTTACGCCTTAGCATTGAGCATGGCTGCATTCTGTTCATGCCCGAGGGATCGGAGGAAGTTTGAATTTGATGTAGAGTATCTTGCAGAAGTAAGCGACAAAGCATTCAAGATACAGCCTGGCTGCTTCTAACAACCTGCACCGTGATGTGGGTGCAAAGAAAAAGTTGGAATTTATATATAAACAGGAAATACAGTGCAAAAGTTTGGAGAATTTGCAGCCTGGCCATGTGGCAGAGAAAGAAAAAGCTTTTTTGGGAGATACATTCAAACAGGCTGTGGAGCAACCACTTACTAGAGAAATTTGCGTAACCAAAGGGGAGCCAATGGCTAATAGCCAAGACAATGGAAAAAAGGCCTCCTACACATTTAGGAGACCTTTGTGGCAGCTCCTCCATTACAGGTCCAGAGGCCTAGCAGATTTTGTGGGCCAGGTTTTGTGAGTCAGACCTAGCTCCACTACCCTGTGAAGTCTGAGGACACTGCTCTCTGCATCCTGGACACTTGGCTCTGCCTCTGCTCAAAGACTCCAGGTACAGCTCAGGCCACTGCTGTACCTGGCCATTGCAAGATATAAGTGGCTTCCATGTGGTGTTAAGCCTATGGGTGCATAGAGGGCAAGATGTACAGAGGCTTGGCCTCCACCTAGATTTCAGAGGATGGATAAGAAAGCCTGGGTGCCCAGATAGAAGCTTGCTGTAGAAGCAGAGCCCCCACAGGGGCCCTAGTAGAACTTCTACTAGGGCAGTGCCAAAGGGAATTGTGGGGTTGGAGCCCCATACAGAGTGCCTGCTGAGGCATTGCCTAGTGGAGCTGTGAGAAGGGGGCCACTATCCTTCAGATCCCAGAATGGTAGATCCATCAGCAGTTTGCACCCTCCACCTGGAAAAGCCACAGGTACTCAACAACCTGTGAGGGTAGCCTTGGGGGCTGAACCCTGAAAAGCCTCAGGAGTGGAGTTGCTGCCCAAGGCCTTGGGAACCCACACCTTGTACCAGTGTGCCACAGACGTGGAACATGAAGTCAAAAGAAATTGTTTTGGAGCTTTAGGATTTAATGATTTTTCTGTTGTGCTGTGAACTTTCATGGAGGCTGCAGCCCCTTTCTTTGGGCTAATTTCTCCGTTTTGGAACATGAATGTTTATCCAATGGCTATACCCCCATTGTATGTTGGAAGTGACTAATGTATTTATTTATTTATTTTGTAGGCTCATAGGTGGAAGGGGTTTGCCTTGGAAGTAAGTAAGGATAATTGGTTTTTTATTTTACAGGCTCATAAGTGGAAGGTGTTTGTCTTGTCTGAGATGAGACTTTGAACTTCTTTTTTTCCTCTCTTTTTTTGTTTTTGAGACTGAGTCTCACTCTGTCACCCAGGCTGGAGTGCAGTGGTGCAATCTGGACTCACTGCAACCTCCTACTCTGGGGTTCAAGCAATTATCCTGCCTCAGCCTCCTGAGTATCTGGGATTACAAGTGCAAGCCACCATGCCCGGCTAATTTTTGTATTTTTAGTGGAGATGGGGTTTCATCATGTTGGTCAGGCTGGTCTCGAACTCCTGACCTCATCACCCACCTGCCCTGGCCTCCCAAAGTGCTGGGATTATAGGCATAAGCCACTGTGCCCAGTGAATAATTTGCACTTTTAAGTTAATGCTGGAAAAAGTTAAGATTTTGGGGGACTGTTGAGAAGGCATAATTTTATTTCACAGTGTGAGAACGACATGAGATTTTGGAGGAGCCAGAAGTGGAATGATATAGTTTGGATGTTTGTTCCCACCTAAATCTCATGTTAAATTGTATTCCTGAATGCTGGAAGTGGGGATAGTAGGAGGTGTTTGGATCATGGGGGTGGATCTCTTATAGCTTTGTGCTATCTTTGTGATAGCGAGTTCTCACAAGATCTGGCTAAAAGTGTGTGTCCCCTTCCCCATTCTCTCTTGCTTGCTCCTATTTTCACCACGTGACATGCCTCTTCCCCTTTTTACCTTCTGTCACGATTGTAAGCTTCCTGAGGCCTCCCTAGAAGCTCAGCAATGCCAGCACTATGCTTCCTGTAAAGCCTGCAGAGCCATAAGCCAATTAAACTTCTTTTCTTATAAATTACCCAGTCTCAGGTATTTCCATACAGCAATCCAAGAACAGAGTCACACACTCACACACTCACACACTCACACACACACACACACACACAGAGATGGATAGAAAGAGAGAGAGAGAGAGAGCGAAGGTGGTAACCCTAGAAATCAGGACAATGGTTACCTTTAGAGAAAGATGAGGTAGTGAGAATGGGGATTCTAGGGTGCTATGGATGTTCTATTTCCTCACCTGAGTGATGGGTACAAAGGTGTTTGGATATTTGCTTTGTTATACATTTTGAGCTCTCCATATTTCCTTTTTGCACATTTTTCCCCTGCACAATATTTCACAGTTTTAAAAAAAACACAATAGTTTCAACAAAAAAGTAAAGTGGCTAGGGGCAAGTGTCAGTTTTAGACTGACAATAATAATTTATTTTTCTTTTGACAGTTTTAATAACAAATGTTATTTCTATAGTTAGAAATTTATTTTGCTACAAGCTGGAAAGAATAAATTGGTGTGTGTAAAATGTCAGGAGTTTGAGACCAGCCTGACGAACATGGTGAAACCCCATCTCCACTAAAAATACAAAAATTAGCCGGGCGTGGTGGTTTGTACTTGTAATCCCAGCTACTCAGGAGGCTGAGGCAGGATAATCGCTTGAACCATGGAGTAGGAGGTTGCAGTGAGCCCAGATTGCACCACTGCACTCCAGCCTGGGTGACAGAGTGAGACTCAGTCTCAAAAACAAAAGTGCTCCTGTGTTTGCTTGGTAGTCCCCATACTCAGGCTTCTGTCTTGAGCTCTACTATATTTGGCTTTGATCTTTGCAATTTCACTTGTAATACAAGTTCATCCCACTCTTCCAAGGGGCTGAGAAGGAGTTGGTGGTCTACATGCTTAGGCTGAGCCCACCCTTCCTCTAACCTAAGAAGGTAAAGAGGTGTATCCTGTTGAGTCAGGACTCACTTGTGCTCATTCTAGCTCCTAGGAGCTGCTCCTGTGAGACTTATACTCTAGAAAGAAAACAGAGAAAATAGGCAAAGCACATAGCATGTAGAACACCAGACAGTGTTAAATCCTATCAAGGAGAGAACTCCTTGATTTGCAGCTTTGCAAGAACCATGTTTTTCAACTAGTATGACAATGATGTTCCTGTTTGGAGGCAAGATTCATCAAATTCATCAAAAGATTCAAGGCAAGCTGTTGAACATGGTTCAGCCACAGTTGGCCTAAATTGAAAACCCATGCAGTGTTCATTACATTGAGGAGGGCAAAGTCAGAGCTTGAAGCTCATCAGAAAAAAATTCTCCATGTCGACAATCATATTGGTATCTCCATTGTAGGGCTTACTGCTGATGCTACACTGTTATTAATTTGATGGGCCAGGTGTGTTTGAATTCAAGATTTGCATTTGACAGACCATCTCCTGTGTCTTTCCTTGTGTCTCTAGTTACACGTAAGACCAAGATACAAACACAATGACATGGGGGCAGATTGTACAGTGTTGGGCTGCTTATTGCTGGCTATGATGATACAGCCCCTCACATTTTCCAAACCTGTTCCATCTGCTATTCTGACTTCATAGGTATGTCTATTAGCGTCTGTTCTCAATTAACTTGCACTTACTTGAAGAGACATCTGTCTGAATTCATGGAGTGCAATTTAAATGAACTGGTTAAACAGTTTATATACCTTAAGAGAGATACTTCCTGCAGAATAGGACCTAACTACAAAGAATGTTTCCATTGGAATTGTCAATACAGACTTGGAGTTTCCAAACTATGATGATGATGAGGCATCTCCATCCCTGGAAGGACTTAAAGAAACACCAAAGAGAAAGGCACAGCCTGCTGAACCTGCTGGTGAATCTGCAGAGAAGGCTGATGAACCAATGGAGCATTAAGTGATAAACCAGTCTATATGTATATTATCAAATATGTAAGAATGCAGGAACATATACTGATGACAATAATCTATAATTTAAACCTAAAGATGCAGAGTGGTAGAATAATATATTTTAGGAATCAGTCCAGATGTGAACTTTTTTCCAAACAACCTAATTAAAATGATATAATGGGGTGCATTTTTTCTTTAAAAGAGTTCATATAATCATTTCCTAAAAAGTGTAAGTATCTGTACTAATGTTTTTATATAAAGAAAATAGTGTCTTTGTGGTTAAAGACAATTGTGAAATAAAATTGTTTAACCTCCTGGGAAACAAAATGCTTAGATAAAGGAAAGGAAGTCCAAAGGGTCTACTCAATAGGTCAGGGAATTTATTAATTCTGCTCACTTCACAGGCCAGGACATGGGACATAATAGGAATTCAGCATATACTTGTGGAAGAAAGGGAGGAAGGAAGGAGGTTGAGAAAGAGGGAAGGGAAGAAGAAAGGAAGAAATGAAGGCAGAAAGGAAGGAAGAGAGGGAGGAAGAGAAAAAGTCCCTGATGGATATTGTTTTACACAAATTCCTGTCATGAAACCTGTGATGTAGAAAAAATACCTGTGTTATTTTAATTGTGCATATAATCACCTAATCGTAATACGGTTTCTGTTTCAAAACTTTCCTTTTCCACTTAAATTATGTCATGAACAGAGCAGGACTCCAGCCAAAAAAAAAAAATTAGGTCATGAATATCTTTCCATGTTAATGAACACAGATGCACATGATCTTCGGAAACCTTGCATCCCAGTGTCTGCCCAGATTCGTCCCCAATCCCATCTCTGTTTGGTGTCTGTTTGTGACTTCCAGAGAGGGATAATCAGCACCTTTGCTGCTCTGAGATTCTTTCCAACCTGACTCTTCACTTGCTGTAATTTTTCCTTGCTCATGTCCTGCTCTTTCTCCAGGTGGCATGGTGGTGGGCATGGTGTCGTGGTGACAACATCCTCTCCTGGTATGTCCCCCACTCCTTTCTGCTTCCTGAGACTGTCTGCCTGTCAGTTTTTGCAGGATGCTGGGTCCTACTTGGCTTCTTTAGGAAGCCCTTCCATTCCAGAACACAGCCACAGTAGGCAGTAGGCACCAAAGGCATTTGAAACACAGATTGAGGAAACCAAAGGCCAGGAGAACTGAAGGTTGCCCAAGATTCCACTGCCAGTTACTGGCAGTGCCAGGGTCTGATTCCTAGTCCAAGCTCTCTCTATTTGACAGTGTGCTCTATGAAAACCCAACAATCCCCTGATGTTTATGGTGGCATTATTCTTAATCACTGAAACTTGGAACCAACCAAGATATCCTTCAGTAGGTGAATGGATAAATAAACTGTGGCAAATCCCGACAATGAAATATTAATCAGTGCTAAAAGGAAATTATCAAGCCATAGAAAGACTTGGATATCATTTAGTGAAATGCATATTACCAACATGCATATTAATAAGTGAAATAAGCCAATCTGAAAAGACCACATACTGCGTGATTCCAATGATAGGACATTCTGGAAAAGGCAAAACTATGGAGAGAGTACAAAGTTCAGAGGTTACCAGAGGTTAAGAGGGAGGGAGGGGCCAGGCGCGGTGGCTCATGCCTGTAATCCCAGCACTTTGGGAGGCCGAAGCAGGCGGATCATGAGGTCAAGAGATCGAGACCATCCTGGCCAACATGGTGAAACCCCATCTCTACTAAAAAAATACAAAAATTAGCTGGGCATGATGGTGCGTGCCTGTAGTCCCAGCTACTGGGGAGGCTGAGGCAGAATTGCTTGAACCCGGAAGGCGGAGGTTGCAGTGAGCCGAGATCATGCCACTGTACTCCAGCCTGGCGCCTGGCACCTGACCAAGACTGTCTCAAAAAAAAAAAAAAGAGGGAGGAGGGATGCATAAGGGGAACACAGATAATTTTTAGGGCAGTGAAACTACTCTGCCTGACACTATAATGGTGGGTACATATTATACATTCATCAAAATGCATAGAATGTATAAAACCAATGGTGCCCTAATGTAAACTATGGACTTTAGGTGATAGTGATGTATTAATGTAGGTTCATTGATTGATTGTAAAAAGTGAACCACTGTGATAATGAAGGAGACTGTAAGGGTGGTAGGGGGCAGGGGTGTACAAGAACTCTCTATATGTTCTGGCCAATTTTGCTTTAACCTAAAACTGCTTTAAAAATGAAGTCTATTTAAACAATAACAATAGCAATAAAAAACGTTTTTCCCCACAGTGACTGAATGTTGGTTCTGCAAAAGAGCTTCAAAAAAATTCAAGCGAAGGTGGACGAATAGGAACAGCACTTTGGGAGCCAAGGCAGGTGGATCACCTGAGGTCAGGAGTTTGAGACCAGCCTGGCCAACACGGTGAAACCCCATCTCTACTAAAAATACAAAAAATTAGCTGGGCGCGATGGTGGGCACCTGTAATCCCAGCTACTCAGGAAGCTGTGACAGGAGAATCGCTTGAATTCAGGAGGTGGAGGTTGCAGTGAGCCAAGATCACACCTTACACTCTAACCTGGTGGCAGAGCAAGACTCCATCTCAAACAAAACAAAACAAAAAACTCCAAAACACCCTAGAAGAAATATCATTCAGGACATAGGCATGGGCAAAGACTTCGTGACTAAAATACCAAAAGCCACTGCAACAAAAACCAAAATTAACAAATGGAATCTAATTAAACTAAAGAGCTCCTGCACAGCAAAAGAGACTATCATCAGAGTGAATAGGCACTCTGCAGAATGGGAGAGCATTTTGCAATCTACCCATTGGACAAAGGTCTAATATCCAGAATCTATAACGAACTTAAACAAATTTATAATATAAAAACAAACAACCCCATCATAAACTGGGTGAAGGATATGAACAGACACTTCTCAAAATAAGACATTTATATGGTCACAAAAATATGAAAAAAAAAACCTCATGATCACTGGTCATTAGAGAAATGCAAATCAAAACCAAAATGAGATACCACCTCATGCCAGTTAGAATGGCAATTATTTAAAAAGTCAGGAAACAACAGATGCTGTCAAGGCTGTGGAGAAATAGGAAAGCTTTTACACTGTTGGTGGGAGTGTAAATTAGTTCTACCATCGTGGAAGACAGTGTGGTGATTCCTCAAGGATCTAGAACCAGAAATACAATTTAATGCCATTACTGGGTATATACTCAAAGGATTGTAAATCATTCTACTACAAAGACAAATGCAAAAGTATGTTTATTGCAGCACTATTTACCATAGCAAAGACTTGGAACCAACCTAAATGCCCATCAATGATAGCCTGGATAAAGAAAATGTGGTACATATACACCATGGAATACTATGCAGCCATAGAAAAGAATGAGTTAATGTCCTTTGCAGGGACATGGAAGAAGCCAGATACCATCATTCTCAGCAAACTAACACAGGAACAGAAAACCAAACACCACATGTTGTCACTCATATGTGGGAGTTGAACAATGAGAACATATGGACACAGGGAAGGGAACATCATACACCAGGACCTGTCAGGGGGTGAGGGCAAGGGGAGGGAGAGCATTAAGATAAATACCTAATGCATGCAGGGCTGAAAATCTAGATGATGGTCTGATAGGTGCAGCAAACCACCATGGCACATGTATACTTATGTAACAAACCTGCACGTTCTGCACATGTATCCCGGAACTTAAAGTAAAATAAAATAAGAATTTAAGCTTCTTTGATTTCTTTACCATTGGCATTTTTCTGTAGCTAAGAAGCGGAATCCTTCCCCAGGCAAGGAAAACATGGGCAAGTGCTAGTCTCTTCTCCACATACACTGTCCAAGATATGTGGCAGTTCTCAAAAGGCCTATGGTTCCCTCAGTAGAGTTGATGCACCAACAAACACCTTGAATTTCTATGTCCAAGTCTTTATGAGTCTCATCTTGGGAGGCTCAGAGGACAAAATGATTTCATAAAGTGTTTTCTACAATTCTTGATTCTGGTCTAAAAGTCGTGGTGGCTTCAAGGACCTCGAGTCTTGTGAAACAAAAACAGACACACACACACACACACACACACACACACACACACACACACAAAACAAACAAACAAACAAACAAACAAACAAACAAAAACATGCACTGCTTTCTGCAGTGTGGTACACTGGAGAAAAAGGCTACCCTAGAGATGCTCTCACTAACATCAAAGCACGGGAAAGAAACCAACTTTGTTGAGCCCCTCCCTGTGATAGGCTCTGCACCAGGCATTTGGCATGCTTCGTCATACTGATTTCTCATTACAACCCTGCAATAGTGATATTATTATTCCCATTTTACAGCTTGAAAGACACAAGTACAGAGAGGTAACTAAACACCAAAGACACTCAGGAAGTGAGTTGTAAAACTGGAAGGCAATCCAAGCCTGTTTTGCTCCATAACATCACATCAAGAAATTCTTGCCTTGAAGGAATTAACTCCAAGAGAAAATGATGCTGGGCCCAGTGATTCAGGGAAGAGTGTGGTGAGGCCTGAGTGAGCATCCTTTGAAGGATTGCTCAGTCACTCTTGTTGGTGATTCAGCAGCTCAGACGATGGGGAAGAGACTGCTGCCACTGTTTCACAGACCTTTAGACCCTACTCAGCAGCCAGTACTGCCGGCCTTCCCCTCTCTCCACACACCGCCCATGCTGCCCTTCATGGCCGATTCCCCCTTCCAGGCTGCCCCCAGTGTTCTATGATGGCTTGAGACTGGCTTTACTCTTGGATCTCTGCCTTCTTGTTTGTTTTGATCCCCCTTAGAAACTATAAGTTGTAAGCTGCAGAAGTAGTCTGTAAAGTTGCTCAGCACTGAATAAATAAAACTGTCTGATAGCCTGCAGTAAGCATGTCTTTTTATTCTGCTGATTCGACATCAGGGCTCTGTTGACCCTGGAGGGACTACACTCCCAGGGCTAGCCAATCCCTGGAGTGATAAACAACTCACCTGCAAGTGTGAGTTTCATAATCAAACTAACCAATCCAGAGTCCCTACCCACTAAGGACCTCCCTTATCAAATTCTGACACTCCAGGCCACCATCCATCTCCTTAATTATCTCATTGAGGGATGGACTACCAGACAAGGAAGAACTCCTCTGCCCCAGAGCCTGCCCAAACTATTCAAACTACCCGATCCTATGCCTGTTTACCCTGCCTTACCATTCCTTCCCATGTGACCCACCGGGAAGGCCCTTGTCCACATTTTCCCACTGCTCCCCCTGCCTCCTGACCTACCTTGGTGCCTCCCCATATTACCGTCATACTTCCTACTTCTAGGGATCACTGAGCATAAAAACTTCTTCCTTCAAAACAGTCATTTTAGTGTCTGCATGTCTTACCATACTTGATTAAAACAAACACTGGGTCCATTTTTAAACACATCTGCACAGAGATACTGTCTAATATAAACTGAGTTCATTCATACTCCACTGGGGACTCAGGAAGGAAACTCAGAGTGCCATTGGTGTTAGACAAACAGGAGATGAGAGTTGATGCTAAATGAGGCCAGGGCACATGTATCAGGGATGTCGTGCTCTGTGGTACCCAGTGAAGCACCAAGAAGAGAAGAAAAGTGGTGGGCTTGATGGCGAGTATGATAAAGTATCTCACATCCTCCTGTCTCGCACCGACATCTGGGGAAATGTGTCAGTTTAGAAAACCTGAGGACATATAGAAGGGAATTATGCTGAGCCTTGCATAGAGTCAAGTATATGGAAAGAGTCTAGGAGGCAGAAGAACCAACAGAAGGTATCCCATAGACCAGTCCAGGTGTCTGTTCCCTAGCCCTGCCTGAAAACAGAAAGACTAGATGTAAAAAAAAAAAAGTAACAATTTTTCTGTCATTCTGGGCATAGACAAGGCTACTTTGAGGCTCCAATACAAAAAGGAAAGCAGGGAGTTGCTGGTGGGAGGCATGCTTCCTATTGCTGGACAGAAGCCGCAAGAGCCAGCCCAGCTCACATGCTGAGATCGATGCCTTGGGGACTAGTGATAGAACCCGGCTGTATTGTCTTGAGGGTGCTGCAGTCCTGGCTGAACTGGGAGACAGCATACTGGGAGCAGCAGCAGCGGCATTCTGCGCGGAAATCCATGGCAGCCTTAGCGGTGGTGGGGCAGTGCTTCATTCAAGCTGCCACATTGCCACAGACATTGACAAGCAGCTCAGGGAAGAATGACTTAGGAGGGTTATCTGTGAATACTCTGGAGATCTGAGCACTAACAGTGAAGCTTTGGGAAGGTTACAAGAAGCAGGTAGAGAGACCAGGAGTCATCAGCATTGCGTATCAAATTCACACTGATGCAACCTCGTTTTAACCACAGGTTGGGAATGCCTGGAGACAGAAGCAAAGAATCGAGAAAGCCCTGATAACTATTCCAAGGCTTGATCAGATATGTGAGCCAGTGAAACTAAACACAGCTCAAGTACTTGAGATCTCTTGAATTTTCTTAGCCTTCTACCCCTCGAGAGACCTTTCCAAGGTTTCTCTCTGTAAGAAAAATGAGAGCGCCTCCCAGGCTTCTCCAGCCAATGATTCATTTGGAAACAAGTTGCTTATCTCTTTGATCTGCGTTATGGGGTTGCCCCGTCTCAGCTGCTTGCATGCTGGGCACTCTCACTAGGCCTCATTGACTGCACCAAGGGATGCGGGGTCGGGGGGACTATCTCCACGTCTGCATTACCCAGCTTTGGGTCATTAAAGTAAAAATGAAAACAACTTCATGGGCTGCTGGATAGGCAATGTTGGGGCTCAGAAATGGATATCCCAGAATATGGTGCTGTGAGCACACAGAACTGAAGAAGCCTCGAATTCTCTCCGACCTCTCCTCCTTTCCTCCCATCTCTGTCTCTCTCCAAGTATAGGATGAAGCTGTTCTCTGAAGTCCCTTTATCTGCCTCAAGTCCAGACCTGCCAAAAAAGAAAACAATGACCTCTGGTTTCTTTCCCTGAGTTTCATTAACTGAACTCATATCACAGGAAAAAAGACTGAAATCCAACAGCATCCCTGGACAGAGTTTTGTTGCAAACCATTGTCTGCTCTGCAGACCATACAGGTTTTGTCCCAGGTCACTGTATGTTCTTTAAGGCCATTGAATTCTCCTAAAAATCACAACTACCCCCCTAAAATCATTTATACTTCCCCACCTTCCTTTCGCCTAAGAAGAAGGGCAGCATTCATCCTCCACCGTGTGGTGGGGTGATCGCTCTGATATCCGCCCATGCATGTTGATAAATATATACTACGTATGCCTTTTCTCCTATCAATTTGCCTTTTTTCTTTTGATTTTTAGCAAATATTCCGAAGGCAAAGGGAATATTTTCCTTTGGTCCCTACAGCAGCTTGCCATGTCTCAGTGCTTCTGGAAAAAGTGGTACTGGGTGTTGCTGAGCAAAAGCTGTGACTGTACCTGCTAAAGCCAGCAGAGTGAGTGTGGTCACCTCTGGCTGCACTTCCTTCAGCCCTAAATACCTTCTCATCAAGTCCTCTTCCACCTACCAAACACTCCTAGCCCTGAGTCCAAAGGTCTCTCTCCTCTTCCTGCATCCATCCCTCAAGGTGGTAAGCCACTAGGATCTCTCTCTAAGTTAAGGGCTGGGCTGCTTGCCTGAGTTATGCCTGTGTGATGTATTCAGTCAAAGCAGTCCTGGCTTCTGGTTTAGTAGCTCTGATGGAGCATAGCTACTCAACACACTTAAGTGTAGACATCCCAGCACACAAACTATCTACTTTCACATTCTTAAGTCTGTGACAAGGTTATTTTTTTGGCCAGGAATACTCATGTCCTTCCCAACTCTTATTGCTTTAAAAATGTCACTGTACAAAAAAAAAACCCTCAAAGAAAATTGAAAATTGAAACAAAACTTCACCCATAATTGCACCATGAAAACACATCATTTGTTTTCACTTTCCAGCTTTCTTTCCTTCCCACATTCATAAGCATTATTTGCATAGCCATAACCATAACAGAGATAGTTTTATTCTGTCATTTTCACTTAATAGTCTACCATTATTTTTCCAAGTTATTATACAGTTTTTCTAATTGTAATTTTAATGAACATATATTCCATGAAGTTGATGTTCAATAATCCACTTAACATCCACTTAATAAAATTTTTCAAGTGATTCTTCCAGCTGTATCTCCAGCCCCAGGTCTTTGGCAAGCCTTACACAAATGCACCAGGTCTCAGAGGACGCACCCTCCTCTGACATTCAGACCATCCTCTCTCTGTTTGCCAGGCTCCCAACAAATATCCCCTTGTAATTTCTAACATCTCTATCTGCAGAGGTGTTGTCTCTCTTTCCAGATACTGATAAATCTCAAGAACAAAATGAAGTCCCTTTCACCCCTGAATTCCCTACACTTAGCAGAATACCTGACATTTTATTGTGCTTGGTAAAAGTGGATAATTAACCATAGTGACAGCAATGCCTGTAGCATGAGAGCTCTTCATTACAAGCCATAGCTGCATAAATTTAGCAGAAAAAGGGTGTATTAAACGTACATCTAACTGATGACCCAGCAATTCCACTCCCAGTTATGTGTTCATGAGAAATAAAAGCACATGCCCCCCGCCACATACACACACACAAAACACTTATACTAGAATGCTTACTTCAGTCTTATTCAGGATTACCCCAAACTGGAAAACAAACCATCCCTCCATGAATGGAGAGTCAATTAATGATTTGCAGTGTGTTCGTACAATGGAGTATACTACTCAGCAAGAAAGAGAGTCATGGTGCTGATACAGAAACCAACTTGAATGAATCCTGAAAACATGATGCTGGGCAAAGAAAGCCAGGCACAGAAGAATCCAACAGGCAAAACTAACCTCGGGTGATAGCAATGTTGCCACCATGGCACTGATAAGGCAGGAAACACCGAGGCATTACTCAGCTTGTCAGGCACTGAGCTACAAATAGCTGCAAGTGGATGTGGCTGCTGTTCCTTTGATTCTAGGGACATGCCTTAACATGTCAATCAAACAACTCCTGCTGACTTCACAGGAACTCCGGATGAGAAGATCCTACTGAAAGAATAACCACCATTGTAGGACTCTGTTCTGGCAAAGCTCATAGGCACTCAGGAGGCTAGAGTGAGGGGTACAAAACCAGAACTTGAGATGGTATGGATTCTGCCTTTTTGTACCCTTGCTGGGACATGGCAGAGAGTGGAGTGTGAGCCAAGGGGCTAAGGTCCCAATCAGGGATGCCTGGGTTTTGAGGGTGCGGAAAGGAGGGCACATGGCTCCCCTCTTGGCTGGTTTAATCCTCACTCCGTATCTACCCTTCATCAGTGAATGCCTCTGCTTGTCCAGGTTGAGCTCGGCATCTGGAAGCATGTAGACAACAGGCTTTATCTAAATCCGGGCTGTCCATGAGCTGGAAATGAATGGTTCTTACCGCTGAAATTGAAATCACCTGAATGAACAAGAATTGGGTTAGAGATTTTGCCTAAGGCTGAATATAATTTTTTTTTAGTACCAGGAAGTGCATAGAAGTGGAGGTTGAATGATCCTTTCTTTCTTCATGTTCTATGTATGAACCCATCATTTCCTTACTAGAAAGACTTGCATCTGACGAGCCCATGGACTATGGAGAGGAAAGCAGGATTGCCTAAAGAAGGACACATGAAACTTAGGTAGCCTTGAAGTAAGCTAGCTGAGACCAGAGTCTCCCTTCTCCTTATGGAGAGAATTTGTACATGATTTCAACTTCCAAAGTCTCCAGATGCTAGCCAGCTGGCATTTTCCAGCACAGTTGGCCCAGCTAAGGTTAAATTTGGTTCCCAAATCCACAACGTTTATTTGCTGCCTGCAAAATCACTCTCATACTTGCTCTGTAAAATGAGAAAGTAAAAGGGAGGCGAGGTCTATTTCCTGGTGCACAACCTCATGGTGCATCCAGCAGGTCTCGTACGGATCTCAGTACTGTCCTGTAACATGACAGAAGAGAAAGGGCAACCCCTGACACTGGTGATCCTTTTGCCCTTGAACATTAGCATCCAACAAATACTGTGTACTGGTGTTTACCTAAACACTGCAAATCATTCTTCCACTAAAACCCCAAAGTGGAAAATCTCTTAAACACAGAAAGAAATGCAGATGATGAACAGCCAAAGTAACTGGCAACATTCATTACATTCATTTTGTTTTTTGAGACAGAATCTTGCTCTGTCACTAGGCTGGAGTGCAGTGGCATGTCTCAGCTCGCTGCAACCTCTGCCTCCTGGGTTCAAGCGATTCTCTGGCCTCAGCCTCCTGAGTGGCTGGGATGACAGGAATGTGCCACCACACCCGGATATTTTTTGTATTTTTAGTAGAGACAGGGTTTTACCATGTTGACCAGGATTGT
Organism: Sapajus apella; assembly: GCF_009761245.1. Lineage (NCBI taxonomy): Eukaryota > Metazoa > Chordata > Mammalia > Primates > Cebidae > Sapajus > Sapajus apella. Next base: position 22,116,458 of record NW_022436952.1, on the reverse strand, counting down.
GACCTCGTGATCCACCCACCTCAGGCTTCCAAAATGCTGGGATAACAGGCGTGAGCCACCTCACCCGGACCATTCATTATATATATAACAATTAAAAGGATTTGGAGAAATGTCCTTCAGACAATTCTGGCCAATGTACATGTTATTCAGTGCAGTATAACTGGGTCACTTTAAATAGCAGATTTAATCAGAAAGACTTGAGTTTAAATCTCACATTTGTCACCCACTAGTTGTATAATCAAAAAAATTTAACTTAACCTCTATGATCCTCAGTTTATTATTTATAAACTTGAGATGATTACATTGGCTTCAACCAGGTGCAGCTTAAGTAAAATCACCCATGTGTAGCATGTAGCGCAATGACTGGAAATATACATTCTCAACAAATAATTATAACTATTATTAATAATACTGTTAACATGAACAACGGAGGTAATAAAGGGAAAAATAACAAATGCACAACTCTGGCTCCTGGAGGACAGCGTCAAATCTGCCAGATCACTTCAACCAGCTTTCCTCCTGAGTGAGGATGGTTGTAGCATCCCAGACTGTGATCTACAAACCAGTAGAGCCTAGCAAAATGTGGCTATTTTCAACAACGGCATCAAGGCAGGAATAAACATTGTAATAAAAAAAAAAAAAGATGAGAGATGGAAAGACATCTTTTTTTTTTTTTTTTTTTACTACATGCCTTTTTTATTCCTGCCTTGATGCCATTCAACAATAGCATCATTGTTGAATGGCATCAAGGCAGGAATAAACATTGTAGTAAAAAAAAAGGAGGAGAGAAAAAGATGAGAGATGGCATGAGCAGAGCATATCTTAGGAGTGGCCGAGGCTGGGATGTCGCTGGGATTCCCACACCTTTGACATCTGTCCCTGACCTTCTAGGCCCCACTGCTATAGCCACTGGATTGTCATCACTGCACCCCAATGTTACTGGAAAGGGGTCTGGATCCAGACCCCAAGAGAGGGTTCTTGGATCCCATGCAAGAAAGGATTCAGGGCAACCCCATAGGGTAAAGTGAAAGCAAGTTTATTAAGAAAGTAAAGGACCATTGTGGAAGACAGTGTGATGATTCCTCAAGGACCTAGACATAGAAATTCCATCTGACCCAGCAATCCCATTACTGGGTATATATCCAAAGGATTATAAATCGTTCTACTATAAGGACACATGCACACGAATGTTCATTGCAGCACTGTTTACAATAGCAAAGACCTGGAACCAACCCAAATGCCCATTGGTGATAGGCTGGACAGGGAAAATGTGGCACATATACACCATGGAATACTATGCAGCCATCAAAAACGATGAGTTCGTGTCCTTTGTAGGGACATGGATGAACCTGGAAACCATCATTCTCAGCAAACTGACACAAGAACAGAAAATCAAACACTGCATGTTCTCACTCATAGGTGGGTGTTGAACAATGAGAACACATGGACACAGGGAGGGGAGCATCACACACTGGGGTCTGTAGGGGGGAAATAGGGGAGGGACAGTGGGGGATAGGGAGTTGGGGAGAGATAACATGGGGAGAAATACCAGGTATAGTTCATGGGGAGGAAGGCAGCACATCACACTGCCATGTCTGTACCTATGCAACAATCTTGCATGTTCTTCACATGTACCCCAAAACCTAAAATGCAATTAAAAAAAAAAAAAAGAAAGAACAAAAAATTAATTAAAAGGAATTGTAATTAAAAAAAAAAAAAAGAAAGTAAAGGAATAAAAGAATGGCTACTCCATAGACAGAACAGCCCTGTGGGTTGCTGGTTGCCCATCGTTATGGTTATTTCTTGATGATATGTTAAACGAGGGTGAATGATTCATGTCTCCCCTTTTTAGACCATAGAGGGTGACTTACTGACATTGCCATGGCATTTGTAAACTGTCATGGTGCTGGTGGGAGTGTAGCAGCGAGGACAACCAGCAATCACTCTTGTCACCATCTTAGTTTTGGTGGGTTTTAGCCGGCTTCTTTACTGCAAACCATTTTGTCAGCAAGGTCTTTATGACCTGTATCTTGTGCCAACCTCCGATCTCCTCCTGTGACTTAGAATGCAGCATAGTAGGTCTCAGCCTCATTTTACCCAGCTTCCGTTCAAGATGGATTTGCTCCGGTTCAAACGCCTCTGACACCAAGGCTGCGTCTGGTAAGCAGACCTCTCTGCAACTTGATGTTTCTGCCTTTTCTCCTAAAATTCAGTTGCTCTTACTCCTTTTGAGGCAGGATTTTGCTCTTCTTCAAATTCCTCTTTGTAATCAATATTTGCCTTCTTTCTTCAGGATTTTCCTCCTGATCTTCTAGCCAAGCTTTTGAGAATTCAAACATTTACTATTTTTCTTTTCAAGCACCTGATTCTTGGAAGAAAGATTGGTGACATTCATGATTACAGAATCTGCTATAGATTTACTAGAACGACAAATGACTAATTAAAAGTTCAAATGCTGGAACTTGACTCTTTTGTTCACTATGTACCGTCTATAGCCTAAGGGCAGGGTACATGAAAAACCTTTTCTTCAGTGATAAAGGAAAAGGTGTAGGGAAAAAGAGATCAAAGTAATCACACACATAATATCAAAATACTGCTCACTGCAAATACAATTATTTCTGCATATACTTTCTACCTATAGCCCAAGGGTCGTTCAGGGTGTGGCCCAGAAGATATCCCCGTGGCGTTCCTGCATATTCTGTGGATGCCCCACTTCAGCAAGACAGACACCAGATGAGAGTCTCAGAGCTTCTCAGGTGGAATCTGGAAAGTGCACCAGTGGAGATGTTGGAAAGAGTGTCTGCCATGTTTGTTTCTCAGTTAGGAGGGTGAGCTGTGAATACTGACGGGATCACAAAACCCAACACTACCTATGAAACGCAGAAAGATATAATAAAGAATTAGGAAATCTTCCACAATTTAGAGCTACTCTGCTGCACTTCGCTAACAGTAGACTTGCTCCTTTGTGTGACTGGCAAGAGGTTGGAGGATAGACTCTGCCAGATTCAAAACAGATTATCAAGCAAGGAACTGACTTGGGCTCTGCCTGTGTTATCTGTACTTCTCCACCCAACCGCCCTTGTTGAATGCAAAAGGCTGCTGCAGACATAGGACCTTTACTCCCCAACTGTATTGTCCCAGCATCATCAGGAGCCTCCTGCAGTTCTAAGTGCCTCCTAAAGTTCAGGCTGATACTTGTCTCCAAGTCAGGACAATGGCTCTAAATAGAGTCCTTGTACCATATTGTGCTTCCGTCTGTCAACTTTGCCTTCCCTAGAGCTCCACAGAACCCTGCTGTCCACAGCCCAATTTCCTCTCCATCCCTCTTCCATCACAAAACTGCCAAGTCCAAATGGAAACGCCCTTGGAAAGGAGGATCTCTGAGGATCTGTAGTGGAGCCAAGATCCGAAGACCATGGTCCTAGTTCCAGGTTCGACGTCCTCTCTGCTGTGTCAATCTACAGCTCCCAGGATTTAAATCTAGCTCAGTGCCCCAGCCCCGGCAGCAATGAAGACAAAAGCCATCTGCTAGACCCTCTGCTGCAGGTCCCTGCAGAAGTTGTACTTTACTGCCTTTTAACAAGGAAGTGGCGGTTATGCTGGGAGCAATTACCCGAGCTTAAAAAACATCAGCTCGGATAAAATTAGATTTGACCTGAGAGATTGTTCCAAACACCAACTCAACTGCCTTTGATGTTCTGAAACCCATCAAATTGCACAGAGTTCTCTCTTCCTGGCTTTAAAGTCAATCTCTTCATCAGAGAAGTGAGAAAGACCTGTTTTTTCCTGAACATCTTTAAAGCCCTTACCCTGCAGGTGCTGTTACAGGCTGGCAGATGTGGTGTCTGCTAGTTGTATCAAATACCACAGCACTTGAGCCAGGGATATTAGCTGAGTTATCACTTTGAAAGGCTCTTCCCAGAGTCATAGACTGTTGAAAAGGACAATCCCTGTCCCTTACAGGTGGAGAGTCCAAGGGCCACAGAAGTCCTGTGACCTGCTCAAGGTAGATGGGTACAAATGCCAGAGCCGAGACTTCATCCCAGGAATCCAGTCTTCCTATGCTATCCTCTTTCGTGCTTTCATAATGACTTCTTATATTGGGGCCAGATTTTGACTTAGGGCTTTCACAATTTGCGGAAGAGAGAAATGACTAATCGGGAGAGGCGAGATTTGAATACCGAAATTTTGATTTCAGAAGGTATTGACTTTTTCTACTACAATAAGGAAGGGTGATAGATTAGGAAAGCAGAAGCAAAGGAGAAAGTAAGTTCCTTGATAAATGGGACGTGCCCATCCTGTTTCCTGCTTTATGCCCAGCATTAGCTCTGCGTTTAACACGTAGTAGGTGCTCAATAAATAACTGGGCGAGAAGGACAAGAAGAGAAGGAAGGAAGAACAGGAAATAAATGGTCAGTCATCTGAAGGCAATTTTGCTCTGAGATCTATGGGTTTTATAGTCATTTCATTAGGCTAAGGTTTTTCTCTAATGTCTGGCTTTTGATTTTGGGATTTTTGTTAGTTTATTTTAGTTTGGAGGTTTGTTTGCTTTTATGTTTTCCCTAAGTTAAAGATATCTGAAGTCCTCAGAAGTCTAACTTCTGGATGAGTGGAAACTTGTGAATTTTATTAATTCTTTTTCATTAATTTTCCCAAGTTCACATAATAACAGCTAGGGTTAGGAGAGAAGAAAAAAAAAGTGTGGCTTCTATCCAAGCATATGGAGTTCCATTCCAATCCTCTTCCCTTTTATGTCCTCCCATTTTCCCTGGTACTTTTGGTCTCTTTGTAATCCAAATGAAATCTACTTGGGTTACATATGAGTCCCTTTGGGTCTAGATTTTCAATAAGCAAACCTGACAAAAGGGCCCAAGCTGAGATCTTCTATTCACTCATTCAATAATACATCAATCATTCTAAGAATATTTATTGTGCTTTTGTGCCATACACTTTGCTAGGTGATTCTAAAATGAATGGGGGCTGGGCGCAGTGGCTCATTCCTATAATCCCAGCACTTTGGGAAGCCAAGACAGTTGAATCACCTGAGGTTAGGAGTTTGAGACCAACCTGGCCAACATGGTGAAACCCCATCTCTACTAAAAATATATAAATTAGCTGGGTTCAGTGGCACATGCCTATAGTCCCAGCTACTGGGGAGGTTGAGGCAGGAGAATTGCTTGAATCCAGGAGGCAGAGGTTGCAGTGAGCTGAGATCGTGCCACTGTACTCTAGCCTGGGCAACAGAGGAAGACTCCGTTTCAAATAAAAATAGTAATAGTAATAATAATAATAAAATAAAATAAATAGGCTTAATCCCTGAGCTCACACTCACAATGAATGAGGTAAAAAATCAATTATGTAACCAATTCGATCATTGGAGCATCAAGAAGGCAGGAATTAATTTTGCTGATAGGTAGAAAAATAAAGCCTTTATAGAGAAAATATTAGAACTGTGTTTGAAATATGACTAGGATTTTAGAAGGTGAAAGGTGAGAGGCCAAATGAGAAGAAATCACTGCAGACAGAGGTTAAAACCTAATCAGTAAGAATAAATCCAAAGTTCTCTATGTGGTTTTTAGGTACCTGCCTACTCATCCAATCCCATCTCTTATCACTTCTGTGCCTTTTTGGTGTATGCAGACACAAGGGCCTTCTTTTAGTAACTAGAAACCAAATCTTGAAGCCTGTTTCCCTCACAGAACATTTGTACTTGCTATTCCCTGCTCTTCTTCAAGTTCTTCATATGGCCGCTTTAATACCAGTATTTAAGTTGCAGCTCAAATGCTTTGTGTGAGAGAGACACTATTGCAGTTCCCATTGTGCAAATCAGGAACTCTTCTGTTACGGCTAAGTAACTTATCCAAGGCCATACAACTAGCAAATGAAGTTGCCAAGAATTGAACCCAGGTAGTTTTGACGCATAGACCCAGTGTTTCACACTGCCTTCTCACGCTGTGAACTGATATTATTTATACATTTACATGCCTCCATCTCTTTGTGCTAGAATATACTCTCCCTGAGTGCAGAGCCCTGGTCTGTCTTGTTCACAAGTGTATCCTCAGCACCTAGCACAAAGCCTAGCACATAGAGACTGTCTTAGTCTATTTTCTGTCGCTATAATAGAATACCTGTGACTAAGTAATTTCTTTTTTAAAACAAAATTTATGTCTCAGTTCTGAGGCTGGGAAGTCCAAAGCCAAATGACTGCATTTGCTTGGCTTCTGATTAGTGCCTCCTTGCTAACATGGTAGGAGTCATCATGGGTTGAGAGAGGCACACTGAGAGCCCAAACAACTTTTTAAAAAAATTTGATTTATTATACTTTAAGTTCTGGGGTACATGTGCAGATCATGCAGGTTTGTTACATAGGTATACATGTGCCATGGTGGTGGTTTGCTGCATCCATTGCCCCGTCACCTACATTAGGTATTTCTCCTGAAGCTATCCCTCACCAACCCCCTGCCCCCTGCTATCCCTACCCTAGCTCCCCACCCCCTAGGCCCCAGTGTGTGATGCTCCCCTCCCTGTGTCCATGTGTTCTCATTGTTCAACGCCCACTTATGAGTGAGAACATGCAGTACCAAATGACTTTTATAACAGACCTATTTTCATGAAAACTAACCCACTCTATGATAACTCATTCATCCACTAATCCATTAATGACTTAACTCATTCATTCATGCAGAGCCCTCATGACCCAATCACCTCTTACAGGCCCTCTGAATACTGTTACTTTGGGGATTAAGTTTTAAGATAAGTTTCAGAGGGGACGAACATTCAAACCATAGCAGGCACCTAGACAATATTTTTGTGAATGAATAAATGAGAAAAATCTGGGGAGAGAGAACATGTTCATGAAGAGGATAAGAGGTATACTACTTTTAGGTAAGGAAATAGCAAGCAAGTTTATTTAACTGTGACCTCTGAGAACTATGCCCCTATTTTTATACCTTCACTCAAAGTAGTGATAGAATTGTTGGAAATATAGGTCAGATAGGAACAGATATGTTGACTGGATAGTAAGAAATGGGGGGAAATGGAGGGCTTTGGCAGGGTAAGGAATCCTTGGGATATGGCCCAAATTATCAGAAATAAATGACTGCCCACTCCTAACCAAGGAAGATAATGGGCATCACCTCATGGAGGTCCTTTCTACAGAGCAGTGATCACTGAACAGCAGGAAAATAACTTCCTGAAAGGTCCCTATGGTGTCAATAACCTAGGAGTCCTCTCCAGCTGATCAAGCCTAGATGGCCGCAGCAGATGGTGTTAATGAGACTGAAATGACTCAAGCTATTTCTGCAGTCTGCTGTCTGCCAGCAGCTCCCTCTCGGCCACAGGTCACTGATCTCCTCCCAGTCAAGTGCCAGGGTGCTCAGTGGACTATGTCACCTCGCCTGGTAGGTTTTCCAAGATGGCAGTAGTTCTAGATCAGTGATTGCTGCTCCTGGCCAGAGCTTCTCAGCCATGTCCCAGACTGGCTTTGCTCCTCAAGGGAGGAGTCTGGATTTGCACTTTGAGATTCTGATTCATAGGGCAGTCTCCAGCTGCTCACCACATCCTCCTTTTCTTCCTAGCCTTTGTAAAGAATCCACATGATTTAATTGTTGACAGTTCTCCTTGCTTTCTAGCAAATAAACCCTCACAACTTCAGTGGAATCAGCGATGATGGTTTAGGCTTAGAAAGTTATGATGTGACTCATCCCAAACAGTAACTAACACATATTGATTACTTTTTCTGTGCCAGAGAATTTTCTAAGCCTTTTACAGACATTATCTCATTGAATTTCAGAACAACGCTAGGTTATAGAAAGCTTATTATCCCTACTGCACAAATGAAGAACTGAGGAGTAGAGAAGTTAATAACTTATTCAAGGTCTTATAGGCAGCAAGTCACATAGCCTGTATCTGTCAAATTTCAAAGTTGGAGTTTTTAATAGCTTACCTATTGGGCTATGTTAACATGTTCATGACTCTCAACTTCTCCAAATATGCCCTAAGGTAAGAGTTGAAAGTAAACACCACTTCCTATCAATACATCTGCTGTGCTAGGGGATGGTTTCCTAAAGTATGGTTTCCTCAAAAAAAGAAATAGTTACATTTTCTAACATGGAAATCTCAGTACCTGAAACCAAAGATTCAGAGACATCTGTTGCTTCCGGCCTTGGTCAGAGTTAACTTAGAAACTAAGTGTCAGAAATGATCAGTTCTGAGATACAGCCCATTGACCAGATAGGCAGAGCATAAATTTTAAATAAACTCTGTGAAGTCCAACAAAGCTGTATTTTAATAATGACTTTCTAAATGCACGACTGTATTTGTTGATGCCAGAGATGGAAAGGAGCATAACAAGGTGTGCCGGATGTTTTACTCCTAGGTTAAGCAGAGGTAACTCTTAAGTTAGCCCAATTCAGCCCCGCTTTAACTATGAATACCGAGTTCTGCTTCTAAACCACGACCGTCCTTTTATTTCTTTAAACCACCATCATCTCTATCTCAAAGAGCTTCCAAGAGTTCCGGGTCACTCTAGGAGGACTGTCCACATGGCAAGGTGGAAGAGGGCTGCATAGGGGGTCAAAGTGCAGGTACATATCACTCCTATTCGACAACGTCCTGGCAGCTATTGGTGAGGGTTACTCACTGGATGGTGAAGAGATGAACAATCTTTCAGTTTTTTGGCATATGGAATGTTCACTTTTCACTTGAATGGGAATGGGATACCTTCAGGTAATGCCATTTTCATATGTCACTCTGATACTGGGGAGAGATGCAGCTCACACTGGCATTGGGTGGACAGTCCTTTATTAGTAGCTCAGCTGTGATCTCCTTGGTTCCACATCCAGCCAATGGTATCTTTATCTAGTCTGCGAGTGTGAAAACTGTTTTGCATCTTCTTCCCTCTATGTTGGTCTTATATACTGGACGCTGGCTTTAAAAATCCAAAAGTCAAACATTTAGCTCTGTTGCTCTGTTTCTGCTTTGAAAACCTTCCTTAAAGTCTAGTTGCCTAAGCAGGAGGGAAATGCTTCTATGTGTGTTTGCAATCATCTCTGTGGTATTTCCCTTTTCTAATTAGGCACAAGAATTTCCAGTCACAGCCACAGATTGTCAACCAGAGGTCTCCCCCACGGGGGACTGTCATAAGCTTAAGGCAGGAAGGGGCAGAGAATGTGTGCTGCTGGCAGGCAAACAGACTCCCAATGGAAAAGAAGGAAGTGGGGATTGAGCTAATCATGCTCATGCTCACTTTTCTTCTAAACACACAAATCAGTCATTCCTCCTCTTCTGTGATGAAGACTGGGAGCATGGCAAAAAGCTATACACTATGCCTTCTGCCACTGAGGAACAAAGTGAGAATTTCCTCTTTTGTGGAAACATGAACAGTGGGAAAAAGATGCCAGTCTTCCTCCATGCTCAGTAACAGAGTGAGGATCACTAGGGTAGAGGCACAATGGTAGACTATAACTCCATAAAGAAGAGGAACTCATTTCAAGTGGGAAGTATGAAAAGGGCAGAGTAAAGGGACCATCCCGAAGTAGACCAGATCTCTTGTTTTCACCCTATAGAATTAAGTTTCAACACAACCTCAAAACCCCTCTGTTGCAAGTGAAGAAGAAGAAGGAAAAAACAATGAAACAAAACAAAACTCTAGCTAGACAGAGTTTCATGCTGTGTTTCTCTTTCTACAACTTTAAAGACTTCTCTGGAATAAATAAACGTGCTAAATGCTTCCACTGGAAATTTCAATGACAGCTCTACATTTCTTGGTCAATTAATCAACTAGTCAATTAAAATACACCTATTTTGTAATCCCAGCTACTCAAGAGACTAAGGCTAAAGCAGGAAGACTGACTGAAGCCAGGATTTTTATTATATATATACTTTAAGTTCTGGGGTACATGTGCAGAATGTGCAGGTTTGTTACATCAGCATAAACGTGCCATGGTGGTTTGCTGCATCCATGCATCCAACACCCCATCATCGACATGAGGATATTAGGTATTTCTCATAATGCTATCCTTACCCTATTCCCCCACCCCCGCTAACCCTCTCCTAGATCCCCCAACACCCCAACAGGCCCCAATGTGTGATGTTCCCCTCCCTGTGTCCATGTGTTCTCATTGTTCAGCACCCGCTTATGAGTGAGAACATGTGGTGTTTGGTTTTCTGCTCTTGTGTCAGTTTGCCAAGAATGATGGTTTCCAGCTTTATCCATGTCCCTGCAAAGGACATGAACTCATCCTTTTTTATGGCTGCATGGTATTCCATGGTGTATATGTGCCACATTTTCTTTATCCAGTCCATCATTGACAGGCATTTGGGTTGGTTCTAGGTCTTTGCTATTGTGAACAGTGCCACAATAAACATATGTGTGCATGTTTCTTATAATAGAATGATTCATAACCCTTTGGGTATATACCTAGTAATGGGATTGCTGAGGAGTTTGAGGCTGCAGTGAGCTGTGATTGTGCCACTGCACTGACAGAGCTGCTACCTAATAGTAGTGTACTCCAATCTCAGCTGAGTGTTTGTTCAGTTGGCCTTGGCTGTGCTAGAACGCAAAGATTTTTGGTTATTGAGATTAGATCGGTAACTTTAGATACCGAGATTAGAATTTGAAGAATAGGAAACAGTGGGCAGGAAAGGTAGTTACCCATGTGCTATGAAATTATGATGAAATGACTGCATTTATTGAATACAACTGTGAGTCAGACATTAAATTACATGCTTTACATGTGTTACCTAATTTAATCAGGGAGGAGAAATTGTCCTCAATTGACGATAATAAAATAGAAGTTGAAGAGGTTAATAATTTGTTCAAGATTAAATAGCAAACAAGTGAAGGACAACTCTGAACCAAGTCTAATTTTTAATTCCAAGTTCTTATGTCTCCTAAGGAATAGAACTTCTTTTGCAGGAGAAGAAATTCTCCAAAGACTGGTCACGGAGGCTGACGTGTTACCACTCAAGACACATTTCTTCCAGTTAAAGCAATGTTTCCACACCCATATCATTTTTGGTCATATTGTAATATGTTTCATAGTTTTACTTAAATCAATTCACAGATTTGGCTTAAACAAAGGAATGAATGTTTTACTACTTTAAATGAAAACCAGTGTCACATATAAAAAGAAGATAATTACACATATACAAGACTATCAATGTTATTATATATCATGTCATTAAATATTTGCTTCCTGGTGTAGGCTTTGAGGTTAGACCTGCTGTCTTTTTGTTAAAAAAAAAAAAAGGGGGGGGGGGACATTAGCAAATGTTAGAGATGCATTAAAACAGGCTAACACTACTTTGAGGTGTTTTCTTTGGTATCCTCAGGAGGTTTGGAGTAGAAATAAAAAGGTTATAAGATTTTCACAAGGTGAATTAATATTGCAGTGTATTGTCCATCTACCACTTTAAATCATCTCCATGAAGCCAAAGGTAATATAGGCTTTGGAAAAGCTAAGGCAAAGTATCACATCCCCAAGAATGTCCCATTAAAATGTGCCAACTTCTGGTTTGTAAGGGGATGAAAGACAAAAATTTTGGAGGGAAATGCTGAGACACTCAAGCATGAGCCAAAAAAGAATAATATTGATACACATGCTAGAGTGAGAGAATTCTGGTGTTACTACTCTGCTCATTACATGACTTTAGTGGTTCAATCCAAAGAAACACTGGATACTTTGGAAAAGAACGAGTGAAGGATTTTAAAACTGTTATCATCAAGGACTTAGAATCATTAGTACAAACACAACTACAGCTGATAAAATACTTGGAAGCAGTTCTATCTAAAGCCAAAGCCATTACCTAGCATTAAGACTATTGCTGTTAAGAAGACTTTGGATGTTGCTCCAGTTACGCTGAATTTCACAGTGAAATCATTTAAAACCATCTAAATAAACCACTATATAGTTTATGAAAAAAGCAAAAGTTGAGCCGAAGAGAAGAGACATAGAAGTGGGGGAAAGAAGTAATGAAAAGTAGAGGGTATTTTCAAAATCTGGCTCTGCAGAGCTTCATCCAAGAAAGTCCATTTATTCTTGGAAACATATTTTTTCCAAAAAATGTGTTTTCTTATGCTATATTGTCTACCTCACAATTCTTGCAAAGTTTATTTATCATTTAAAATGTTCTCTGGTATTGTTTTGCTATGCTATTTGTTAGCAACCATCATATTATTTACACACTTGGCACACTGCACCAGAAAAACTACTAAATCAAAAATATCTATTTTTTGCTATCAAAAAAAAATATATGCTTCTTACAGCATTTGGGAAGATGTAAAGAAAACAAAAGAAGAGGATAAAGAAATAGAAATAGGATTAATGAGTGATCCAGATACTCTGATTTTCAGCCCAGAACCTTGTGGTCACTTGGCCGGTGCAGCCCAGGGCACAATAATAAAATTTTTCTAGTTAACATTTAGTGACATATATACCGTAGAGTGCTTACCATATGTCAGAGATGCTATTAAGCATTTTCATGTATTAATTCATTGAATCATTCTGACATCCATAAATTAAAAAAAAAACTATAATGATTCTCATTTTACAAAAAAGAAAATGAAAGCACAGAAAGGCTGGGCTACTAGTCTGAGTCCCATGCTATTTTGTGATGTAGCTGAAATTTGAACTCAATCAGCAGGGCCAGAAATGATACAGCCCCAATATTACGGTGTTAAGCCATCTCCTAATTTTTCTGAGATGGCTCTCCCTAGGTATGACAAATTAGTACATGAGATACTGTGTCCAGTTTATCACATGCTATAGTCATGAATTTAATTAATGCATACTAATAATAATCATTTGCAAAGCTGACTTGAGGCACAGTCTTGTTTATGATTGAATCCTCTGGATCCAACACAGACCCTGGTGGTTATAGCTGGTGCCCATAATAATAGTTAGTGACCATGGCTAGCAATCGGATAGAATGAAAAGGTCAACTGAATGAAGGCCACAAGACCAGGGTTCACTTAGCAGATGTAAAGGCCTGGAAAACTCATCTGCATTTGCTGTTCCTTACTTTCCTTTTCTGTAAAATGGGTATCTTAACCTCCTTCCATATGGCTTGATAACCGTGATGCTGCTTTAAGGAACCAATGTAAGCTCTGTAAAAGACCGAGAACTATGTAGAAAAACTTTGGCCTCACATATGGCTTCCAAGGGCAAAACATGTGAACCAATAGTTCATTAAAAGGATATCCAATGGCTGAATTTTTTTCAAGTTTCTCAATTTTGTTAATTATGATGGAAATAAAAATCGAAGTCTCACTGAGATAGTACCTCACGCCCACCAGAAGTGCTAACATAGAAAAGACAAAGTATACAAAATGTGGAGCAACTGGTACTCTCACATACTGCTGGTGGGAATGTAAAATGATATAATCACTTTGGAAAATTCCTTGGCTATATCTACTAAATGTAAACATATATAAAACACACATATATATGTCCTATAACCTAGTACTTCCAGTCCTAGGTATACATTTGCTCATCAAAAGGCATGTAGCAGAATGTCCACAGCAACACTATTCATAAGAATAGTTCACAATCAGAAAAAAACCCACAAATGCCCAACAATAGTATAATGGATAAGTAAATTGTGGTAGCTTCACACAATGGAATACAACATGGCAATGAGAATGAACAAACTACAACCACATAAATAATATAGGTGAAGCTCACAAACTTAACATTGAATGAAAGAAGTTGGGCCATAAAAAAGAATATGTAATATATAATCTTACATAAAGATCAAAAATAGGCAAAACAAATCTATGTTATGAGAAGTCAGGAGAGTGGGGTACAACGTAGACTCTGATGTGCAGATAATAGTTTCTTGAGCCGAGTGCTGGTTATAGGATTTTATGCAGTTTGTGAAAGTTAACTGGTTTACTTGTACACTTTTCTTTAAATGGCTTCTGTATAGCAGCCTCTTATAAATTTTTCTAACTTCCTTATTAACATGTCTATTAAGATAGCAAAATAAAAGATCAAAAAACTTGCAGTGCTCCAAGTCTGTCAGGCAAACCTGTTGCCAGCACTGGAGGGAATTTTCGTTTGCCTCCAGGCTGTGGATGTAAGGTTGAAAACAATCTTAACAGAGTACCGTGTGATGCCATGGGTGAGTCTGTCCTTTTGAAAATAGGAAGAAATACATTTCTTCCTTTTCCAACATCGTTAGAAATCTGAAGTCTGCAGCTAATAGAAAACTGAGCTGACATCCTTGCTTTAACGCTGAGGGCAGGCAGGTTGGCGGCTTTCTCTCCTCTTGCCATTACTAATCTTGTTATCATATAAAAGAAGCTTGAAATGGCCATGCACAGTGGCTCACACTTGTAATCCCAGCACTTTGGGAGGCTGAGGTGGGCAGATCACCTGAGGTTAGGAGTTCGAGACCAGACTGGCCAACATGGTGAAACTCCATCTCTACTAAAAATACAAAAATTAGCCAGGTGTGGTGGTGGGTACCTGTAATCCCAGCTACTTGGGGGGCCGAGGCATGAGAATCACTTGAACCTGGGAGGTGGAGGTTGTAGTGACTGTACTCCAGCCTGGGCAACAGATTGAGACAAAGTGTCTCCTTTACTTGGTATATTTCCTAAATTAGGAATCCAGTTTTTTAGCTATGTTCAGGTAGATTCTATAGCGATGGGGAAAACATGGCTCAGCAGAACTTCCTCCAAGAAAGTATGTTAATTCTTGGGAAATGTATTTTTCCAGAAAATATGTTTTCTTGTGCCATATTGTCCAGCTCACAATATTTGTGGTTTATCATTTTAAATGGAATATAGTATTGTTTTGTTATGCTGTTTGTTAGCAACAGTTATGTTATTTACACATTTGGCATACTGCACCAAGAGAACTATGAAATCAAAAATATCTGTTTTTTGCTACCAGAAAAAAAATGCTTCTTAAAGCAATATGTTGATATTTTTTCATTGTCAAAAAACTTGAGTGGACACTTTATTTAAAACTTATATTGAAGGTGATATCTATGATGTGTAAAGGGCTCCTACAAGTAACAAACAGTCCAAAAGAAAATGGGAGAAGGCTATCAACAGCAGTTTACAGAATTTCCAGTGAAAATGGCAATACAGTAAACATAAAAATATACATAGGCTTACTGGTCATGAAATAAATGCAAATCAAAATAATAATGAGATTCTACAGTTTTCAGATTTTTAAGCCAACAATTCTACTTCTGGGTATTTCTTTTCTTTTCTTTTCTTTTTTTAAGATGGAGTTTCACTCTTGTTGCCCAGGCTGGAGTGCAATGGCACCATCTCAGCTCACTGCAACCTCTGCCTCCCAGGTTCAAGTGATTCTCCTGCCTCAGCCTCTTGAGTAGCTGAGATAACAGAGGTCTGCCACCATGCCCAGCTAATTTTTTGTATTTTTAGTAAAGACAGGGTTTCACCTTGTTGGTCAGGCTGGTTTCGAACTCTTAACCTTAGGTGATCCACTCACTTCAGCCTCCCAAAGTGCTGGGATTACAGGTGTGAGCCACCACACCTAGCTTCTGGGTATTTATTTTAAACATTGAAATAAGGATCTGGAAGACCTATCTGCACCCCCATGTTCACTGCAGCATTATTCACAACAGACACAGCCCCAGATTTCCATTGACAGATGAATGGATAAAGGTAGCATGGTAAATACATTCAATGGAATATGATTCCACCTTTAAAAGATGGAAATCCCATCATATGTGACAACCAAGATAAACTGGAAGGACATTATGCTAAATGAAATAAGCCAGTCACAAAAAGACAAATACTACATGATACCACTTATGAGTAGAATCTAAATCAGTCAAATAGATAGAAGCAGAGAGTAGCATGGTGGCTGCCAAGAGCTAAAGAGACAGGGAAGGAGAATTGCTATTCAATGGGTATAGAATTTTAGTAATACAAGATGAATACATGCTAGAGCTCTGCTGTACATGCCTACAGTTACTATAGTGTTACTATAATGCCTACAGTTAC
Source organism: Sapajus apella (assembly GCF_009761245.1). NCBI lineage: Eukaryota > Metazoa > Chordata > Mammalia > Primates > Cebidae > Sapajus > Sapajus apella. Next base: position 22,100,470 of record NW_022436952.1, on the reverse strand, counting down.
TAATGTGGAATAGTGCACTTAAAAATGTGTTAAGAGGGTAGATCTCTCACACACACACAGGCACAAGGAAACTTAGAGGTGAGGAATATGTTTATTACCTCGATTGTGGTGACAGTATTATGGATGTATACATGTCCAAACGAGGTCAATTCTACACGACATCATATATATGGGGTTATTAGTTCATCAATTGTGCCTACAAAGGCATAAGAAAACAAAACAAAAATGTAGTAAGTGATGAAAAATAGAAGAGAAAATCCGGAAAGAATTATATCACAAAAGTCAAGTAAGAAGGGTTTCATGAATAACAGGGTGATCTATGACAGTGAACGTGGCAGTTAGTTCAAATTTAAACTTTACAAAACAGAAAATCTCCAATATTGCCCAAATAGGCAATTTCATACATTGCTGGTGAGAATAGGACTAGAACACCCCCTTTAGAAGACAATGAATTTTAAGATTTACAATGTACATCAACATTTTGACCTGTGGTTCCTCCAGAGATGCTTATGCAATTGTGAAAAGACACAATTAGATGATATTCTCTGCACGTGTGTTTGTTATAGGAAAATTTCAAGAAATCTAAAAATGAATTAATTGGAAAGTTTAAAAATAAATAATAGTACTGCCATATCAAGTTGCTCAATGCAAAAAGAAGATGGGAGAAGAGAATATTATTATTTAAAACTATGTATAATCCATTTTTTAAAAAAACATACACACATACATATGTCTATGCTTAAGAAAAATTCTGGATGAATAAAAACATTCTTATCAGTGGTCATTCTGGGGAAGGTGTGATAAGAAGGGGTTTCACTTTCTACTTTATATATGTCTGTATTGTTTGAGTTCTTACAATATGTTTCTAAAAGTGATACAATCAGGAAAGACAATAAAGATATTTAATACTATAAGATAAATTCCAAATGCTAGGAATGTTATATCCAAGTGATGGAAATTTGGATGGTTTTGAAATTATTTATTTATTATATATTTTTATTATTTATATTATATATAAATTATTAGAGTGAATATCTCTTCCTTTTTAAGTTAGAAAAATAGTGGCATTTAAAATAAGTCTACAATGTAAACTGTAGCGTGTGGTCAAAATTATGTATAAAATATGCACAGCATAAAGCCTCAAAAGACATACACCTAAGAGTTAATGGTAATTAAATGGGTGTGGGATTATAGGAGATTTTTCCTTCCTTCTGCTCGCTTGCAATCAACAGCTGAGTGATGTGAAGATCAATGGTTGGAATGACAGCAAATTTATCATTATTGTAATTGATGTGCTCATTAGTACCTTAGTTCTCTTCCCTGGCTTCCTATAGGCTTGTTATTTCCACACGGCAGTGTTAATTACGGTGATAAAACATTGAAATGAATGGCTAGAAGTGGATCCAATGGCACCATGGAGGTGAGCCAACAGAATAGAAAGGAGTCTTGCTTCATTCTGTCCTGCCTCCTACCTTAAGACAAGTAGATTTCTGAATCACTGTACACACAGAGTTGTCAGTAATTTTCCTGAAGACAGCCAAAGAAACACAATCTGGATACTGGCATTCCAATGCTGCCTACACATAATTCAGTCCCACACTGGGCAAGTCACTACCTTGCGCTTTTGTTTTCTTTAATAAACAAAATTCAGCAAGGGTTGTGGATCAGTACTTTGTAAAACAAAACCCCAAACTTCAAGGTTTACCCTTGGAAAGAAATATCTAAAATGAGGAAGAGTTGACCAATGTCCCCAGCCCTGAAGCCCCGTTGTCTTTCAACAATCTTCCACCCTAATACCCACTGCCACCATCACCACCTTGTAATGAAAACTTGTTTATAAAAGAAAACAAAACATAAAGTAGTGACTTGCCCAGTTGTGGGAACGAATTATTTGTAGGCAGCAATGAAATGTCAGTCTCCAGATTGTGTTTCTTTGGGTATGTTTTCCCAAGAAAAAAACAATTCTTTTTTAATGGCCCAAGCATAAATAAAATCTTTTATCTCCTTTTACATAATAGAGTTTTCAAAAGTGCTTCCTAAATAATAGCAGAGCTGTACAAAATATGAAAAGAGCAAAGGCTGAAATGATATACCAAAATGTTAACAGTAGTTTGATTGTGGAAGTACACCTATATATTATTTTTACTAATTATTTTTTTCTAGGTTCTTAACAATAAGGTATATACATTTTTACTGTGCACTGAATCTTTCTCTACATAGACCAAAGTCTTTTCATTTCAGGAAGCTTTTCTTCTAATATAGTATTGATTATTGCTGTAGTTAAATAGTTCTGTTCCCTACTTTTAGAACAATAATTATCTGGTCACTAATTTTACATTCTCTGTTTTCATTATCTATCATTTCTCTAATTGGAATTATCCCCATTTCCTCTATATTCTTGGAGAACTTTACCAATTTGTTCTCTGTGTCACTCATATGATACTTTCTGCAGGATCAGTTCTATTCTTCTCTACAATTGCTGTGAAAACATCAGCTTCATTGCCATATTCTTCCATCTCTTTTTTTCATTTTACCCTGTTGTCTTTTCATTTAGCCTACTCTCTCCTTAAATACTTTTTATTATGTGTCAGAGAAATAATTTCTACTCTATTGACAATGCCAAATCATGTCCTAATAATTCATTCTTGATTCTGAAATACATTCTTTTCAGATACAAGTCCTTATTTTTCTCTGGATTGACATTACCTTTCTATTCGTCAGCAAATAGGTACTGAAATTTCCCTTGAGACAGTATCGGTTTACTCGGGTGATAACAAAATTCCCTGCATAGATCTATGTTGTTCACTTACCAGTGTTAGGTTAACGGATCAGCATTATGTTAATGCATGTAAATGTGTCAGCATAAATTAACATGTATAGCTCCTAATCCAACTTTCATTCCAATGAAATGAATCAGTGTGGAACAGAATCCAATGGTTTGATGCTGAAAGAAAGCAATAAGGAGGAGGGCTTTGGACTCTAAAAGATGAGAAGGGTACAGAAAGTGAAATGGGAGGCATTTAGCACACTTTATTTTTTTTGCAGATTTGCCCTGGGCTAACATTGGCCACTGATTGTACAGTATAGCATCTCTGTGCTTGCCATAAATATGTAACAAGGAAGAATTTTGTGGGCTGTGAACAAGGGTGATGAGGAAAAGATAGGCTGTTGTGGTCAAACAGACCTAGGAAACAGGATGAAATAGAGTTGAAGAGGTTTGTTTATTGTGTCAATATTCAGACACTCAAATTTGTTGAGTGGATTGTGTATTTCTAGGAAGTGGCTGGCTTGATTAGGGAGCATTTCCCAGACTTCACTGACAGTGATAAACATTTGATGGAGCATCTTGTTGATCAGACATTTCCTGGAAGGCACTTTGAGGAACATGGTTCTACTTTTGTACAATTCCCATTCTCTCTCACTCGGGCCTTTCTCTGCCCATACAAATAAGGCAAGGGGGTAACACGGCAGCTAATTACACCAGGCCAGCTTCACGGAGGTCCCAAGAAAAACCTGGAGTCTTTCAGGGAGGGGTAAGGAGAACCAGCTGTACATAGCATATAGGATTTAGGACATGAGTGTTTCCTGCCACCCATGGCAAAGAATGAGGATTAAAGAAGAAACACATTAAAAAACAAAAAGTCAATTCCAAGAGGTTCAGACGTAAATGAAGCCTTGAGTCCTTCTCCATTTCTATATGCATGTAGCAGTACAACCAGGAAATAAAGTGTATTGTTCATGAAAAAGTTATATCATACAGATATTCTCTCGATCTGATGTGGCTCATACTTTCCCATAACATCTAGATTATATGAGACTAGAAGGGAATAAAGAGCTCATTGACTCCAACACCCTTAATTTACAATTGGGGAAACTGAGGACCCCAGATGGAAAGCAGCTTGTTATAGGGGACCTGGAAAAGCAATGCTGAGTCTGGAACCAAGTGCTAACCCCACTAAACTGAGGTGCCCAGTATATACCTTTTAAAAAACATAAGTGTTGGCCTGTAATCCCAGCTACTCGGCAGGCTGAAGCAGGAGCATCACTTGAACTTGAGAGGCGGGGGTTGCAGTGAGCCTAGGTCATGCCATTGTACTCTAGCCTGGGTAACAGAGCAAGACTCCATTTCAAATGTGTGTGTGTGTGTGTGTGTGTGTTTAATTAAAGACTAAATAAGAGCAAAGCCAAATGAGAGTAAAACCACCTTTGCAAAAATCATGACAGCAAGATAAATCTGCTGTAGGAAAATTATGACACTGAAAGAAATCTGACGTAACCAACTCCATCTTGCTTCTAACCTACAAGCTGCCCTCCTTCATTGCCAGGTGCAGGCCAAGCTAACTAGTGTAGGAATTTAGTTTATGGTTTAACTTTGAAACAAAGATGATAATAGCTCCTTCCCAAAACAAACCCCCTACTTGCTTGAAGATCAGAACTCTTTTATAAAACTAACACATTAGCCACAAGATTAAAAATTATGGCTCAGGAGCCATGCATCCAGAGGTCACAAGATTGCTAACCTCCCAATTGCACCTATAGATAGCATCACTATTGTAAAACCTAAGATTGGTGTTCAAAGTATTTTTCAGACCCTGAATTCTGATGGACCAGCTGGCACCACCCAAACTGGTAAACTGGTTTATCTGGTCTTGTGGCCCCCACCCAGACACTGACTCAGTGAAAGAGGACATGCTTTGACACCCTATGGTTTCATCCTTGACCCAACCAATCAATATTCCCCATTCCCCAGCTCCCTGCCTGCCACACTATCCTTTAAAAACCCTAGCTTCTGAATGTTTTGGGAGGTTGATTTGAGTAATGATTAACTCCTGTCCTTTCACTTAGCTGGCTCTGCATTTATTAAGCTCTTTCCCTGTTGCAAAAATCCCTTCTCAGTGCATTGGCTTTTCTGAGCAGCAGGCAAGGTGAACTCATCAGGTGATTATAAGAATGCTTTATTCTAAACACTTTATCCACCATTCTTAAACAGTTGCAAAATTTAAAATTTTCTTAGTGTTTCCATTTTGGCAGGTTTTTTAAAAGGATTGTTATTTCTTTTATTCATTCATTTCTTCATATTTACCAAGCATCTGCCATATACCAGGCACTGTATTAGAGGATTGGAGTGAAAACGTTTGGCATCATCTTTGCTTATAGTTTGACGAGGGAAGACAGATGTTATCAAAATGATATTTATAAACATTACTGGGTTGATTCTAACAAATTGCACAAGTACTAGACACATGTAGACACATAGAAAGCTGAAGAGTAATATCAACTAGAATAAACAAAATTAATACTGAACCGTGAATACAAAGAGTCAAGGAGCCTAAAAAAATGAGATTGTTTTTATAACCTTGGAATCCCATTTGCCAGAGAAGCAGAGGCAGAAATGAAAACACCGCTATTGTAATCCTTATGTCTTTGGAATGGGCTCTGGGTTGGGACCGAGCCCATGACGATGGTTCTAGACTGATTTCCTATTTGGTAATCCCAAGTGAATTTCTCACCTCCTTTAGCAACACAGCTTTCTGATGAAGAAACAAAAATAGGCATGTATATGCTAAACCTGATTTGAATCACACTGCTGAGATCATGGGCACAGCCACTCGGGATCTCAAGGAGACTTGTCCAACATTCTAAATGATTATTGCAGGAAATGTGCCTTAGTAGTTTGCACAGGACAATTCAGAGCAAGAGAACAGAAGTAGTTGCTGGGCAAGGTGAGAGGGTGAGGGTCATGTCACTGAGGGAAGACCTTTCTTTCTCTTCCATTTCTGAGTGTTTTCAGAGCAGATAGAGTGCACTTTCAAGATTTCACCAGGCTGCAGAACAAAGAACAAACTGGGGCTTCCGAGGGAAAACACAGACTCCTCCCTACTGGTTCCTCCACTTGGCACTTTGTGACATTGGCCAAGTCCTTCAACCATGTAGAGTCTCACTCCACGGTTGGAGTCACAAAGTGACTTGGCCGATGTCACAAAGTGCCAAGTCTGTGTGAACCAGAGCAACTCCATCTTGAACAGGAGCTGGGTGAAATGAGGCTGAGACTTACTGGGCTTCATTCCCAGATGGTTAAGGCAATCTAAGTCACAGAATGAGATAGGATATTGGCACCAAATACAGGTCATAAAGACCTTGCTGATAAAACAGTTTGCAGTAAAGAAGCCAACCAAAATCCACCAAAACCCAGATGGCAACAAGAGTGACCTCTGGCCATCTTCACTGCTACACTCTCACCATTGCCATAACGGTTTACAAATGCCATGGCAACATCAGGAAGGGAATGGTCTAAAAGAGGGAGGCATGAATAGTCTACCTCTTGTTTAGCATATCATTTAAAAAAAAACCCTAAAAATGAGCAGCCAGCAGCCCTTGGGGCTGCTCTATGGAGTAGCCATTATTTTATTCCTTCACTTTCTTAGTAAACTTGCTTTCACTTTATTCTACAGACTCACCCTGAATTCTTTCCAGCGGGAGATCCAAGAACCCTCTCTTGGGGTCTGGATAGGGACTCCTTTCCTTTAACATCACTGCCCTTGCTTTGAAAAGCCCTTGCTTGAAAATTAAATGGAATTGCAAGTTTTAAGCCTGGCACACAGTAGGAGTTCAAAAAAATCATCTCCTCCTTCCCATCTTCGGCCTGCATTCTAAGTTAAGTTGCTTCTTAATTTTGTCACTAACTTTTGCAGGACTCTAATTTATCTGGGTGTCAGTTTCATCATCTGTAACATGAAGAAATAGGGCAAGTGGTGATCCCTGGGGTTCCTTTCAGTTCAAGCATTTTAGAATTCTATCATCATAATAGATACCCCACACAGAGAAGAAACAGCAGAAGCTGAGATTTCTGTAACTTTGGTCTTTAGGAGTGAGTTTCAGGAGACTCCCAGGCATCAACCATGACCTATGCAAAGACAGGAAAAATAAATGATTAGGCAAGGGACAGCATTGCAGTGTGCATGCCTGCAAACAATTCACACACAGTTGGAGGTGCCCAGCTGGAAACCAGCATTTCATTTGCAGCTTCATTTGCAGCAGAAAAGTTGAAATTCGCAATAATGTCAGTAACTTACAGTTGGGATTCAGTGGCTCCTAGCGTGAGCCACCACCAAACAACCAATTTTCACTTTGCAAGTCAGAATAACTCCTCTGGTTCTCCATGCAAAAGGGAATGGGAGGTGTGGGTCTCTGTTGGGACACGTTTGGGCACAGAGTCCACAAGGGCTTCAGATGGCAGTTTCTGGCCTGCAGTTCTTGCTACTTGCAAGCTCTTCACACCACAAACACTTAGCTTTTCTCGTTTGGGGAGCTCTAGGGAGCCTATTCATCTTTCTTGGAGTCAGAAAGAGGAGGGAGGAAGCCAGGCAATGAAAAAAATGTGGAAGATGCAGCTGGTGGAAGCAACAAATAGAATATCAGATGGCCCCAGGAGTCCTGGGTATTTGTCTCAGATCTGTCACAAGACAACTGTGTGACTATAGCTTGTCACTTCCTCTTTCTGGATGCAGTTTATGCAGGTGTAAAAAGTAGAGGTCAGATGAGGTGGTCTTGAGTTGGCTTTCAATTCTTCCTATGATGACTCAATTATTCTAAATGGGAAAAGGTGAAAAAAAGGAGGAAATGGAAGAAGAGGAGAAGGTGGATAGCAGGTGGGTGAGACTTTGTTAGAAAAGGAGAGGGAGGAAAGATGAGAAAGCCTGCAACAATAAAAGGAAAACAACACAGATTTACAGAAAGTATTCCTCACAGAGCTATAAGTAATCTCCAATGTAGTCATGATTACAATCATTATCATAAACAACTGAAGTCCTAATTAACTTCATAAAGGGCAGCATCCTGCAATGATTCAGGAATGCTCTCTCTTGATGCTCCAATCTCCGGAACCAAGGGGGATCCCTCCCTTGTGAGCTCATAGCTCCTTCCTTTTGCTATGACCTTTACTTTGGGGAGCCCAAGGAAAGAAGGAGAAAGCACCTTCTCTGTGTGTCTGGACAGCTGGTGTCAAGGAGCCCAGGGCAGCTTAACTGAGCACCAGGTCACAGTTACCCTCTAGAGATGGGGTTCCCGGCATCATCGACCACACTGCTCTGAGCATCACTGGCTGTAGGAACCACTAGCATCAGCATGCTTGTTACTCTGTATCATCCAAGAGGACTCCCAGGTACTCCATGAGAGTGGTCGGCCTCGGGCTTAAAAATCTTCTGATTCTTGGAAGAGCTACCTGTGATCCTGGCTACCTTGTTTCATTATCATTCTCCTAAGAGCCATTAGCTCAGCTTCTGCCCTGCGTGACCCCTGTGGGGTGTACTGGTCTCTGATCCTTTTCTTTTTTTTCTTTTTCTTTTTTATTTTTTTTGAGACGGAATCTTGCTCTGTACCCCATGCTGGAGTGCAATGGCATAATCTCTGCTCACTGCAACCTCTGCCTCCCAGGTTCAAGGGATTCTCCTGCCTTAGCCTCATGAGTAGCTGGAATTCTAGGCACCTGCCACCATGCCTGGCTAATTTTTTTGTATTTTTAGTAGAAATAGGTTTTCACCATGTTTGCCAGGCTGGTCTCAAACTTCTGACCTCAAGTGATCCACCTGCCTTGGCCTCCCAAAATGAACAATCAATTTCTTCAGTTGCTTGTGCACAGCCCAGAATACTCTGCCCCTGGCAAACTGTGAGAAAACCCCTCTAGGTCTTCCCTGAAACACTTCTTTGCTATATTTAAGTTATGTTTACAAGATTGGGAATGAGAGGTGGAAAGAATAAGTTCAAATATTTTCAGGGAAGTGACAGGCTTTAATTTTTTTTTTAAGTTATGCAAGCTATTGTAATTTCTTACAAAGGCCTGCAAGTGATTTGAGATTGGTTTGTAAAAATGTTGAAAGAAAACCCGAATTCAGAATAAGATAATCCTAGGAACTGTAATGATAAGATCATATCAGTTTGTGGTGACTTGACATTATCTGAAAGAAAGACAGTGAATATGGATCAGAGAACAATGAACAAGAAAAACCAGTTACCCAAAAGCTAAGGTGAGAGGCAGGATGGCTATCTCTTAAAAATGCCAACTAGAGGGTTTTTTAAAGCATACCTAGTGATTACAGACAGCACAAGTTTAGCCCGAGAAAGTCTGACCTAGGGAAGGAAGTTACAGTAAATTCATAATTTAGGACCAGGTGAATACTAGCAGTGTCATTAGGCAAAAATTGAGAACTATTGCATTCGTAGGAGCATAAAATTGGTCTAGGATTTTTTATTCTGTAATATTTCTCCAATACTATTTAAAAATTTTATATGTAAATATAGTCATTTTATCTCTATATATTGTTATATTAATAGCTTATTTGTATAGATTTAAGAGCCCTATCATTTTGGCTTATTTTATCTCAGCGTTTTCTCATCGTGGGGAGAGTGTAATAGCAAACTGGCTTATATACTTAAATTGCAGAATGGCAGCTGCCAGGAGACTAAACTGGCCCCAGAGCAGAGTTCTCAGACAACAGGCTGTGTCTCTCAGCATCAGAAATTCCTGAAGTGCTTCTTACAAAGATCGTATTCTCAGGACCCCCAAAAGGTCTTCTGAGACCCAGAAATCAGAATCTTTTGAAGAGAGACCCAAAACTCAGGTTTTGAATAAGAATGCATGGCAACTCTATTTTCTAAAGATAGCTGGAGCAAAATATCTCTCATCCCAGATCCTCCTCTGCAGTACGATCTTGCCACCATACTATCAGGAAGAAGGTCTGTGTCCCTCACTCCTTGAATCCTGGCTGCTTTGATCTACAGAGTATGGTAGAAGTGACATGTGACTTCTGAAGCTGGGTCATGAAAGGCAATGTTGCTTCCACCTTGTTCTCTGGAGCCTACCTCCTTGTAGTCCCAAACCAGCACCTAAGTCCAACTATGCAGAGGCTGCCCTGCGGTGTGGAAGCTGGGCCACATGGAGAGACCCATCCAGGTGTTCTGGGTGGACATGCATTACTCTTCAAGTCATCCCAGCCCAGACATTGAGGGAATCATCAACCTTCAGATGATTCCACATTGAAGGATGACCCTCTCAAACTCACCCCTAGCCAACGAGGACAAACAATAACACTTTAGTTGGAATTTACACTAGAGTTTATCCTAGTGTCAAGAATCCTAATCACTTACGTTTTCATTCATTCAGTAAAATATGCACTGATTGCCCACTATTGTCAGAGTTTCCTAAAATCTGTGGATAGAGCAAAACCCATAGAAAAATCCCCCAGTGTCCTGGAGCATACATTCTAAGTGTAGCATGACAGTGTGTGACTGGGTGGGAGAAGGGGAACAGCAAACAACACAACTAAATAAACACATTAACAAGATAAGGTAAGGTTAACGAGTGTGAAGACAATAAAACAAGGTGATGTGGTGCGAAGGCACTACTTAGGATTGTGTGGTCACAAGAGCTGTTTGAGCTGAGACCTGTATTACTTTACTGGGCTACAGAAACAAACTGCCACCCACTGGCTCACTGAAACAACAGAAATGTGTCATTTCCCAGTTCTGCAGGTCAGAAATCCAAGATTCATGCTGGGCGCAGTGGCTCATGCCTGTAATCTCAGCATTTTGGGAGGCGAAAGTAGGTGGGTAACCTGAGGTTAGGAGTTCGAGATCAGCCTGGCCAACATGGTGAGACCCCCCCCCCCGTCTCTACTAAAAATACAAAAATTGGCCAAGCATTGTGGCTTGCACCTGTAATCCCAGCTACTTGGGAGGCTGAGGCAGGAGAATCACTTGAAACTGTGAAGAGGAGGTTGCGGCAAACCAAGATTGTGCCACTACACTCTAGCCTGGGCGACAACAGTGAGACTCCATCTCAGAAAAAAAAAAAAAAATCCAAGATCAAGGTGTTAGCAGGGTTTATTTCTTCTGAGGCTATGAGGGAGAATGTGTCCCATGCCTCTCTCCCAGCTTCTGTGGTTTCTAGCAAACGGGCTTTCTTTGAAGCGGCATCATGCTGGCCTCTGCCTTCATTTTCACGTGAGTTTTTTTCCTGTATGGGTGTCTACTTCCCAATTTCTCCTTTTTAGACAGGATTAGGGTCCACTCTAATGATCTCATTTTAACTCAGCTACCTCTGTAAAGGCTATACTTTTCAAATAAAATAACATTCTAAGGTACCGGGATTAGCGTTCCACCTATGAATTTTGGTAGGGACCCAGTTCAACCCTTCATAAGACCTGAAGAAAGAGGATCCATGATATAATAGGCCAGCACTGACAGGAAAGCAGAAGCAGAAATGAATTTGGCATTCAAGAACCAGCCTAGCAATCAAAGACTGGAATGTGGAGAGGAAAGGGGAGCTTCAACCTAACTCCATCATTACTGTGGACAGCCAGCAGCAATGATCTGGCCAAAAGTCCAAGCTGCCCAGCTCTCACACGCAATCAGCTGTAATGGATACCTGTCAGTTCTACCCATGACACCTCACTCCTAACCTGGCTCTCCGCTCTGTCCCTGGCAGCCTGGCGTGGGTCAGGCATGTGTTTCTCTCTCCTATTATTTCATTGTTATATTTGCTTATTTCTTCTATTGCTGATTAGTGAGTCTTTCTGCCTTCAGACTCACTGTCCTTCCATCTACCTTCTGAAATACCAACCGTATCATTTTGGTAGAAATTGGATACAGTGTCACCCATTTAAAAAATTCTCTATTATCTCTCCATCAGTTACGGAGGAAGAACGAAATCTTTAGCATGGCACAAGAGGTGATATAAACCCAGCGAAGCTCCAGCTGATGTTTCCAGCCTCTCTGTGATTCACGTGCACCCACCATCCCCCAGACTCGCTGTGCACTTTCAGGACCCTCGTTTTGTTCATGCTTTCCTACTCTTCTCATTATTTTATCTTTGAAGAGCCAGTTCAAATAGGCACTCAGCTCTATTAAAAAAAAAAAAAAAAAAAGAGGCCAGGTGTGGTGGCTTATGCTTGTAGTACCAGCACTTTGGGAGGCTGAGGTGGGTGGATCACGAGGTCAGGAGTTCGAGATCAGCTTGGCCAATATGGCGAAATCCCGTCTCTACTAGAAATACAAAAAATTAGCCGGGTGTGGTGGCGTATGCCTGCAGTCCCAGCTACTCAGGAGGCTGAGGCAGGAGAATCACTTGAACCCGGGAGGCAGAGGTTGCAGTGAGCCAAGATTGTGCCACTGCACTCCAGCTTGGATGACATAGGGAGACTCCATCTCAAAAAAAAAAAAAAAAAAGAAAGAAAGAAAAGAAACAGCCACTTTACTCTTTCCGGAATGCTTCCCCCACCTTGTATGCCCAAGCTAAGATTAGTTCCTCCTTCATCTCTATTCCCATAACACTTTGTTCAGTGTTTGTCACATTGGCTGACATTTATTTGTTTGCATATTGGTCATCTGTTTTCCTTGCTAAACCATGAATTCTTGGAGGTGAGCAGCAGTGTCTAGCATAGTAGGTGTTCATAAATATTCACCAGACTCAATTTAGTGGAATGCTACGAAAAGCTTCAGTACTGGACTTCAGATTGTTACTGGCAGTGCATCTGGTTTGGGTCCTTTGTCCTTGTCTTCTTGGAAGAAATAATTTGGCCAAGAAACAAAAGTAGATTTAAGGCAGAAAATGCGAGCTTATTCATTGAAGCAAAGAAAAGTACACTTGGAAGGGACCAAGCAAGCAACTCAAAAGATTGAGTGCCCTGTCTGATCTTTGGTTCAGGGGTCTTACAGATTTACTATTTCCTGTTTTCTTTCCCAGTCTGTTCTTTCCCAGTCTCATCCTTTGCTTTGTGCAGGTCTGGTGGCTACTCACCACATGTGCAGTGACTTGTCAGTATCTGGGATGGGCTGCACGTGCCCTTTGCTGGTTGAAGCTATGCATGTGCTCTCTTATGACAATTTTCCCTTACCAGTTTAGTGCCCCCAGAGGAAGGTCATATGCTGGTCAGACTCTGCCATTTTGCCCCTTCCCAGCATGCCTAGACACATCTACTCAATTTTCAAGTTCTTTTAGGGAAGTTGCTGCCCACAAGATCACGATGATACCTGGTTGCCTGGTGGTTAGGCTATTTTCCCCTATCTGTTTCTAGCCGCGTGACAATCGCCTAAAATTCTTTAGGGTTCTATCCTGCCCTGCTCATATCTGCCTATTTACCTATTCTAACAAGATCAGCCTTCACACAGTCACAACCCTCCTGATCATTAGCATCACTGGACCCAGAATCAGTGTTAACGTGAATATGTTTGACAACGTCTGTGTCACCCTTAATATGGCTGAGCAGATGTGGCATCTAGACATGAATTCAAGCCCCAGCATTGTAACAAACCTTAGGAATTGTCTTGGCTCCATCTTAATTGCTCCGTGCCTCAGTTATTTTTCTGCAGAATGAGACTTTTGCTTGCTAAAGACCTACCATTAGACCCATCTTTCATGCCAAAGTCAGAGTTTATATAATAATTTTATCACCATCAGCATCAATATCACTCTTACTGTCGTTCAGTCTTGGGGACTCAAGTGTGGGGGTGCTTTTTTACTTCTCTTTTTTTTTTTTTTGGGGGGGGGGGCTTCTGGGGGGATTTTTTTTTTCTGGCAATAGCTCCTTTGACACTGATGTTACCGTTAGCATTTTTAGACCTGTGTTAGAAGAATGAAATGGTTAAGGGTGTAGAATGCATACTTTTTGTTTTTCTTTTTTTTTCTTTTCTTCTTCTTCTTTTTTTTTTTTAATCTTATAAGCTCTTGGGTCATGGTAAATTAAAGCAGGTTTTCTGAAAATTTAACACACAGGAAGCTGTGCTGAACTTCTCTCCTGGCCTCCTAGACCCTCTCTCATTAATTTCCTCTAATTCTCATTAGCATGTTTCTACTGCAGACTCGGAAGCAGAGGGAAATTCTTGTGCAGCTAATTTAACACCTGGAGGTTTTGAGAGTTGGTAGAGAAACCACATCAATAAAATAATCACTGGCTTTCTCAGAGATTTTAAATTTGAATCCTTTAAAGGTTAGACTTTTGTTATGATTTCTATTTATGTTTTTACATCAAGTCATATGATAATTAATACTCTTGTCTTTTCAAATGTAGAGAGAGGCAGAAAACTGGAATAACCATTTTTGATATATGAATGGCCATAGTCAAGAAAGTATTCTGACATTTTGGATGCAGATATAGCTTTTCTTGTTGACAATACCACAGCCTGTTTTAGAAAGCCCCCACAAAGTCAGTGGGGGGCTGCAAGGTGGGACTAGGAAGTGAGGCACAGCCTGGGAGCTGAGTTAGGTCCTTTGGTTTGGAGATTTGTCAGGCAAAGATGGAAGCTGGAAAACTCCCTCCTGTACTGAAGTCCATGAGCATGCAGTGTAGCAAAGAAGTGATGGGTAGGAAAATCCTCAGTGTTCTGAAGTATAGTGTTAAGGGGAGTTTTACTCCTTATTCTCATAGGGACGGAGACCTTAATCCCCCACCTTTCAAACAAACAAACAAAAAACAAGTGAGAGGTTGAGAAGAGGATTCCAAGAGCATCACTAGGAGAGAGTTCCAGTCCCTACTGGATAGAGAGACTAGCATGGGGCTGAATGCTCAGGTGACTGCAGGCCAACCCGAACTGCCCTCAGAGCAAGGCACCAAGGGATGCTTCTGGGAGGATCTGACCATGTCCTTGGGAATGATATGAGTACAGTGACAGATACCTTCTCCTTTGGTGAGGCCTGAAGGGAGGAAACTTACAGGAGAAGCCCTGAGCAGGTGCCTGACAGAGGACGAAAGACCTGCATCCCAGGTCTCCAGCGCTTTCTGAGAGCTTGAGGAGGCACCTAGTCATCCCCAGTCATCCCTGTATTCATCTGTTCTCATCCTGCTCATAAAGACATACCTGAGACTGGGTAATTTATGAAGGAAATAGTTTAGTTGACTCACAGTTCCACGTGGCTGGGGAAGCCTCACAGTCATGGTGGGGGGTGAATGAGGAGAAAAGTCACATCTTACATGGCAACAAGCAAGCAAGTGTGTGCAAGGGAACTCACATTTATAAAACCATAAGGTCTTGGGAGACTTATTCACTACCATGAGAACAGCATGGAAAAGACCCGCCCCCATGATTCAATTACCTCCCACCAGGTCCCTCCCATGACATGCGGGAATTATAGAAGCTACAATTCAAGACGGGATTTTGGTGAGGACACAGCCAAACCATATCAATCCTGTAGAGGATCATCTTAGAAGAGTAGGCAGATGCTAAGGATATGCCCAGGACTGAGCCAGGAATGCACAGCGATACCCTTCAGAAGCAGGGTTGAGGGCATGGACCACCGACAGGTCCAACGGGAGAGAAGAAGGATGTTAGTGATAAAAGAGGCTGTAGTGAAATTGCACATTATCCCAGGAAGGCCTCGCTCACATCTCCACAGAGGCCACCACATTTCTGGAGACCAACAGAAACAGATGGAATGAATTGGACCCCACAAGAATAGGTTGCTAGAGAAAGCTGATGATTAGGTAAGGACATCTCCTAGGACCCTCTCCCTCCTCTCTTCCCTCATAAAGGAGCAAAAACTGGAAACGTGGTGAGGAGGAGAACCCGGAATGAGACCATGGTCCCATGATGCACTGCAGGGGAGGAGTGAAAGAAAGCACAGGTCTCCCTCCCACTAGACAGTTAGAAGGCCCCAAAGCTGATGACAGTGGAGAAAAAGAATTTAAAATAGGATGTTTCATTAAAGCCTTACACCAGACTGGACTTTTCATAACCAAAAGCCACCATAAAATTGTGCAATTTGCTCAAGTTGTGGCCAAGAGGATGGGAAAAAGACGTAACAGAGTGTGCTTAAAAACACTGTTGGGAAGAACAAAGATGATGGTTGTTGAGAACCCACCAAGCTCTGATTGCCAAGCAAACTGAATTCCAGGAGGTCATGATAATAATGTCACCGGGAGGTGAGGAATAAATGTAACAATTATTAAACACACCACACACACTTAGCAGAATCAAACTTCTTAAAAATTCTCCCAAATTCCCTTTGGGAAGCTTTCTCTTTCCATGTGGCAGCTGTTGAAAAATGTCTCCTCCCCCTACACAGGGTCCCTCCACTGCCCCATGGCCTCCTTTGCAAAGTCAGAGCAGTATGGCTGATCCATACACCCACATGAACCCTGGAAGGTTGAGCCCTTCTGCACAGGCTGAATTTATAGGGAGGACCAGCCTGTGGGAAGTAGAGGGAATGTCACCTTCATCTGCACTCATTTCTTCCTTTCCTTTATGACTTGCCCATTCAGGATATTTGCCCATTTTTTTTCTATTTCTGTTTTTCAAATTGTCTTATCAAAACATTTTATATGCAAAGAATTAGTTCTTTGTTGTACATGACACAATTTTTTTTTCTTTTTTGCTACTTATAGTTCAACCTTCTTTTTGTTGTTGTAAACTTTTAAAAATTTAAGTAATCATATGTACGAATTCTTATGATTTTCAAGCACTCCAACCCAAGATATTCTCCTGTAATGTTTGGCTTGCTTCCTCTACTTCTGAATTACATGCAATTGCTTCGACTCCAGGTGTTTCATGCCAGTCTTCGTCCTGCAGTTGCTCTTCATTCTGTGGGAGGAGATTGGTAAGCAGTTCCTTCCTACATAGGAAACACAGGTGATACATGTGCTACATCCTTGCCTGCCCTTCTCTCTCTCTCTTCTTTCCTTTCTTTTCCTTCTTTTTCTTTCTTTCCTTCCTTTTCTTTCTTCTCTTTCTCTTTTTTCCGCCTGCCTGCCTGCCTGCCTGCCTGCCTTCCTTCCTTCCTTCCTTCCTTCCTTCCTTCCTTCCTTCCTTCCCTCCCTCCCTCCCTTCCTTCCTTCCTTCCTTCCTTCCTTCTTTCCCCTCTCTCCCCTCCCTCCCTCCCTCCCTCCCCTTCCTGTCTCTCTGTCTTTCATTTATTTTTGGCCCCTCTATTTTATTGATAGCTTGGCTAGGTATATAGTTCTACATTCAAAATAGTTTCCCTTGGAAGTTTGAACATATTGTTCTCCTAAAACCCAGTATTGCTGACCAGAAGTGGATGTCAGTATGCTTATCTTTCCCTGTGATTGACCTCTCCTTTTTCTCTTCAGAAGCTTTAAGAACATTCACTTCAGTCTTTAAGTTAGGTAACTTTAACAGAATGGGTCTATACATAGGGGTTATCATACTCCACATTCACTAGACAGTCAATTTTAAGAAGAATATCTATTATCCACTCAGGGCATTTTATTTTTATCTTCAATTTCTATATTTTTATAGGTTTGTTTTTTTTTACCATTTTATGCCTCTGCTCTCTCATAGAAAATCTATTAGTTGCTGTTAGCCCTCCTAGATTTGACACTTGTGTCTCTTAACTTTTCTCTATCATATTTCACTTATCTTTTTGCCCCACATTCTTAGATATTTCCCTGACCTTATCTTCCAGATCATCAACTTGATTTTCATATCTGTTCATATTATTATTTAATCTATAAAAAGAGATCTTCATTATTGCAGGAAAAGCTTCATTTCAAAAACTATTTTTAAAAATCTGATTGATATATTTTCAAAAGAGATTGCTCTTAATTTGTGGTAACAGCATCTTAAGCCTGTAGGCAGAAATCAAAATAATTTTAACGAATTCTCATCTTCTTCCAAACGATTTTCTCTTTTATTCCCCTCCATCATGCTGCTATTGGTTTCTTTTTAATGAAGAGCTACTTTGATATGTACAGATAAGAGATGCACATTTCCTCAGCAGTTGTGTCTCTTTTACAATGGCCTCTTCCTTAAATAGAAGGTCTAAATATGAGCTCATTAAGCATGGTGAAAGGCAGGTTCCCTTCTAATGCTTAGAGTCTAGAAACAAGGAAACAGGCTAGTGAGCCCCATAATTGCGAATGCAAAGTCCTCTGGGAGTGGAGCACCTGGTGCTTTGGTTCTATTTCTCTTGCATTCCCCAAAACCATCACCAGGAGCTCACACAGGGTAGATTAAAGACTACGTACATCATTCATTTACTTCTCCCATTAGAAGGTGGAGTTTGGTCTCCCTTTCTTTGAGTCTGTGGGGACTCTACGACTGGTTTGACACAGAGAATACAGCTGACATGACACTATCCGTTCTGACTCTGGGCCAGCTCCCACTTCCTGTCTCTTGGAAAACTTGCTCTGGGTAAAGCCAGCCATCATGTAAAAGTCATGTAAAAAATCCTGCGAGCACCATACTGCAAGGAAGCCCAAGCAGCCACGTGGAGAGGCTATATGGAGAGATGGACACCTGAGTAGACTTTGGATATCCTAGCCACTTGGATGGATTGCACCCTATGCACCAGAAGTGTGAATGAGGAGAGATTCAGATGGTTCCACCAGCACCAGCCCCACGTGCCTGAACCTACATGAGAGACAGAACAATAAGCCTGAACCAGTCAAGCCACCAAAAGGTGAGAGATAAGAAATCATTTTCAACTCTTTCACTGTAGAGTGGTTTGCTACAAAGCAATAATAATAGAACACTTGTTTTTGTTCGTTTGGTTGGTTGTTTTTTTAATATTTTGTAGCAACAGATCAAAAAAACAGCAACAGATTGAGAAAACCGCTCTCTCTATAAAGTAGTTCTAAAGCTGCAGCCAAAGGATAAAAGTTGTAGCTTTCAGCAACTGTGTTTAAGGGACAAGGGCCCACTGACATGGCCTTTAAAATGCAATTCCTCAATAAATACCTTGAAGATGATCTCCAGGTCCATTCTTGCATTTGGGGACTCCAACTTGGATTGTCTCTTGTCTCTTTTGACAAAATGGATGCTCAACTCTAGCATCTTGAACTGTGATTCTTCTACTTTTTTTCTGGCAATCAAATAAGGTCTATACTGTTTCCTTCATATAGTCCTCCAAATTCAAGATTTAGTAATAGTATCTATTTTTTTCCTTTGCTTTGTTACAGGTGTGTGTGCGCATGTGTGTGTGTGTGTGTTTGTGTGTGCGAGAGAGAGAGAGAGAGAGAGAGAGAGAGAGATTTTAATATAAACGGGAAAAAATGGAAGTCAAATTCTGTGCTTAGGCTGCCATCTTGAACCAGAAACCTAATACATTCCTAAATAGAACACCATGGTAAGAGGGCTCATCCTGTATTTTAGACAGTTTAGGAGCACTGGGCAAGTGAGGAGTGTGCCACATACATGAAAATGATTACCTCATGCAAAAAGGCACATAAATGAATATTCCTGAGAGAGTGTTAAGTTCCCCCAATGTTGCCCAATGCTGGCCTCACCTCTTACATACACACTTGAGCAGCATAAACAGCAGCATTAGAGACAGGGAGAAAATGACACAGGATTTTATGCCCAGCATGAAAACTTTAGAGGCCAGCCCCCAATCTTTCTGCAAATGTGAAGAGTTTGTATTTTATAATGCAGGTCCTTCTGTGGCGAGGAGGGGAGCACCAGACTATTAACTGATCTTTCGCCTGGATAGGAAGAGGAGATGAAATATAGCTTTAGAAGGAGAGAGATGGGGCAAGTGCCCATTTTGGGTTGTATGCTCATGTTCAAAGGCCCTGGGAGGAGAGAGACAAGGTATCAGGGAATGGCCTGAGATGACTTTCTGTGTGAAGCAAGACTTGTATTAGCTGTCATTGCTTGTCATGCTTGTCAGAAATTTCTTCCGAGATGCAAATAAGTCTTATTTAACATTTTAGAGGTTTAATTGGCTTTTGCTTCTATCTTTAATGCATGAATCCTGTGATCTCTAAGGTCTATGGAGCTGAATTTGGAGAGAAGGGGTGGGGTTCTAGTAGAAAAATTTCCAAGAATGAAAATATAAAATGAAGGAAGTAGGCAGTTCTGATGGGTCAGACTGAAGTAGCCAGGTTTCCTGCAAAGGTTAAAAACTTGGTGCCTCCTAAAAGTGTAATATAATTGGAGTATTTGTTGATTCACTTGCTTATAAGCACTGCTCATTCTACAGGTGGTAAAGCTTGAGGGAAGGCAGCAGGCATGGGCCTAGCCTATTTTCTCATCTAGAACATTCAGCTCCAATCTGAGCCTCAACCATTCCATGCAGCAAAACCAATGCTTCATCCTTTACCACACCCAGTCTCCTAAGAAGGCCATAGATTATTACTATTATTGTTCTTGCAGGACTCAGAAAACAATTCCCCAAAATGAAGGCCTCAGAAGGAAAAGCTTTTTCTCTGACCTTCTCCTGCTCTCCTGTCTCAGTCCCATTCTCTCCCCGTTCTACAGCTAGCAATAGAAACTAGAATCCCTCTTCCCCAAAGCCAGCCATAAAACCTAAAAATATTGCTTTAGCTTTCCCTCTGCCTTTCTGTGTAAATCCTGGCCATAAAAAAAATAACTTTACCTAGTTTGTTTGACTGTAGGTCACAAGACCCCTGTTCCAGAGAGGGTCCTGCCCCACACCCAGAAGGAAGAGTACACTCTCAGAGAAGCCAAGCAGAATCTAGACAGACAGGCCCTGCTGAGTTTCCCCACTCAGTCTACCAGCATCAGATCTGATCCATTTTGTCTGGTCATATTTCTACACTGCTGTCCCTACAAGTTGAATCTAAGCGTAAACACTGTCAATTTCCCCTGCATGTTTGGATCTTCATTCTGAAGTCCCTCCTGTACACTTTAATACATTTTGCATGACTTTTCTCCAATTAATCTGCCTTTTGTGAGTTGAATTTTCAGTGAACCTTCAGAGGGCAAAGGGGACATTTTCTCTTGGCCCTTACATCATCATCAGTATGATTGTCGTTTTGTTGTTGTTATGTGGACAAGTTTCACGGATGTTTGCCCCTGAAGCAACCTATCAAATTATACCCTCCAACTCATATACATGACTCCTCCTAAGAACATCCTGGTAAATACAATATTCTCTACCTTGTTTTATTTTCAGTGATATTTCAGTGGCCTTATTAAGCTGGTGTCCCCTACACATGTTCCATTAGCCTGCCTCTTAATCTGGATATGTTCTGATCTGACTTTCAGAAGAGAATGATCACAAAATATGAGTCAGGGAAGGCTTAAGAAGGATCAGACATTGCTCCATCTAAAAATCAATACAGCTCAGGAGATACCGTTATTGAAGACATTTAAGACTCCTTCTGTCTGGGTAGACTCACCATGATTTTCCCCCAATACTCTGTTTCCTGTAGCAGTTATTTTCAAACTTTAAGGGGTTTATGAATTACTTGGGAAATCAGCTAAACATCAGATTAGAAATTCTGATTTATTGGCTTCAGATTGAGGCTCCAAAACAGCATTTTAAATAAGAACTCCACTCTCATAAATTTTGATGCAGGTGGGGAGCATTGACTTTATTCTAAGAAATAATGCTAAGCCATAATGGGTACACATTAAACAAAGTAAATCTTACATAAAATCTGGAAAGCTGGGTGTATTTATTTAAGATGTAGAGGGACTAAAGAAAGAAATACTGTGCATCTGCAGCCTGGTTCATAATGGAGAGCAGAGGCAAGAACCCCGAAGAAAGGAATGAATGATAGAGACCAAAAAGAAGGCTAAATTAACCAACTGCTGGCAATCACAGTTAACACAATAATCTTGGAAGAAAATACTGCCATAGGAGGCACCTGAGAGCCATGAGGAGACAGGATTACTTCAGGAAGAAGAGAATTCATAGAAAAGTCAGTCCAGCCTGGTGAATGAATGAGCCACCAAATATATCGTGTCCTTAGGAGAAACATCACAGGACAGGAAAGTGGGAAAGGCTGAAATGTGTTCTGTCCCAGAAGATTTTATCACTGTTTCCGAGTCTGATCAATTGGTAATGGCTTCCTGGAGCACTTTATCAAGACAGGTTGTGGAGTCATTTCTAGGTTTAGCAGAAAGGGATTGATCGATTCATTATGATCAATTAGTTATGTCTGCCACAGGATATGCTAGGGAGACGCAGATGCATCCTTGCAATTTCTGCTTAGGCAGTAATTGTAAAGTTATCCAAGTTCCACTGTAGCAGGAAGACTCAGTCATGCCTGATATGCGCCATCTCTTTCTTGCTATTTCTGGTTAGAGAAATCTTTGCTATGTGAACAATAGAAATGCATTCTGAGACTATGTTTCCTCTGCTACAGATGGAGCCATGTGAAGAAAATCTCAAATACTTACCCGGTGGAAATCCACACCTGTTGTACTTGCCCATTCTCCATTACAGACTTTTAGCTAGGCCTTCTGTGCTCCTTGCACTGCTCCATTTTCTCAAAAAGAAGGAAGGGCTGCAGCAGTGCACCTCTTTCCTGCCCCATTTCCTGCTCCATTCAAGACATGCCATGCATTCCCCATTTCTACTCCAGTGATTTCAAGATTTCAAATAAACACATAAATATGAACTGCACTTTACAAAATGTGCTTTACAATATACTTGCCTTCAAAGAGCAAACTCCTTTAAAGTACCTACTTAAAAAAAAAAAAGATCAGTGTGTGTACATATAATTGAGAGGCTAATTGCCAATCAATCAAATCTCTTCATTCAAGGGAGTGCCTGTCAGCACTTCACTGGTCTAATTTGAATTATTGCAATTATGTAGGGGGAAAAATCTGCAGTATAGGATACTTTAAAAGAAATGTAGGTTGAAAGTCTTCTGTAATTCAGATTTTTCTCTGCTCAAATATTGACTCTAGTCAATATTTTTGTTAGTTTTCTTGCCCATCCTTGGGCAAGATACTATTTCTCAGATACTTCTCTCTACTTGAGAGCTCCCAATCTTGGTTAGGAATGCATGTTCCTCTAGGAAAGCTGATTCCATCCTAGTCCTAGAGATAGAGCACATGACAAATCAGTGCAATCTGGCTGGCCACGGTGACTAACCCAGTGTTGGTCATGTGTAGGGCATTTGCTGAGGACAAAGATGGTGTCTCTTTCTTGCTGGAACTGTGAGTTGTATACATTATTGTTGAAGCTTCTGGAAGCCATCATAGAATAAAGAGGACAGCCAACCTTAGCAGAAGACAACACTGAAAAAAGCATGTTTGAGAGACAAATGAACAAACCCCTTAGTATTTGATGACATTATTGAACTGCTTGATAAAATAAACAAAACTAAAGCCAAGACTACCTATGGATCTTTCCAGCAAATGAGTCAGTATATTTTTGCTATTGTTAAACCCAGTTTTAATTAGTTTATTTCTTCTCTGTTCTTTTTTTTTTTTTTTTTTTTTTTCAGCGCTAGCTGATACGTTTAGTTAATCTGAATTGGGAGAATCCATTTCATCAGCATTGTACTTGTTTCCTATGACTCAACTTTTCCTTTTCTAATTTTCTTTTGTGAATGAGGTTTTTGGAAGCAGGGTAATAAACAGCTGATAATGATTGGGATGAAAACCTCAGTCGTGTTCCAGGAGATACTTTGGAAAAGAATATGCATCTTCCGAATCAATTCCATTTACATGCTGTTAACAGGAAGGGAATGAGAGATAGACTGGTTTTATTGTAGAGGAAAATGCTTGCGTACTATGGGGAGGAATTAATTATGCAAAATAGTGAAATATGTGCAGACAAATGCTAATTTGTCAACCTGAAAACTGAGGCTTCCTAAATCTTAGTTTGCAATAAATTGAGTGATTTGCAAATATATCGGCAAATGAGCTGAAACTCTAGTATGATATATGTATTTAATCCTGTCACTCGTGTGCACATTACTACCCATGGATATGAAACCCCTGACCTACAGGGCCAGATGTTATTACATCTTTTGTGAATATATCTGTGAATATTGCAGCTTCCTGTTTTTGCCACAGTAACTGCATAGCTGCTGAAAGAATAAAGCAGGCTATGAAACAGAATCACAGGTTTATACATTTAAGGGGGATGCAGAGAGGAGTCTACCCAGCTAGTGTTTTCAGGAAGATGGGAAGTGGGTGCAAACCTTAGGAATTTCATTTGCAGTTCAAAGCCGAAAACATAGCATGCTCTCTGAAGACAGTTCAGGAGGGAGTAACCAGAGACAAACTTTTCCTACAAAAGTAGCTTCAGAGTCTTGCACAAAAGGAAGACACCTAAAAGGGAAATGGAGAGAGTATACAGCAGTAAACTGTTGGCCTGGAATTGCTTTTGCTCACTTTAGGAATGTAGCTATCATGTCTGGATATCATGGCCAGGACCTAAATGTTGGGGAAGGGGTCTGTCTCGGGGCTTGCAGTACCTCCTGCATCCAGCCAGAGAGGAGCTACAGAGCTAATGCTGGAGCTGTGCTAGGCTTGCAGGAAAGACAAAGAATCCTGCAAGTTTAGAAGCGCTCCTCTTGGATTGCTTCTGGTTACTTAGACACTCCATTGGTAAAGGAGAAATCAACAGGAGCTGTATTCATGAAGGTACTGAGTGAGATCAAGTCAGGTAGGAGTCAATTCAGCATTAAAAATGAAACAGGAGGGATAAACAAGGGAGGGACACTTAAATGTCTTTGCTTTATTTCCTTGCCAACATGGTTTTGGAGACGGGACTGGTGAGCAAAGTCAGTGTCACTGGACACCAGGTGTCCTGATGATTGTATCACTTCAGATGTCCTGATGATTGTATCACTTCAGATGGAATAATTGCTTTTTTTTTTTTTTTTTTTTTTTTGAGATGGAGTCTTGCTCTGTCACCGAGTGCAGTGGTGCGATCTCGGCTCAATGCCGATTCCACCTCCCGGGTTCAAGCAATTCTCCTGCCTCAGCCTCCTGTGTAGCTGGAATTACAGGTGCCACCACGCCCAGCTAATTTTTGTATTTTTAGTAGAGACGGGGTTTCACCATGTTGGCCAAGCTGATCTGGAACTCCTAACCTCAGGTGATCTGCCCAACTCGGCCCCACAAAGTGCTGAGATTACAGGTGTGAGCCACCACGCCTGGCCCAAAAATAATTTTTCCCTCTGGCCAATGCTTCTTTCTCTGATGCCACCTTCACCAGCTCCTCCCCATCCCCTGCTGCCCACAAATGCTCAAACTCCTCTTATTCCTGTGGAGATAGTCTGGCTACAGCGCCAGTCACTCTGAAAGCCTTGCCAAGGAAGCAAAGAACAAAGGGCCTCAGAAAACTCTAGGGGCGATTCCTATCTAGGAAAAGGTATTTTTTAGTGCCTCTTTTCTTTAAAAACATTTAACGTAATTTATTTTTGAATGTAAATTAGTGTCTGTGGCTAAACATCCAAAATTCATGACATGCTATACACAGAAAGAGAAACAAAATCTCTCTACCACCTGTCCTTAAGGAAAATAAAATTCCCCTTTTGGCCAAGTGTGGTGGCTCACACCTGTGGAGGCCGAGGCAAGCAGATCATGAAGTCAAGAGATCTAGACCATCCTGGCCAACAGGTGAAATCCCATCTCTACTAAAAATACAAAAAAATTAGCTGGGTGTGGTGGCATGTGCCTGTAGTCCCAGCTACTCAGGAGGCTGAGGCAGGAGAATCACTCGAACCAGGGAGGCTGAGGTTGCAGTGAGCCGAGATTGCGCCACTGCACTCCAGCCTGGTGACAGAGTGAGACTTTGTCAAGAAAGAAAGGAAAGAAAGGAAAAAAAGAAAGGGAAGAAAAGGAAAAAGGGAAGGAAGGAAGGAAGAAAGAGAGAGAAAGAGTAAGTAAGTTCTCCTTTCAGAGGCAAACCAATGTCATTTATCTTTTCTATATTCTTACTGTGATGTCTTAAGCATTTACAGGCTTAAAGTGATGAGGATATGCATGTTCCCATTGCTACATAAATGATAGCATGTCACCTAGAATGGGAGTCCCCAATCCCAGGATCATGGATCAGTACTGGTCTAAGGCCTATTAGGAACTGGGCCACATGGCAGGAGGTGAGCAGCAGGCCAGTGAGTGAAGCTTCATCTCCATTTACAGCTGCTCCCCATCACTCACACTGACGCCTGAGCTCCACCTCCTATCAGATCAGTGGTGACATTAGATTCTCATAGGAACACAGACCCTATTGTGAACTTTGCACGTGAGGGATCTAGGTTGTGCGCTTTATGGAAATGTAATGCCTGGTGATCTGTCTCTGTCTCCCATCACACTTAGATGGAACCATCTAGTTCCAGGAAAGCAAGCTGAGGGATCCCACTGATTCTACATTATGGTGAGTTGTATAACAATTTCATTATATATTAAATGGCTAAAACAGAGAATAGTCACAACACCAGATGCAGGTGATGATCCAGAGAAATGGAACTACTCATACGTTGTTAGTGGGAATGTAAATTGGTACAGCAATGCTGGAAAAGTTTGGCCATTTCTCACAAAAGTACACGTGTAATTACCACACGACCCAGCAACTGCACTCTTAGACATTTATCCCAGAGAAGTGAGAACTTAGACTCACACAAACACTTGTATATGAATGTTCATAAAAATTCAAAGTTTAAAAAAAAGTAAATGGTTTACAATGATGAATATATTTACCGCCATGCAGATTGTTTATTTTGTTGTTAAGTGAAATTTATAATATTTCCTTTTATAAAATTTGGGTATTATTCTATACTTTATGGCAGCAAAATGCTGTATACCCTTCACCCAGTTTCCCTTAATAGTGACATCTTGCAAAACTACAGAACAATATTACAAGCAGGAAATTGACATTGATATAAGCTATCAATCTTAATCAGAGTTCCTCAGGTTTATACTCGGTGTGTGTATTTGGTTGCATGTATTTTTATCACATGTAGGTTTGTATATCCACCCCCATAGTCAAGAGACACATCATCACAAGGCTGTCTCCTGCTGACGTTATAACTGCACTCACTTCCCTCCCACCTTCATTTTCGTCCTGAACCCCTGGAAACGATTAATCTGTTCTCTGTCTGCATAACTTTGTTATTTCAAGAATATTATATAAATGGAATAATACAGTATGGTCAGTATTATTTTGGGATTGCCTTTCCTACTCAGCATAATTCTCTTGAGATTCACCCAACTTGCTGCATATCAGTAGTTTGTGCTGCTCCTTTTTATTGCTGCGAAATCATAATATGGATGTACCATGTTTTAACCACTTGCCATTGAAAGCCATTTGCTTTTCTTCAAATTTTGAGTTTTTATGAACATTCATGCACAAGCTTGTATGAGCCTAAGTTCTCACTTCTCTGGGATAAATGCCCAAGAGTGCAGTTGCTGGGTCGTGTGGTAATTGCATATCTACCTTCATGAGAAATGGTATTGCTGCACCATTTTATATTCCCACTAACAAGGTATGAGTAGTCCCATTTCTCTGCATCCTCAGCATTTGGTGTCATGACTGTTCTCTCTTTTAGCCATTCTAATCTGAGTGTAGTGGATACACTCAGATTAGAGGGGTTTTAATTTGCACCCCTCTTCCCAGTGGCTAATAATATTGAATGTCTTTTGATGTGCTTATTGCTTATTTGCCTTCTGTATATTCTCTCCAGTGAAATGCTTGTTCATGTCTTTTGCCTATTTTTAAATCAGAGCTTTGGGCTTTTTTTTTTTTTTAACCTGTTGAGTTTTGAGTGTTCTTTAAATATCCTAGATCCCAGTCCTTTGTCTCACTGACTCATGAGTCATATCAGGCTTGTTTCTCTTCCATTCTCGGGACTAGCTCTGCAGGAGCCTTGGTAAGAGTCAGGATGTGTTCTTTCTTTCCTGATCCTACAATGACAAGGGGAGATCCCTGCTGCTGGTAGAGCTGCCCTATGGAACTGGGTTACCCAGACCACAGAGATTCTGCATGGCAAGGGGAGAACGGCACCAAAGATATTTTCAAATATTATGTTCCAATTTGTAGCTTTGCATTTCATTCTCTTAATAACTTGTAGGGAGAAGGTTAATTTTAATATGGTCCAATTCATTGGGTTTTTTTAATTTAGGAAAAAAAGCAAGAAACATGACATATGTATTACTCAAGTGTGGCTGTAGAAATGTACACCTTTACTATATCCTGAAATAGTATCAATAGGAACAGAGAATGCCAGGTTTATAATTTTCTACCCATTTTACAGACTAAGGAAATGGAAACGAGCACCAGGAAAGTTAAGTGATTGACTCAAATAAGGTGAAGAATCCAGAGGACAATCCCTTGACTTATAGTTCAAGGACACTCCTACTATCCTGGAGTGAATGAATTCCTCTTTGTGCATTTAGGCAGCATAATCTAAGCTGGTACAACATAACTTTTCTAGTCATTTTGCCACTTAGAAGATATGTGAATTCCCCAATTCCCCAAGCCAATGACATTTTTCCTTCCTTTGAATTCATACGTAACTTCCAGCCTCCTTTTCTGTGGCACTCAAAATTTTCCATTAATGTTATTTATGTATGATGCGATGTGGCAAGCATGGACTTTGGAGACACCCAGGTGACCTACCCGGCTTCAGCAGCTAGGGATATTGAAAGGGACCAAATTTTGAGATCCACAAATGGAACACAAGGTATGTTTAATTGATATGAAAGGCCTCACAGAGACATGAACATTAAATGGCATTTGATTATACACTGAAAGAGGCGTCTTTACTGAAGAGAGAATATTATATGCCATCATGATGGACTTGGACCATTCATGCTCCCTGCAGCCCCCATCCTGAGGTCTGCGTGAGCTTTCCTGCTGTTCTCCAGAAGTAAGAGCTACAGTCCAAGCTCAGGAGTGCCCATTTTGTTTCTAGACTGGCCTGAGATGGCTCTTGCCTTGAGAAGAAGCTGTACGTTCGATGTCCCTTCTTCTCCATGCCTGGGATCTGGGAGGACTCTCAAGGGGGCTGTTTCTCAGAGTGGAGTTCTCTGCATCATCATGCCCTGTGATTATCAAGTTAGCTCAGGCAGAAGCATCCTGCCTACTTGGCAAATCCTGAAAAGAAGGCTGGAAGAGTAGCAGCTTCCCCTGGTGAGCCATCTCAGGCTTGTTTCCTCCCCATTATCAGGAGCAGCTCTGCAGGAGCCTTGTTAAGAGGTGGGAGATGTTCTCTTTTTCCTGCTCCTACAATGCCAAGGGGAGAGTATGAGGCTCCTGCTGCTGGCAGAGCTGCCCTGCAGAGCTGGGCTTCTCAGACCACAAGGCCTTGGTATGGCAAGGGGCTGTGAAGTTGAGCTGTCCAAAATGTGGGTCCTGGGGAAGG
Source organism: Sapajus apella (assembly GCF_009761245.1). NCBI lineage: Eukaryota > Metazoa > Chordata > Mammalia > Primates > Cebidae > Sapajus > Sapajus apella. The sequence goes on along the minus strand of NW_022436952.1, from coordinate 22,071,446 downwards.
CACAAGGAGGACACTCAGAGCCAGAGATATCAGCAGCTCCCTTTTCCAAAAAGATGATGAGTGAGGGGAAAAATGAATGACGCCCAGTGTATCCCACAAGGCCGCAGTAATAGGTGGCCCCAAAAACACACACAAAAAAGATCACTGGTCACCTCTTCCCTTTTTGTGATAAAGGGAAGGGTCCGAGCACCTGAGGCACTCCTGTTTTTCCCAGAAGCCCACAGCTGTTCCCTGGCCCTGTGTGCTGGGAGGCCCTGCAGTGCCTAAGGGCTTGAGGACCCTGCACTGGCAGGAAAGGAGGCTTGCTCCTACACTCACTTGCCATGAGGCTGACTTCCCTGGGCCTGACATCTAACCTGTAGAATGTGAGGATTTAAAATGTGGTCCACCCTGTTCCTGGTTTCTTTAGATTTTGAGCAGACTCTTAGAGATCATTCCTTGGTCTTTTAAATGGTCCCCTTTGTTCCCTTGTCCCTTGTCCCTCTCCAAAGATGTCCTGGAAAGTGGGGGCTTACAACAAATTAAGGTGGAGTGCATCACAGCCCCTTGCAAATACTGCACTCTATAGATGACCCCGGGAGGTGAAATTAGACAGCAACTCATGGGGCTTTGGCATCTGTTCCCCTCTCACTTCAAAACAGAGCTCCCTCCCTCCTGCCTTGCCCTCTCCACAATTCTTTCCCTTCTTTCCTTCCCTTCTCCCGCTTTTCCTCTCCCTCTTATTCTCTTTCTCTTATGTTCATTTCAAGGAAACAAGACACGCTCCCACGGCAGACTCAGAATATTCTTAAGCTACATAAGACATTCTCAGTGCCAGTGTGGTGAGATCACAAATCTCTTTATTCCATATCTGAGGCTTTGCCAAGAAGATGTAGTGTCTTGGCTGTCTAGAACGACTCTGTCCACGCTCCTGAGCTACCTTAAGGGTTGCTGAGGAAGAGCCAGAACTGTATCTTCATCCAAGAAAATTTAAAACGTAGTTCACCCCATTCATGGTTTCTTTAGATTTTGAGCAAACTCTTAGAGATCATTCCTTGGTCTTTTAAATGCTTCCCTTGTTCCACTGTCTCTTGTCCCTCTCCAAAGATATCCTGGGAAACAGGGGCTTATAAGACCTTCTGGGGTGAGGATATGAGGCTTCAGTCGATCAAGCTACCTCTCCAGTGGCATCCAATGCCGCTTAGTAGGCATGATCTTGTCACTGGTTGTTTGATGCTGATGCCTATGGCTGAAACTGTGGTCTCTGTTTTCGTGGCTGGGCCAGGGTCCATCATCACCGCTTGGCCTCTTCTCTCTTGCTGGGTGCCGTGTTCCCCACTGTGTCTTGGCTACATCCTCCATCTGCCCCCTGGCCCAGGCTGTTCCCTCTCAGCCTCTGCTGTGTGCTTAACTCATCCTCCTCCTAGTGGGTCTTGAGGCACTTGCCTGGTATCCACACAATGTGGGATGCAAGGGCAGCCCAGGGAAGCAAGCCCCACCTGCACACTGCCTAACCAAAGGCCTCCCTTTCCTAACTCTGCAGGGATGCATCATGTTGCACACTGGTATATAATTACACACATACATGTTATATGTGTGTGGGTGGATGGATAGATATTAATATTTTAGAAAGGGAAATAGGGCTGTGTGTCTAATAGTCTCTAACCTCTCTCCCCATCTTTTGTTTCCACTTTCCTCTCTGCCATCAACACATCACAATAACTGAGGACAGAAGGACCTAACTTCATTCCTGTCTGCTCAGACCTTCTTTACCCAAAGCTCCCTGAGCTTGCCGGCTGGCCTTGCCTTGGCTGCGTTAAGCTGAGCCAGACAATTTAAAACATCACTCCTTTACTGACAATGCCTGGCTCTCCACCCTGTTGTTTACTTTACACCTCACATGATTTTGAAGGTTAGCAGCTTTCTCTTTGCGTCCCTTCCAAACAGTCCTTATGCATTCCTGCCCTATCAAACCAGTCCCCTCTGTTCCCCAGGTAGATCAATGCCTTGAGTCTATTAGGGAGAAGGTCATGTACATAGAAGGACAAAAGAAAAAAGCACATCTATGTTTTTTAAAATCTTATCCCTATTCCCTGGAAAAGTAGAGCCGGCTCCTGCCAACACACACACACGCACAAACACATCCCTTCTCTATTCTGCTGCGCCCTTTGGGGCTCTTCCAGACCAGGACAGAAAGCCTTGAATAGTGTTGCTGAAGAGCATCACACATGTCTTAGGAGGGGGTTTCTGTCCTGCTGGCAATGTGTGTTTTTGATCTGGGTACTGTTAATAAAAAGTGCAACCCAGTGCAGTGGCTCATGCCTGTAATCCCAGCACTTTGGGATGCCAAGGCTAGAGGATCGCTGGAGGCCAGGAGTTCAAGACCAGTCTGGGAAACATAGCAAGACCCCATCTTTACAAAAAATAAAAATAAAATAGCTGGGCATGGTGGCACACCCCTGTAGTCCCAGCTACTCAGGAGGCTGAGATGGGAGGCTCAGGGACTTAAGCCCTGGAGGTCGAGGCCGCAGTGAGCTATGATCGTACCACTGCACTCTAACCTGTGTGACAGAGCAAGAACCTGTCTCAAAGAAAGAAAGTGCAAAAGCACATCCAAGGCAGGAAGTCTTGGTCAAAGCACATGACCCCTTTGGGCAAAATGGCATCTTTCACCCATGACCACGGTCTACTCAATTCTAGCTTTCCCTGTTTGGCCCTGCTTTCCTGGTCTCATGTGGACCTGAGAACCACGATCCTCCCTGTCCACATCTCCACCCCAGCTTGGACCCCTTTCTTCAATTCTGTGCTCTTCTCCCCTGTGGATTTCGAACAAGAAATGTCTGAAACTGTTGCAGTCCAGACTGAAGGTCATTTTTGCTTCCTTGCTCATTTTCCCGGGCAGGCCCCCTTGACCTAGTCAACCTTGGTTTAATTAAAGAGGACATCTGCAAGCCTCCCCCAGTCCCAGCTTCTCTCCCCAGCTCTGATTATTCAGTTTTGACAAGAGCCCTGTTGGTTCATCCACATTCCAAGCGTTGCCTGGAATTTTATCACCAACCAAGGCTAAGTGACAGGCGAAAGAGAATGGAAGGAGAGAGAAGAGACAAGGCCGTGATTGCCAGCCCTACTATTGTGAATTAGACAGTCCTGAATTTGTGCGTCTATTTTAAAAAAAAAAAAAAAAAAACTTTTTATCTGGGAAAATAGACAGAAAGCTGAAAACAGCGCTTGCCTTAGTATTTGGGAACGAGGAGGTATAGATGAGTTTGGGGTGGGTGGGGGAAGGATGTATCTATTAAAGAGACCTTTGGCTTTATATGTGATGTTTCAGTTTTTTTAAAAAATAATGCATTTCGTTATTATCTGTGAGATCGAAAGAAAATAAATTAAGTACACTTGTCTAGAAACAAAAGATAAATGTTTGGAAAATAAAAATGAATAAAAGCCAGAGTCTACATACATAAGATGTAAATGCTGTTCTGTCTACCACAATAATGCGTACTCTGATGTTATCTCTGCACTGGACCCTGAACCATAGCTTCTCCCTCTCTGTATTTCTAGTGTCAACCATGGATGCTGGCAGGGATCTGCCTTTCCAGAACTGATGTAAAGGAAACCATTTGACTGTGTAAGGGGTAGCAGAGAAGTAACAACATTCAAGAAGTGGGCGGTGAGGAAGGAGCAGCTGAGCAGAAGCAAAAACAAAGGGAGTGGACTCTGCCCTTCAGCCAGGATGCCTGTTCTTTCTGGAAATTAACAGCAAAATACTAGAGTTGGGAGCTCTGCTCATTTTTATTACCCCAGTGCTTCCCGTGAGCTGGTCCTGCATGCAACTGCAAGGAACTCATCAAGAAAGAATCTTCTTCGATGGCTCTGAGCATGGCGGAAAGTAGGAATTTCTGCCAGCCATGGAGGAAAGTTGTTTCTGTAGCAATCAGTCTCCAACTCATAGACTGGCCACACTCTGATGATCCGCATGTGAACTGCTAATTGCTCCAAAGTGCACCCAGATTGGGAGTGGTGGGCAGTCACCCCTCGCCCTTTAAACTACCTTTCCTCTCCATTTGCTGCTGCTGATGCCAGCACAATTGTTGTTGCATTGATTTGGCTGGGAAAGTGACAAAATGGAAGCAGCATTAATTAAAAATAATATGACACCCAAGAGAGAGCTTGAGCTCACTTCGTCTATTAGTATCCTGTTTCCCCTTCTTTTCAACTTAACTGTGGACACTGTAGAAACAATGTGTTGTTCAGCAGAAATATGAAAGTGAGAGAAATTAAAGAAAAGGTTCCAAATGTGATGAACAGCTTCAATCTTAGAGGCAGATTTTTAAGGCACTACAAGGAATACTAGAGAATCAGAGGGAAATAATTGGGTTCCTAAGGTTAGGGTGGCAATGGAGAGATTGGAGGAAAGTGGTGTACATGGACACTTAAATAAATAAAGAGAAGTAATACTACTCTCCAATAAAAAGAACATGGGCTCCTTGGAGAAATGGCTGAGTCCAGGGCTGGGGCAGGAAACATACAAGAAGAATCTAGAAAGTCTTACGGTGCTGAAAAGTAAGGAAGTGCTCAAAAAGAAATCAAAACAACAAAAAATCCCAACCAGGTATGTCAGATGGACACAAGGGACAACTAACAGAGCTCCCAATGAGCAAAGGGGGAACAATTTGAGCAAGACAATGGGTAATGCGGCATTTTAGTTTCAGTTTTAGTTGAGACAGAGTCTCACTCTGTTGCCCAGGCTGGAATGCAGTGTTGCAATCATAGCTGACCGTAACCTCCATCTCCTGGTCTCAAGTGATCCTCCTGCCTCAGCCTCTAGAGTAGCTGGACCTTCCAGGTACACACCACCACACCGGGCTAGTTTTTAAATTTTTTATGTAGAGATGGGGTCTCCCTATATTGTCAAGGCTTGATATTGAACTCTTGGGCTCAAGCAATCTTCCTGTCTCAGCCTCCTGAAATGCTGGGATTACAGATGTGAGCCACCGTGCCTAGCCAAATGTAGTATTGAATTATAACCCTAAGTATAACTATCCATAAGTCTAAATGGATGTAAACAAATGATTGAAGGTATAAATTAATAAGGAGAAAGAAATGAATATTCTATACAAGAGAATACTAAATACCTGATGTAGCTATACCCTCTTAAGGTGGTGGAGCGTGACCTCCCACTCATGTGTAGGCTGCACACAGTGACTTCCTCCAAAGAGGATGGTGTGAGGAGGGGAGCAAAAGAGAACTTTGCAGTGGAGAAATCTGACAAACACGACTTCCTCAGGGTGATCCAGGCTAACAGTATAATGCATAAATTATGTTAATAGCATGCATCCTTGATGTGAATGGCATTTCTCCTCAGTGGCGGTTCCGCCCCGAACCCATAACTCCAGCCTAACCACGAGAAAAAGAATCAGACAAACCAAGAAAGAAGGTCATTCTACAAAATATCTGACCAGCACCCTTCAACTCTGTCAAGGTTATCAAAAACAAGAAAAGTCTGAAACTGTCGCAGTCTAGAGGAGCCTAAGGGGGGAAATGACATGGGATCCTGGAGGAGGTCCTGGAACAGAGAAAGGACACTAGGCAAAACTCAGGACATCGGACTGAAGTGTGGACTCTCGTTAATAACGGTGTATCAGTAGCATTGCTTGCTACCATCAATGTGAACTACTACATGAAACTGGGTCCAGATTGAAAAGGAAACCCTTTTAGTTGCTTTCACAGAGCCAAGAAGCCACCTCGATGGCCATGCTGACATTGTAAAGATGTATAAGGCTGGGCACAGTGGCTCACACCTGTAATCCCAGCACTTTGGGAGGCCGAGGTGGGCAGATCGCCTGAAGTCAGGAGTTCGAAACCAGCCTGGCCAACATGGTGAAACTCCGTCTCTACTACAAGTACAAAAATTAGCCAGGTGTGATGGCTGGCACCTGTAATCCTAGCTACTCAGGAGGCTGAGGCAGGAGAACTGCATGAACCTCAGAGGCAGAGATTGCAGTGAGCCACGATTGCGCCACTGTACTCCAGCCTGGGTGACAAGAGAGAGACTCTGTCTCAAAAAAAAAAAAAAAAAAAAAAAGTATAACAATCACAGCTGCACTTTTAAAATTTGATGCTGTTCTAAATGCCTATGTCGGGTGGTCTCTTTTAGAAGTGAAAGCAATATTTTTGGCTATCCAATTTATTTGTTCTAGCCTTGTTGACAGAGCAGGATGACTGAGCCAAAGAAGGAAAGAAGCCGCTATAGGGAAAGATCCATGAAGTTGAGGTACGTACTATTCGAGATTAAATGGTCCTCTGAAATCCACACCTCCATGTGCATCCTATTAAATGTGGCTTTTCTTTTCTTGACATTCCATAAGATTGAAGTTTTCCTCTTAATGTTCAATTCATGAAGTTATTTTCATTTAATGACATCTGCTTCTAAGGAGACTTTCTGATACATTCAGTTCTGACCATTTAGAAGATCCCTTCTGTTTCCCATTTTGTCTCTGACTTTTTCCCGTGTGTCCCTTTGTTTCCTAGTCAAAATCACAGCTTCTAACTTAAGCGAAGAAAGCATTTTGTTTTCTTAAACCCATTTAATGCAGGAGCAAATCAGAATCAAGCTAGAAAGGCTGCCACCTCTTTATTTGTTGTGTTAACCAATTAAAAGGTGTTACTCTCTTGGTAATAAGTGTAACCTTCTCTTCTGGATTCTTTACTCCAGCCTCTTTGATTTGTTTTGTTGTTTAATGTGCTAGCTTGAATCACACTGGACTTAGTTGCCAAAATCATCTGGAACTCCACTTAGGTCAAAGCCCTTCTCTGTTGAAGGAAAAATATTGAACCATTCCTTCCTTCACTCGGAGCTGGCTGTCGCTGGAGCTAGTAACAAAGTCAATGCCACAGAGAGCTAATTGCTGAAACCTCCTAGAACAGTTTTTCTCCACCAGACAGCTGTTCATATGAGACCTGTGCCTTCCTTAACTTTCATGCACCAAAATGGAGAGTAGCAGCATCCAGACAGAAATGGTAAAGCAAGAATGTGTCATCGCACTTATCCAAATATCTAGATAATTGAGTTAATAAACTGCATAACTGCCACCATGCCCTTTATGCCCCTGGTCCCTTTGCATTTGCACATAACACTAATGAGATATTTGGTCAGATCTTAATATTATAGAGGACATGTACTGTACTTCTATAACAGCACCTCCTTTGCTGCCAGAATAGGTTTGGTTTGACTTTTGATCCAGCCCTTCTGTTTTTATGAAATTGAGAGATTTGAGAAAATAAGAATGACTCACACCTTTTATTAAACTTCTGGGTTTCCAAAATGCTTTAACATTCATGATGTCGTTATCTTCACAACCTAGTATTGTAAGAAAGGCTAGTGTTATATTCTCTATTTTATAAGAAAGGAAACTGCAGTATAGAATATCATGGACTAATCCCTGAGCTGGTAAAAAATTAGCCTTAAGACTGAAATTCAGGTCTTCCAGATTTAATTCTTCAGGTTTTTGTCTGATATGAATGTTTACATATTTTCTTTGGGGATCTGAATGCACTTGATTGTCTGATGAACTGTCTCCTGAAAATGACAGGTACACCCAGAGAGACACACAATTTTGCTTGTAATTTCAAGAGATTCACTATCAGCCTCAGGCTAGGAATCACTGTTCTACACTATTCAATCTCTATAATGGCAATAGAGCAAGAAACAAAGAAATTCTGAAATGGGCAGGGCATGGTGGCTCAGCCTTGTAATCTCAGCACTTTGCCAGGCTGAGGTGCGTGGGTCACTTGAGCCCACAAATTCAAAACCAACCTTGGCAACATGGTGAAAGCCCTCTCTGCAAAAACTACAAAAAAAAAATTAGCTGGGCATAGTGACAAATGCCTGCAGTCCCAGCTACTTGAGAGGCTGAGGTGGGAGGGTTGCTTGCAGTGAGCTAGGATTGTGTCACTGCACTCAAGCCTGAGTAACAGAGGGAGACCCTGTCTCAAAAATAAATTCAAAAAAAAAGTTTCTGAGATGGGATATTGAGCACTGAGAAAATGAGAATCAAAACCAAGTTCCTTTGGAAAATTTTCCAAATTTTCTTTCTTCTCCTGAAATATATTGTCTCTCAGAAGGGATGGCATATCCCAAAATTAAATGTGTTTAAAAATGTTCTGGGAGGAGGGGATATATGAAAAAATGGGAACATGTGGATGAAAAAAAAAATCAAAGAAGGTATCAAACCAAAATGATGGGAGGAAGTGTATAATGAAGGGAATATAAATAATGGTCAATGAGCCATTTGAATCATGGCACCTGTGCAACAGCATGTTGTGCTGATTTAAGAAATCTGGGGGCCGTGTCCGGTGGCTCACGCCTGTAATCCTAACACTTTGGGAGACTGAGGCAGGCAGATCATGAGGTCAAGAGATCAAGACCATCCTGGCCAACATGGTAAAAACCCATCTCTACTAAAAATACAAAAAAAAAAAAAAAAAGAAAGAAAAGAAATCAGCTGGGCATGGTGGTGCATGCCTGTAGTCCCAGCTACTCAGAAGGCTGAGGCAGGCAAATTGCTTGAATCCAGGAGGCAGAGGTTGCCATGAGCTGAGATCGTGCCACTGCACTCCAGCCTGGCAACAGAGTGAGACTCGGTCTCAAAACTGAAAAAAGAAAAAGAAATGTGTTCAAGGGTGGGTGGGGGGCCTGAAGAGGGGCTTGGGATAGAAGCCGATGTGGAGGAACAGAGCATGGCCTACCAAAGAGGCAAACAGAAGCCAAGTGGACGCAGACTCTTCTCACCCTTGGCCTAGTGGAATGTGTCCAACACATCAGTGGTGTCTCTGGCTATTTCTGTCTGCAAGCCCTGGAGAACCCATGCTTTACAATAAAGACCAGCTCATGCTAAGGCTTGTGAGCCATTTCTTGTCCAGGATCCCTGTCACTGTGACTGGACCCAGAGACAATGCCTTGCCTTGCCTGTCAGTTCTCATAAGCATCCTTATTCCCCACTGCTGGACAGTCATTGATGCGTCACCTTTCCTGCCCTGAGGCCTTTCAGTCTGCTGGGTTTAATTCGCTGCCCTGCCTTGACCTCCTTCTCCCATGTAACCTGTCTGGGCTAACTGCCTGGCTCCAAATGAGTTCTCTGCTTCATTCTTCACGTGTGAGTTCACTGGGTTTGTGCCCACTCTAAATGGCCTGAGCACAACTCTAATGTAAGCTCAGGGTTATCCCAGTCCCAGTTTCTCTCTTTGACCTATGACTGTCCATAACCCCATAGCTGCCTCCGCCACACCAATACCACCATGACCTTACCCTTTAGCCCCCTGGTGTGCACTTGCCAGTAGGGAAATTCCTCCTGAACAGAAGGTTTGGAGGAAATTCCTCTTCTGTCCTCAATATTGAAGTTCTAGGAGGTGGACTTGGGTCAGGGGGCTGAGATGTAATAGCGGTGTAAAGTGAGCAGGCACCATCAGGTGTTGAGGTAGGATTTGCAAAATAAATTAGAAAACTAGGCCTTCAAGCCAAGGTCAGAAAAAGGTTCTCAAGTTCTCTAGAAATTCCACGTTCAAGCATCTTTGGGTCAACACTCGCTCCTTTAATTGATACCTGTCTCTCACACGCCTCACCTCGGTACTGGCTGTGTCTGCCCACGTGGTTATGTGACGTCGTGGTCGGGGCACAGGATGTCAGGTTGGATGTCTGTCCACTGAAGTAATGCCAAGATCAAATTAAGAACTTTGAAATTCGGTGGTGTTCAACAATAAGAAAACTGGCCTTTTTCAGCAGAGTTTCCTTGGCTGTTTTAATGATGACATTTTTCCGTTTCAGTGGTTGGCCCTTAGCTTGGCACTCAACCAACAGATGGTCCATCTAGATTGTGTCTACCTGACACAGAATCAAGAATTTCTGTTCATGCATTTGACTGTATTAATGACCAATTTGTGCCCAGTCAATTGGATTAGATCAGTGGGATAGATCTAATTAGTCAACTCGTTATTTTTTTCCTTTAAAGAACAACAAAAAAAAGAGCCACATTTAAAAAAAAAATCATATGTAATCTATTCTCCCAAAAATACTACTGTCTATGGTGGGCTTAACTTCTTAAAAGTCAGAAAGAGAATTCAAGGTGATCTGAATGATAATAGTTAAAAGAGGCATCACCGAAAGGTAGGAAACAGAGGTATGAGAAACAGTTTATACTACTAAAGAACACTGATTGATATAAACCATAAGCCAAGAAAATATCACATCTATGTGTAAGTACTCACAACAGGCCTCCTATTTTAATAGGGAAATGTATTTTTATAGGTTAATTCATGATTGTTTTGAATAAAATTTCAATAAATTCCGACCAAAGAGAAAATGTATTAGTGAGGCAAATAATCTGCACATGAATATCTGGGAGTGGCTCCATGGTGATTATCTTTGGTATTCATTTGGCACACTCTCCATTAGCACCTTTCTCAGGAAGAGCTAAACCCAGTGTGCATTCATTGTAGCTGTAAATAAGTATGTCTTTCAGTAAAAAGCATGTAATAATCAGTGATATTGGTGCCCCTTGTAGTCTCACCTTCATTTCACAAATGCTTCAGTTTGGGGCAATAAACCTGCATAATTGGAAGAGAATTCTAAAACCATGTCTATGTAAAGTAATAGAACTATGCTTGAACTGTTCTGTCACCTCTCACAGAGCTGTTAGGCAGATAGGATTTATTCCTTACACTAATTTCAACCATAGTTAAAGCCTGCTGTTTATTTGGAGCTTTGTGTGTTGAGGGGCTTTCTGGGGCTCTGACTGATCTCAGTGGGAAAGGGTTCCATAATTGATTAGTGATGTCTGTCATGGGCACAGGACGAGGGAGCTGTAGCACATAACATTGTTCTAGTTGCAAGGAATGACTGCAATATTATGCAGAGAAATCATATTCCGTAGACCCAGCTAAATGTGTCAGTTGAAAATGATTCAGTCCCAGCTTGTCCAGGAAACACACAACTAAAATTAGTTGTTTTGTGACTCAACACATGTTTGGGGATGCAGAACTGCTTTATATATGTCAGGAAGCTTTAAAAAAAAAACCCACAAAACTTTTAATTATTTGGTGGTGTAGTACAATCTTACTCTTAGGATAGTTAATTGATAACCAGATCAATTCTAAGCAATAGGATTATATATTCTGAAGTTAAAAGTATAAAAGTGCACACATACTCAACTATTATTGCTATTAATGCTGCTTTGTCTGATACGAAAAAACCACATATGATAGTCCTATGTGATCGCAATAGGAAAACAGCCACTTAAGGAGGGATATTTTTCAACAAGTTGCTAAGACATTGGGTTAACATGTGGCCCACATACTACCTTCAACTGAGTTTCCAGAGTGTGTCCCAAAGTGGATTGAATCTGCAAAGGTGTCCTCCTGGTAGTACAGTCCACAACCTGATGGACAGAATCCATGTCCCAGGGAGCAGTTGGACATTCAGCAAGGAGAGAAGAAACATTTCTCTCTGAAGAGAAATGCTTTTCACTCCCAATCTTTGGAGTGTGGCAGAGGGGAGACAGTTCCATGAGGCCCTAAGTAGTATTCCAGATTGCAAATCAGAAAGCATAATTTATTTATGTTTGTATTTTGGGGTCTACATAACGACTAGCACATAGTGGGGACTTGAATAACTGATTGACAAAATAAATAACAAAGAATGAATAAACTGATGAAGAGATGAGTTAATTTTAGGCCAGGCTAGTTGTAGAGATAATTTGAGGTCATTCTTGCCTTCATGTTTATGGCTGAGTAGATATAGAAAAAGAATCCAGGGGATGTGAATTTTTGTGCACCCATCCAATTCTGAAATGCCACAATTCCAGAGTTCTAATTATGCATGATGCAAACTTCCTGTAACTCCATCACTAGGTAGAGAATGCCAGGGAAAGACATTCCCCTTCCTGTGCTTTCCATTTGGAATATCTCTCAGCTCACAAGAGTAATGCGTGTTGAGTCTTGAAAAGGGGCAAGGAATAGAATGATCATTTCCACGATAACCTAAGTTGGAATTCTCTAACTTCTCCCTGGTGAGAGACAGTGACAAATGTTACCCCTCTTCCTTTCTCCTTGATTGGCATGTAAGTTCGCATACTATTTTATACAGATCACATAACCACTTCACGTAGCAGGCTTTATGGGTTGAATTGTGTTCCTCTACAAAAAATTAATATGTTGAAGTCCTAACCCCTAGCACTCCAGAATGTGACCTTATTTAAAGATAGGGTATTCACCAAGGTAATCAAGGTAAAATGAAGCCATCAGGGTGGCCCTAATCCAATAAGACAATGTTCTTATAAAAAGAAGGGAATTTGGAGACAGACACACAGGGAGAATGCCATGTGGACATGAAGCCAGACATCTAGAAGCCAAGAAAAGATGCCTGGAACAGATTCTCCCTCACAGCCTTCAGAAGAAACCAACTGTGCCAGCACCCTAATTTTGGACTTCCAGTATCCAGAACTGTAATAATTTCGGTTGTTTAAGGCTTCCAGTTTGTGGTGCTTTGTTTGGGTAATGTTAGGAAGCTAATGTAGTTAACCAAAACTATCTTATTGTTCTTGGTTAATATAGTTAACCAAAAAATAGCCTCAGACATCCTCATGGTCAGAAGTTGCTACCAATATAATATGGTACATTTCTGTCTTGAGTCTATGCTATGATACGTGGTTTGTTTTAGCTATCTGTTGTATTGTAACAAATCATTCCAACACCTTGATGGCTTAAAACATCTAAAATGACAATGATCTAATACTTCTCATGATTCTGTGGTTTGGCTGGGGCTTAGCTGAATGGTTCTTCTGCTCACACGGGCCTAACTCTCCTGCTGGTTTTACTTGGGAGTTTGGTTGGGGACAAGATGCTCAAGATGATGTCTCCTGTTCCAAGATCTCTTTCCATGAGGCCTGTCACCCTTCATCATTCTAGGTAACCTGTGCTTTTTACAGGGTAGCTAGAACCCAGGAATGCAAAAGCAGAAGTCACCAGGCCTCTAGGGACAAAGGCCCACCCCAGAAGGGATAGACCTGGAGTTGGCACAGCATCACTTCTGCTATATTCTATTAGTCAAGCAAGTCACAAGGTCCAGCCTAGACTCAAAGAGAAGACAAACAACCTTCACCTCTTGTTGGGAGGAGACCATGGTTAATCCACCACAGGCATGCGGCTTGTTCCCCTGACCTCACCTGTGCCTCTACACTTCCTAAAGCTGTTTTCCCTGTGCCATACAACTGAGTACATCTACAGCATCTGTCTGAGATAGAAAGTCTAGTGGTGGCTTGAGGTGTCCTGCTCTCAATCTTTGGTACATAATTGACTATGGCTCTGCCCCATGTTATTCTTCAAGTCTCCTTTGCTGTCAATTGCACAAGGGAACAAATGTTCAAGTTGAAGCTCTCCACTCCCCTCCCCAGCACTGACTTAATCTCTCGGACAAGGCTTCTGTCTAGATCCCAGATCTCAGCTCCCTGTCATCACACTGCCAACATTCCTGTCTCCACCACAACTGGGGGCTTGCTCTGACCGTGCTTAGTGGCAGAGTCCAACTGCCCAGAGTACACCATCCTAACCCATGCACTGCGCTCGTTCTATTGATAATTGCCTAGAATCCTAAATCCTTTCTGTTTATAGTATCCTTCCTATTGGAAAAGATACTATGTTTCTGATAACTTTCAAAACTATGGTTAAGACTGCTGTGCTCTTTGAACCCTGTGTCTGATATGCTTGATTGTACCTTTGGAATAATCTTAACAGCTGGTCGTTTCTCCCCTGATCTTGTCACATCCTGATGTGGGTTTTCATACGAAGAATGGACTCACCTATATCTGCATCTTCTCTCAACTGCTTTTGGAGAAGTAGAGATGCTTGGCCTAAATCCTATGTTTAGAAGAACCTCGATGACATCAGCTAGGAATGGCCACTTGTCATACCTCTCACGTGTTGACCTGTGCTGCTCCCTCCATCCTCAGCTCCCAGCCCTCACCTGCTATGAACTGGAGCAAGGGACATGTGGGGTCATGCAGAGGAGGGTGAAACTAATTCTTTCAGCTTAAACACTTGTCATGTTGATTAACTGTGAGGTTGATTGCTTCAGTTAGGATACTTTTGGCTACAGGTGGAAATCCTGGTGACTAAGAGCTTAATTAAAGTATGGATGTACTGGTTCACATCATAGAGAAGTAGAGATGTAGGCAGACTTCAGATGAAGCTAGATTCAAGATTCCCATGGGACTAATGGGATTGGGTTTCCCGCCTTCTCTTGGCCTAGCCTAGTGTCATGCTGGCTCCTTTCTTGGGCTTTTTGTGGGGTTCCCAATAACACTGGGCCCACCCTTTATAGGGTAAGATGGCTGGCACAGTGCCATGCTTGCCTGTTCCCAGGGCAGAGGGTTGACATCCCGTCCACTCAAGTCCTGGGGCTCCTCTGACTGGATGGATTTTTGCCACTGGTTTACTCTGGATGTCCAGGATAAAGAATTAATATGGGTTGCTTGGCTTAAATCTGGGTCATATGAAACCACATTCAGACCCCATGGAATGAGAATGGACAGTAAATCTCTGACTAACGATCAGAGACTGAGGCTGGAGGAAGGGGAAAGAATGCTGGGAGACAAAGTAGAATACATGCCTACCATATTGGGAGAAACAGTATCTTGGATGACACATTCCCAAAATGCTTAAGAGGCTGGACTAATGAGCTCAAATTTGTGAAATAAACTAAAATATGTATGAAGTGTTTCACATGCATGCAAAAAGTGATCCTAATGTGAAAAACACTCAACTATAAGCTCAGTATGAGCCACTAAAATTATTTCCCTATCAGCAACAGTAACAAAACTCAATGTATTCTAATTTTCTATCTATTAGAATTATTTAATATTGGAATTGGTGGCCTTAGGAGATAGTTTCTAACGTGTTACTAGATATGATAAACAAAAAGCCATATAAGCATGTATAGGGATGCCATGGAGGGGATTTGGGGCTCGTGGATGCATACATTCATTCATTTACTCATTCAACATGTATATACTGAATGCCTAGGTTCAAGCTCAGATCTGTCGCAGCAGATGCTGAGACAAAATGTAGCATGCAGACTATTCTTTAGGGGTCATCACCAGTGGAAATATAGGAGAAAGCAAGATTGGACAGATGCAATACAGGTCCAGCAAACACCACAGGGTGCTCTAGAACTTCAGAGAAAATAGTGTCCACCATATTATTGTATTAGGCTGAACTGGCTGGGCCTTGATACCTTGAATTTGGTAAGTCATTGGAAGTTGGCCCCCTGGGGAAGGAACACTAAGGTTCCAGGGGATACAAGTTTCTGTAGCTGAGGCAGACCCTAGAGGAGCTGATAGTTGGAGATGAGTCCTTCCAGGTCCACCACAGCCTGCTGTATGCCAAGCACTGTTCCGGGCATTCGGAATACAGCAGTCAACACAACAGACAGCAAAATTCAAGCAAGACCGGGCATTCTAGTGGAAGAACAGAATGGAATTTTTAACTGCCTGAATGAATGTGTATGAGTTGGTGATAAATGCCACGCTGGAAAATTCATCATGATAAGGTGAAGGTAGAACATGATGGAAGAAGAAATGGTGGGTAGTGGTATGACGATTGTGCTATTTTCATTAGTTATTCTTAAGTAGAAACCTACAGAAGTGAGAGAAAGAACTCTTCATACATTTGGGGATAAGATCTCCAGGCAGAGAGCACAGCAAATACCAAGGCCTTGAGGAACACAAGGACACCAGCATAGCTGAGGGGAGCGAGGATATGGAGAGTGGCCAGAGACAAGCTTAGAAGGACAGCAGCGGAGCGGGTCATGCCAGGCCACGGCCCAAGTTCAAACTTTAGGTTCATGGTAAAGACGTACTGTGAAGTGACAATAGAGGTAGCTTCTTAGAGACACTCCCTTCACCTAGTTGCCCATTTATAGATGAGTAAACTGAACCCCATGGAAGTTATATGATTAGTACAAAATTGCATAGCTAGGTAGAAGCCCTAGAGAAATTCAGAACTGAGACAGACGATTCATGATGTATTCATTAGGATGCCATTGGTAACATGTAAGAGAAACTTACATGATTCAGACAGGCTTCAGTAAAATGAAACTTAATTATCTCACATTACTGGAAGACCAGAGGCAGGAAGGCCCTGAGCATAGGGCCTTTGAGTGGCTCAATAATGTTCTATTCCTCTTTTCATCTGGGATCCTCAGTGTATCAGTCAGGGTGGGCTAGGATACTCTGCAATAATAGACCTCAATTCCAGTGGCTTTAAAAAGCAGAGAGATAGATATTAATAGAGAAAGATATATATTTTTATAGATAGAAATATGCATATATTTCTGTATCTATATCTCTATTTATTATCTATCTATCTACCATCTATCTATATTTACTCAGGCTTCATGCCCATAGTGGGACACTATTTTTATTAGCTATCAGGCACTCCACACTGTAGTCACCTAAGTACTCACACTGACAAAACCACTCCCATATAGAACATTGCTGATCACCATGCTAGAAGAAAATGAAAATTCTAGAGTGTCTTGCGGCAGCAGTTAGATGCTCTGTTTCAAAAATAACATACATCATTTCTGCTCACAACTCATTGACTGATACTAGTCACTTTCCCCTCCTACACACAAGTGGGCTAGGAATTGCAATTCTACTATACGCTTGGGAGGCAGAGATATTTGGTGAGCAATGCCAACAACTATCAAATTGAATATCAATTTCAAATCTCAGCTGGTGCCCCCATCCCAAGGTCGTAACATCCAGAGAAACACCACCAAAAAAAAAAAGAGGAATTATCACTATTTTTAAGAGCAAGGAAATTTCCCCAGAACCCCACAGCAAACTTCTCTCACTTAGTATTGGCTAGAACTGGATCACATGTCCCTTCTTAAACAATCACTGTCAAGGTGAAAGAGGCTTATTATGTCTGGCTCAGCCCAACTGGGATTTGCCTTCTAGAACTAGGGACTGGGTCATTCTCCTCTGAAGCTCAAGACTGTCTGAAGTTGGTGGAGGCGTTGAAAGAGATTATTCTTCTCTGGTGTTTTTTACTGAGTCAAATCCACAAAGAAAGAGCACTTTAATACTGTCAACAATTCAGGTGCTGAAACTAGAAGGAGAAAAGAGAAATGTATGTTGGTAGCCAAGCAACCTGTTCTACTACAAGGGGCAAGCCAGGAGGGCTGGAAGCGCCAATAAGAAATATAGTCCGCTGCAGCAGGAGCTGGGATAAATAACCTCTAAGATCTTACACAACCCCAAGATGCTATTTATTATTTCCATGAGTCTGTTGATGTCGTCACTTATGACCACAGAGGTTCAGGATACATTTATAGGTGGTGGTGGTCTTCAAAACCAAATCAGTTTCCCTTACTCAATGCTACTGATCAAATCTTATTAAGAGTCTGATGCGAGGACAGATTTCTTCTCTCCATCATTAGGGAGTTCTCAGACATGAAAAAGTAAATTCTGGAATAATGAAGGGAAGCTGAAGGCTCATGGAAGAGAAAAAGAAGAGAATAGCTTAGAAATTGCACAGAGTATAAAGGTAAATATATAAGGCTGTTGTCTTCAAATATGTTATGATTCCCAATGTACGTGCCTGTCTTATCTACTCTTCCGAGCTTGCAATTCTTGTGCTGGACAGCTCCACTTAGATCTCTCAAAGGAACTACAACATGACTATTGCTAACTGTATCCTGAACCTGATTTTTCAACCATGCTTATCTCCACTATGGGCATCAGCTTCCAGTAATCTACTTCATCCCTTCATCATTTTTTACCTGTATTATCAGGACAGCTTCCAAATTGCTTTTCCTGCATCCAGTCCAGTGTTCCCTACTCCATTTGACTCAGAGATCCAGCAAACATGTAAAACTGACAGTGTCTTCTCCTGATTAAAACCCACCAATAGTTCCCCAGCAATTGTAGAATAAATTCAAGTTCTTTGCAAGGGAGGGATATAATGCCTTCCTGCTAGCCTTATTTGAAAGACTCCCTCAGGGTTCCTGCTAAACTGCTTGCATCCCTGCTCACACAAACTTACCACGTTCTGTCTTTCTGGTTCCCTCTGCTGGGAGCATCCTTGCCCTCTTGTTTGCTGTATTAACTTGTAAACCATTCTTCAAGATTCTGCTCTACCTCAATCGAGAAAGCTGCCTTTGACCCCCATCTGTCCCCCTGCAGGGCTAGGCTGGGTGACTGTCTTCTGCTCTCAGAGCACTCTGCCTGCCTTTATCATGAGATGTAACCTTGCCATGTGGAAATCATTTGTTTATCTGTTTCCCTAATGGTCTACAAGGTCCCCCTCCTTGAGGAAAGGGACTCTTTTATTCATTCTGCTGGCAGAGAGCAGGCACTAAAAGTTCGTTGAACAGAATCTTTAAGAAGAAGGTGGGAGCTGAGATGAAGTTAAGGGACTGGGAGGAAGTGCAGAGGAAGGAGGAGGGAACCGAGATAGCAGCAAATAAGGAGCTGCGTGTGTGTGTGTGTGTACGTGTGTGTGTGTGTGTGTGTGTGTGTGTATGGGGGGGGTGTCTGTGCACCCTCCCCCCAGCAGACCCCAGCCAGTATCAGGATCTCCCTTGTCTTGGAGTCTGAGTTCCAGTTCCAATATATATCCGTTCCACAGTTCCCAGAAGAGGAACTCTTCTGTTCCTGGATAGGGATCCCTTGTTTGGGTCACACATGGATAGGACTGAACAGAAAGTCTCAGGGAAAATTCTCTACCGCCCTCACTCTGACAGCCTGTTCCCTGCCTTCAACCAAAGCACGCCGGTCATGCAGGCAGAATCCTCGCCTTGGCCATCGCTTTCTGTTCTCAGTTCTCCCTAACTCCTCCGAGGACACATACCAAGGGTGGTAACTACGATTCTCTTTTGGGGTGGCCTCATAGCTGTTATAGTTAGACTCAGGCCTCCTTTCCACAGACCCAGGTACGCAACTACGCCGGAAAGCCCCCGTCTCTGCACCTCCATCCTCCTCACCTCCCTTAGCAGCTGCAGCACAGGGATTTCAACACATGGGTTACAAAGCTGAGTCTCAGAGGTTCAGACAGCTTTCTAATGGCCTTGAAGTTCCGGGGGGTGGGTGGGAGAAAGTCTAGCAAAGAGTTGTCACCCAGTCCTGGGGCTGTCTAGCGCCTTTCTACGCGGTGGGGACGGGGCTGGGGAAAGAGTGACCAAGAGGAAGATAGTGTAGGCTCAGCTCACGGGTCGCCCAACAGCCTCAGACAAGCCACTTGACCCCTGGACTCAGTTTGGGAACCTGTAGCAATGGGTTTGACCTCTTCTGGCTGCGAGTATCACCACTAGGGAGAGGCAAAGGCTTGCAGAAACCCCGACTCCCGTTCTGGCCGCACGCTTCTCGGGGCCCAGGTAGGGTGGGGACTGGTCGCGAGGGCTGGAGGGGGCAATGGCAGGGGAGGCCTGTCCCTGCCGCGGGCCGTCTGCACAGGGGACCTTTGGCCCTGCTCCCGGCCCCCTCTTCGCCCGCCCAGTTCGCCGCGTTAAGTGCTGTCCGGGGCTTTCGTGACGCGGAGCTTCAAGTGCCGCGATCGGGCAGAAGCAAAAAGGAGTACCCCCCGCCCCTCACGCCCCGCACCCTGAGCGCCCGGGCGTGCAACCGTGGGCGGCGGAGAGCCGCTGCCCTCCCCTCGCCTCTCCCTCCGCCCCTCGCGGCGCTCCCGTGTGTGCGGGTGTGTGAGTGCGTGTGTCTCCCTCGCTCCCTCTCGCACACCCTCCAGCACTAGTGCAGGCGGCGAGCCGGCGGCTCTCCTCTCGCTCGCTCGCTCGCTCCGGCCGCTGCGCTCCTGCTCCGCCGCCGCCGCCGCCTCTGCAGTCGCAGCCGGGCATGGTGAGTGAGTGAGGTCCAGCCGCCGCGCGCTCCCCCAGCTCGTCGCCGGACCCCAGCCTCAGCCGGCTCCGTCCCAGGGAACCAGCCGGCGGCGGGAGCGCGCTGTGGGGCCGGGCGGCGGGGGACCCGGGAGACCGAGCTGTGCCTGGAGGGGCGGCCCGTGCGCCCTCGGTTCCAGGCGCGCAGGGCCGCGGGACCCGTCTTGGGAGCAGGCGCTACGCCCCCTCCCTGCCCGGAGCCTCGCTCCTCGAGGGCTGCGCGCACCCTCCCCGCCCGCCTGCCCCCGGTTCCCCTCCTGCTCCCACAGCGCCAGTCGCCCCACCCCGTGACCGGCTCCCCGTCTTGTCCCGCAGGACCTGCCCGGACGGGACCACGCCGCAGCCGCCGCCGCCGCCCGGAGCCGCGCTTCGGGTCCTGCCTGAGCCCAGCCGCGCGCGGGGCCGCCGCCACCGCCGGCGGGGGATGGGGCTGCCCGGGAGGCGCGCCGAACCCGTAGGGGGAGCGCGGAGCCGGCGCGCAGCCTGAGAGCCCGAGCAGCCCGCGCCGGGCCGGTCCGTGCGCACCGCGCGCCGCCGCCGCCGCCACCGCCACCGCCACCGCCACCGCCGCCGCCACTGCCGCCCGCGCCTGGATGGCGCCATCGCCCCGGCGCGGCTGACCGCTCCGCGCCTCCAGCCCGGCCCGCGCGGCGGTCCTCGGAGCCCGGCCGGCCGGGGGAGCGGCCTGCCGCGGAAGCCTCCCCGCGCCCTCCCGCCCGGCCCCGCCATGGCGCTGCGGCGCCTCCTGCTGCTGCTGCTGCTCTCGCTGGAGTCCTTGGACCTGCTGCCCGGCGCCCACGGAGCCCGCGGCCGCGCCGCCAACCGGACCCTGAGCGCAGGCGGCGCTGCTGCCGTCGGGGGCCGACGGGCCGGGGGCGCCCTGGCCCGGGGCGGTCGCGAGCTGAACGGCACCGCCCGGGCGCCCGGAGCCCCGGAGGCGGGAAGCCGACGGGGGCAGCCCGCGGCGGCGGTGGCGGCGGCGGCGGCGGCCAACGCGGCCGTCACCTACGAGACGTGCTGGGGCTACTACGACGTGAGCGGCCAGTACGACAAGGAGTTCGAGTGCAACAACAGCGAGAGCGGCTACCTGTACTGCTGCGGCACCTGCTACTACCGCTTCTGCTGCAAGAAGCGCCACGAGAAGCTAGACCAGCGCCAGTGCACCAACTACCAGAGCCCGGTGTGGGTCCAGACGCCCAGCACCAAGGTGGTGTCGCCGGGGCCCGAGAACAAGTACGACCCGGAGAAGGACAAGACCAACTTCACCGTCTACATTACCTGCGGGGTGATCGCCTTCGTCATCGTGGCCGGAGTCTTCGCCAAGGTCTCCTACGACAAGGCCCATCGCCCTCCGCGGGAGATGAACATCCACAGGTGAGAGCGCCGCGTGCTGCGCGCCCGGGTCGGTCTCCCCGCGGCCTCACCCTCTCCGCTTGCTTCGCCTGTCCTCTTCACTCTCTGCATCGTCACACCTCCCCTGGCCCTCTTAAGTCAGTTTACCCTCGCTTCTTTTGCATGCAATAAATCGGGGCGTTCTTGGGCCCCCTCCTCCATTTTTTTTTCAGAACCGGGAACGCATGCTTTGGTGGTCGGGGATTTACAAGACAGAGTAAGAATTGATTGAGTGCGTGAAGTTCCAAGTGTAAGAATGTTCCAAATGCTGTAATCCTGGATGAGGATCCAGGGTTCTGTTTTCCTGGCTTGTGGGCACCTCAGTGTAGGCTCATGGCGTTTAGTTTTTTGAGTCAAATCAGAGTGCCATCTTCAATATAGGGAAATGACCAATGTTGGAACCTTACTGAAAGGGGTACCAAGTGGCTTAGGGTCAACTGGGATGTTCTTGTGCATTAGGAATTGAGCTTTTATAGAAAGGATGCCTCCTGCCGGAAGAAGGGATAAAGATTCCTCCATTCCATGTTGACCAAGCACAGATGGTGTCTCTTCATTGCATCCTGTGGAGTGGGATGTTTGTCTTTCCTGCTGAGACTGGAGGACTTGTTCTTTGAAACCCTGTAGGCAGAACTCTGAGTTAACAGTTCTTGCCTGTGTTAAACCTGGCGGGGCATCTTTCACTGATTACCTTCCCAGAGGCAGCGCCGCCGCCGTGGGGGGTGGGGGGATTGCCTCCTACGAAAACTTACACCAAGAGCTCAAACTATGGCAGTCCCTGGTTCCACTCTGAATGCTGCCTGCCACACTGCCTTGGCCCCCAGTGAGCTCTTGGGGAAGTCAAAGCCAAGGGGAGGACAGAAACCCAGCCTCCCCCTTAGAACTCTAGGAATGACACACCCAGGGGACGCAGTTAGCTTGGCTTCCAGTCCCCTTATGATGATGGATGACTGGACATGGTGCAAAAGTCCTCTCAGGGAACAAATCTTGCCCCAGGAGGTGCTTCCATTTCTGGTGCGTGGTGCTGCCCTGGTCGCGGTGACCACCCCCCAGACCACTGCTTGTGAGTTGGCCCTGCAGGCTCCCACACTGACCTATTCACCTTGAGCTCATCTCTGCGTCCTGCTTGCTTGTTATCCTTACCACCTGAAAACCTCCTTCCTAACCACCTGAAAACCGCCTTCCTCGCTGCTGTGCTCATTAATCACCCCTGCCTTGCTGAAGAGAGAGAAAGGCAGAGAGAAATTTCTAGGCATGCTAAAAGAGCTGATTTTTTTTTTCCTGCTTGATATTGTGGGTGTTGAGAGAAACGATACTCCCTGGCAGGTTTTATTGAGTCAAATCCACAAAGGGTGGGTACCTCAAACTCGGGTGCTGGAATTGGGGTGATTCCAAAAGGAGACCCATGTATAAGGCTCTGTCCCCCTCAGGTGCCTCCACCTTGTCTTCCACCTGCATCTCATGTCTCAGATCATGCAGTAAGTATCTGCTGGTGTGAGAAAGCCTATGGTCAGTCTTGGCTCTCAAATGCAGAAGACAAGTGGGACAGAGAGCAACATAAAGGCGAGACAGTGTTTCTTTTGCATCTTGTCCAGCCAAGAATTTTCTGTCTTGACTGAGTGTGGAAAGAAGAGAAGGAATTGCCTGTGGGGTAGATGCTGTCCTGAAGCAGATGTGCTGGTCCTTATCATCCTTACACCTCTGCCTCAAGACTTAGAGGCTTGTCTCCTCTTTCCCTTCTCCTGTGGCTTTGGCCTCGAATGAAACCTTCTTGCTGGCTGATTCCTACACATCTTTCTTTAAGTTACTTTCTTCCCTGAGCCATTGTTCTCTGTACTCAGAGAAAACTGCCTGCTGCCTTGACCCTTCCGCCTCATACTGAGTTTATTCGTCATCACCTGGGATGATACAGAGGGCGGTGTCCTCAAATACTGGCAGCAGGCAACTTTGGATGCTGGCACTGGCACATGACCCTGGAGAGGTCACTGTCCCTCTTGGTGTTTTCTCCTCTCCCCACCACACTGATACCCCTTACGCCAAACTAGGGTGATGGTAATGACACCATTGAGGCTATTTCTCTCTGGGGTTGGGGAAGCAGAGTAACCATGGGAAGGGAGATGAATTTCAGGCCTCAGAACATTATGCAAATATGGGATGTTTCCCCCTCAAGTTCACCTCCTGATTTTATTCAGTTCACAGCTTCTCTTCCAGCAGCTGCAGTCTTGCCTGATCAGAGCTTTGCAAACCATCATGTCGGTCCCTGTTGGGTAGGGGACAATGTCTGTGCGGTGGGGTGGCAGGGGGACAGAGCATGGGCAATCCATCTATGACACTCCATGAGTGACCTTGGGCAGGTCAGGGAAACTTATTTTTCACTTCCAGGTAACTCAAGCACAGCAATGTCCCAACTCAACCTCTTGCTTCTGGGGTAGGTCAGAGTGAGTGTGCATGTTGCTGTCAGATTCCTGGGGGTGAGTGTGACTACACCGCTCCTCTCACTTTGCTCACCCCTCAGAGGGCACCGATTGCCATTCCAGTGAGTATTTTTGTGCAGACTGCCTTGTTGGGCAATCAGGGTGGGGCAAAGGAGGGAGTGATGGAGAAAGAGAGAAATATTCATACTATAATGAGTTTTTCCTAGTGAAAGTGGGGAGAAGAAAGAGTGTACACTCTTGAGAGGTCAAGAGAGGAAGTGGATGTGCATACAGTCACATATTCCTTGAAATAATTCAGCAAAGATGTTTTCTTTGTGAACAGGAAAGAAGAGTTGGTTTTAGTGTGTGATTCCCCCTGAAGATGATAGCTGGGCAGGCAGGGGCTGAGTCTGAGGGAGTTTCAATGAGAACAGCCTTATTGGAAAGGGACATTTGTGGGAGTATGAGCAGGGGTGAAGGGAAGGGATGGACCACCTGCGTCTGCCTCGGTGCTCCCAGGCTGGACAGTGCTCTGCCTGCCCGTGCACACACATTCCTTAGGGCAGGACTTCCTTTCATGTCTCTACTCCTGCAGGGAGGAACAGATTTAATCATTTCCAGAAGTGATTAGACCTTGCTATTGTGTTTCTGAGCGAGAAATCAGTGTCTGTGAGGGAAACTGTCAGCTCTCTGGTGATTCTAATAGATGAGCACCAAGTCCGACTAAGCTAGCTGGACTCCATGGAGGACGAGGAAGTGGGTACGGGGCGATGAAAGGCAGATGCAGGTGCTGGCTGTGGCCAGAGAGCCCCAGGGCGGCCGAGCCTGCCTTTCCCATCTGAAAGCCAGTTCCCGCCAGGATCTCCACTTCACTTTTCCCTTCTTTCAAACTGCCCGGGCTAAGGCTCAAGCTGCAGCCATCCTCAGATTTTCTGATTTCCCGAGTGGCTTCTGCATTGCTCCCCTGGGGTTCTTTGTTCCGGGAGGGGCAGCTGATGTTCTGAAAGGGCTTCGCCATGCCCAGGAAATGGCCTGGGGAGCCTGGCTCCTTTTTGACATTCACGTTCCTGTTAGCTGTCTCACATCTGAACCTGTTCCTTCCTCCTCACCCCGAGTTGATTCATTCGTGTCTTGGAGATGAGAATCATTCTGAGGGAGGAACTGTGTGGCTTTTTTTTTTTTTTTTTAATGGCTAATTAACAGATGGGTGAGGAATCTATTAGGATGCTGGAGATGCAGTGGGTGAAATCAGAGCTCTCCGGAGTCCTCCCACTGCCGGCACAGGAGCAGAGGGGATCGAGGCATGTAGGGTGGGGTGGGGGGATATCTAGGGGTGTGGGAAGAAAAATCCAGGTGGATATCAAAAGGAAAAAGAAAAAGTAGTGACCCCTTCATCTTTGGGTTCGTTCTCCTGCTTATTTCTAGAGGAAGTCAAGGGAATACTTTGTTCTACTCTTTCTCCCTCCGCAAATTAATTAGAAACTGAAAGAGCCCTGTTTTTTCCTCACAGGCCACATAACTGCAGTAGCAGGGCCCTTTCGCCGGCTGATTTAGTGAGTTCTCTTCCTAGCCTCATGGGCAACGAATTGTCAAGTCACTCCATTTTTTGAAGCACTGTGAGCTCACTATAATGAATTGATCTAAATAGAGAGTCAACTTATTTTTCTACTGCAAATATAGAAGGAAAGAAACAAAAAGGCCTCTTGCCTTGGACTGAAAGTCTTCGTCTCGCCTTTATTTCTTTTCTCTTTGAGTTAAAAAATGCTTGTAGGGAAAGAGGACAATTGTGGAAGAACTGGAGAAGTCTCATGGAGGAAGGAGCAGGGGAAGGATGCTGGGAAGACAGGAGCAAAAATAGCAAAAGGGGGAAAGCAGTCCGGGGAGAGGTTGATTATCCCCACCGAAGGGACAAGGTGACATTGCCTGGCCCTCGTGTGCCAGGCTTGGTTTGTCCTGACTCTTGCAGAGATACGCAGACATTCACTTAACAAATGAGCCCTGCTCACCTTCCCTGGGCAAGATGCATTTCATACTACACCATATAAGCTTATAAGGCACATGCTGCCTTTGATACATGAGGCTAGCAGGGTCCCTTCTTGCTTTAGCACAGTAACCATGCAAATACTTTTCAAATTCCCTAGACTGTGCAATTCCCCTTGGTCACATTGCCCACTATCTTCATGTCCCTTCCTACCCCTCCTCAAGCTCAGAGGGACTTACATCTGTCCCTTTCTTCCCTCCTACCTTACCCAAGGTGGGGAGCACGTTCATTTCAGGGAATCAACTGCTAAGATACCAAGTTTACCTACTCCTCTAGACTGCCAAGACGCAGCTAGAGAAAAAAGTCTAATTCATTGTTTTCAGCTGGTTTTAATGAGAGAGTGCATTGACTCTGCAGTTGATTCAAATCAGTTGTGCAGGAAAGCGTGGTTAAGACAGCTGAAAAAATGAGCTGATTGAAAGAGGTCAATTCACTAGCTCCAGACGGACCGTCCTACAGACCCGGAATGAAAGCGAACCCCAGCAAAAGAAGCTTCATGCTTCCAGTTCTGCCACCTGATTTTCCAGGGGCTGGCAGATTATATCTAGGTCTTCACTTTCTAGCTGAGTTTCTCTGGTCTGCGAGAATTCCTACCAGGTGCTGGAACTGCCATCCTGCTCCTTGCTATGGAAGGTTACCATCCTCCTTCCCTGCTGCCTTCTTGTTCAAGCTCCGGTACCATCCATTTTTGAAATTATGGTGATTTTTGTCTTACAATTTTGCTCATATCCCTTGATGATATATCACCCGTGGAGCCTCAAAATGATGGTTTGAATTTACAGGTGTGTAAGATGTCTCAGATTGGTGGTGGTGGGCAGGGGTGCTTTGGTGGAATACCTGAAGACCTAGGCTAAATTCATTGTTTAGTTTCTGTGGTGATTTTCCCCCTTTTTTCTTGGGAAACTCTACCCCGTTATTTTTTCCTGACTTACGTTTATAACCTCACCTCTGTAGTGTCTTTCTTTGAAGATATTTTAGACAGATAAGAGGCTTGAGTTCGAGAGTCACTAGTGAATCCTCAGAAGGTCTCAGTCCCTTGAACTCTACCCTTGAGCAAGCTTAATTTTAAAACCACTCAGGGTATATCGCTAACTCCATTTTTTTAATCTCTCAAAATAAAACCGGAATCTTCTGAAAAAGCAGGGTAGTACATTCTATTCTTTTGTCATCTATTACAGAATTATAACATTTCCATTGCAGGCAATTCATTTAATCTAGTTCCCCAGTTTTACAAGCGAGGCAACTGAAATTCAGAAAGGCTAGATCACAATGCCAAGGAACCCAGCTAGTGGGTGGGTGAGCTTGGAGTTTAAGCCAGGGCTCCTGTGTTCTAGTGCCCAGACTCGTATTTCAATGAAAATACATTGTGCTTCTTTACTCTTTGCACGTTCCTTAGTCATCACCAAATAACCCTCAGATCCTTGGAGACGCGAGTTAACAGCCTTCTCCTTTCTCTTACTTTCCCATGTTTCTGTAACCCTCCTCGTTCAATGTTGCCACTAAATGTTTCCAGTAAAATGATTTCCGTTGATCTTCCCCAATCCTTTTGGAGTTTTTTCACATTCCTTTCTAAAGGGCAATAACCTGATCTAGGCATAATCCCTTTGTAAGGTCTGAGTAATGCGGACCATTGAAGAAGGAAAATACAGCACAGGCCAGAGAGTTGTGGACCAAGTCAAAAAGTCACTGAATGAAACTGTGGGCAGGAATCTGTCATTAAAAATTCAGACTGTGAATGCTTTCTCTTTCTGAGATGAGTAGAAATTCTGAGACTACCGGATCAATGCAGTTCAGCTGTGTGAGAGGCCAGAGACCTCCAGACATCCAGTGGCCGTGTGTGTGTGTGTGTGTGTGTGTGTGTGAGAGAGAGAGAGATTTCAGGGTTATCCTCCAGGGTGGCCCCCTACATAGAATATAGCTCTGCGAGCCACAGAAACACATTCCTTGGTGCCAATTTTGCCCCTCCTCCGCTCTGGGCCCAGATACTTCAGGCTAATGAAGCTGGAAATCTAGGCTTAATCATTATGTGAAAATAATCTTTGTGGCAAGCAGTTTGTGGGTTTTCCCTGTAATGTGCTTGATACTTTCTTTGAAAGATCCTGGGTTTACATATACCCTGATGTCTTGCCCTTCCAAGCAGTCACCTTGGGAGGCTGCCTGCTGATTCTTCTCTGGAAAATATTTCCACAGTTCCTCTCTTGAAATTACACTGAGGGTCCATGGCATGCCATTTTTACTTTCCATAAAGGTAGCATGTTTTTATTTTCCTAGGGTTGATTTGATTTTTGTAAGCAATGATAAATCATGGGGCTGAGTCTGATGAATGAAATAGGTGATCAGAAATCAAGAGTGCCTCCAGTAATGAGACTTGCTCTCCTAGGAGCAGTGTCAGCTGTCTCTGAAGGCAGGAGCCCAGAAGAGGCGTTTCAGAGAGGAGTGAATGGCAGCTCGACACAGGAGTGCCTGGCAGTCCACGATGATCGTTCTGAAGAGGCCACTCCTCATGAGGAAGGATAATTATTGGCCTTAAGAAAATCAGTTTTATGTTTTATCAGTGTGCCAGGCAGGTGGTGGGTTCTAAAGACAGGGGGAGAAAAATGAGTTGAATCTGCAGCAAGCATTTCACATAAAACTGCTCAGAAAGGGTGAAAAAAGTACATGGCCCACATTTCTGCATGAGATAGTAGACAGCTTAATTTAGCTTCCTAGTTTGATTCTGAGGGTAAAGGGACCCAGTTTTATGGGATGCATGCAGTGAGGCGCGGGGTCAGAGCCAGAGTGTTCACTGTCCCTGCCCTTTTTTCTATCCCAAGGCTATTGCCTCTGTGCTTCTGCATTCAGATGGGGTCACCAGCTGGGCCAGACTGCCATAGATGACGTAGAAATATTTGCAAGCCCAGCAAGGTGAGGCTGCCAGTGAGCCATTGCTGATCAATTCCTAATGGGCATTTATCACCACTCCCTCCACCCCCCAGTGTGCATTCAGTGGATGGATTGGTCACTGAAATGGAGTGAGGGTGGGGCAGGTCGAGTGTAAAGGCAGGTGACAAGGGTTACCAGACTCAGCATTTGCAGGTGGGGTAGCAGCAGCTGTACTACTGTGGGTAGAATGGCATTCCGTTATCTCAGTCAGGAATTAGGGGTTGGTAAAGGGCTAGGCATTTGTACTGCACCCATGCATAGGCTGAGTCACAGCCTCTGGCTCTGCTGATGACCCTCTAAAGGTCATTCTTGGGCATTCTGGGAAGAGTCAGTCTTGCAGTGAGCCTGGGGAGTCCCTCTTAACTCTGTTCATGTGTCAGGACTGTGGGAGCTCTGTGTCCCAGGAGCTTATACAACTCCATCACCCATGCAGGCTCACAAGCCAGGGATGGAGAGAGCTGGAGGTCTCAGTGAGCTGAAGACTCGAGGAAGTGGAGAGGATGGTAGAGAGATATTCATAAGAGTGCCTGGTCTCGAGGGCTTACTCTGTACTAGCATCCATCCAGCTCAGCACCTGACCTGCATTATCTCACTGCACCCTCCCATCATCCCCTCTGAGTGCCGAGGCCCATGTTACAGATGAGGAAACTGATTCAGAGAGGCTTAGTAACTTGCCCAGGGTCACACAGCTAGGACATTGCTGGTGCCCTTCTCTCTCTGAAGTCCAGTGGAGCAGCTGGCTCTCACCTTCCTGAATGTAATGGAGCCAGTGATACTCAGATTACTTAAGAAAGCAAAGACCCACCTGCCCATGCCCTGGGATTGGTTATCACAGTGAAGGACTGGGAGGATAAATGACCTACCTAAGAGGGCTCTGCGGAACCAGAACAGCGGCCCCTGCTTAGATTGCGTGCAGGCAGCACAATGCCCAGGGCAGTGAAAGAGCTCTCTTTCAGGAATAGATTCTGTTGGCTGAGGACAGCAAAGGCAATGCAAAGAAAATATAAAACAAAATGAAACACCCTGATTTTAATTGAGGGGGAAAAAAAAAACCACTTGACAATATGGAAAGAACCCTTGGGCAATTCTGCGTGAGTCCTAGCTCCTGGGAACAGTGAGGGGAGCTTGGGTAAGGGGCGCTGGAGAGAAGAGGCAATTTGGGAGACAGTATGGACCTAGGGCTATTTCCAGTTTTAATTACTGAGATGTGGAGCTCACACACAGCTCCGTTTATCACAACTCTCACACCCGTCCCCATTTCTAACATCTAGCATTGTGCATACCAGATGCAGCATTTTGGCTAACTTGATTCTGTTTCCCTGTTCTAGTTTTATTCCTTCCCTATTTCTTTTTCTTTTTTCTTTTCTTTTTTTTGGAGACTGTTTCGTTCTTGTTGCCCAGGCTGGAGTGCAATGGCACAATCTCGGCTCACAGCAACCTTTGCCCCTCAGGTTCAAGCGATTCTCCTGCCTCAGCCTCCCAAGTAGCTGGGATTACAGGCATGTGCCACCACGCCCGGCTAATCTTGTATTTTTAGTAGAGACGGGGTTTCTCCATGTTGGCTAGGCTGGTCTCAAACTCCCGACCTCAGGTGATCCACCTGCCTTGGCCTCCCAAAGTGCTGGGATTACAGGCGTGAGCCATTGCGCCCAGCCTCCTTCCCTATTTCTATCTTTGTGGCTATGCTTCCTAATTACGCTTTCCCTGTGATTCTCCATTTTGGTGCTCTCAAGTCCCCAGTCCTGAAGGGCACGTGGAAAGGAAGGAATCCAGGGATGCTCTAATAGCCTGTGTTTTACTCTGCAGCTCCCAACCTGCCACAGGACTCAAGCTCCGGTGGTCACAGGGCAGTAAGCAGCAGCTGAGCTCACATTCCCTAGCGTGCAGCTCCATGCCAGGGGCACCTGCTCAGGAAGCTCACCTCTGTTTGACGGTGTGTGGAAATTTATCTCACTAGTTTCTCCAGGAAACCAGCGTTCCTGCTCCCTGTTTTCATCCTTCTTGCCCGTGCTTGGCTCATGCCTACTCCTTGTGAGAGGAGCAAGAGAACCCTTGGATCCTCCTTGCCTAAAGCCACTGTCCCCGTCTCCAGACCCATGGACGCAGGAGTCCCAGTGAGACTCTGGGTGGCTGGAACCTTGGCCCTGTTCCCCAGTGTTTGGGAATAGAGTCGCTGCTTTCTGCCCGCTTTGCAAACACTCTCATTATTCCTTGCTTTTTTGGCATTTGGTCTCGTGTACTGTTCCCATTAGCTTCGGCATTAAAGTCTCATTACTCAGGACATCTGTCCTCTGGACATATTCGTTGTTCCCTTAGCCAAATGTCCTGTTCTGGGAAGAGTGTTTTCCACCCAAACAGCCACTTCTGTCTTCCTTCGCCCTTGCTGTTTCAGTGGGAGGAATTTGAATTCTGAAAGGCTTGGTGGAGGGAGGGGGTGGCTGTTAATTTGAAGTGGCATCTGAGAGTCCCTTCCAGAGCCCATCCATCCCTTCCATTCTGAGGTCCTGGGAATGTGGGCTTTTGCTAGGAGTCAGGCAGGCTGGTGGCAAAACAATATAGTAGCAAAGAAGAGAGTTGTCAGGAGAGTTTTTCTCCCTCAGTCCTGGGATCAGGCTCAGATACAATCAGTAGGGAATTCTGACCGCTGTCACTGCTGTTTGGAAGGCTTCGACTGAAGGCAGGGCTCCTGTTAACCCACCTCCCTGCAGAGACAGGGCATGAGGCCGGCCCCAGAGCTGAGACTGCTCCAGAACTTGGGGAAGAATCTGGATACCAACTTCCCTGTTGGACTCGTAGTTAGCTGTTTCTGACTTTTTGCAGCATCTTGAGAGATTTACTTGAAGTTTCCCAGGAATGGTGTCCCATAGTCTTGGGAGACTGTTTACGCAATGGGAAATCACAATGTTTTTCGATGCTCAGATAACCAACAGCCAGCTTCTTACCTACCCTCAAGCGTTTGCAAAGAAGAATATCGGGCTTTTGAGCAAAGGATCTCTTACATCTCTCCCTTGCTTTTAAGTCACATCATTAAAATGTTTCTTCGTGTTACTTTCGGTGTTCTGTCCACTGCTGCGTCTTCTCCATCTGTCCTTGTTTTGATTCCTGTTCACTTCTGTCGATCTGTGTTCCTTCTCCCCTCTTCCTGTGACTCTCCTTCTTGAACTTGTCCTGCCATAACTTCATTAAGCCGTATCAGTTTAGACACTACTAATTCAAAATTTCTCCAAATTGGACCTGGGCAAAGTTATTTTTTTTTTCTCTCTGATAAAAATCTGCGATGAATGGATTGATAGCTCAAACATGACTGCAGAGATTTTGCAGGGGCATAGACCATGGAGAAGGTTAGATTGTTTTCCGGCAGCTTCTCAGTAAGCAATTGACATGTTAATTACAAATCATTCTTATCAATGAAGTAGCTCTTCGAAGATCAATTTTATTTTAATTTTTAATCTGGTTTAAAATCCTGCAATGACCTGGGAAGCAGTAAAAATGAGTTTCCTTTAAAGTGTTTTAGAATTTTCATGTCTGTTTCATTGATTGGGATTAGCCTGCCCTTATTTCTACCGAATTGGTGATGCTTGACTGGATGCTGCTTCAAATCCCTTTTTGAATTCCCTCTGAGGGTTCCTGCTTATTTTCCCTCTTCTTGTTTCTCTTCTTTTTCGATTTCCCTGAGTTTTTAGAATCCAACTCTCTCCCTTCGGCTTTGAGAATTTATGTTATGAACCATGCCAGATCCCTGTGCTCGCTTTTCTGCTTCTTGCCAGTCATGACCAGCTGGGCCTGAGAGGTTATGGATCTGGGGGCAGACTTTGGTCAACTCACCCATCTCTGGGAAATAAGGGGACTTTGAGCCCTGCCTTGGCTGTCTCTGTGATTCTCTCTCAGTGGCCTAAGGAGTCTGCTCATGAATCACTGTTCCCAACACCACTGTTTGGATTGAGGAGACAGCATCACACCTACTGTAGGATGTGTCAGGAGGCATGCAGACGGCAGCCCTGCCCTTATAGAAGAGAACTTTGACCTCCCTCTCTTAGTCTGCTTATGTGGCTCTCCAGGGACATCTAGCAAGGCCCTCTTTCACTTTTGGAGGTTGTCACCCATCTTTCCCTGTCTTAGAGCATTTCCTGGGAGCTGAGCTATGAGGCAGGATGATCCCAGCTCTGTCACTTTCTGTCTCAATGACCTTGGGTGAGTCTCTTGGCCCCCCTGCTATGGGATGTGGGCTATAACACTGTGGAGGTATGTTCTTCTCTGGCCCATTCTGCAGTCAGCACACCTGAAAGGTATATGCTGACACAGTCCACATCTGTACTGGTAGGTTCAACAGCTCTGGGGTGTGGGAGGAGCTGCATTGTCCTTGCACATGCCACTGAAATAAGATTGTTGGCCAGGCGCAGTGGCTCACGCCTGTTATCCCAGCACTTTGGGAGGCCGAGGCAGGTGAATCACAAGGTCAGGAGTTCGAGACCAGCCTGGCCAATATGGTGAAACCCCGTCTCTACTAAAAATACCAAAATTAGCTGGGTGTGGTGGCGCATGCCTGTAGTCCCAGCTACTTGAGAGACTGAGGCAAAATAATTGCTTGAACCTGGGAGGCGGATCAGACCATTACACTCCAGCCTGGGCAACAGAGCAAGATTCTGTCTCAAAAAAAAAAAAAAAGTTTTTTTTTTGAGGAGGGCCAGAGAAGAACATACCTCCACAGACAAAAATATTTTTTTGTCTGCAAATGGCCTCATGAGGATACTGCTTTTAGCATCTTTACTTCATAGGATCTCCTGGTGGAAGAGGACTCATGAGGCATTTAGTGGCTGTCTCTCTTGGCACCACCTTCCTCTCCTCTCATGCACAGCAAGTGGCCACCCTTGCATCTAGGGCTGGACTGCCCCTACCCCTGGAGGCAACTGGCCTATTATTAAGATGCGATTTTAGTTGATTCTCCTGGGGAGCCAAAATTGACTTCTTGGGCCTGGGATCTACCCCCTGGAGTAACCGCATCAGGAGTGTATCCTTTCTTTTTCAGGATGGCAAAACATCTTTTTGAATATGGCAGTCAAGGCTCATGTTCAGTCTTCCCTTCTCCAGAATAAATAAGTACTCCTAGTTAAGAGTCTGTCCTCATGGGACATACGTTCAACTTCACACTGGGCAGAGGCTGTCCACCTAGAAATGGGGTTATAATTCTATGGTAAAACCCCAGATGAGATTTCTAAGAGCCACTTGTGGATCTCAGAAGTTCAGATGCAACTTAAAGATCTGGTCTCTTCTAGGAAGTTCCTTGGTCTGTAGCTCTACACAGCAGCTTTGCTTTGTGGCAGGGATCTTTCTCCCACACCACAATGTCAACAGGATGGGAGTGTTTGCCTGTTTTGTTTACACCTGTATTCCAGTGCCTAGAGTAGTGCTTGGCACAGAGTAGGTACTTAAGAAATATAACTGAATGACTGGCTGAATGAATGAATGAGTTAGTCAATAGGAATTAAAGTGGTCTTGTTTGTGTACCCTGCCCTTCTGACGTTTGTATTAGTGTGAAGATTCTTGAGTAGGGAAATGACAATAATGTTTCTAATTATTTTAAAGAAGGAAGAGAAAAAGGGAAAGAGGGAGGGAGAAGGGAGGAAAGAAGGAAAGAAAAGGAAGAAAGAACAGGAGAAGGAAAGAGAAAGAATAACTGAATCTTTTACAGAAAGGATTGCTCTGGCCAGTTTGATCTGTTTTCGCTTCTGTGCCCATTTAGACTCCTGATTTATTTTGCTCACCTGTGAATACCTTTGTTTGCAGTGGGTCTTCATCTGGTTGCTTCTTTGCAGACTAGTGGAAGCACAATCCATGCTGGCCTGGCAGGAAGGAACAGACTCTCTTTGTACTTGGCTCCCAAAGTCCAAGTTCAAGGTTCAGCGGAAACTGGTGTGTGGCCATATGGATTTCCATCCTTAGGCCTGAGTGGGAAATATGGCACATGGGTGGTCCCTTCCAGGATGACCCATGGCCACAACTGTGCCGTGTGGCTCCCACACCACACCAAGAATGTTGCCAGTTTGGCATAACCTGCACCAGTCTTCCAAGATGCCCCTCTTCCACCTATGCTTTTGCTATGGTCCTCTAGGCTGGGCGATGTAGACTTTAGGAGGTTGTGGACATTTGGATTTATTTATTAGTCAAATATTTATGTAGTGCTTACAAGGTGCCAGGCTCCTTGTAAGGCTCCTAATTGCTTTTATTACTAAGTGCTTTTACAACTATTACATCATTTCATCTTCATGATAACTCTAAGAGATAGACATTATTTTTTTGCCTCATTATTTGGGCCTTATTTTTTTAACAAGGACACAGAGCGACAGGACACTCAAGTCGCTTGCTAATTAGCAACTTGAGCTCAATGAATGGCTCAATGAATTGTGCTGGGGACAACTCAGACCTGCAGAGCAGCTCAATTGAATGGCCAACCACCAAGTTGGCCATTCCAACTTAGGCTCTCTAACTCCAGAATCCTGGTGTATGGCCATTAGGCTGTGCTGCCTGCATGTTGCCTCACCTCTAGGTTTAGGTCTGAGCCCATTGCAAATAAAGAAAACAACAGCAGCCTGGCACGGTGGCTCACTCCTGTAATCCCAGCAATGTGGGAAGCCGAGGTGGGCAGATCACCTGAGGTCAGGAGTTCAAGATTGGCCTGGCCAACATGGCGAAACCTCGTCTCTACTAAAAATACAAAAATTAGCTGGGTGTGGTGGTGGGCTTCTGTAATCCCAGCTACTTGGGAAGCTGAGGCAGGAGAATTGCTTGAACCCAGGAGGTAGAGGATGCAGTGAGCCGAGATCACGCCACTGCACTCCAGCCTGGGTAACTCTGCCTCAAAAACAAAACAAACCAACACCATCGATCACAAGAATAGTAATGGCACCAGCGACAGTCCATTTGCACTTGTACATGGGTACACTTATGAACTCATCTGTCCTCTGGTTGACCATGTGGCCCTTCTAGCAAATCTCTTGGTAGCATTTTGTGTTTTCCCAGCTTCCAGTAGTAGGGGTACCTGACACATCCATATTTTCAAAGAATTCTCAAACAATCCAAGTATTCCTGAAAAGTCTGCATTTGGTATCGATGCTACCACATTTCCCAGGCCTGGGAAATGTTAATATGATTCATATGAGGAGTAGAGTATGTGAAGATGATGCTGTTAGGATTGCATTGGGCTCCCAAGGGATGCACATCTACCCTCTACCTGGCTCCCGGCTGGTCTAGCGTCAGCCCCACAACAGGCAACCTTAAGGATGGAGCAACTCGCTCCCCTTGCCTGAAAAACAAAACAGGCAGGCCGTGCCTTCCCTCGCTGAGTCCTGCGATGTTTATTGGCCATGATGAATTTCAATTGTGCTGGGGACAACTCAGACCTGCAGAACAGCTCAATGCAGATGCACAGACATTGTTAGCACAACAAATGAGATCTCCACAGCCATTCTGAGCCTCTCTGTATGAGGAGAGCAGTCTTGTGCACACACAAAGCCAGCAGCTGTGTTTTCCAAGTGGGCTCTCAGAGAACCGGGAATATGGAAAACTAAAGCCGTTTTCCTTGGTCCATGTTTATTAAAAATACATCCATTTCAATTGTCCTGGGTGCATATTTTAGACAATGGAAGCACTCTGACTGTCCAGTAGATAAGTGTGAGATGAAGTTAAAGAGGACATCAATAGTTCTAAGGGGTCATTATCAAGTAAAAGCTTAGGGTCGGATGTGGTGGCTCACACCTGTAATTCCAGCACTTTGGGACAATGAGGCAGATAGATTGCCTGAACTTAGGAATTTGAGACCAGCCAGGGCACCATGGCAAAACCCTGTCTCTACAAAAAATTTAAAAATATGCCCAATGTGGTGCGTGCCTGTAGTATCAGCTACTGGGGAGGTTGAGGTAGGAGGATTGCTTGAGTCCTGGAGGCTGAGGGTGCAGCAAGGCATGATTTCTCCACTGCACTTCAGCCTGGGTGACCGTGTGATACCCTGTCTCAAAAAAAAAAAAAAAAAAGAAAAGAAAAGAAAAAAAGAAGCTCAGTTATCTAGGACTCAAATAACCAGTACCTTTATTTAACTAGAATAAAGTATCTACATTCTACCTTCAAGAGAAATACAATGAAGCAGCTATCAGAGACTTACCTAAAGAAAACAAAAACAGAAACAACTTCCACCATCCGTCTTGTAGTTTTCATATGAACAGCTCCATTTCCTAGACTGTCTATGTGTTACTTAGGTTTTCATTTGTGAAGAGAACTAAAGATTAGACTAATGGCCCTCTCGTGAAGAAGCTTGAATTCTTTAAAAAAATTAATTATATTCAGTATACTTAATTAGACAGGAATGCTTTTGGAAAGTTCTTCAAAAACAAGAGTGTTCTCATTAGTCCTTAGGAATAAGAGCATTAACCAGAATAGCTCGTTCACAGAATAGTTCATCTATTTGGCCTTTAATTGTACTTATCCAACAGCACCAATTTCTTCCTACCCACACCCCCCAAAAAAAGAGAAAGGGCATGATTAGGGCTCTGAACTATCCAGTTTGCCTTGCATTTGGCACAGAGTAACTTACTGAGTAATAGCTGAGCCTATTTTCTCCTTTCCACAGTATTTATACAGCTCAGAAATCCAGAGACATGGCAGAGGCAGAAGGATGGTTTCCATTGCACCACTTCAGTGAGCAGTAGTATTCATGGGGCCCTCATGGAGGGCATATTGATTGAGATTTAAAAGACTGACAGGTGAACTAAGGGGCCCTTCATTCCCCCACTTAATTTGGTGGGGGACCTAAGTTTGACCATCTGTTCAGTGAATGAAGATTGGAGCCAAAAAAAAAAATCCAAATTTTCATTCTGATGCTCTTTCACCATATTTGTTTTAAAGTTTGGAAATTCCATGAAGTCCAGGGACAATTGGGTAGTTCCTACCGGACTACTGGGAAGAACTTGGGAACAGGCCTTATGCAGAGCAGGTGTCTGCTGAAGTATGTTGGTGTTCTAGTCAGGATTTCATTTGGGAAAAAAAAAAGGCTGCTAAAATAATGTAAAAGGTTGTAGAGCTGTTGATGTTAATGACACACTGAGGTGAATAGCACTGAGCAGTTGAGCCACAGCTGAGTTCTTAGGTCTGGGTAGATCTTTCCCCTAACGATTAAACACTCTCTAAAATCTTGTGTTCAAGGACCAGTACAGGGACATCGTAGGTGAAGAAAATAAATGTGATTAAGTGGACGGATGAATGGATGGATGGATGGGGTGTTGGGTGGAGGGATGGATGAATGGATGGAGTGTTCGTTGGAGGGATGAAGTCTTCAATGATGGAGTGTTTTACAGATTGATGGATAAAGTGTTGGATGGATGGATGAGGGGATGAGTTGGGAGGAATGGATAGAATGTTGAATAGATAGGGGGTGGATGGATGGGATATGGTATGGAAACGGAGAGAAGGATGAATGGAGGGAGGGAGAGATGGATGGAGAGATGGGTGGCTAGATAGATGGATAATCTAGTGGGATATAGTCAGCCCCTGTAGTTTAATCTACCTATGTTTGGAATCTGAATTCAGAACTTACTAGCTGTGTGACCTTGGGTAACATATATAACCTCTAGAAGTTTTAGTTTTCTTATCAACAAAATACAGCTACTGATGGCAGATACTGTGTATGGGCATTCTGAGAAATATATGATCCAACGCATGTAAGAGCCAGTGTCTGGCACATGGTAATCACTCAGTAAATGATATCTAATTTTTCAAGCAGACAAGGCTATGAAGCAAAGTTATGAACAAGGTTTTGTTTATTTTTCTGTTAAGGGAAATCGCTTGCCATTTTAATAACTATTTCATGTCTTGAATGCAGATGGCAACATGTTAAAATGTTGATTGGGCTTGGTCCCTGCAGGTGTTGAGATAACTAAGCACATAGGGAAATTCAGACACACTTTCATTTCCTCGGGATCACTGACAACAATAACTGAGGTTTTAAGCAAATAAATAATTGGTATTGAACTGAGTCACTCATTTACTAATTGTTTCTCCATGCCCAAATATTAACTGGCATTTGCTAAATTAGCCGACCCAGCTGGAGGGACCAGGAGGACTCATTAAAGCTGATGATTTGTAGGAAGTGAAATGTATGTAAGAGGCAGTCCCAGTGAACAGAAGGATGTCCAGGCTTAAGTCAGAAGCGTTGGATTTAAATCCCTGTTCCAATATGTTTTAGTACTGGAATTAGCCTGAATCTCAGTTCCTTGTTAAGAATTATGGTAATAATAGATGCAAACGTCACAGAGATAGGATGGGAATCACATGAGACAAGGCAGGTGAATGCATCGAGAAATTATTAAGTGCTATCCAAATGTAAGATGATACTTTTGTTATTCAGGCGATTAATATACAATACCAAGGACTGAAGAAAGCTTAAGTTCCCTGGCCTGATCACATTGACTGCTTTCCCTGATCAGATTTGCTGCCTGATTAATTTACTCTCCCCTGCTCACCACACACCAGAGAAAGCCAAGAAATACAGAGGCAGAAGGGAGCATCAGACCTAGGTAATAATCTGGATAATTCAGGCAAAAGAATTATTTTGTTTGATATATCAGATATTGCAGCAAAAGGGGCTCGCTGTGGGTGGGGGAGGGTTGGAAGAAGCAGGACAACTAGGGTGACTCCTCACTTCAGATTTCTAAATCAGACACATCTGTCATCCACATGGGGGGTGACAGGGCCCTGCTGACAGCCTGTCCTGTCCTGAGTCCCTCACTTGGCCGTCTCTGTGTCTCTCTCTCCGTCTGACTCTTTCCCTTTGAATGTCTCTCTCTGACCCCCTTTCCCTGTCTCTTCTGAATCACATTTAATCTCTGGATTTCCTTTGCTTGTCTGTGGCTTACTCTCCCTCTTGCTCTTCCTACCTGCTTGCCTACCCCTCGGACTCTGCCTCCTCCTCTCTCTCTGTCTCCTGGTGCCTGTCACTTTTGCTAACTCTCTGCTCTGAACCTCTCCTGCTCTCTCTTGCTTGGGGTTTCAGACCCCCTCTCACTCTCCTTCTGTCTCTTTGGCTCCATTTCCTATTTCTCTCCTCTCTGTCCACCTGTTTTCTCTCCTCTCTTTCTCTCTGGACCTCTGTCCCCTCTCCCTCCCTTTCTCCCTCTCCATGTTTGCTACTGTCTGACTCTCCCTGCCGTTCTCTCAGATGCTGGAAGCTGCTGCACAGTCTTTCACAAAATCTGCTGTGCTGTTCCTCAGTGACCAATTTTCTTTCCTACGGTTAGAAAGTAGCTCAGGCCTTAACCCATTTCCTCCGGCGTATCCAAATTAATTAGGTGAGACCAGGATCGCACATTTCAGAATTAGAATAATATTTATTGAGCACCCTGGAGAGAAGGGGATGGAAGATAGAGAGGAACCAGAGCAAGGAGGGGGGTCACCAAGTGGAGGGCGAGGGAGGGGGAGCAGGCAGAGGGACTCGCTCTTCAGGTCATGTGGTCTGGGAATGAGAGCTGCCTTCCTAGTTGCCAAGAGGGCACTGGGAAAGGAAGGGTCCTGGAGAATGGTCACACATGGGTGCGGGACCAGGAGCATTTCCTTGGCTACCATGCACTTTACAAGATGTGGCAGGGTTCCCATCCTTAGGTAGCCTGTCAGGCCACCCTTGTTTGAGAAACGCCTTTTCCTGTACATCCCTCTGTCTTGGCTGTGCCAACCAGCTCAGCACACCCCACTGGACCTCAGGAGCCCCCTCACAGAAGAAGATACATAGCATAGTGCAAGTTGCTTTCTTCTTTTCTCACATGACCTAGAGACAGCCCCAGGAAACCACAGTTCTACTCTCTGTCTTTACAGATTTGCCCAATTGGGTATGTTATAGAAATGCGGTCTTTTACTATGGTGCTTCTTTCACTTAGCATGATGTTTTCGAGTTCTATCCATGAGATAGCATGGATCAGTATGCCTTTTTTTAATGACTGAATAATATTCCATTGTGTGAATATACCACGTCTTGTTTTTACATTCAGCAGTTGTTGGACTTTTGGGTTGTTTCTACCCTTTGGCTAGTATCAACACCGCTGCTATGAACCTTTGTACACAAGTTTAATGCAACATATGTTTTCCATTGTTCTTGGGACTACCAAGGAATAGATTTGCTGGGTCATATGTTAATTCTGTGTTTAAGGAACATCACAGTTTTGAGGAGCAGCCAAACTGTTTACCAAAAGGACTGTAGGATCTTCTGTTTCCTCTAGCAGTGTATGAAGGCTCCAATTTCTCCACCTCCTTGCCAACACTTAGTATTATGTGGCTTTTTAGTTATAGCTATCCTAGTATGTATGAAGGGTTATCTCAGTGTGATTTATAGTTTTAGGACTAATATTTAGGCATATGATCCATTTCGAGTTAGTTTCTTGTATGGTGTGCGGTAAGGATCCAACTTCCTTCTTTTTCATGTGGTGATCCAGTCGTCCAAAGACCACTCGTTGAAGAAACTATTCTTTCCCCCCTAATTTACTCAGCTTTATTTTTAAACTTATTCAGTTGTCACTTTTCATGGGGGCAGAGTGTTGGAGCTGGGCTCTTTGTAAGAGGGAAGCCTTGAGGTGGGCAGGGTCCCACTGCTCAGAGATATCCCCTGGGAAGATGGAAGAATCTTTGCCGGGCTTGTGCAACACAGGAGTGTGTTGAGGACTGGGGACCTGACTCTGAAGTGTCAGTATCCAGGTGTAGTCTCTTGCAGCTGTCCAAACTCATCTATGTCCCACTGCCAGTGGGTATCTCACATGTCACACCCACAGAGAGCATCCTGTTTGAAAGCAGGTAGGGGAGCAATTCCCCCTAAATTATGAGCCCATAGATGGCAGGAATTAGGTCCCATTGATCTCTGTCTCTTCAGTGATTGATGCATGCTGATCCTCAGTCAATGCATGTTTGGTTGTTGAAGCTACATGCTGAGTTAATAAAAGCTGCTTTCTCTGAGTAACTGGACCTCTTGCAGGGGGGCGGGTCTCTCCTGCTATGGCAGAGTCTCTGCCTGTCTCTTTTTCTTCCTGCATATTTTTTCCCTGTGTTTGTGATTGTCCCCTCCTCTAAACTCCAGTTGCCTTCACTGTCTGCACCATCCACCTGTTTTGATTTTTTATCTTTTTATCACTATGTCCTGTCCTTGCAGCTCAATCACACCCTTCCTTGATGGCAGGAGCTGTGTGTTGTACTTATTTGGGTCTCCAGTACATGCTACTCAGCGTGTGGTTTTGGATGATGAAGTGGTCCCCTGATATTAGTGACCTGCTGCTGAATTTGAGGCCGATGGTTTCAGCCCTTCACCATAGTGGCATTCCACTGGCCAGCTGCTATAGATACCTGCCTGGCATAGATGGATATTTGCAGAGCCAGTATTTTGAAAGGGCTCAGAGTTTACTGATGTGAAATGAATTAAAGAAAGAAACTGTAGTCCCGGCCTTTTAGTCCGTACCTCCAGGCATGGTAACCTTTACCCTGTGTCCCCACTGAGACCAACAACAGATGCAGCTGACTATTGAGAACTGAACGCTGCCTGTCTCTCTTCCTGCGTCTCTGTAATTCAAAGGCCTAT
This sequence comes from Sapajus apella, assembly GCF_009761245.1. NCBI lineage: Eukaryota > Metazoa > Chordata > Mammalia > Primates > Cebidae > Sapajus > Sapajus apella. The sequence continues at coordinate 22,029,159 of NW_022436952.1, read as the reverse complement.
GACAGTAAGCTAACTCCCCTCATGGTTGTGCACACCTGCTCAGTGAATCTCATGTGATCTCCTTGTTTAGGGCTCTGGCTGACATCTTAAGACAACAGGGACCAATCCCGATAGCACACTGTGAAAGAGAAACTATCTCGGCTATTGATACCTCTCCCAAAGAGAACACACCGGTCAGATCGTCCTCCAAAAACCACTACACTCCTGTGCGTACAGCCAAGCAGACTCCAGGTAAGTAACAGCTGGGCACCTTTTCTTTGCTGAGGCTGATGAAAAGTTTCAGGATGTTTCTGCTCTGGCAGGGCAGGTTGTGGACCATGATGGTGTGATGAGGGACTTCCTGATGGACAGGGAGGCTTGCAAAAGGTTTTTGGGACTCTCTCCCTGCGGTGAGTTTTGATGGGTAAGACTGTTGCTGGTCAGTGTCTGGGCTGGATGAGTACTGACAATTTCAGGCATGTGTGACCCAGTGAGTGGCTGGTATAATTCTCTTACTGGAAAAGGAGCTTGCAGCAGACATAGCAGAATATGGCCATCCATTCAGCCATATGGTGGGAAACTTTAGGCTGACTAGGATGCTAGCTACATGACAAGAAATTACAGTCCCCCAATGTAGAGCCTGCTTAACTACTGGGATCTCAAAGAGCACCTCCCTGAGGGTGAGAATTAATATCTGTATTTTTGGATGACCCTTTCCTGTGCTCTGTAGATTCCCTGGATGTATGATGAGTTGCCATAAAATAACAATATGCCTTCTACTTTTTTTCTTACTTATTATTGCTATAATTGTGCAGAAAATGGCAGGGCTTATTTTCTTTGTCTTGGAGGTCAATAAATGAAGCTCAAAGAAATTTGGTAACTCGAACAAGTTAATAATAATTTAAAAATCAGTAATAACAGTAATATAATCTAAATATTTGTTGGAATCTTATTCTGTGGCAAGAGTCATGCTGAGCCTTTTACATATATTTTGTTATTTATTCTCCACAGACATCTTAGAAGTACTTAGATTATCCCCATTTTGTGTAAGGAATCGAAAGGTTGAGTAACTTTCTGAAGGTCACACGATTAGTAGGAGAGAAAAGCAAGATTCAAGCCAAGGCAAATAGTTAACAACAGTAAGGACTAGGAAACTGTAATATCCTTGCGTAGTTGAGAGTGAATCCAAAATATCTGAGTGGACAGTCTCCTTATAAGTACAGCTCGGGAAGTCATCTCTTATAGTGAGTGTTTCCAGATAACCTCTTACTGGTACGAATCCTTATCCCAGAGAAAGCTTTTACTTTGATGCTCGAACCTGAAATCTTCACATCTGTTGCTCTCCAGTTTTTCAGAGGATGGGCCATGTGATCTGAACTAAACCTGCAATAAGTGTATGTAACCACTAGGTGGCAATGGGTGTGCCCAAATCCAAACTATAGCAAAGGTGCTGATGAGATCAAATTTATTTTCCATTCATTCTTTAATTTTCTTAAATTTATTAAGAAACCTAATATTTGCTTTTAAAATAGTAGTCTTAACTCTTTTGAGAGCCTAATAAAAGCAGATGACATTCCCTCCTGAAAAATACAAATACATATACATATTAATATTCATATAACAATTTATATATGACTTAGGGGAATTAATAGATTCATCCAAAGTAAAAAATCCCTGATGCAAACATAAAGGTGAGGGCTCCACCTTTGCAAAATGTCTAAGATGCATTTTCAGCTTTATTACCACAGATCCTTAAAACAAGCAATAGAAGAAATCTTGGCAAAAATATCTGAACCAGTGGTCATCTACGTGGCTACATTTTAGAATCACCTGAGGAGGTCTTAAAAATGCTGACGCCTAGGCTCTACAGGTTCACCAGAATTTCTAGGGGTGGTGTTGGCATCACATCAGTATTTTAAGCAATCTCCCCAAGGTGATTCTAACATGCATCTAGGGATAAGAATCACTAGTCCTGAAAGATTCCTTCATTTTATGAGTGAAGACGCTGAAAGCCTAACCCAGTGGTTCTCAAACTTGGCTGCACGTTGGAATCACCTGGGGATCTTTAAAAATTAAGGATGCCTGGGCTTCACCTCCAGAGACTGATTGAGTTGATGTGGAAGTGTAGCCTGAGAATGGAGATGGCTGGGGGCTGGTGGCTAACACTTCCCAGGTGATTCTAAAGTGGAGCTAAGTTTGAGAGTCACTGGACTATGGGAGTTGCATAGAGGCACCGTTGTAACGAATCCTTTCTGTCATTGATCATTGTTGAATCTAACTCTGGTATCATCACCACCTTTGGGTACGGTATTTTGACTTTTCCAAGGATTCATTGTTTGAAGTCAGTTTCCACCAGAACCTTGTTGTGACCCTGGAGCTTCAGGTCACTCTGGCATCAAAAGCACCCCTGGTTGTTTATCTTCCCTTCTCTCTGTTTAGGTTTTCTCTGTCTCATTCTCAAGTGAGCTAGTTCTCCACTGCTGAATCCAGAATGATTGTGTGGACAGTCTGTATTTTCCCTTAAATACCCTTCACAGGGCAGGAAGATTTGTCATATCTTCTGGTTTCTACATAACTCATCTCTTCTACTAAGCTGAGAAGGAAAGCTTCCAGTTACGTGATTCACTTCGATGTTTCAAGAAATTCTCCTCCTGTATTTCTCAATTTGGAACTCTTCACTTTGCATTTAGAGATGGGAATAGTATCCTGGCCCAGAAAGCATTCTCAGTTGTGATGCTTAAATTTAAAAGTAACTTCATCACAAGCTGCAGCTTCTACAGATTATAATGGACATAATACTTTTCCAAATAGTTGATACCCTTTGCCACAAAATACTGCAATTTGAGCAGAAGTTGAACAGAACTCTGCATAAATGTTCAAAGTAGAAATTTACTGTAATGTTGCCACTACTCAAATCAACAAACCATGCATTGTGGAAGTATGGTTGTAAGTTTTTAGGGGGCTATGAAGGAAGATATCCAGAAACACCAGTGGGTAGCAGAGCATGTGCGTAGCTTTGCTACTCAAAATGGCGTTGGTGGGTCAGCCATATCAACATCACCTGAGAGCTTGTGGGAAATGCAGAATCCCAGACCCTACCTCTCCGGCTGAATGATAATCTGTAATTTAGTGAAATTGCTTAGTGATTCAAGTTTGAGAAGCCCTAGGAAAGCTTGAGCATTGAAGTACCTTCCTCAGTTTGCTTTTTGGCCCTATCTCTTACTGCGTATGTAATCTTGGGCAAGATTCTTTGTCTTTCGAAGTTTCTTTGTCACTGAAGCCAATTGTACCTGCAGGTCAGAGTTGTTTTAAAGATATAATAAGTTAAACCAAGTAAAGCACTTAAGACAGGTCCCCATATATAGCAAGCACTCACTGTTAGCCATGACCAGGCTATGGAAGCATGTCCACAGCTCATGGAAAAGGAATCAAATGAATGGAAGAACCAAAGGCAATGCATTCGTGTCCTTAGACCAGGCAGGGTCCTTGGAGTCGTGTCTGGGATGAAGGTCCCTGGACCCAAGCCTTTCTGTGCTTGGCTCCTGTCTGAGGCACATCCTCTGGGGACGAAAATAGTTTGTGAGGCTTGGACGGGGTTTTGGACATTGAAACACATGCTTAATTGGTTTGGAATATGGGTTGGGAGTCCTGCAGTAATAATGAAAACAATAACACAAGTACCATAGATTGAGAACTTACTAAGTATTGGGTACTCTGCTAGACACTTTATGCATCACAATGATTGGATCCTGTAATATTTCTTAGATGTGAAAGTTTCTAATCCCACATTAGCAGAAAAATCCTCTCCCCTTCTATAAGAGCCTTTTACCCTAACTCTTCCAGGAAGCCCCTTTCCAACTAAAGATTGCTCCATAATGGACACTTGGTTTGAATGTAGAAAACCAGTGAACCCCGCTTTCATCCCCTGTCCCTCAAATCTGGCTGCCTGCAGACACTTGCTACTCAAAGTGTGGTCCATGGACCAGCAGCAACTGGGATCCCATTGGAACTTGATAGAAATGCAGAATTTGGGGCTCTTCCCCAAACCTACTGAATCCGAAGCTATGTTTAACAAGATTCTCCGAGGATTTGTACACATGTTCAAGTTGAAGAAGACCCCTCTAGCTCAGTGATTCTCGGCCCTGGTCACACATTGGGGAATTCTGAAAAGATCAATGCCTTACCCTCTCCCAAAGATTCTGATTTACTTGGTCTATATAGGACTTGGCATTGATATTTAAAAAGAAACAAACAAAAACAAACTTCGCACATGGCTCTCCTGTCCAGAAAACTTTGATAACGAAGCTCTCAGAGTTTTGAGGAAACTGGATGAAAGCTATCAAATAAGGAAAAGATTCTTTGAAGATTATTGAATATAGGTTCACATCAAGACCTGCAGGCCAGGCGTGGTGGCTCACGCCTGTAATCCCAGCACTTTGGGAGGCTGAGACGGGCGATCACCTGAGGTTGGGAGTTCAAGACCAGCCTGACCAACATGGAGAAACCCCATTTCTACTAAAAATACAAAATTAGCCGGGCGTGGTGATGCATGCCTTTAATCCCAGCTACTCGGGAGGCTGAGGCAGGCAAATCACTTGAACATGGGAGGCAGAGGTTGCAGTGAGCCAAGATTACACCATTGCACTCCAGCCTGGGCAACAAGAGAGAAACTCCATCTCAAAAAAAAAAAAAAAAAAAAGGACGCCTGCAAGCTGGAGACTGGCTAGACAGAGTGAGTGTGGCTGTCATAATGAGTCCTCTCCTTGATGGGTGGGGCCAAAGGGAGTGGAAGACTGAGAAGGGATGGGGCCCATATGTAGCTTCAAATGGAGACCCCTGGACAAAAGCAGGCACAAGTAGAAATAAAAAGATTGTTTAGGGGACCAAGTGGAGTCATGAAAAGATGCACCATACCTAGCGTTGCCATTCCCCGAGTCCAGCACCATAGAGGCTTGCTGTGGGCTTGCTCTTCATAGATGGGGAGTAGGAGGGACCTAGCATGTTTGCCTGACCTCATCCCCTCCTAAAGAGCCTGTCCTGGGACATCTGGGGGAGAGTGGGGTGCCCATTCCTGGCAGTAGCAATGAGATCATGTGCTGAGGTTACAGAATTTTGATGTCCAACTTCACTTTATCAGGAGTGACATCATCCAGAGGCAATAAATATTCATGCCCATCTCTATACCACGGTGAGTTGTATAAAAGAACAGCCAGTCATCCTGCCTATTGTCAAAGCCGTATTCATTAATGGCAGACAAAGGGAGCCATGGGTCATGACTCTCCAGGCTTCATGGAGACCCAGAATGAAGCCTGCGCAGATGGCAGAGGAGTACCTTGCCACAGCCCTGCATACCTTGGTTCCCATCCCCCCATGCCTCTCTGGCCTCAACCCCAGCTGTCTCTGCTTCCCTCCCAGGCTGCAGACACACTAGTCTTCCCCAGACACATGGTTTCTTCTCATGCCATTTGTATTCTTGCGTTGAGTTAGTTCCCTCTCTCTGTTCCTGTAGCCCCAAATTTTTCAGCACTAGCTATTTGTTTTGTGGAATCTGCTGCTCAAGCACCACTGTTTCAGAGAGGCCTTTCCTAACCTTCTCTTCTGTTACCATCTCCGGCTTTACTTTTCTCAGCGCACTTATGTCATCAGACGTCATACACTTGTCGGTTCATGTGTTTATTATCTGTCCCTATCAGAATTTAAGCCCCAGGTATGCAAGAGTTTTATCTTCCTATTGTCATGGGATCCTAGGACCAAGAACATTGCCTGGAAGATCCTAGTTGCTCAAGAGATGTTTGTCCAGGAATGAATGAAGGATGGCACAGTCCTTTACTTGGATGGGCGTAGGATCCAAGCACAGGTCCTGGTTGTGCAGCTGCTTACTAAAGAGTACCCTTCAAGGCTGCACCCTGTTTAGTAGCCCTGTCTGTAAAGTACGTGTGGTATCTGTCACTTGGACAGCCCGTAGGCTGGTCACCAGCCAGCTGGTTGAGCCAGAAGGTCCCAGTTTCTAGCACCCAGGCTTCTTACTGAGCCCCACAGCCTTTCTCCTCCTGTCTGGGACTGACCCAGAACTCCATGGCTCAGCACAGCCAGGGGCTGGGAGCTTCACTTCCATGACTGGGTTCAGAGGGGCTATCACCCAGGACACACTTCCAGTTCTTTCCACCCTGCCAAGAAAGAGTGGGTGCCTTGGAAGCCCAGGCAGCCCAGAGTCTCTGATCTCAGGGACAGGTTTAGGGCTGCCCATGCAGCCAGAAAACCTGGGCTGTGCAGCTGAACTCTGGGAAACTTCTGGTGAGCCTCAGCATCTCTCAGGAAGTAGGACTTTGTTTTCTCGGTCATCCCCTGAGAAACAGAGCTGCTGTTCTAGAGGAGTCTGAGATGATAGCCTCATAAGGTTTATGGAGATGGTGAGATTAGCTGGCTAGAACTATGCTTGGCGTGTGAGGAAACTGAGGCACACAGGGGCCCCTTAAGCGGGAGGTGACATAAATATAAATGTAAAGCAATCGAAGCGCGTCTGACACAAAAACAAGACTATTTTAAGTCTTTCCTGTCCAATATATTGGTTCCTAGCCACATGCGGCTGAGTACTAATTGTTAAAACTAATTTTACTTATTTATTTATTTATTGTCCTTTTAAGTTCTGGGGTACAGGGGCAGAACGTGCAGGTTTGTTACATAGGTATACACGTGCCATGGTGGTTTGCTGCATCCATCACCCCTTCATCTACATTAGGTATTTCTCCTAATGCTATCCCTCCCCTATCCCCCCACCCCCTTCTATCCCTGCCCTAGCCCCCCACCCACCGACAGACCCAGGTGTTTGTTGTTCCCTTCCCTGTGTCTATGTATTCTCACTGTTTAACACCCACTTATGAGACCATGTGGTGTTTGGTTTTCCATTCTTGTGTCAGTTTGCTGAGAATGATGGTTTCCAGCTTTATCCATGTCCCTGCAAAGGATGTGAACTCATCCTTTTTTATGGCTGTATAGTATTCCATGGTTTTTTTAGAGACAAAGTCTTGCTCTGTTACCCAGGCTGGAGTGCAGTGGTGCAATTATAGCTCATCACTGCAGTCTCAAATTCCTGGGCTCAAGCTATCCTCCCACCTCAACTTCCTGAATAGCTGGGACCACAGGCACATGGCCCCACATCTGGCTATTTGTTTTGTTTGTTTGTTTGTTTGTTTTTTGTTTTTCAGGGAGATGAGGTCTTGCTGTGTTGCTCAGGCTGGTCTCAAAGTCCTGGGCTCACGCAATCCACCTGCCTCGGCCTCCCAAATTGTTGGGATTACAGGTATAAGCCACTATGCCTGTTTTTATTTTTGTAATGTGACTACTAAAAAATATAACATTACATATGTGGTTCATATCTGTGATTCATATTATATCACATTGGACAGGGCTGATTTAAATGTTAGTGGCATTGAGCGTCTAGTTGCCTTCAAGTTTCAGCTATGAACAGAACAAAGCCTCTGCCTTCATGGAGTCTATGGGATATGGGAGGAGACATAGGATAGACAAATAACTTCGGAGAGCAATAAATGCTGGGAGCACTGTCAGGCAGGGGATGTGTTGGACAAACACTGGGGAGGCGAAGTGGTCTTCGATAGCGTGGTCCTACGAGGTGGCATTGGAGCTGGTTGAACCAGGGCTTATGAGGGTTGATGAAGGAATCATGTTGCAGTGGGGCCCAGGGTCTCCAGGGTGCAAATGGAAAGGCAGCCGGTATAGACAATTGTTCTGCAAAGTTCGGCTGTCAGAGAGACAAGAGGCAGGAAGGGTGTGAAACAGAGGGTGGGCTTGTTCTATGTGAGGGGCAAAGGGTGGGGGAAACATGAAAACATCCCCATGCTGAAGGAACAGAGCTGGTAGAGAAGGGTCCAGAAGGGACGGGTGCAGGAAAGGAGGAACCAGGGCAGGCCTTGGTTCTCCTCAGCCTTGACCTTCAAGGTGGCTTTTTTTTCTATCACTTGGATGATGAGAGTGAAAGCATGGTTGTTGTTAAATTTATAAGTGACACATCACTGGAAGGGATGGTCAGCATCCCCCAGGTGATGACAGACTCGGGATTCAACATGTCTTACAGGGCACAGATACTCCAAGTCCCATTTTATTTATTTATTTATTTATTTATTTATTTATTTATTTATTAATTATTTTGAGATGGAGTTTTGCTCTTGTCACCCAGGCTGGAGTGCAATGGCGCCATCTCAGCTAACTGCAGCCTCCGCCTCCCAGGTTCAAGTGATTCTCTTGCCTCAGCCTCCCGAGTAGCTGGAATTACAGGTGCCCACTACCACCACGCCTGGCTAGTTTTTAAAAATATTTTTAATAGAGACAGGGCTTTGCCATGTTGGCTAGGCTGCTCTTGAACTCCTGACCTCAGATGATCTGTTCGCTTCGGGCTCCCAAAGTGCTGGGATTACAGGCGTAAGCCACTGTGCCCGGCCTCACATTCCATTTAACAGGATCCCCTCTGCTGGCCAAGGCTCACCTTTCCTTCTGTGCCTAGGATCCCATCTGTTCCTGGTCCACAGAAACCTTGCTCCCAGGACTTTCACCTTCCCCCTCCTGTATTCTTCTCTAGTAGCTCTGCTCCTCCAGCCTGGGGATGTGTTCAGCCCCTTTACCCTCAGGTAGGACGAGCCCACCCTCCATGTCCCTCCCTTGCCGCCTCTCCTCTCCCCAACAGCCAAACTTTGCAGAACACCTGTCTCTACCTGCTCCCTTTCCATCAGCTCCCCTTACACCCTCAGCCCATCCCCTCTGCTCCACTGCCAGGCAGCCTCTTTCCCACAGTTTCAGGGGGGTTCTGGTTCTGGGGACAGCTTCTTTCTTGGCTCTGCCATCAGAAACCCTGCCACTCCCTCCATGGACACCAAAGCTCTGCCTCCTCGAGTACATTTGGGTCCTTACAGGGACACGCTGTCCGGCTTCTCTGGCTCCCCAGCCATGCTCGGCTCTTTGCTCAGTCTGGATTGTTCTCTTTTTTGTCAGCTTTCCCTCAGCCTAGACTATTCTTCCTTATCTCCTAGGCCTCCACATGGCTCCCACTTCCCTGGCTTCCTGCCTGTGGGCCATTTCTCTGCTGGTCCCTGGTGGCACCCTGGGCTCCTCTGTCCGTGCAGAGAGGTAGTGGAGTGGGCTGACTAGGACCCTTGGCCCCAGTTTGGTACCCCGCGCTGCCTTCACTAGCTGGGAGTAGAGCTTGATCACTTTACTTAACCTTCTGTACCTCAGTTTCCTAGACTGTAAACTGGGTGTGAACTATACTACTTACGTTGTTGTGAAGATTGACTTAACCACCTCTGGGCTATCTGGTTTCTCGAAGGTGTATCCCTTATCAGTGTAGGTCACCTCACAGTCTCCAATCCCTGGCTCAGAGCCTGGCATACTCAAGCTGTCCAGTAAATATTCACAAAGTGAATAACATGGTAGAAATCCCATATTTGGGTCAGAAGTTCCATTAAGTCACATGAGAGAGTCATGAGAGTTTAGGGCGAATGCACAGAGCAAGTTCAGAGCTCTGGAAACAGCTACATCATTAGACTGCATTGAAAGAACCTGAAATCCAGATCCAAGCTGATGGCATGCCAGCTCTTCTCATTGCTGGAGCATGATGCCTGAGTTCCTGTGTTCTGTCGTAAACATGTGTGCCCCTGGCTTGCCAGAGAGGGTGATACAGGTCCTGGGAAAGCTTGAGAACCCTGTTCTTCAAATCACATTAGCAACTTACTACTTTGAAAATGCTTTCCATGGATTGACGTATTTAATTCTTGTAAGAAGCCCATGAGGCAGGCACCATTATAATGCCCACTCCATAAATGAGGAAACTGAGGTTCAGTGGGCATTCGAAGCTTGTCCCAGGTCACACAGCCAGGAGGGGACTGACTCGTCTGGGCTCTACATACAGATAGACCCTGGAGCTGAAGCTCTGAGGCCAAACTGATCAGAGGTGCAGAGGGGCCCCAGGAGCCGCTCCAGCAATGTGATCCTGTCCTGAAGCTGTGTGTCTACACTTCTCATTTGCCCCAGTGCATGGATCTAGGGCTGTGGGGAGGCCACCAGAGGAGGCCACTGCTTGCTTAGCATAAGGGCAGGCGTTCTCCTGATGGGAGCCCCTCAGCTCCAGGACAAATCACCTTGCCATGGAATGAGCTGCTCGCTCTGTAATTGTTTTAAGCAGAGGCCGGGAGCAGCTTGGGCATTTACAGCTTGAGAGGAAGGCTGGCCGAGCAACTTCCAACGTCTTGCTTTTTGCATGTCATCATAGAAACAGTAGCTGGGACTTGTTGAGGGCCGACTGTCCAGGCCCTGAGCTAGGAGCTTCCTTGTCATAGTCCTTGTGTAGGCACTGTCCCCCTCCCAGCAGATAGGAGGCTACAGTGACATGGAGTGACGGGCAGCCTGCCTGCAGGTGCACGATTTGTCGATGTCAGGGTGTGGGTCTGACCTAGGCAGTCCCATATCCAGCACTCACTCTCTCACTGGCCACACTTCTCTTGGTATTCTGTGACCCCAGGGTCAGAGCCCAGACAAAACTTATGGCCAAATCACCATTCTATTCTCAGAACCAGGCTTGTCCTGAGAGGAAGAGTTAATTCGTCATTTTAAGCCATTTAGAAAGTGAGTGCTAAGCACCTGTGTTCTTATCATGGAGCTAAGTGGCTTTTCCCAGCATAGGATTGCCTTAAGGACAGGTGTGCTCAGAAGCAGAGCTTTCCAGAAGCCAGGGGAGCTGCCCTTGTGATGATGGGGCCAGCTGTGCCCAACACATCCCACCCTTAGGGCTCCATCCTGCCTGATTGCTGCACAGGCTTGGCCAGAGAGGACCCATCCCCTCCCTGTTCCCAGCAAGGAGGCAGTTGCGGTCGGGGGCAGATAGAGCCTGCTCTGTCCACGTTGTCCGGGGGAGAAAGGAGAATCACGGAGCTGGTGCACTCATTACTCACCACCATGCCCAGGGAGCCAGAGGATTTAGAATATGGCTGGGTTGTTCCCAAAATGAGGTGCCAGTGAGAGGGAAAGCCAGAGCCCAGAGGACAGGGTCAGAATTCGCAATTACCTCTGTGACTTGGCAAAACGAAGGAAGCAACAGAGCACGGTGCAGTGACAAGAGCAAGCAGGTGCTGGGCAAGGGAGGTCCTGAGTGAGTGGCAGGGTGCAAGAGAGAACAGCTACATGCCCCTGGCCCCCAGGGATGCGGAGGCTGGGAGCTCTCACCAGGAGGGAGAGCCCAGCTTCCATCTGAGTGGCCTTTAGAGGTCTTTCCCCCAGGGGCTTAATGTCCATTTCCTACAGAGTAAAGGCTAGTTGGGAACCCAAAGATGGAGGAGGGGATGGCATCAAGCCATCCATAGCTAGATGTGACAAACCAACTGTGTGCTGAACACTTTGTTAGGGCCTACAGGAGCTGGAAGGTGGATTAGACACAGACCTGGCCTCAGGAGCTTAAATCCAGGAGCAGAAAGATGAGACAATACAAGAAGATCATTGACCCTCCAGGTGCCCCTCCAGAATTATAGAACACGTGCTTAGAATGCTTAGAGGGAGGTTGTATGGTCAGGGTGAGTGTCACCGAGTGCTTGAAGGGCAGGTAGGATTGGGTGAGGTGGACGGTAGAAGGTACTCCTGGAGGATGAAAAACTGGGGTCTGCAAGAGCCTGGAGAACAGTGATGCTTAAGGAACTAAAGGCTTGTGGAAGGGCACAGTGATCAATTCCTTTGGAAAGATTGGTTGTGGCTTTTCTGTAAACAGACAGCAGTGATTAAAGATTTGGGACAATGGCCAGGAAGGAACTGGAACTCTGTGTTCTAGTGGGGAAGGCTGCTCTGAGTAGGAGGAATTTTTTTTCATTAAACATATGGACTGTGTCCCTGGTAGGGTGGGAGGTATGTAGCGGGGGCCAGGGGTAGGGGTCCCAGCTGTGGAGGCAGCAGAATGGCTCAGTTGTTCTAATGCCATGGGAATGGGGCAAGGCTGGACCCTCCAAAGGGGCTTGGAGAGGAGGCTTTTGGGGACCTACAGTGAGAAACCTACAGAGGAAGAGATGTGGGGAGCACAGTTCATTAGCAGCCCTTCGAGAGCCAGAGAAAGAGGACGGTAAGATGGGACTCCAGACTCACTGATACCTTCATTCATTCAAAAGTGATTTTGGTCCTTTATTGGGTGTCAAGCAGCAGCAATGCAGTGAACAAAACAAACTCCATAGTTTCATGGTGTTCACATTCAGCTAGAGGAGGCAGAAAATAAACCCATAGACATCTACTTGAAATCCAGTAGTAAGGCTTTGAAGAGAAAGCGAACAGGGAAAGAAAGTAGGAAGTGATGAGAAGTGAGAGGAAGGAACCTGATTTGAGGAAGGACCACTGAAGCAGAGACCCAGATTATGAGCCATGTGTGACCATGTGGAGAAAAGATGTTTAGGGCAGAAGTGAAATCTTGCTTGGTGTGAAGAAGAGACCCAAGTGGCTGGAGTAGAGAGAGCTGGGGTAGAGACATGTTAAGGCATAGAAGTCAAAGATGTACAGCCTTCTGAGCCATACGAGATCTTGAGTTTCATTCTGGATGAGATGGGAGCTACTGTAGGATTTATAGTAGAGTAAAGACATGATCTGACATGTGATTTTCAGTAAGCATTCTGGCCACCATCTTGAGACTAGATTCTATTCTCTATTTTTTTTTTTGAAATGGAGTTTTGCTCTGTCACCCAGGCTGGAGTGCAATGGTGCGATTTCTCCTTAATGCAACCTCCACCTCCTGGGTTCAAGCAATTCTTCCGCCTCAGCCTTCCCTGCCCTCCCCGAGTAGCTGGAATTACAGGCTCGTGCCACCCTGCCTGGCTAATTTTTGTATTTTTAGTAGAGATAGGGTTTCACTGTTTTGGCCAGGCTGGTCTTGAACTCCTGACCTCAAGGGATCTGCCTGTCTTGGCCTCCTAAACTACTGGTATTACAGGCATGAGCCGCTGTACCTGGCTGAGTCTAGATTCTGGAGGAGCAAAGGTGGAGGAGGGAAGGCAGCCTAGGAATTGGAAGCTATTGCATCATCTGGGCGATGGGAGGGAGATGGGATTTGGACTGGAATGTCAGTGTTGGAAGATGTGAGAAAGGCTTTCTTGAGGGTTTATTTTTCTTAATGTGTTATTTTGAACAATTTCAAACCAATGGAATATTTGCAAGAATGAAACAATGAACACCTACATGCTATTACTAGTTGTTAACATTGTAACATATTTGTGTCTCTTTATCTGTCTTTCTCCCTCTCCTTTTCCTTAACATCATCATCATCGTCACCACCACCACCACAATCATCATCATCACCACCATCACCATCACCATCATCATCATCATCACCACCACCATCATCATCATCACCATGATCATCATCACCATCACCATAATCACCACCATCAACATCACCATCACCATCATTACCACCACCACCATCATCATCACCATGATCATCATCACCACCACCATCATCACCACCACTATCATCACCATCACCATCATCATCATCATCACCATAATCACCACCACCATCACCATCA